>NC_142586.1:2390000-3070506 GCF_965207765.1 Zootoca vivipara
TGTGCATTCATGACATCAGCAGGCCCTGTGGTGTGCTTGCAGCATGTGCACACACCCCATGGCGTGCTGACATCACTCACACATGCTGTGGGGCGTGCTGGCATGTCATGCGGAGGCCCCGCGGCTTGCATGCATGATGCAAGCACACCCTGCAGTGTGTGCACATGTGGCCACCACAAAACTTGGGGGACGGTCCCTTTGTTGAAAATTTTGGGAGATAGAGAAATGGATAGAGAAGAGCTTTTCTCCCTCTTGCATTGTTATTGCATTGTAGAACTTGTGGACATCCCACGAAGCTGAATGTTGGAAGATTTAAGACAGATAAAAGAAAGTACTTATTCATGCAGTGCATAGTCAAACCCTGGAACTCGCTCCCACAGGAGAAAGTGGTGTCCAACAACTTAGATGAATTTAAAAGAGGATTGCACAAATTCATGGAGCAGAGGGCTATCGAAGGCTACTAGCCATTATGGCTCTGCTCTACCTCCACAGTTGGAGGCAGCAATGCTTCCAAATATCAGTTGCTGGAAACCATGGGAGGGGAGAGGGCTCTTGTGCTCATGTTCTGCTCCCTGGTTTCCCACAGGCATCTGGTTGGCCACTGTGAGAACAGGATGCTGCACTAGCTGGGCCATTGGCCGGATTCAGCAAGCTATTCTTATGTTATTATGCTATCTATCAATAATATGCATCAGTTCTGAGGGCAGAAAATTTGACTGTGCTAAACATGTCCTTTCAGATCAGCTGTTTATATAAACGAACAACTCTCTTATTTTGATGCCTTATTATTTGGGGTTTTGTGCCATTGTTTTTCATTTCTATTATGGTTAGGAGCCTCAAAAGCTGGAAGTGTATCAGGCCTCTTTGGACCTCTGAAAGGGCTTGGATACCATGCGTATATTTTTGTGTTCATGCTGTCACTTTAATTACCACTGCACATGCATGCATTTGGTTCTGTACCTATTCACACAGTTTCTCCAATTACCTTTTGGGGTAGATGAGTAAGCAGAGGTGGCTAGAATTCCCCCAAATATAGAAAATAATAGTAGATATAATGTACTTCCTCTTTTGAGCAGTTTCCACCAGATTATAATAAATGCTGCTGATGTTTCTTCGCTTTCCAGTATTAACTGCTGTATGTAGAACATGGGCTGTTCCCTTTGCATGAGAGTATGCTGCAAAACACAGTAACGGAAAGCACAGTTGAAATTGGGCCGTGAGGTAATTGGATGACTGATTTGGGAATGCCAAGAATATTGGTTTCTTGTATCTCTTTTCTTATCTTTGCACTAGCCAACAGCTGTGGTGGGAACATGCCTAACAGCTATATTATCCAGAAGCCAGCTCCAGAATGTAATTTTCTGGGTGCAGCAGCACTATCTGGCTGACTTTTCAGACAGCTTCAGGGCTGGCTGACACCATTGTTAAACATGCTTAGGGCTGTGAAACTGTTTTTGGAGCTGTCTCAGGGTCAAGTTGCCAGTAAACTGTCTGGGACTGTTTCTTGCTTCTAAATGCCCCATTCACCTTTTAAAAAAAAAAGAATAGAAAGGTGAGAGGAAGTGTCTGTAGTCGGGTCAGAGAATGAATATGTATGCCCATTCTTTATTACAATCATGGCTATCCGGCTGACCCAGTTCTAGCAGTTCCTCAGAATTTCTCAGATACAGCCATCATAAACAGGCTACTTAGCAATATTTATTTTACAAAGTGACTGGAATTAGTCCCTGCACTTGTTTGCTTATTTGATAAAATATAAAATTACATATATTTCAAGAAGTAAATATACTGTAGTCATATTTGAAAGAAAAGGGGAAAGAGAAGAAAGAGATCTCTTAAAGACTTTTTTATGCCTACAGGCCTAGTCAGTTGCTTAAACTTCAGGATAGCCATTTATATTATCTCTTCATATTTTTCTTCTTCGCCAAACCTTTATTAGGCATTGCAAGTATTTGTTGTTGTTTAGTCATGGCCGACTCTTTGTGACCCCATGGACCAGAGCACGCCAGCCACTACTGTCTTCCACTGCCTCCCGCAGTTTGGTCAGACTCATGTTGGTAGCTTCGAAAACACTGTCCAACCATCTCATCCTCTCTCGTCCCCTTCTCCTTGTGCCCTCCAACTTTTCCAACATCAGGGTCTTTTCCAGGGAGTCTTCTCTTCTCATGTGGCCAAAGTATTGGAGCCTCAGCTTCAGGATCTGTCCTTCCAGTGAGCACATAGGGCTGATTTCCTTCAGAATGGATAGGCTTTATCTTCTTGCAATCCATGGGACTCTCAAGAGTCTCCTCCAGCACCATAATTCAAAAGCATCAAGTATTACAAGCATTACAAGTATAGGCCATTATAAAGATATAAGATATAAGTGACCCTGTTATCTGTTGTATTTAAACCATAGAACTTGGGGGGGGGAGCAAATTTTATTTACAGCTGACTCGATGTTGTTTTTTTTCAATGTCCTTTAATTGAATATTGCGATAAATATATTGCTCACTTGAATTATACAAGGGTTCCAAGTCAATACCAGTAGATCTGATTTTAGTATTTATGTTCTATTGTACTTGCATACTGTATTTTGTTACACAAAAAGAAAGGCGCAGAGGGGAGAGATATCTTCAATAACTGCGGCCAACTGGAGCATCAGCACCTTTCCTGCGGGGCATTCTTAGTCTGCTTGCCTTCTCCCACTCTGCCTGCCCTACAGCTGTGGGGGAGGCTGCGTGCAATCTGTTTTTTTCTGCACGGCATCTTTGCGCGGCTCCATTGGTGCGTGGGTAGCGCAACATTACACAGGAGGAGTGCAAGGTGTGATGTTTCGCTGATGTGAAAGGCGCAAAGGGGGGATATTACTTCAATCGCCGCGCAAAGACGCTGCACAAAAACAGGCTGCCTACAGCCTCCCTCCCAGTTGTAGGGTGGGCAGAGTGGGAGGAGGCAAGCAGAATATGGAGGCCCCTCGGGAAAGGGGGAAAGCGCTAAAAGTAATTGGAAAAAGCCTTCACCACTCTTTCCCCCCCTCAAAAAAAGCTCAACTCTGCCCCCCAGTGATTGCCCACGGGGGAACAGCTCATAGGCGGCATGTTAGACGCGGGGCTGTTAGCCTCTGGGCAATCCTCTCAAAAAAATTTCAACAAGTTAGGGCAATTTCCCCCTATTTTCTTAATTCAGAGTCCCCCAAAATAGGAGGCATCCTATACATGGGAGCGTCCAATACACGGAAAAATACAGTATTTTATATGAGGGGCAGCCCATATATATATCCTTAACAACATAATGATAACATAAAGATAAAATACTACTGTATTTTAATGTTTTGTTGGGAGCTGTCTAGAGTGGCTGGGGAAGCCCAGCCAGATGGGCGGGGTATAAATAATATAGCATTAATAATAATAATAATAATAATAATAATAATAATAATAATAATAATAATACAAATGGTCAAATGTTATCCTGTATCATTCCAGAACAAGATAAATATACCGTACTCAGTTTTGTAACAGGTTTTCTGATCCTGATATTTCATCTCTAATAATATTAGTTTAACCGTGTACATCACACCCCTGACCCTTAGTAACCTCTCTAATTTTCCCCCAATGTTTAATATTCTCCCATTTGGAAGACCTTACTGCTATGGTAAAAGTTGTATTGATAGTTTTAAATCCTCCAATGTAATCATTTTTAAGAGCAAAATAAAACCATAACCAGATTTTTATTTTTACATGTCAAAACTGATGATAAGTTCAGTACTATCTTAGGACATTTCCAGAAAGTAAGAAGCAAGTTTACTCCAGTGGATCCCTGCATGCTCATTTTACCTGCACAAATTACTTTCTCTTAATGTTTGCTTAGTCTAAGATAGAGGCATATGACTGCACGTTGTATCCTCCCATAAGGTTAATGGAGGTAAATGTTAGAAAGTTGTGACATTGCCCCTCTTCCCATTCCCCCCAACCCCCACTCCAGAATATTTCCCTTTCTAAATTTGAATATTATTGCTACTTATAAGTCAAACAACTCATCATCAGCCTAGTTTGACTAAAGATTTAAGCTGAAGTACGTGAGCAGCATAGAATACATGTATTGCTTAGAAACACAAACAGCTAGCCAGGCTCTAAGTATATTATCAGGCAAGTTCTTTCAGAAACGTATTGCTAAAGAAGCTTAACATTAATTATTGTAACTTCGGGAAGATTACATCCACACTAGCCTTGTAAGAAGCAGCATACACTTCTTGACCTCCAATGCTAGAGCTTTAAGACACAAGAATGGCATTTTACCAACTTTAATGGGATAACCAGTATAATCTTTCAGCAGTAAGGGAAGAAAAAGTGTTTAGGAGTATAATACCCTTCTGAGTTCTCATACAGAGGCTGCCTGTTTGTGTGTTCGTACGTGTGGGGGGCAATCATAACTCATTCTTGCTCTTTACTTGTTTGGTTTTGTTTCCTTAAATAATTTGAGAAGTAAATGGTGTTGTTTTTTTAACCAGGCAATTTACATATTGGCTCTTAGCCATTGACGTTCTTTTTGTTTGAGTGCCAGTTTGTGAGTGTGTGTATGAGTCTGTGCACATGTTTTAATATAGGCCTTTTTCTTGGGATGATTTTTTAAATTCTCTGCCAGCAATATTTTGGACAACTCTGCTATATTTTACTGAAGAAGAAGCTCCTGAATTTGTGCATTGCCAATTTGTAGACCTTGCAAAATTAATAAGAGTGGGCTTTATTTTAATTCAATAGGCATAATGTATAACACAGAGAAAAGAATGTGCAGTGTGTGAACACCAGACTGTATTGGAATGGCTGTGTTGCTTGGAAAACACCCATGGTGCTTGGCTCTGTTGAGAACATACTTGTTTACCATGCACAATAGCATAAATGGATAAAAGTTGTTGGTTTGTAAATAGCCCCTAATTAAAAATCAATTACAATCTGAATGCATGTTTCATAGCTTCCATAATGATCTGTCCCGCTAGTAAGAAAAAATGGAGCAAGACTTGGAGCACATCTCTATTTACATAGTTCATTGCATGAGATTGTTGGATTATGATTAATTTTAATAGCTACATTAAAAAAATACATCTAACATCATTCTTAATTAGAATAATCTCTAAAGCCAGTTAAATGTTTCAGAAGACAAACAGTTTAATTAGCTAACCTACAAAAGCTCTCCTCCCTTCTCCCTCCCCCATGTGCCGTAGTCTTAGTCTTGGTGTTAGCCTTTCAAGCCGTCTTAAACAATCGGATGAAAAGGGATTTTAGGAAGATTAGAGAATGGGACGCTCTAGACGGTTGTCCGTTAATCATGAGATATGTGCCATCTACAAAGTTTCATGAGGAAATGAAAATTTAAATAAAATTTACTTTGGTTTATCTAGTTAGCATGAATTACAAGCTATCATATTCAGAGATAAGACTATTTAATGAATGTATTCATTTAATTGTTGATAGGAGCAAAAAGTACATGCTGGGGTGTACTAGCAAGTGATATACTAGATTAGCAATATGAAAGGGAAAATGTCCATCCCCCTTGCAGATACTATGCCTTCCTTTGACTTTGACTTTGACTATCACAGGTTGCTATTGGATTATTTATTTATGTCCAGAGTCAGAATTTTAAATTTTAGATTTCTTAAGAGTTGGCAATTCCTGAGTTCATAGAATTCTGTTGAGAGATTGACTTTTCGGAGTTTACATACCAAAATCTAAGGAAATTAAGTAAACTGTGAATTATTACGTTTCTTACTAACTGGTGTACACTATGTTAGGTATTTAGATAGGGGCACAGACATCCATGGGGGGACAAGGGGGCAGTCCCCCCTCCAGTGAGCCATGATGCCCAGATTGACAGCTTTCTTTTCTTTTCTTTTCTTTTCTTTTTAAAAAGTAATCTTCTGGCATTTGTAGAAGTTGAGATATGAGACAAAATGCGCAGAAAATATTATCATTTTTGTGAGCAAGTAGCCTTCCCCACTTTTCAGTGTTTTACTTCCCATGGGGGGAAATCCTGTGGACGCCGATGGATAGGAATTAAGGAAGGTGCACTTTGTTCTACTGTTCATATCAGCTTTTTATCTAATAATTAAAATACAGTGGTGCCTCGCTAGACGAAATTAATTCGTTCCACGGGTCTTTTGTTATAGCGAAAAATTCGTCTAGCGAATCCCATAGGAATGCATTGAATTTTTTATTGATTTTTTTTTGCCCATAGGAACGCATGAATTGAATTTCAATGCATTCCTATGGGAAACTGCGATTCGCTAGACGAAATTTTTCGTAAAACGCATTCGTCTAGCGAGGCAAGCTCCACTTGAAAAATCATTTCGTTAAGCGGAAATTTCGTTAAGCAGGGCATTCGTTAAGCGAGGCACCACTGTACATTCTTTTGCTTGCTTGCTTGCCTGGAAAGGATTATTGCTTCTTCTCTAGAAAGCAAAGCAGAAGGGAGCTATTGGATATCCTGTCATCACTTTACACAAGTTATTCCTCCATAAGTGTGCATTGGGGGAGAGAGATAAAGAATATATTTAAAACATTTTTAAAATTGCTTTACAAAATTTCAGGAAAGTTTGTAAAAACAGAGATGGTTTGTTACTGGCACGCCAACTCTAGGGGGCTGATGTGTCTCTGGCCTCCTCAATCTTTGTTGGAAAGGGGCCGGGCCCCTCAATGTCAAAGAGGCACAGTGTGCGACGTTACACTTGTTGTGCATTACAGCTTCAGTGGCCAGCTCCTCCAGGGCACTCAGCCTTCTCCAGAAGATGTGGTGTTGCGTATGTGACACCCCACCCCCAATAGTGGGGGCAATCTGGTACAGTACCTCTGATTTGTTGAATGGCCCAGAAATAGCTTACTTGAGTGAAAGGTTCAATAAGAGCTGCATATTCTTCCAAGAGAAGAGTTACGCACTTCTGTTCATTCCTCAGCTTACAGCTTCTCCCCCTCTTCAGTAGTTCTGCTTTGTGGCTGTTATGACTGGTTTCAGCTCAGTAGTGTGTGCATTTTTTTCACGCCCAGCTGAGATGCCTAGTACTGGTGGTGAAGTCCTGGGCTTATGGTCGAGATAAGATGCTTTCAGCTATTATGCTCACCACATGGAATGCCACAACATTGAAAGTGATTTTAATAGCCTTCCAGGATGTGGGAAATTGTAAATCCACAGTGTCCCACAGAAATCCACCAAACAAGAGTTAAAGTGTGTTAATGTTTATTGAACTAAAGTAGCTGCTCATGTGAATATAGCTCAGAAACATCATGTACAGTTCAACAGAGAAACAGATACTTGGGAGATTGCCCCTACCTCTGTGGTGGCACCCATCCCATGCTAGAGAAAGCACACACAAAATACCTCATAAGAGAAGCTCATTAAGACTGCATGTTCTGTCTAAATCCTATTCTGTTGTTGTATTCTGCTAGTGGAGACCACCTTTTGCAGGCATTATCTATGAAAAGCATGAGGCATATACACTTTTATAATATTTTTTTCCTTCAGAATATCATTAAGATTGAAAAAAATTGAATCTCTTACTTGCCTCGTTTGCATAAAATGCATGGCAAGTTAGCACAATTGATGTTCAAATAGCTTAATTGAGTCTCAGGGAAGGGGGAGGTCATTAATTGGTCCATTGAAATGTTAACAGAAACTGATATGGCATAGAATAGACTTTAATGGTTGTAGTGTAGCACTAATGTCTGCATTCACTTGCAAAATTGTTAATTAGGGCACTTTGGTAGTTCATTTGCTTGGGCATTGATGTGCTTAGTGTAGTAAGAGAAATCAGTCTTAGATGTGGTATTTGGAAAAGTGAAGCTTTAACATACATGTTCAGTACTAATGAGGAGGAAGATAAGTAGTACAGTACATATAATTTGTTTTTCTTACTTTATTAATTGCATGCAGGGTGAGTGGGAGATTAGATAACTTTCAGTTATTATGGTTTTCTAATTTTCCAAAGTAAGAATGTCACATTATAAAAATATTATTGGTTCACACGGTGGAACAAAGATCCAAATTCAAACCGTTAGTTTAGATATCTGTTACAACTTTTATTTGGAAGTGAAAGGTTAATATGTGCCATGAGTCACTTTAAAACATGCATTAAAAATATATGTTGTACTGGATAACCTGTGGTTGTCAGTTGAACAAAATTAGATCACTCATCAGAATACTTCCACTTCTTTGTTTTCAAGTCAGAATTGTATTACTTCAGAGTAAAATTATTGAATGTATGATGATATTATACTTGAATTGGCCATGTGCAGACTATGCTGCAGCTGCCAGGATAATAAATGGCATTGTAAATCTCACTGATGTAAGGAAATAGAAAATAAATTATTAATAGGAGAAATGAAAAGTACCCAAAGATTCAGTTGTCCATTTGTGACAACAAAAATTACACGTGTCAAATAATACTCATTTTATCACACATTATAAAGAAGGGGGGCTCTAAGCCCCACAGTCATTGTATAAGCAAAGTAAAATAATCTCCTGTTCTCCAATGTTCCGAATTTTATATTCTTTCACTGTATTGGCTCAGTCCTGTGTATTTCTATGTGGATTGTAGTGATTTTCTTCTTATCTACAAAGGTTCTTGTAAAGAGACCTGACATTCAGCTTAATTTACTTGTATGTATTTGAGAAAGTACTTATGGGGAATCACAAATATGTTCACAGGAGCTATCTGGTTGTGCAAGTTTAATCACAGCCCCAGAACATTTTCTTTGTGAGAGTATGCAAATGTATTTACATAGGAATGGGTCTCGGGCCTTTTAAAGAAGGCAACAAAGTTGAAAACTGAGGCCAACAAATAAATGAAGGTTTCTCTAAATCCATTGGATAATAGAGGCAGTGTTAAGGCTAACCACAATGTTGAACTAAACAGAGGGATTACTCCTGGTTTTTGCATCAGTTGTTTTCTGCTGGGTGGCCTCACTTGTCAAAAAAAAACCACCAAAAAAAACCCCTTTAACTGGAGAACATTCACATGGCACATTGAGAAAAGAAGTATGCGTAATTCCATCAAAGCTCAGAAATCAGTCATTAATTTATTCTAACCAATTGTTGGTCATTTGTGAAACATCTGGCCTCTAAGTCATAGGAATCTCAACCTAAATACAATGTGGGCTTTTCCAAAGATGTACCGGTATGTTTGGTGCAATGGAAGGTGCTTGTGTGTGTGTGTGTGTGTGTGCGCGCACACACACACACACACACCAGAGCTTTCCAAACTTTCATGTTGGTGGCACACTTTTTGAACATCATTTCGCAACAGAGTAATTCAGTTTTCTACCAAACTGGAGGTTAAACTAACCCCTTTCCAACCCCAAGAGGAGCATTTCTGTGACACATCTACCTACACACTGCAAAGACAAACTAATGTGTTGCGACACACAGTTTGGAAAGCTCTGGCATACACACACGTTACCATATGTGTATATGAGTACTGTATCAATTACAGGTGTGTTTTTCTTAGGTATTCAAACTTTGAAAATATACTGCAACAAAACTTTCATTTAATTTACTCTGGGAATTGGTTTATTTGCATTGTATTTTAGGAAAAGTTCTGTGATTTGAAATACTCTTTTCATGGTGGGTTAGCAGGTAGATATTTAGCAATCTGTTAGGATTCAGAAAGAGTTTCTAATGAAGTTGACATTTGAGATAGAAAATGTATAAAAGCTTTCTGGGAAGACATACCCTATTTTCCATATGGTTAAGTAATTGCTATGATATTTGTTTTAAAGCTGGACTTAGACACTCCTGACTGCTCTCTAATTTGATATGGCAGGTCCAGACAATTCTTATTCCAAAAACTTTGGTAGAAGAATGCAGTGAAGGAGATCAATAGTTTTGCAGCCATAAGCACATCATGAAGTGTAAAGAGTAATTTGGTTGTTCTTACTGTAGAGAGTTAAAGAGACACCAGTTAATTTGAATTTGTAATGGGTTTGAACGTGGCAAAAACAAATTGTAAGTGTTTCAGAATAGATTGTAACATCAGTGAAGTCCTGAAAGTAGTGGGATGTGCTGTTTAATTAATCTTAGATAAACTGGAGCAAATGTATGGCTTTGGAGCTCAGAGTGTTGTATTATATAGAACAACAACATTGCAACATTACCTTTGACAAAACCCATTTTAACTACAGTACTACTGTATTTTTCCATGTATAAGACTATGTTTTTTCCTTTAAAAATTTAGGCAAAAATTGGGGGTCGTCTTATATATAGACAGTGAATGCAGAGGTGTGCAGTTGGGCAAGTGGCAGGGAGCGGGCAGCGGTGGGTGATTGGCGACAGCAAGCGGGCGAGCAGGTGAGCTATTGCTGGCGATGACCTCCCCTAAAAAAGCTAAACAACTCAAGGGCAACCTTCCCAAGGGCAACCTCCCCCCTCCCCCCAAAAAAGGCTCAACTACTCAAGAAATATTGATTTCTTAAGTTTTGGTTCAAAAAAATACTGGTATTGTTGTCTTATACTTGTGGGCGTCTTATACATGGAAAAATATGGTAACTTCTACAGAAACTGTACTTCATGTTAAACAGACAAAAACAGAACTCCCTCTAAAGATAATTGGGGTGTTTTCAAGATAATTTATTCTGAAACAAATTTGCCTGATTTTTTTTTCTTGGCACCCCAATTCTCAATCCATTTACTTGGACCTAATTTACTCTGAAGAAATTCTTTCCAAATCAGGCTCATGATTGGAATGTTAGGGTGGTTTTCTCTCTGTAGTTTGTATGTACGAAAGAAAAAAGCAGGTGCTGTTTTAATACTCTTTTGACTCACACAAGATGGTGAAAGGGGGTGGCAATGAGAGATCCAGCACAACAACAAAGCGGAAACAAAAAATGTTGCAGGCCAATATGTTTCAAGCCCATACCTACTGGAAGGACTTGGAAGAAAATACTGCATGTTATATTATTAAAATGTGTGGCAAAATTAATATTTTTCATTAATTAGATAAGCTGTCGGCATGGCATGGTGTTTTTTTTGGGGGGGGTGTATATTCCACTAAAGAAGAATCTTTCTCAAGCCAGGTTCTGTTTTCCCCTCCAATAAATATTGGCTTGCATCAATGCCATTTTGAATTTTCCTATTTTGTTGTGCTGCACATCTAGTGATCTTGTCTAAACACTGAACAGGAAAGTAATATATAAAGATTTCATTGGGTGCAATATTTTTCTGGATATGTTTTTGTTACGTTTCTTCATCTTCTTAGTTTGCTTCTCCACCTATTAAATAAAATGCACACCTGTGTAAATAATGTTGCTTCCTTATAAAAATGTGTTAGGAAATAAACTATAGTTTTGATGCTCCTTCTAGCCTGGTTGACTACCATGGCTATAGTTCTGTAGTATTTAAAATATGTATAGGAAAAATGCACATGAAATAGAGAATAATATAGAAAGAGTGAGGGAAAGGTGGGGGCATTTCCTAAAGTCATGTTTAAATTTGTTTAATCTATCATTTTGGAAACACTGATGACAAAAGTACTGTTGGATAGTAGAGATGAGAGAAAACTCACTTTAAACAGCTTGTGAAATGTAATGTTTGAAATGGTGCTTTGAGAATGTGCAGATTATTACTTGCATAGTGTCTCTTTCCAGCTTCCTGGGAAATGAGCTGTTGACATTCTTTTGGGTCATATCTAAGATAGGAGGGCAGCCACAAGGATTTAGCAGATAAATTCATCCGAAAAGACCTTTATCCATTTCACTACAACTTGGGGAACATTCATGTCGAATAGCAGCATTAATGTAAGCCTTTTAGCTCTTCAAAGTGAGCCTTGTGTTAAAAAAAAATCAAATGACCAGAGTAATAACTTCCTTGCGTCTTCTAAGAGGTAATTCATTATTTACATAATTCTGTAGCTTAGACCAATCTTTTCTTCAAGAGTTTCTGAAATAGAATTGGGATCCTATTCTGCAAAGGGTTTACTTTTGAATTCTAGCCAACTAGATTTATAGTTTGTTGTAAACAGTGGCACTGAAATTAATTTATTTTTATTTTATCTGCCCAAAGAGAAAGGGCAATATATTAAAGTTGTATGTATGTGCGGGCACATGTCTAATGTACAACTTTTTAGCACATTGGAGTTGAGCCCCACCCTCCTCAGATGCTTGACTAGATGAACGCTGACAAGGACTACTATATATTAGTATAGGCAATTATTATATAAATAGAGAGGGAAAACTTTTTGACTTGAGCTAGAGTGATACTATATAGGCTGCATGTGCTGCAAAGGTTCCCACAATGCACTGTGAAACCCAGCTAACAAACACCCTGCTGCGTTGAAAACCCCCCAAAAAGACAAAAGCACAATGAAATGGAAAGCTTACCACTGGTAGCTTTCAAAACGACAAACTAGGCAAACTATACATCTCCACCACTCCAATTTTGTCAGAATGCTAATGAGCTTGCTCTGATCTTTACTCGGCTTCCCGTGTTTTCTACATCTTCAAGGACCACATGGCGCTAGCAAAATAAAGACAACTAAATGAGAATTTCGAATGCTTTTTGTGTAAGGACCTGGTGCCTTTCAGCCAACGTGCTCGTTGAATATTCTCCACTTAAAAGAGTACAACAGGGGGTTCGGTATGAACTTTTTAGTGAGGGGAAATTTGTACAAAAGTAAATTAGTGTGATGAGGAAAATATGAGAGAAATTTCTGATTAATTTCCACTCCATAATATCAATGACACCTTCAGCCCCACTCGTACTCTTCTAACAAGAGATGCTGATAAAAGATGAATGATTCTGTGCTGCTCATGGTGAATGTTTAGTGGTTTTTTAATAGCAGCATTCTACATAAAAGGCACCAGGAAGTACTCTGCATTAGCAGTTGAGATCACTAGTTAATAGGATGATGTCTTTTAGCTTTTGTCACAAGATTATTAGAAAGGATAGATTTCTGTTCTCATGGGTGTATAGTTTAGAGTGCTTGTTAAGGACAAGTGCTAAAATACAGAATTCTCACTATTGTTTTTCATGCACAGCAAAACCCTTTTAACGCAACACCTTTTTATTTTTATTTTAACCAGGTGATTTTTCTCATTGATCTCTTATCTGCCCTCTCTAGCTATACTAATCACTTGAAGGGTTCCACTTTTGAATAGGTTCATGATGACGTCTTTATGTATAGATTCATTATCAAAAATAAATCCTTAAATGTGCCACCTATATCTTCACAGAAAGCTTTACTTGCTACAGTGTGCCTGAAAGGACTTGTTATTTGCCTGTCAATTAGACTACTTCAAGTTTGTTTATTGTTCAAAAAAATTGCAGTCTTAAACCAACCTTGGCTTTCAAATGTAACTATTATTTTAGAAGCCAATTTCAAATTGGTAACTGTTGTTGAACTGTGTCCATTATCTAAAATAATTTTCTTATTTGAAGTAAAACCATATACATTTAGATACATTTAGCAGTTTCACAGCTAGGAGTGTGCTATTTATGTGTCTGTGAACTTTCGTCTTCTACATAGATGTTCTTGAGGTTTCTGTAGGTTTCTGATTTAGAGACCAATTTTGCAACCATGTTCCCTCATTTACACCATATGCAGTTTACTATTCTCTCTACCCAGACAGCAAAGCACTGCCAATAACTCCATCTACAACCAAGTTAAACTGTGGTACTGAGTTTCAGGCTAATTAAGTCCCATTGGTTCTACCAGAATGAAATCAGCTTAAATCCACAAGATAAAATTGGGTGTGACTGGTTTTAAATGTGAACAATGTGGAGGTGAACCTGAAGGTAGCAGAATACCTTTTGATGAGAATGAGGAACTTTTTTTTTCAAATTGGTTTTCATTGCTATCACCAACCCTGACTCTTTGGTGGTTGGGTTGATTTTAATCTCTGGAGAAATGGAGCCCATATGTTGAAACTCAAATATCATTAATATTGAGATGTGTGAAAATACAGTAGTTCTGCATATGCCTAAGATGCACAGGATGCATTTTCCATTTGTTCAGTTGAGACACTGATTTTCACCAAACTGTTCCTTTCCTGCTACAGCAGTTGTCTGCCCTAGTGCCAAGTCTCAGAAGCAGATTTCTAAGAGTATACTGGGAATTGAAGTGGGGTGAAATGGTAGAAAAGAAAAAGACCTGTTCTCTGTGTGAAACTCCATTCTCAGAAGTTAGAATCCAAGCTATCACCTTTTAATATTTATTCAAGTATGCAAAAATAGCATGTGGTACAGTCCTTTCTTACTGTACTGTTACATAGTCCAGGTGCAGTTGTAATAAAGTTTAAATGGTCTTCCATATTTTAAAACTTGCTGCATATGTGAGAATGAAAGTTAGGCAAAAATCACCTTTCCTGATACATATGGCTTTCCATATTCAGGGGTGGGAGCGGGAGAGGGAGAGGGAGAGAGCTTCCAACATAGTAAATGAATAAATATAGATCAACAAGACCCACTAGAATAATTTACTAAAGGACAGGTGTAGAAGAAGAAATGACAGAACAACTTGTAGGCACTTACAACTCCCAGTTAAAACAATTCAAACATGCCATTAATGATCTACAGCTCATCCTGGATGGTGAGGATTGTAGACCTCTAGTTGTTTTCAGGCAGCCTCCCATAGCGGGGTGACTACACGGACTACACTATTGCAGGACTTAGTAATGTCATCCACAACACCAGTAGTCCATTCACTTAGGCCCTATATACATGTTACTTGTATGTAGGGTATACCCATGTACAGATCCTTGCAAGGCTGCACGTTTAGCCCCACCTGCAACATATCTGTTTTTTAAGCAACTCCACATGGTGTGCGGTTGTATAGAAAAGCCAACTCCTGCATAGAAACACAACCTTCCTGTGTGTAGAGGCTCTGTGAAACACACAGTTGTTAAAAAAGTAGGCCCAGGGGTGGGACTAAAAGTGCATCTCTGCTCCAGTATAAATGCAGGCATCCTTCTACATGAGTAATATGTGCATAGATTTTAGGTGAATGGACTCCTAATATTGTGGACGACACTACAGTGATACCTCAGTTTATGAACTTAATCCATTCCAGAAGTCCGTTCTTAAACAAAAGCTGTTCTTAAACTGAGGCATACTTTCCCTAATGAGGCCTCTCACCGCCAGTGCCCTTCCACTGTTTGGCTTCTGTTCGTAGACTGAGGTAAAGTTCGCTAACTGGAACACTACTTCCGGTTTTGCGGAGTTCTTATACCGAATAGTTTGTAATCAGGGCTGTTCTTAAACCAAGGTACCACAGTACCAGTCATACCTCAGTTTAAGTACGCTTCGGTTTTTGAAAGCTTTATTGAAAAAATCACAGCAGCATCCCAACATGGGTTTACAGGTTATAAATAGGTAATACATGGGAGAACCTAGCAAGGCATGGCTAGGTGTAGCTAAGACATTGAACCAACACTTGACACACACCCTGTACTCTCCGTTAGAAGGGCAGGCATCTATTTCTGAGGTTTACGTCTCAAGCCTCAGGACTGGGGAAGCAAACAGATTTTCCTCTGTAGAGACTGGCTATGTGAGCTTCGTTAATGCTGACACATGTCCTTGGAGACAGGGGTGGGGTCAGAGCTGGCTCAGCAACAGACCTCCCCAGAAGGGGAAGGCTTTTTACTAGCAGGGGGAGGCAGTAGAGGCAGCTGCACAGCAGGTAACACAGGGCTTGGGATATTCAATGACACAGGTGTGTAGCACTTTTCTGACAGCCCACTAGGCCCCCTTATCTAGGTCAGACTCTTATTGGGGTCCCAATTTTTCCTCCCCCAGCCTACTAGGACCCTCTCTTCAAGCTCCTCCCACTCTTTAGCATCAGACCAACCAACACCCCCCCGACATTTCAACAGGACTCATGACACCACCATCTGTCAGCAACACTCTTCTGCATTCTATATAGGGCAAACAGACCAGTCTATGTGCCCCTCATCCCTAAATGTACACAAACCTGTCATCAAAAATGGTAATATTAAAAAAAAAACCAGTGGAGGAACATTTCAACCCCCTAAAGAGTATTGTGCCATAGACTCTTATACCAAAACTCTTTGTTGATCATTCTGGATCTAAATCCCTATGGTTTCTAGGAAGTTTTCTTGGTATGTTGCTCCTGTATCTGATCAGACTGCTTAAATATGTATAGGACAGCATTAACTTTTTAAGTAATCAAGTAATTCCCAATTCCTTCTCCAGACAATTCATTAGATGCTTTTGTATATGCTTTTGTCGTATCTCA
Organism: Zootoca vivipara; assembly: GCF_965207765.1. Classification (NCBI taxonomy): domain Eukaryota; kingdom Metazoa; phylum Chordata; class Lepidosauria; order Squamata; family Lacertidae; genus Zootoca; species Zootoca vivipara. The sequence continues at coordinate 2,406,211 of NC_142586.1, forward strand.
TATTTCTTGCCTTCCTATGAGAATCATTCCTTTAAAAAGGTGTCAATTGCCTTGTATGGCTCTCTTGGAGCTATTCTAGTGTAACAGTTAATTTGCTGGTGAACCAGGGATCAGGAACCAGATTCGGCTCAAGGGTCAGACTGGAATGTGACCAACCTTGCATGGGCCACATCCCAGAGATGGGTGGTTGCAAAGGCAGAAGTGAGCATGGCAACAGTGGCAAGACACTTCCACCTGGCCATCACCTGCTGTCATATAATATCAGGTACAGGAAGAGTAAAACTACAACTGCAAAAGAAAGACTATAAAGGATTTTGCTCCCTTTGTAGCCACTGTTTGAATTTGGCTCCTTTCCCTGTTGCCCTGTGTTTGGCAGGCATCAGATACACCAAGAGCTCCCAAGTGTATCTGATATCCTCCAAAAGCAGCACAATAGGAAAAGGTGACAAATTCAAGCTGTGGCTACAAAGGAATGAGGAACAAACAGATGGTCATGTGCCTGGACAGGTGGGTGTGACTTGCCTGAAATTGCCGGACATCCCAAATGGTCTGGGAGGCCAGATTTTTGCCTATGGGCCAGAGTTTCCCTACCATTGCCATGGTGTATAAGGGGGTTTTACTTTTAGAAGTTGAGGAATAAAATCTCTTCTCAAAAAATAAAAAAAATCCTTCCAGTAGCACCTTAGAGATTTGTATAGGTACGAGCTTTCGTGTGCATGCACACTTCATCAGATACACTGAAACAGAAGTCACCAGACCCTTATCTATAGTGGGAAGGGTATTACTCAGAAGGGTGGTGGGAATGGGTGATTGGCTGATAGGAGTGGTAAACCTGTTGAGTGTTAACGACTGCAATTGGTCTTGCAGGAAAAAGCAAGGGGTGAGATAGCATAAGAAAGCCATCTCTTCTCAGTTATTTCCAAATAACTTCTGGCACAATTATGCTGAACGACACATCATTACAAGCCCATTTGATTACCTAAAGATTTTAAGATAAATAAATTCCTAAATAGTAGCGTATTTGCTACAATGAGTGTTCAAAAGTTGGTGAATGTTTAATTCACATGTGAACACTGACAATCCCTGATAAATTTTGTAAATTTCCAAAAATTCCAAGATATGTGCTAACAATCTATTACTGATGTTGTCAGCATTCACTATATTTACATTCATGACATTCATCTGCCATAGTCAGTATTCACATGTGAATACTAACATCCTCCCCACCTATAGTAACATTGCAAATGTTAATATTTTCACTTTGGAAGACTATGCTTCTCTGCTGTGATATTATAAAATTGGCAGAATAATATATAGCCTGGGACCTAACATTCATTCACCCCATAGAAAAGAGAATGGGGCTTTCCTGCAACCTCCTTCCCTCTCCATTCCCACTTTGCCTCTTTCCTGCCTAAAAATAATTTTTATGGGTGGGGCCATCCAGCGAAGGATGGCAAGTGGCACAGGGCTGCTGCAGGAAGAACAGACCAGCTAAAATGGGACAATTCCCCTTGCATGAGAGAAAACGACTTCAGTTTGCACATAGCACCTTAAGACCCATGCCTATGACTTAAACAGGCTCTTTTCTTACCATTACATTTAGAACATGCAATGCAAATAAAAATGTTAAAACAATCACTGCTTAAGGCTGCAATCAAAGTGACTGCCATAAACCTGTTATTTCTTGCCATACTGTGTGTGCTGGGGGTTTTCTTGGACACTCTTAGAAACCTTTTATTAGTTACCTTCTAAAGGTTGTAATTCATTTAGGCAAAACAGTTAAATACATTTAGATTTAAAAGATATTTTTTAATGTTATTCTCATTCCCCGGCTTGTCTTGACAGATTTATGACCACATAATGTGTAGACGAGTTACTGAGTTCATCCATTTATACAGAGAACCAGTCTTGTCTCTACATGTTGCTGCTTTTCTCGAAGCAGCTACTCCGTAGGAGTATTTGTAATCTGCTGAAGCACTTCCTTCCCTGTTTGCATATTCCGTCCTGTTTTCATCGGCATCATGGTCAGCCCAGCTCAATCCATGCTTGAAGTATCTCTAGCAGCCTAAAAGTCTTTTAAAAGTCATTGTTTAGTTGTTGATTTATTATATTTTTATAATAGTGTCATGGTTTGTTTTCCATTTTGTTTTCCTTTATGTATTTTTTACAGAAAATGCTATTTCTTTAAAGTTCATGGTGTGGAGATGTTTACATACATAGACACATTTAACTGATGATTGCTTTCTCTGATTCAGATTAACTAGTTAGCAGATTATTGATTTATAAGTAGTAGTAAGTGTCATTTAATTATAGACATGTTTTATAAAGCTGTGTTGACATGGACATCAGAAGAAGAGATGTGTATGCTCTTTTCTGTTATCATCAGAGCTTGCAGCATATGTTCACTGGGACTTAGTTTTTGTCAATGTTTATTGGAATTGAATTGGCTTCAGTAGAGAAAAAAAGCTTTCAAAATACTGTAATTTAGTAATCTGCATTTGCAGATAACTTAAGGTATAATTGTGTCAAACCTGTGAGTATTCCTAACTGTATATCCTAATCATGAAGGAGGTAATATGGTGGGTGTCAAATAGTGAAAGACTAGAATGGGACGCTAACATTTAAGCCAGAGAACAAAGCAAGGAAATAAGTCAGCAGACAGGAAAAACAAACCTCATTACAAGCTCTTCAGGACCATGTTTATTATGAAAATCATAGAGCATGAATAAATGTGATTCAATATCAAGTAGAATTCAATACACCAGGAATAAAGTAAGAATCAGCATTGCTCAAATAAAAAGTGTTTACATTAACAATTGCAACAATAAGAAACTTCCATACTTAGTTTCTAGATACCTGGCTATATTCAATGATATTTAGAAGATGTGCGCCTGTTTTCTTTTTCTTTTTTAAAAATACATCAAAATGTTTCTGGGGGAAAATATTTTCCGACATTTCAAATGTAATTGTTTTTCACATAAAGGATTTGCTTTTAGGACCACTTCCAAAATGGTTAATGTGACCATATGAAGATGTGGCATAACTGTAATTATGATGAAAGAGAGGAACTGCCTTCTGTGAGATAGTTAACCAGGTTAGGTTAAGTAAGATAAGATGAATTCTGGCCTTTTTCAGAACACTGGCAATCTTCATTTTAAGCTACATTGTAAAGTGCTTATTCCTGAGATTAGGTATTGTGGCAGAAGCTAAAACTGCCTTTTCCCCCTAACTGTGCCAGAATACAACCTCCTTTTCTTTTTGTACTAACAAGACTGCTTTACCACTACAGCCCACTCTAAGTAATTAAATCAATCCTTTGTACTTACCGTATTCTCCTCTAGTGACGGTACTAGATCTGATTATATGCTTCATGCATATTCAAAGTACGGCACTGACAGCTCTTTAATGAGCTCTTACTTAATCAGTGCGAACAATGTTCATCTTGTTCTTTTCCCCCTCATACATTAGAGCAAGGAACAGTTGGGGGAAAAATGAAACATCCAGCATTCATTTGAAAAATATATTGTACTTTGAAAAGTGTCTAAGCTGGGGAAGTTGCATTCTGCCCTTTAAAAGTCTGATGGACAAATTGGATTACTGGTATTGGATTAAATAACAAATGGTTAGAGGAGAAATGAGAGAGCTCGCTGTGATCACAGGCTTTTAATATTTTTTTTCTACTTATAGAGCTGAAGGGGTCTTTAACCAGTTATTAAAGTCAGGATTAATTTGTAATGGTCCAACTTACTAGTTTTAAAAGGTTTTTTCCCCCTTTCTGAAAAGAATGAAAACAATAGCATAATGTATATTTTATATTGGGGGGGAAGGAGGAAAATCCCAAATTTTAAATTTGATGTGTATTTTAAATATCCGATCATCTTTTACTGATTTCACAATAATTGGTTTACATCTAAATACTGAATCATTTGCAAACATGGTCAGCTCTTTGTTAAAATAATATGTTTAAGTGGTGATTCTTCAGCAAGCAGCATGGATACATTCTCATTCATAACCATTTTTACAGAATGATCTTAGCAGGCTTTTTACACTGACTGCAAAGTGAAAATTGGTACACAAAGCACATACTCTGATTGAGCTTTGTCCAGTTTTACAAAGTAGATGCAAAACTGTTGACAAAGAAACATATCATTTGTTTTTATTTAGAAATCATAAAGTATAGGTTTAATTTATGTCACGGCTGTGTGGATCTATTACACCTTGATGAAGGGTGAGGTTGTGTGCATAGTAATCATATGGTGATTTTAAAAAGCAACTTTCAAATCTGAATTTTAAACTACCTTTAATTCTGCAAAACTGCAGTGTTTTATATTGTTGGTAGAAGAATTCCAAGGCATGGCCAAAAATAACCGCTTCTATTAATATTGCAGGTGTTTGTCATTTCAGTGATCAAAAAGGCCTTCGTCAGGGTGCAATTGGCCTTTTTCCAAATAGCAAGCTTTTTCTCAGCTTTTTCTTCTTTACTCTTTCTTCTTTCTTCTTTTGTTGCTGCCCAGGGATTTATGCCTATCACAACCTAGATCACATGATCAGTGTCAGGGCATCACATGGTCGAAAGCAAACACACACAAAACAGCTAAAGTAAAAGGCAGATTAAAATACCATAAAACAAGAGCCTGAAAGACTCTTAAAAATGATACTATGTATTTCACTTAAAAATGATTCTTTGCATTTATCTGTGTATATATATATGAGTCTTTCTTGGTCCTTGGTACATAAAAGGAATTGTTTCCCTTGATCTGTTTCCCTTGTATGGTACAGCTAACTTTTCTAGCTTTCAGGGCCGGCCCTACGGCCAGGCTGGGGGCGCATGGCCGCCTGCCCGCCGCACTGGGAAACGGGGGGGGCACCGGAGGGATCCGTCGCACTTATATATAAGACGGCCCTGCTGGCTTTTAGAATTACAAGATGTCACTAGAAGAAACCTCCTGTTCCTAGTCCTAGGATATTTGTTTTAAAAGCATTTCCCTGTCAAAAACTGGACATTGTACACATACATTTATTGTAATCTTATTTCTGTGACTTGAAGAATCCATTCAGAAAAATCTTAATTTTTAATTATATAGTGAATTCACATGAGAGGTCCTGAGCACCTAAGACTGGATCCACAGATGCGCTAGCAAGAAGAAATTCTGGCAGTGCCATGAAGGACTTGCTGTGCAGGAACTAGTAGATGGCATAGAATCATAGTTATGCAGCTTCTTGTGCAAATGGAAACATACCCCTGCGGTTTAGAAAAGATCTACTCATAGAAGAGGCCTTCCATTCATAGACGGTTGTCCCTGCATCAAACCAGTAATGGAAAAAATAATTAAATCCAACTATTTATTTATTTAATTTCACAAATGCATATACCACCTGATTGTAATAAAAACCTCAAAACAGTTAACAAAAAGAATAAAATAACAAAATTATCATTAAAAACTGTTTGAAACAACTATTCAAAACTTTCAAAAAAAGTTGCTAAGAACCAGAATCGAAGAAGAGCCTGCTGGATCAGGCAAATGCATACCCTCCAACATTTATACCCCACACATATTACATATTTATACCCCACACATATTACTGGATTGCCCCAGTTACTCTGGGCAGCTTCCAACGTATCTAAAAACACAGTTAAACATTAAAAGAACCTTCCATATACAGGATTGCCTTCAGATGGCTTCAGATAACTCCATACCCTCCAAAGAAAATAGGGACATCCTAAGGAAAAATGGGACATTCCAGGATCAAATTAGAAACCAGAATGGCTTCTCTAAATCAGGGATGTCCCTGGACTAAATGTCCATTTAGTTCAGCATGCTGTGGGAATCCTGCAAGCAGAATTTGAGCACAAAGGCATTCTCTCCTGTGTTTTTCCAGCAACTGGTAATTTAGAAGCATTACTGCCTCCAACTGATTAAAACCCGTGTCAGCATGTCTCGATAGGCTTGCCTAAACAAAAACGTTTCTAGCAGGCACTAGAAAGAGTAAAATGAAGGCACCTTTCTGATGTCAATAGGCAGGGAGGTCCAAAGTGTGGGTGCTGCCACACTGAAAGATCCATTATGTGGCACCTGTAACAATGACAGTTCTGCAGATCAGAGTGATCAAGTGGACTTGCATGCTGTAAGGTGATCTCAGAAGTAAATTGATCCCCAGCTGTTAAGGGCTTTATATACCAACAGTAACTGTTGAAATTGGCCCGGTAGCAAATGGGCAACAGTGAATATCTCTGAGCAGAGATACTATATACTGGTAGCATTTCACTTCCGTAAGCAATCATTGCACAGCATTCTGTACTTATGGCAATGCAAGGGAAGCTCCACCTAGAGCACTTTCCAGTAATCCAACCTTGAAGTAACCAGTGCATGAACTACTATGGGCTGGCTTTCCCTGCCCAAGTACGCTCATACCAATCACAGCTGGTAAAAGGCGCTTGGATCCCGAAGCAGCCCCAGACTGTGGATCTTCTCCTTCAAGGGGAGTGCTGCTGCTGCCCCATCACGGGGAGGCGATTGGCCAATTTTTCAGACATGGAAACTACTCACTCACCATGGCCAGAGGTGTACCTGGAGTCCATTGCACCCTTGGCAAGGAGTTACATTCACCGCTACAGAAAAAAATCTGAGAAGCAGGTGAGGTTGCCTGGACAAGAGGAACACGCCTCTTCAGTGCTAGACCCATGCTGCTCTCTGCATGGAAGCCATTCTGAGGGTCTCTTTATGTTCCCTCCTGCAGCAGCAGCAGCAGGTTTTCCTGCTGGACATCCAAGTGGATTCCTTCTATGGGCAAAGCAGGTCTGGAGTGCTGAGCTTGGTTGCAGGGTACTTCAGGTGTCATGGGAGGACTCCAATACCTGGGGTTTTTTTCACGGCTTCCTTGCACTTCAGCCCCTGGAGGGGGCCAATTTCACCAACTGCTGTGTATACCTTTGACGCTGCCTCCATCCTGCCAGGATTCCAGCTCAGCTTGTTTTCTCTCATCAGTCTCACCACCCATGCCCCTGTCCAGGGACTGCACACTTCTCCTAGGTCAGATGTTAGATAAATAGGGTTCAGTTATATCAGGTGAGGGTAAAAGTAAAGGACTCCTGGACAGTTAAGTCCAGGCAAAATCAACTATGGGATGTGACGCTCATCTTTGCTTTCAGGCCGAGGGAGCCGGCATTTGTCCACAGACGGCTTTTCTGGGTCATGTGACTAGCATGAGTAAACCGCTCCTCATGTACGGGGCACTGTGACAAGTGCCAGAGTGCATGGAAATGCCGTTTTCCTTCCCCCACAGTGGTACCTATTTAGCTACTCGCGCTGGTATGCTTTTGAACGCTTAAGTTGGCGGGAGCTGGGACAAAGCAACGGGAGCTCACCCCCTCGTGCAGCTTCAATCTGTGTGATGCCACCCTCTTCCAAAACTCCTAATGAGTGCTTCCAGTGGCTTCATATAGCTACTAATTATCATTGGAGATAAAATAGTGTCATGTGGTACCCAATGACAAAACGACCTCCAGGAGGCTGAAAAGCGCTCTCCCAATGCTACTTTCTGGACTCTGTTTCAGAGGTAGGAACAGAACTGCTGTAACACAATGACTCCAGTTTCCAGGGCCAATCCTGGAATGGTATCAAAAGCCATAAAGTGTTTAGGCAGCAGGAGCAACGTTGCATTCCCTCTGTTCTGCTTTCTGCAAAGCAACAGTCTGCAAGGCAGACCCAGTCGCATGGCCAGGCCTGAACCCAGTTTGGAACAGATCTTAATACAATAATTTGATCCAATACAACAATCAATGCAATATTTACAATAATATTTATTTATACAGATAGCCATTATGTGGCTGTATAAATTGGCCATCTGCCAAGAATCCTGGAAAGAATATTCCTCATGATTATAGAGCACTCTTTTCTATCTCTGCAAAAATTGGCAGCTAGTTGAGTTTCAGATCAAAACTGCCTTCCTCTGGAGTCTGTCGTGAACTGTTTACCACGTGAGACACAAACTTCTAGCAACTGAAATAAAGTCCAAAGGTGCTGGGAATAAACCAGGGAGAAAGAATGTAAACAAAATCATATTACAGGTGAAGAGAGACTGAGGTAATAATCGTTGTAAAATGAATGAAGCCGTCAAAGTGACCAAAGTCTACACTGATGGGTCAAAACCTGTCAATTGTGTCAGCATATTGAGTAATAGCTTGTTGTTGCATTACAGAATTAACGCTTTGAAAGAATTATTGTTAGTACTTCATTTCATGAACAATACAACAAAATACATATCAAACAAAAATGACACTGCTGGAGGTTTTTAACTGGTGCCAAGATAACATCCCTTCTGTCTAGTTCTTATTCTCAACAAATGAGTACAGAAAAGAAGAAATGTTCCTAAAACAATACTTTGAAAGAGTGAAAGTAATCAAGGGAACACAAGGATTTCATTGCTTTGTTCCATCTACACCCAATCCAACAGGAATTGTGACCAAGGTGTACTCCTTTAGCAATGAGAATGAGAAGTTTGACACTGAAGGAGGTACAAAATCTCTAGATATGGCTGAGATAACTGGGTATGTGACCTGGGAATAAAACATGGTGGTTGACCTATGTGCTATCAGTGGACTATGAAAGTGAAGAAGCAACTGTGACCTCCTTACACCCGCCAGGCCCAGTATCATCATTTGTTTACCCATCTAGTTGGGATGTACTTAACTTAGGGCGAGCACAAGTTCTAACAAGGGTCGAACTAAGAACTGCAACTTACACTCAAAAAATGAAACATTGTGTGCAACAAGTGCTGAAAACCATTTGGTGAAAAGTATAATTAATGGAAGAATAAATGTTTTCAGACTCATTTCACGTGTAAGGTTTTTTTCCATAATTTTGTTTGATATATATTTTGTTGTAATGTTCATGAAATGAAGTACTAACAATGCATTAATTCTGTAATGCAACAGCAAGCTATCACTCTACTTTGGAACATGTTTTTAAAAGAAAAGCCTGACTAGCTTTACAGATACCTTTTAATTGCATAACTTTCTAAAGAAATTCCTGAAGTAACTGATATTATAGTTTGAAGTCTTGTTTCTTCTGTTATATTTTACTCCAAAAAGACCCATTTATCCTAAATAGAATCCAATAAGGCAGACATGTATGTACAAAATATTTTTTCCAATGTGATCCCATTGAGATACCAAGATGAAATTTTGCAGGTAGATCTTAGAAATGTTAAATAATCAATACATTTTTTGAATTTTTAAAATCATATTAATTTTTATCACTTTTTAAAAATTTAAATTTCGTAACTTTTATTTTAAATTTAAAGTAAGTTCATCTTGTGACATACCATATTAAAATCCATGAAGTTCTGAAGAGATTGGTATTTTTAGTTTTGATGTATCTCAATGCTGGGCTGAGCTTTTAAGGTTTTTTGTGTAGTCTGACAAGGCCAAATTGTCATTTTTTTGACATTTCAAACCCTCATAACTCAAAAACGGGATGAGATAAAAAGCTAAAAGCTTTGATCATTCAACAAGTGTATAAAATATTAAGAAAATTGGGTGACATAAGGTAAAATGTTGGATCATTTGATATGGAATGACCTTCCAGTTGAACTTAGAGACAGACATTTCTGTCTCTCACTTTTTCTCTGGCCAATCAGCTCTCTGCACTGCACAACTAAGCTCAAACCAAAACTATTGCTTTTTCTTTGTGCTTCCACCCTCTTTATTTTTATTCAATGCCCCCCAGTTGCACCTGAGGCTGCTCCCCCTCCCCAATTGTTCCAGCACCCCCCAGGGGGTGGTATCACCCACTTTGGGAAACACTATTAATTTAATTGGGACTCCCCCACCAGTAAGGAAATCCAGCTGCATTCACTGCTGCTGTATAAGGGCAGAAAGCACACCTCCTGCTCAGAGTCTTAGGACAGATGTATTAGAACACTTCCAGGGTGGTTTTGTCACATTTTAGCTTCTGGTTTTTAGCTTTTAAAAAATTAGCTATTTTTGCCAGTAGCATTCAAACCTAAACACTGTATTCCTGGGAGTGATTCATATGCAGCCTCCTGAACCCAAGATCCTATGAGCCCTCTAAATGTCCATAGTAGAGAGTGGGTGCCTAAATTCAGAGTAGCTAACTCATCTACAATAAATTGTGACATCTCCTCTGCTATCTCCGGAAGGCTTCTAAAGTGGAAATTATCCCAACAGGTCTCTGTTGGACTGATCTTCAAATTTCAGTTCCAGGTCATCAGGTCTAAAAACAATTACAAGTTGACAAATCCACTCCCCTGAAGAAAGTGACTGAGCAAAAATCGTCCATCAGACCTTAATAGGTGATGGAAGCCTAGGTGTCAAGTTCATGTGTTGGGTGATTGTTTGTTACACATCTGCAGCAACCATTAGCTGTCTACCTTCCTCAGTAATGACCTGTGGTTCCTCAATGAAAAGATCAGATAGGGCTCCACCTTTCAGAGAACTGCAGTACTGTACTCTGAAATGGTAGGTGGCATGCAGACGTGTTGCAGCAAACTGCATTAACTATTTCCCTGCATCACCCAAAAGCTGCAGCTAAGGGGAGTGGCAGGGCATGTTCATTTAAACCATCTGCAATTTCACAGGTTTTTAAAGAGCATTTCTAGAGCAAAATATACATCAGGAGTCAGAATCAAGCTTGGTCAGAAGAATCAAGTATACACTTTCAGAGTTATTGCTAAATACATTAGTTCTGGTAAATGAGCTGCCATAGCCGCTAGAGCAGACATCCCCAAACTGCAGCCCTCCAGATGTTTGTGTCCTGGACTTTTTAGACTAATCTATTCATGTACTATCCGAAACCAAAGGGTCACTTTGGTTGCCAGATGTGATCCCCCCCTCCAGCTCTCCTACCCTAGTAATTAGTCTGTGTGTCTTGGGAAGAGAGATTCTTTGTGGGTGGGGAGTGTAAGGGAGTTTCTTATTCCCTTGCTTTTTTGTGAGCTTGTCAGTAAATTTCTAAAATAAAAAGTTTTGGATATAAGCCTCTCTATATATCACATTGACTTGACTCCCCATCTCTCCCCAAATCTGGAAGATATTCTCCGTAATCTCAGAGATAGCAGATGCTGATTATGATTACGTACTCACTGGCATGATATACTCTGCATACAAGCAGAGAATATCACTTCACATTTTCAGTACTGAACCATCATGCATTCTGCTATCCTCTGATGTGCCATGGCTCAAATGAAACAATCATCATTATTTTTTCTGTTGATTGGAATACTTTGTTCTTTCAATTTAGAAAAGGATGTGTTTTGGAAAATGAAAAGCTAAATTGATTTCTGAGTGGAGGAAAACTGTATGCAAGTGAAAGCAAGCATTCCTCACATTTCAAAAGTTTTTGTGTGTTTGTTTAGTTTCTGGGCAATGGGATGTGTAGGTGTAAACATTGCATGAATTCAAAAATTTATGTCATGTACCGTAGTACGACTTAATTTCTAAATAAGAGTTATGGAGTCAGTCTTGTGTGGGAAACATTAGCTGGACATGGAAGCTGTCATTCAATGTGCTGAGAATAATTGCTGGCTTTTAGTGAGAAGACAGTGGCACTTTGTACATGTGTAATAACAGGTTTGAAAGTTGGCATATTACTGGTAATATGCTAGAATAAAAACCATCTGCTCTGATCTATCCTCCCTTCTTGTCTGGCCTTCTTGTCCGGCCTGCTTCCTCTCCCTCTTTCTTGTCTCCGTTGATGTTGACTGCCCTGCTGTCCTCATCCAACCCTTCTACATACTGCTTTAGTCCCATTCTTTGGGCATCTCCCCCACCATTATCCCTCCTCTCTACTACAATTCTCTCACACCTCTGATTCCTTTTCTACTGCTATTCCATGTTAAGGATCATTAGGGGAAAGAATTGAAAATAAAGCTGCCAGCATCATAATACCATTGTAGAAACCTGTTGTATAACTGTGTACAACTCTAATTGCTGCACCTCAAAAAAGGATATTGTAGAGATAGGAAAGGTGTGCAGAAATGAGCTACCAAAATAATAATGGGGCTGGAGCAACTTATCTATAAAGAAGGTTACAATATTGGGAGCTTTTCAGTTTGAGGGGAGAAAGCAAATAAGCAGGGGAAAGGAAAGAGGCGTATAAGTTTATGCAAAATGTAGAGGAAGTGAATAGTTTTTCCCTCTATCCCTAAATACTGAAGCTTAGAGTCATCCATTGAAGCTGAATGCTGAAAAATTGAGGACAGACAAAAGGAGTTACTTCTTCACACTTCAAATGGAGTTGATTATCACAAAGCGTGGATCAGCCATCCACAAACTGCGGCCCTCCAGATGTTTTGGCCTACAACTCCCATGATCCCTAGCTAAGAGGACCACTGGTCAGGGATAATGGGAATTGTAGCCCAAAACATCTGGAGCACGTGTCGGCAAGGTTATCCGGCCATGGGCCGAATCGTTCCCATGGACATCGTATGTGGGCCGGACAGGTGCAGTGCAACACTGGAAATGGCGTCTGCGCATGTCCGCAGCACCGGAAATAGCTTCTGCCACTGCGCAGATGCTGGAAATTGCGCCTGCACAGAAGCAATTTTTGGTGTCTGGGCATGCACAGACGCGATTTTAGGGGTCTGTGCAGGTGCAGGCACCATTTCCGGTGCCACTCAGCAAGTCCCTGCGCCACGCTGCGCAGGTTTAGTGCAGCGCGTGGGGGACTCGCCGAGCGGGTGGCTCAGTTCATGGGCGGCCCGTGGGCCAGATAAACGGCCTTTGTGGGCCGCATCCGGCCCATGGGCTGGAGGTTGCTGACCCCTGATCTGGAGGGCCGAAGTTTGGGATTGCCTGCTGTAGATGGTCACCAACTTGACTGGATTTAAAAGGGGGTCAGACAAATTCATGCAGAAGAAGGCTATCATAAATCAATGGCTATGTTATATCACCAGTATCAGAGGTGCTTTGCCTCTGGTTGGCCACTACAAGTACAGGATGCCGGTGGTGTGTGGCAAAATTTTTAGTAGGGGAGCAGTTAAGGTCAGGGGTACCAGCTTGCAAGGGCAAGGTGGGGACCTGATGTCCCGATATTGCTCACATCAGCAATGTGCTTCCCTCTCTAAGCTGGGCAGGCTTTGGGAAGGAGGTCTCTAACGGGATGCTGGAGCCCTCGTGCCTCCTTCCCAAAGCTGGGTGTAGTGTAGCAATGGAATCAACTGCATTCTAGCCTAATGTGTGCAAATATATATTGTGGGGCCTGAGAGCAAATAATTTTTGCCATACAATGGTTTTAGCTTTTATGGAGGGAGAGCTGTGTCAAATGCATGTAAAGATAAAGGGACCCCTGACCATTAGGTCCAGTTGCGGATGACTCTGGGGTTGCGGCGCTCATCTCGCTTTACTGGCCGAGGGAGCCGGCATACAGCTTTCGGGTCATGTGGCCAGCATGACTAAGCCGCTTCTGGCAAACCAGAGCAGCGCACGGAATCACCATTTACCTTCCTGCTGGAGCGGTACACATTTATACTTGCACTTTGATGTGCTTTTGAACTGCTAGGTTGGCAGGAGCAGGGACTGAGCAACAGGAGCTCACCCCATTGTTGGAGATTCAAACCACCAACCTTCTGATCGGCAAGCCCTAGGCTCTGTGGTTTAACCCACAGCGCCACCCGCGTCCCTGTCAAATGCATATAGCTACTTTTATATAACACATTTCATTAGATGATTGCAGGACACGTAGTAAACATCAATTAACACTTGCACAAGTGTCAGAATGTTACATTTCAGATGGGAAGCTAAGATACAGAGAGAGATTTGTCTATGAGATCACAGAGTGAGTCAATATCAAAGGAAGAATAAGTAACCCAGAACATTTATTTATAACTACCGGTAGCCAACATACTTTTGTGGCACATGAATTTTAATTATAGAAGGAGTCTTGAAACTTGATTAGCTATTTTATCTCCTTCCATTTTAATCTTGAGAACTTCATGTTACAATAAGGAAAGGACTGTTGAGAAGTCCAAGACATTTCTACTGCTAATCTAGTACAGATGTTACAAAGCATTTCCAAATTTTGCTGAATGTTGGCATTCAGTGTTAGGACAACCCAGATGAATTAATCAATTAATTAATTCTATGAGCATCCCACTTCCCCAAAATTGGAGATGCACCAATGAATATTAGCAGGCACCTTGATGTCCTTGTCAGTATTGATTTGCGTATATCCCCAAACTAGGGAAGTACATCTTAGTTTTTACCATTCACATAATTTAACTGGGACTGTCAGCAATCGTGTGAATTTCAAACATTCACCCCCACCTTGTGCAATGGGAGAAGGAAACTACTGCAGGAAATCCTTCATATAGTGATTCTTCACTGGTGCAACTGGACCCCACTTCTCCTCTGTAATGGAATAATACCGCCACACAGGTATTACCAGTTTCAGCTATTATGAAGTTGTGAAGCCCTTAAATATTTCACAGTAAAATGAATTTAATTTGAATTGTAGTTAACTTAAAATAAACATGTGGGTTTTTTATTTGAAAAAAACCTAATAATAAAAGTCATTTTTGCCAATATACAGGTACAACTTAAAAATCAGTTTCAACATAGGCTCTTACCACCTTCATGCCTGTTCAGGGAAGCAGTGTGACATCACCACTTTCTATACAGTGTGTGCTTGTTAAAGGATTCCTACTCAAGCGCTTACATTGATACCTCCCACTTCTGTTACCTCACCATTCTGTTACAAAAGAGGGATCTGTTGGCAAATTACTTTGGGAGTTTTGAATTCCACATGTTTAGATTGCAAAATTCCAACCAAAACAATCTTGATGAATGTCATGATTAACAACTTGTGGTAGAGAGTGCTGGGTTCAAGTCATTAGATAGTTTTAGATAAGCCACTCTTCTTTCGGCCTGCATTGCAGTCTGCAGTGTGAATATTAATGCTGGGCTATTTCACAAGCACTAAAAAATCATATGTGTGACATACCATAGAGAATAATCCTATATAATCTGACCTAAGAGTAAATCTCATTTCACTAGGATTGCTCTGTTAAACACACTGTTATTTATTTAACATTATTTACTACAACCATTGCCACCATGTTGGAAGCATTCTCAAAACTAAAATTAGAATGGTAAAAATATCACCTCAAGTGCACTAAAAGTTCATTGGAGGCATACATTTGCATGTAAGAATGATTGGGTGAGTTTTCTAGAAGTGAGGAAATAATTTATACTCGTCAGTTAGAACTGCCTCAAACCAGGTTGAAGACTTGGCATGCCTTTGACTGTTTTCACAAGTGACTCTGAACCCTGGATTTGAATTTTCTACACATAAAAAATCAGATAAAAACTTAAATTAATTAGAACATAGACATGATTTTAAAATGGCCGTCCTAGAATAACACAAAGGCTTCTGGGAGGCTTATTAGTATATTGAGTATTAATGCTTCTCCCATTAGACTAATCTCTGACCATTTTGACACTTTGAGTTTGGCAGATTTTTTCTCGGAAAAGTAACATCCATAATAACTTTTGAAAACAATGTTCACCTCTGAGCCAGAACCGAAGGGGTCTGTTGCATGTGCATGGGGCTCATTCTCCCCTCCAGCAGTATGCCCTTGTACTCTGGACTCTGAACTCTCTGGCTTTGAGAGCAGCTCTTTAGGGCTTGTGGAGCACTGCAGAGCAAGGGAAATTAAGAAGTCCTTGTGCATGTGTGTCAGGCTGCTCATGGCTCTTTGGGCACTAACAACTACAGTCATACCTTGGTTTAAGTATGCTTCGGTTTGAGTACTTTCAGTTTAAGTACTCTGCGGACCCATCTGGAATAGATTAATCCACTTTCCATTACTTTCAATGGGAAAGTTCGCTTCAGGTTAAGTACAGACTTCCAGAACCAATTGTGTACTTAAACCGAGGTACCACTGTATATTGAATCCCCCACCCCAGAAATCTATAAATATATATTTCATATTCATAGTGTTATTATCATCTAGATAACCTATGAGAGAAAAAGTTCAGGTTTATCTCTGTGTTAATCTTCTTGTGTAAGTTTGTGTGTGTTTTTAAAACAGGTAGAAACACTGAGGAAGAAGAAGCTATGATGCAAGAATGGTTCATGTTGGTCAATAAGAAGAATGCCTTAATAAGGAGGATGAATCAACTCTCCCTGCTGTGAGTATATATACTGATTTGTCAAAACTGTTGAACCAACAGATTTTCCAGCATTTCAATCAGAAACTTTTGAAGCACACAATTTTGTAAGCATAGTGGCCTGATCCTAAATTTAGAACATGAAAATGAATGGTTCCAGGACCTACATATTCAGCCTTAATCAAAAGATTTACAGATGCCTTTGCATGTTAGGGATCCAGATGTAATTCACACAAACATCACCACTGAATTGAAGAGGGAACTACTTACAAGCAGAATAACACTGTGTAGTATCACTTGTGCAGTATCACCTATAGGCTGAATCAATAGGATTGTGGTGTGTGGAAAAAGAGGGGAGAGGGCAGATAAATTTCCTGTTTTTTATGTTCCTGAGAGCTAATGAATACATTGCATTAGAGCAGGCAGGTCAAACCTGCGGCCCTCCAGATGTTTTGGACTACAATTCCCATCTTCCCCAACCACTGGTCCTGCTAGCTAGGGATCATGGGAGTTGTAGGCCAAAACATCTGGAGGGCCGCAGGTTTGACATGCCTGCATTAGAGTAATATGCAAATGACATGCACTTAAATTAAATTGCATGCTAGAAATGTGAAAATCTGGGAAAGTGTGCTTTTTAGAAATTGCTTCAGGGAGCAAGTAGTGCAAGTGACTTGCATCTTCTGTCCTTCTTTGTAATCTCTGAAGTGGGCCTTTTTATCTAGCCTCTGCCAGATGCAGAAGCCGTCTATGCAGGCTAGTGCAGGGAATGTGGCTGAGAGGTAAACATAAAGTTTCTGTTCACACATTAAGAAACCATCCTATATCAAATATTTCCAGCTAGCCGAATAGTGCCTTCTCTCCCTGGTTGTGACTCCCAGGTTTCTCAGCCAGGGGTTCTCTTCATCTCCTTCTATCTAGTCCTTCTTATCAGAAAATCAATGAACTGCATGCAAAGCACCAGAAAGTACTTTCTGTTCTCACAACAGGCACGTACAGTGGTACCTCAGGTTACAGACGCTTCAGGTTACAGACTTCGCTAACCCAGAAATAGTACCTCGGGTTAAGAACTTTGCTTCAGGATGAGAACAGAAATCACGTGGTGGCGGCGTGGCGGCAGCAGGAGGCCCCATTAGCTAAAGTGGTGCTTCGGGTTAAGAACGGACCTCCAGAACGAATTAAGTTCTTAACCAGAGGTACCACTGTATGCTTTGGTCTGGATAGTTGTGCAGGCACAAAAAAACCAGCATGGGACAAACTGTTCCTTCTTTCCCACTTTGCTTCTTAGTTTCCCAAAAAAAGTTCTCCACTATGTCCAAACCAGGCAGCTGTCAGTTAACAACCCAGTATATGATCTAGGGCTAAGGAGGAACACTCAGCACCAACGCTTTTTCTCAGCTTCATAATCATGGTCCAAATGATCATCTGAACTGAGCTGAACTGCCTGTGGATGCATTAAAAAGAGGACAATGGGCCTTGAAGCAATAGCTGAAGACTTTAGTGTCACCACAGGCAAGGGAGAGCAATCCCATTCTGAAGATTTCTAAGACCCCTTCAGAAATAAGGAAAGGTCGCTGGTTTCCAGATGCACATTCCACTGAGTATGGATCCTGTGCAAGGTGCGTAGGAATAAATGTGCATTGCTGTAGAGCAGTATTTATGTAGATTGCTCCTTT
Source organism: Zootoca vivipara (assembly GCF_965207765.1). NCBI lineage: Eukaryota > Metazoa > Chordata > Lepidosauria > Squamata > Lacertidae > Zootoca > Zootoca vivipara. The sequence continues at coordinate 2,424,013 of NC_142586.1, forward strand.
TGGCATTTGTCTTTAAGGTTGCCAGGGCTATTATGACACTTTCTACAGTTCTTCTGTATTTATTGTTTACTGTCAATCTTTACATACTTACAATATTTCTAAAAAGAGTGGTGCTGAGACCACCCTCTGCCCCAGAAGCCCTGCCCCTTACAGACAGATACAGACAGACAGACAGACTGCCTGTGGCTGCAGAATAGGGGGGGTCCACTCTTCTCTGAGGACAAAGCATTCAGTGGTAGGAGGGTGTAGAACCACATTTGGTGAACCCAATGCCACATTTGAACCCTGAGTATTAATATACGTGGTTCCTTCTACTCTGGCGTATTATTTTACATCTAAAGCCTCCATTCATCTATTAACTCTGAAGACAACATATTATGTCCTATGGAGCCATGACATGTCGTGGCACACCCTTTGGAAAGCTCTGAATTAGGACATGGCTCCCTAGCCTGCCCTGATTCCCTAGTCACCACCCTCTAGGACTGCAGAATCCCAGGTGGGTAAGAGAGTCTCTCCCTCTGAACTACAGAGTCCGATAAGTGAGCCTCGGGGCCAATCAATCACCTGAAAGGCTAAACCAAACTATTTCTTTTCCCACACCTAAATTGCCAAAAGTGACCAAATCCAGAAGATTAACCTAATTAAACAACACAGCAGTCCATCTAGCATTCTGTCCTGCTTTTGGGTTGTTGTTTTTATTTTGATTATATATATATATAATTATAATTATATATATATTGATTTTATTTTTTTGATTTTCTGTGAGCCACCCTGAGACCTCCGGGTATAGGGTGGTATATAAATTCAATAAACAAATAAATAAAATATTCAGTGTGAATTACTGTAGACAAAAAACCAATCTGTGATCCAAAATTCCTGCATGGCCCACACTGGGAGGGAAGGTGCTGCTGCAAACAGAGTTGAGGGAAGTTAGCTTGTCCCTTAAATAGGGATCAAGCTCTGCCCTGCTCCTCAGACCACCTTAGGAATGCACCAAGGATTTTCCTGCTCTGCTTCTCTTGCCCAGTGACCCACAAGGATGCCCAGCCTTCTAAGCACCATCTAGACCTTTTGCTGTACTACTTCTTAATCCTTTGTTCTCGTGTATCATTTATTTAGAGTAGCTTAAACCTATAGTCCTAACTGAGTCCAAAAAATCAATGTAAATTAAAGGTTCTTTTAAACGTTTAATGATTTAGTAATTAACATATTGATGAACTTTGCAACTTGCCTAGGGAAAAGGAGCATGACCTAGAGAGGCGGTACGAACTGTTGAACAGGGAGTTAAGAGCAATGCTTGCCATTGAAGGTAAGAAATGTTTTGATTGTTTAGGCTTCTGTCTGTGAAAGTATTCTGCTTTTAGATGAAAACCAAAAATGCTGTGTGACCCCTTCTAGATCAATTATGAACTTTTCAAAACAGACCTGTGTAATCAAGGATACTTAATCTGCCGTAAAAAGGACTTGGAATTGAAGTACTGGAAAGGACAATGTTTATTTATTTAAGTGGCATAAGCTCTGACACACAGCACTGGATTTGCCTCAGTACAAAAATATAAGAAATGATACATCAGATTAATTATTTTTACATCTTAAATATTTGTTAGCAACAGTACTTCCATAGAAAGAATAGACCTCACCCATCTTCATTATAAAAAAATATCATGCACATGTCAAGTAAAACATTTTTTCAGAGAAAATGACACCATTAGTGCAACCCTTTGCACGTATATTTTCTTGATTCTCTGTATCTTTCTAAGCAGCCACTCACTTCACTGGAATGAATACTCATGAGCAGATTGACATAAGGGATAAACAATGGTCTCCTCTTCATTATGCTTTTAAAGAACTGTACAATAATCCAAAGGATAATTTATAATAAAAGTAAACATCTAGATAGGTTAAACTACTGCTTTACCTTATTTTGTTATTTAAATATGCTAGGTTTCTTTACAAAGCTGTTCTACTTATAGTTTTCAGCCACATATTCTGCCTTTACCGTTCAAAGATGTTTGCTTAAAAGTTAATCCTCTGGGCTCTGTAAAATGGACCTTTTGTCTAATCAATGCAAATTGATTTTGCTATTCTGTATTGACCTCTTAACCCTTTGACTGTCCATGGTAATTTCTTTCTTCACCTGATAAGGTACCTGATCCATAATGAATCAATTCTAATTAGTTTAGAGACATCACTGAAAGCATGAGTTTGGGAGGAAGAGGCACGAGGTGTCAGGTAGCTTTCTAATCCACCTCTTTGTAGCTTTTTGACAAAACTCAAGAATTACAGGAATCCTGAAAAAAATATAAACCCATAACATGTTTATTGCTTTCTAAAGAGGGATTTGACAGCAACAATAACAAAATGTTCAAAAGAAAATAAAACTTTGGGCCCAGGCATCTAGTAGGTGTCTTTTGGGAGACTTCTAAGTCTTTGAAGTTTGGGGGCTTCTTAAGTAGAAGTGTGAAGTAACACTGAGTTAACTTTTGAAGGACATGAAGCAGGCTTATGCAGGCCTGAAAACAGCAAAACATATTTTTCTTTTTAAAAATATGTACTAGAGACATCATTACAATAATTGGTAGTAATAATAGCAACAACATTTGGAGGGCTTTTCCAAAGTTGAATAGTGTTGTTGTTTATGTCTTAACATTTAAATGTTATTTATATTATTCTGCTAGATTCTCAAAGTTTCCCACTCCCCTTCTGCCACCAAGATCCTCTTAAGTTACTCTTAGTTATGTTTCATCTAGATCAGGGGTCGGCAAGGCTTACCTTCCCTGGCCTGGCTGACTGCCGTGGAGCCCCCTCCATGGGCTGGATTGTGGGCATGCGTGAGTGGGCACTCCCACAATTTCCGGCATCTGCGCAGACGCGATTTCTGGTGCCGCGGAAGCAAGTCCCCACGCTGCGCTGCACCAGTTTAGTGCAGTGCATGGGGACTCGGCGAGCGGGTGGCTCGATTCGGGGGCAGCTAGTGGGCCGGTAAAACCCCCGTGGGCCGCTTGTGGCCCATGGGCCTTAGTTTGCCGACCCCTGGTCTAGTTTAACAGATTAATGGTGCTGTTCTGAATATATTAAGTGGCTACAGCATAAATTTAACATTGGCCCAGTTGCACAAATTATAGCTAAGCATAAACAAAGGTGGTCAGAGCAAAAATTGCAGCCACTTTGCTCATCCTCCAGTTCTGCTGCTGCCATGATACCCAGAACTAAGCTATGATTTAGCATTATATGTTATTTGTACTCCCCCCCCCCCAAAAAAACAACAACACATGAGCAAGTAGGTAGCCGTGTTGGTCTGCCGTAGTCAAAACAAAATTAAAGAATTCCTTCCAGTAGCACCTTGGAGACCAACTAAGTTTGTCATTGGTATGAGCTTTCGTGCACACTTCTTCAGATACAGATACTGCACACGAAAGCTCATACCAATGACAAACTTAGTTGGTCTCCAAGGTGCTACTGGAAGGATTTTTTTGTTGTTGTTTAAACCATGAGCAGTAAGCTAAGAACAAACCTTGTCTACAGCTCATAGTCTGTTTGGCTCCAGGCAGCAAAGAAGCAGTAGGACTGGAGTATCTGCATGCTTGCTTGCTCACTCACTCACACTAAGCCATGGTTTATCATATGGCTTATCATTCCATACACTATTTCTAATTTTTTCTTTTAAAAGGCATACCCCACTTTTTGAGGCACTTCTCCATAAAGTGATGAGTGAAAACCAACTCTACCTGACAATAAAATATAAAAATATGAAACACAGTACTGTACAATTAAACATTAAACCGATATAAAAAGTTAAATACATAAATAGAATATAAAACACAACACACGTGTTTTAACAGTGTTAAAACAAAAAAGCCAACAAGAATTTGAAACTCCAGAAATAAAAGACACTAATTTTAAGCAACATCTTCAACAAACATTGAGACCACTAAATTGGGGCTTGTTTCACTTCTAAGGGAAGGAAATTTCAGAGACCTGGTGCCACAGCACTAAAAGCACCTGCTCAAGTAACAGCATGCTTTATTGCCTTGGCATGTGTCACCATCAACAGATCTTCATCCATTGCTCTAAGGGACAGGGCAACTTGCATAAAATATTGTGGGGGCCCAGGTAACCCCGCCCTGCATAATTGATCAAATGACGTAGTGCACACACACCATTTGAATGGGAATGCCCATCAACTTTGTGGTGGCCCGGCCCCCTCAAATATTTTATTGTGGGGACCCAAGCCCCCACGGTCCCTAGGAGTTTGCTTTCTATGGGACTGGGGTAGAGTGTAAGGAGAGAGGCAGCTGTACAACTTGGTGCTCTTGGTGCATTTCACCCTAAACTGCAACAAGTCTTAGCAATTGCTGAAATGCTGATTACAGTGGTACCTTGGTTTACAAACATAATTGGTTCCGGAGGTCTGTACTTAAACCATAGCTGCCAAGTTATCCCTTTTTTTCAGGGATTTCCCATTATGCTGAATAGGCTTCCTCGCGAGAAAAGGGAAAACTTGGCAGCTATGACTTAAACTGAAGCGAACTTTCCCATTGAAAGTAATGGAAAGTGGATTAATCCGTTCCAGACAGGTCCGCGGAGTATTTAAACTGAAAATACTCAAACCTGTACTTAAACCGAGGTATGACTGTACATGTTTTCTTCATTCAACACTAACACAACTAACAGAGAGAAGACTGGAGGCAGGGAATGCCTTATTTCCATGGAATTTTGTACCCTGCTCTATGGATATAGATGGAAACTTATCTCCATTAGTTCTTGTTTTAGGAATTAGGAATGACAGATATAAGTCAGATGTATATCCAAGGACAGGTTTGGTTTCTCTGGGATGCATTCGCATTCTTAAACCAACACCCGTCACACAGAATCACACAACCTCATTGAATTCATTTGTGGCTTACTTCCAAGTGAGTGTACATACGGTAGGATTGCAGTCTCAGTGAACCTGTAAACCAGTGATTAAAATGGAGATAATTATTATTATTATTATTTATACCCCGCCCATCTGGCTGGGTTTCCCCAGCCACTCGGGGCGGCTTCCAACAGAAAAATGAAATAAAATAATCTATTAAACATTAAAATCCTCCCTAAACAGGGCTGCCTTCAGATGTCTTCTAAAAATCTGGTAGATGTTTGCAATAGAACATCATTTTGTGGTGTTGAAGCTTTTCATGCAGAATACATGCCTGACCAAGCACATTCGGGTTTTCTTTTGGCCATATATTATTCTTATTTTTTACAAGCAGTACTGCCACCCCAGCAAAAGCATATACGGTAATCTGGTTACGTGTTGAATAAAACGACAGCACATATTTCTTGATGATCAGGAGCACCAACTTGAATAAAATAGGGGGGGCAGATAAATCTCAGCCCTGATCCTAGCAATGAAGGTGCCTAGTGCTGGTGAAACTGTTTATTCCCATATTCCCACCCACCCCTCACCCCATTTTTTAACCACCAAAATAGCTCTGGCTAGCCCCCTCAAATATCTGGGCTTCTAAAGTTGGTGCCTATGCTTGATGTGCTTTACATAAACCAGCAGAAAACCGATGCAGAATAAGACTGTCTCATGAAAACAAAGTATAAACATAGAGTAGTCACCAGCTGAGTTTGGGGGAGCTTTGGGTTCCAGCTTCCTTCTTGCATGCATTGCGACACTTGTTAAAATTTAATGCCTCCTTAGAACAGCTGAAGTTCATGTTTTACACACCTTAGGAGTGGTGTGTGTTCATTTTTCTACCCAACAAATAGATCTCCTTTAGAATAATGTACATCTTGATTCATTCTTGGCTTCGAGTTTGAAGTGGATGCTCTTCTTAAAAGGATTTATGCATAGGTTCACTATTTTTGTAGTTATGGTTTATATGATAAGCTTTTATATTTAAAATCAATATGTAATCCTGTGGAGGAGCTTATCCCCTAAAACCCCATTTGTAAATCTATTTTAGCTTTGTTACACGGCGCTGCCACAGTATTTCATAGATTGATTAGGTTCAGCAGTAGAATCCTATCAAATGGCTTCCTCTGATGATGATGCAAACTCTTTCAGGATTGCTAGTTGACTGGAACTAAAGATAAGGCTTTGACTGCAATCCCCCAATGTGCTCTTTACAAAACTAGTGTTAATTTTCATCAAAAGTTGCAAGGCTTATTTTATAGCAAACAGATTTAAGGGATTTTTATTGTAGAACTTTGGTCATTTTCAATATACTGGAGTGTATTTCTGCTAGAATACTAATATCTGTTTTCTTTTCCCAAACTAATTATCTCCTTTTAAAGAAAATAAATAGTAACTGATTCAGAAAAAGCCCTTTTGCAGGTTTTTATTCTGTATAAAATTTTGAAATCTATATCCTTCTTTAAAAAATTTGTTATTGCCAGTGACCGAAGAAACGATGCTCCATCTATATCCTGGTCCTTAAACCCATCCTTATGGGAGTAATCACATTGATTTCAAGGGAACTTCCTTAGAATGTCATCTCTGAAACCATTTCTTAACAAAGTAATGTGTGTTGGGTCTAGCTGAGCTGCAGATCAAAAAGGATCAGAGCAAGTTTTTTGTTAAGAAAAAGCCTGAGATTAATATAATTTCTATGCATCTTGCTTTTGTTCACCATATAAGGATGTCAGCCTATTAGGCTCCAAATAACTCTTTAGATTCGCATAAGCAGCTTGCTTTCACCCAGTGAAAATGTTGGTGTCTTTTTTTTTCTTTAAATGGCTGGTGTCTGCAGTATATAACAAACTGCTCTAAGTTTCAAAAACCATCTCCTTTGTGGGGACTGGTCTGCCTTTTGAACTTAACTAAATCTAAAGCCCACTTACTTTACAGAACAAGCTTCATGTGGGTTTGCTTGCTTGCTTGCTTGCTTGCATCTTGCTGTAGTCAGGTGGTGTGGTGAATGATTTTCTTTAATTTCCAAACTTCAGAACATGTCATTGGAGCACTCCAAGACTAATTGAGTTCAGCTGAAATCAACAAGACCTATTTCCACATAAATGTGTTTAGGTGTGAGCAAAAGTTACTGAGGCTGTGATTCATAGCTTTTACTTTTTTTAAAGTCCCATTGGAAACAACAGGACTTACAGTCTTCTTTTATTTTGAATCTTTGGGTATAATAGAAAATGTAATCAGAAGGATTACTGCCATTATTATTCACAGACTAGAAAAAAAGACTGAGAACTAGAGGACTTTGTTGGCCAATAGGTATATCTACTTATACTACATTAAATAGCCTTGACATGAACTGATATAATCAAGGTTGCTTCTACACATAATAGTGGTTAAGTTACTTGACTTTTTTAATTTTGGAAATAGAAATGAGCATTCATGTCTGGTTGTTTACTATTTTAATTAGCAAACCTTAACAGTACAAACCTGTACATGTTGATTTAAAAATCCCACTTAGTTCAATGGGGCTTACGCCTTACTAAGTTTGTGTAGGATTGCAGCCCCAAGTATCATGGGATCATTTTCCCTATAAAAGAAATTTATTTCAAACAATATGTTGGGACTCTTAGACAATTGTATCATATCATTTTTTGAGAACTGCTATATTTAAGCCATAAATGACATGTGCTCTTGCTTTATTTTGCCACTCTGAATACATGCATTCAAATGTAAAATCTCAACAAATTATGAACAGCTAAGAAATTATGCATATTTTTAAAAACAGGGGAATTGGTGCCTTTCAGACTTTTGGTGCTAACTAGTTGTTGAAATGTAAGTATATCATTACTAGTAGAAATCATATGCTACTGGGCAGCCTGTAAATGCTGTTATTAAATAAATACAGTAATGGCAACAAAAAAATATTCTGAAAACTTTGTTGGAGTCCTTTCATGTAAACACGGTGTCTAGGATGTAGTTTTTACAGCTAAATTTGTTGTTTTCTGCAGCTGTATGTGAGGGAGTATATTTTCTCTATGTCACTGTTAGAATGCATATACTGTGTATGTTGGGAAGGCAATTTAAAGAATGGCTTTTTACTGCTGTTCTAACCTTTATTGGATGAGTCTGCATCTAATTTTTAATTTGTAAATACAAGACTGAATTCACTCTAGCACCACTTGCTTTCATAAAGCTTCTGAACAGTTTGCTGCCTTGAATAAATTTTGCTTTGGAGGGGGGTCAGGGGGATTTGAACCAGCACATTCTTGTGTGGTTTGTGAAGATTCACATGGTAACCATTGGTGTGCATTGTTAGGTTTATCTGAATAAGCACCAGCCATGTGAGTTTTAACATGATTGCCCAGGGCAATGGAGAGAGAAGAGAGAAATCCAAAAGGGCTGCACTGTCTTGCCTCTGGTTTTTTGTGTTGTTGGTTGTTGTTTTTTAGAAAGTTGATAGAGGTGAGGACACCACATGAGTCAGAAGTGATGGAGTTTTCTTTTAAAGCCAGTGTCCTGTTTCCCTCCTGCTTCTCATTTGTTCTGCTATCTCCTTCATAGTCTATTTCTCCTTCTTTTCATTGTTTACCTTCCTAATGAGGGAGGCGGGGCAGACTGGAAGTTGATTGACAGATGCAGTCTGGCCTGGAGAGCAGTTGGTTCAGAGCGTGAGGAGGGCTCCAGCGTTAAATGTGCCCTTTTTAATGAAATACTGCCTTATAAAAAGTAAGAGACAATACAACACCAAAAGGAAATACCTGTATGAGAGAGCCGCTCTCTTTCTGCAGCATCTTTGAATAACAAACTAAAGCAAACCTGAAGAAGTGAAAGAAATGAGTGTAGATCTGTACTCCACCTTTTTTATAAAAAGCTTCAACAACAACCAAATTTGGAATTGTTCCCTAGGTAAAGGCCTAAGATTCAGCCATTACACAAGCTGCCAACTAAGGAAGAAGCTGTGTAATACTGTCTAGCAGATGTGTTTTTACCTCAAAGAAAAATGCTGATTATCTGATACCCACTTTTAAAGTTATTCTGAAGCATCTGGTGCCCAGTGTGAGACATTTCCAACAGCTAAGATGTAGCAAGAAAGAAATTAGCAAAGAGTAGGCTATTTGGAGGGGAGAGTAGGTTACAGTGAGATTAAGAAGAGTGTTTTTCTATTTGCTTTATCTGGCTTTTTGTCTGTAATTTTTCCTGTTTCGATTCCTGTAATTTTTCCTGTATGATTCCTACATACATACATACATACATACATACATACATACATACATACAGTACATATGTACACACTGTGTGGTTTTTTGTTTGTTTTGCCTAGACAGACTGATATGCAAAATGTAAATGCAAATCATCAAGTTTCCTAATTTCCAAACTGGGAGCTAGAAAATTGATTCCATTCACTCCACACTAGTGTGTTTTCATACAGTTGGAACGTTTTTTTAATATGCCCTAGAATCTAATGTTGGAAAACATAAAATTATTGGGTCTGATTTATCCATCTTCCCACCCTTCCCCATCAAGCTATAACCTGAAGTCATCAAATGAGAGTCTCGGCAGTTTAAAGTTACACAAATCCATAGGAATGTGAAATGAAATGACCCTTATTGGTCCCTACAAAGGAAGAGGCTTTATTGTGGAGGCCAATGATCTGGCACTGATTTGTTTAGATCATACGTAAGTTAAGCTTTCAAAGCACGCAGTTCTGGATTTCTTTCTTTTCTTTTCAGACTGGCAAAAGACCGAAGCCCAGAAGAGGAGAGAGCAGCTTTTGCTCGATGAGCTTGTTATTCTTGTTAATAAACGTGATGCACTGGTCAGAGATTTAGATGCTCAAGAAAAACAGTAAGTTTTGTATCTTGACCAACATCTCTAATGGGAGTGTGATTTTCCTGCGTGGTAGCCTTGTTTCATCTAATACCATTCAAGAAAGGAAATTTTGAAGAAAAGTCAACAATCCAGTGCTAAAGCAATTCAAATTGTAGAGATTCTGTGCAGTCCTAGGTTCCAGTAATGACTGTCCTCCTAGCTCTCACCCATCCACTCAGATGGCATGCCCTCCCTTCCCTTTCCCACCACCCAGGGTCCCTTAAGTGAATGGTAGTTGGGACTTGAATTTCTGAGAGGTTCTGTGCAAGACCTATTGCACTGACATTTGAAATAGAGCTTTATTAGGGAAACTGATGACAATTGTGTTTGGTTTCCCAGGGCCGAAGAGGAAGATGAGCATTTGGAAAGGACCCTAGAGCAAAACAAAGGAAAGATGGCCAAGAAAGAAGAGAAATGTGTCCTTCAGTGACTGGCTTTCATGGGGCATGATACTGTTGCGTTTTATAGCTTAACCCTTCTTACATTTTGGAAATACTGACACAAGACTAAAAAGACAAAATCTCAAATAATAAACTTCAGAAAATGTTTAAACCTTCCATTTGACTAGACCAGCTTTACCCCAAATTGTTTTCTTATTCCCTCTCCCCACAAACAATATTCCTTCAAAATCACCTTTCTCCCTGATTTACTTGCAGACTTAAGACAAAAAAATTACATACTTTTAAATAAGTCTGCATCCAAATGTTGTGGCAACACCTGGGTTGTTAAGGAGGGGAGAAACCCTGGCTTTTTAATTTTTTGTTGAAATAACTTTCAAATACATTATTTTATGTAATAATATTGCAGAGGGAGAGAAGACAAAAATAATTTTGAATGATTTTATCCAGTCCTGTTGTGTGTAATATTTAATACGCTACCTAAAATTGTTTAGCTAGATTATACTCAGACCATTTATTACGATGCGCTATATTTACCAATGTTTATTGCAGCAGCAGTTTTACATTTTTACCAATTATTTAATTATAAATTTAAGACTTTTTGATGTGCTCAGAGAGAAGGTATACCTTTCAAAAGCCTTGTGATCTGAATAAGTGATTGTAATGATGAGACCGACTGAAGTGTGATCAGTTTACAAAAAAAATCATCTTTAGAGGCAATTCCATTTTTATTAATTATTTATTTACCTCTCAGTTTTGCTCCATTCTCTTCATTTTGTTCAACCTCTGCATCCTGGCTCCACAATGCTGTTAATATTTATTGTGTATCCACCAGGGGCCTGTCTTGCCATTATCTGCAAAATCCCCTTGCAAGTTAATATATCCTTCACTAGCACCCCACTCATTTTTGTGAAAACTGTTACATTTATTTATTACAATACTGAGTTATGTATAAATTTTCAATAAAGCTGGATCTTTCTTACCATAACTCTGGTGGTCTACTTTTCTTACAAAACCTTTTTTTAAAAAAAATTGATATTTCTCATGAATGTTTTCATGGCATAACTTCATAGCTATTATTTTTAGACATAACATCTGTACAAAACTAAATAAGGCCGCAATACTATGCACATTTACTTGGGAGTAAGTCACCCTGAACTCAGTCGGGTTTCATTCTGAGTGTAGGATTGCACTGTAAATCTACTTTTACATAGATTATGTTAAGCTTTTTGAGGAATGTTGACTGAGAAATAGGAACAATTTGAGGTGGGGGCATGTTTTGTTTTTCAAGTTTTCTAGCTCCAGTACTGTTGCACCAATGTTTTCTACATTGGTGTTTCATATACAAATATTTGCCGTAGCATTGCCTTCAAACAGCTTCTACTAAGTTGTTGTTTAAAGTTTATAACACCCCCCAAGTTTTAACCTAATTAACCATATGGGCAGTGCAACCCCCTGCATTTTTTACTCAGCCCTGCGTCTACCTGGAATTCAGGGAGGTGATCACAAGCTGAAAGGGTCCCCCGGGATAATGGGGTTTGCTTGGTGTCGGTGAGGCTTTCCAGGGGTGAATTCGTCTTCCACCGAGAAAGGGAAAGGGTGATGTTGGCAGAAACGGGTTTTCTCTACTGAAGCCCTAACTCTGCTCGGAAGAGGCTCTGCTTATTAACTGCTGGCGTTTGTTGGACTTTTAAATTCACAGTTGGGAAAACTTTTTCTAGATACCCTGAGAGGGAGGGAGATGGGAGGAAAGTGAGCTAGCTACGAATTTTGCACAACCCAACAAGTCCGTGAAAAGCAATCCTTTGGGAAAGGAGGTGCCACAGACTCCCCTGGAACTTTGATCCAAGTAACTTTCGGGCTCAGCTTTCGTGTGACCCCTCTAGCATTTTGGGGGGGGGTTATTTCGCCCCGGCTCTGGCCCTCCTGCCGCGACTCACAGCCACTTCCTTCTCTTTCAAGCTGCTGGACTGCCGAAGGGAAAGGAGGGCGCCTCCCCGGCTGTTCTTTGGAAGAGCGGGGAGAGCTCGAAGATGGGTCTCCACCACCCGGAGTCCATCCTAAAACTCATTGGTTATATAGGAAACCCCTCGCTCACGAGAAAACCACTTGCTTAGGAGAGAGGCTCCTGCCTCTTTCCCGGAGCTATAACTAGTAGGCATTATTTGCATCAAAACAAAACGAACACCAAAGCAGCAGAGAACACCTAGCGCGTAAAAAGCGAGCTGAACTTTGGAAATGCAAAGTTGCGCGCAAGAGGTACGCTGGCTGCTGAGCGAGGCGAGAAAGAGATGTGTGTCCCTTTCCACCTCGCCTGGGGACCCTTTGCCTCCAAAATGCACGACCCACCACAGGACGGCGGCGACCATCACCTCCAACTCTCACGCCTCTGTTGCCCACCCCCCACCCCGCCTGGGCGAGCAGCACTCTCGTCTTGCCGCTGCACCTTCCCTTACCTGGCTGTGCCTGCCTGCGCCTGCCAAGTTAGGGCCACCTGAATGGGAGCCCCTGCTCCATGCCAGCTGGTTCCAAAAAGGTGCCGACAAGGCCGGGGGCGGGGGAGCAACGCCGGTCTGGAGAAGTTCTTTCCAAGCGGGTGTCTCTCTCGAGGAAGAGGCAAAGAGCCCTAGGCCATGTTTCTGAGCGCCCCGAACCTGCGGCCCAAGATCGCCTCGGCTTCCTCTTGTGAGTCTGCGGCTGCTGCTGGTTTAGTCTCTCCGCACCTGAAGGTTTTCAGGAGAGAGAGAGAGAGAGCAAAAAAATAGCGAGACCCGCATCGTCCGCGTCTCCCCCGCCACATACTAAACTTTTTTGTGTCCGTGTCTCCCTGGCTTCTCTCTGGCTCTGAGAGTTGCTCGTGCCCCCCTTTCCTGCCCTTAATCCAGGGGTTTTATGGGCTGAGCATTAAGGAAATTCGCCTGCAATTTGGGATTAGACAAATACTCTTATTACAGGGGGAGGGAGGGGGAAAACACAGAAAGAGAGAGAGAGAGAAGTAAAGCGTAGGGGTTTAGTGCTACTTGATACTCTGAGCTTTTCTCTAGACTTGATCGCATCATCCGAAGCTTGAGACGGAGGCAGGCGGCTGCCAGACTCCAAATCTGAGTCAGAGAAGGCCAAAGGAACACGTTGCTGAGGAATCTGCCTGCCCGGCTCAGCATCAGGGATCACAAGAACAACAAAACAAAACAACACACACACCCGCACAATCTGCTTTATTACAGAGGGAAAGGAGAGATTAAAACTAATTCTGAATTTTGAGGAGGGGTGGGCAGAAAGATCCCTATTCTGACTCCGTTCCATAATCTACTGATGGGGCTATTTCTGGACTGACACTAAAGAATAAAAGAACCCCCACAAAGCTCGGAGGTCCCCCATGGATAATGGTCTCCCCATACTTTGGCCAAGGTGCTGCTCCCAGCGAGAACTTCCCGCTTCCACTCTTCTCCCCCCCCCTTTCTTTTGCCTGCCCCATCTTTCTACTTTTTGTGAATGGGCTGCGGCGGCTTTTGTTCTGAGGAGAAGTGCCCGTGTCGCTGACTTTTGTGGGCTATAGAAGGATCTTGTAAACCTCCTTTTTCTCCCTCTCTCCCTCTCTTTCGCCTCTCCGCCAGTCCACTTTGATTAGATGTCCCCCTCAATTGGGAAAAAAATGTAATTTCGTCAGGACTGTGGCGGTCACTCCCTTTGAACATTAGCTCGCTTTCAGCTCCAGCTTCAATTAGGAGGAGTTGATTTTGAGAGATCAACAAAAGGACCGCACCAAAGCCTTATTAAAGGTCCTAAGAAGATCTCCCGGATCCTTTGAGAAGCAGTTAAAGAAACAGTGTGCTTCCCTCATATTCTGTTACCGTGTTTCATTGGGACTCCAAAGGGAAAGTGTCTCACGGAAAAAAGGGGGAAAGCGGAGCGGGGGCAGCGGGTTAGAGGACCCTCACTTTGAAGCTGCGGCCACCAATCCCTTCCTGACCTCGCTTTCATTCATTTTGTTAGCAACCAGTTGATTCGGAGGGTTTCTTTCCCCTTTGAAAAAAAAATCATCATGATGATCATAATTCCTTTTCACTTTACTTTTTGTATGTTCAGAAGTTTTTTCTATTAAAACTTCTCTCCTTTAAAAGGGGGGGGAGAAATAATTCTTTATAAAGGATTCGTGTCTATTCATATTTATGATAATGAACTAGGTACCCTCGACGTGGCGCGCTTAGAAGGTGTGTGTTATGGATGGATGCGCGTTTGGCATATGCAGGCTGGCGACTAACAACTGAAATGTGTTGTAGAATATGATATAGAGTAGGTATAGATATAACCAATCTGGGCTACCATGTGCGCATTTTAACAACGTTTACGATAATTTATACCCGCATCCGGAGGACGCACTGACGCCCTTTGAACTTTCGTGTAACACTCTTAGCAAAAGGACGTTGGGAGCAAATTTACTTTATTTTGAGGACACTTACTGTTCCACAAATACACTTAGCATCAGAGCTCACTTACAGATTATGTTTTATTAAAGTTGTCCTCATCAGCCTCAGACACTTACTTACCAAGTATGAGAGACGCTTCCTGGGTCCCAGAGAGACTGACTTCTGACGCTGTAGTGACTATTCTAGGCTGATGTAACAATAATAATAATAATAATAATTTATTATTTATACCCCGCCCACCTGGCTGGGTTTCCCCAGCCACTCTGGGTGGCTTCCAAAAGAAAAATGAAATACTAAAATCTATTAAACATTAAAAGCCTCCCTAAACAGGGCCGATGTGTGCAGCTTGCCTCTGCAACTAGCGGGCAACAGGTTTCCAGAAGCCACACGACGCGCATATTGGAGAAGCACAAGCAAACAGGCGCCCTGGTCACTTGTGGGATCCATATGGCACAAAAAATGGGCGGTGGGGGGGGGCATGGCGCACACTTCCCCACACCGCCCCCTACACTATACTGTAATTGCTACTACTTCGGCTTTTGCCCTGTGGAATTATAGAATCGAATTAATCCGTGGAAATATATATATACTGGTTATAGACTTTTGTATTCTCCCTTTAAATACACACCCTTTGCTCTCCACAGAAACCTGCCTTTCCCAGAATTTAGAGCGGGAAACAGGTGTACATCTTGCCTGGCTCGAGGTGGCTTGCCTGGTTAAAGGCAAAACTAGGGACTCCGACGGACACAAATGAACTCCGGAGTCCGGTTGAATCCCCCTCGCGGGACTCGTTGGAATTCCGCGGAAACTTGTCGGGCTTCCAGAATGAATGTGACCTGCAGGATCAGGCGCAGCAAACTTTCTTTTGATGAAGAGCAACGCGGCGACGACGAAGAAAACCCGGCGGGGAGAAGGCCACCGTTTGTTGTGAGCGGAGGGCGGGAGAGAGCGACCCCGCGGGGAAATGCAGCAGCGGGGCCGAGAAAGGCTGCCCTCGCCTCGTCCCGGGGCTGGGGAGGCGGTGGGACGCGGCGCTCGCCTTGGGGAGATGGCGGGAGGAGGAGGGTGCGGAGTGTTGGCGGGACCCGGGGCCCAAGGGCCAGGCGAAGGAGGGACAGCGGCGGCCCGGCCCAGCCCAGCCCGGCCGGTCTCCCCACCGACTCTCGCCTTCAGCCGGGGAAAGTCCCCTGCTCGACACGAGGGCGCAGCGCGCGCCCTTCTCCGCGCGCAGAAGGGAGGCCGAGAGAAGGGATGGACCTGCGCGTGTCCGCCCCTCCCCCCGGGCTCGCTTTCGAGGGGAGCCCCGATCTGAGGGGCGGGCGGGCGGTCACAATGTCTCCTGGCTTCTGCTTTCTGAGGGAGCAGAAGTTGCCTGCGAGGAGCTGAAGCGGCGGGGCGGGGCGGGGCGGGGCGGGGCAAGTGGTGTCCATCCTCCGCGTCTCCCCCGCTGCAGAGAAGCTGCTGGGGAACCTCGGGCCGCTCGCCCTGAGGGAGCCGCGAGGGAGAGTGGCGCTTGCTGCTGGGGCTGCTGCGCGCGCGGCTGGGACTGGGGTGGAGTGGGGGATGGGGGCGTGCGGAGGTAGCACTCATCCCGCGCTGCCATTGCCCGGGCGGCTGTCACTCAGCGGCAGAGAGGCTGGGGATTGGCGCTGGCTCGGTTACGCATTTGCCTTGCGCTCACATACATGGGTAGGGCAGTAGAAAGGTGATCAATCTTCATCAGGCTACATTTCCAATCACCTAAACAACTGGGCGAGACGGCGACCTCGGCAAGGTAAAAAAAAAGCGCTTCCTTTCTTTCACTTTTCCCTCCTCCTACAGGTGAGGCAGGTCTTTGGCTTCTTTACCTGGCCGTCCGAACAGCACACTTCGAAAGCCCCCCTTTCCCTCCGCTTTCTCTCTCTCTCTCCCCCCGCGCCCAAGCCAGCTCCCTCCCGCCCTCTCTGCCTCTCCCCCAACCGGGCAAGAAGTTGCCGCTCGCTGCTTCCTCGCCCAAGTCTTTGCCAAAGACAGTCGAGGACCTTTTCTCGCAGCAGCGAAGGCGGCCCAGCGAAGGCGGCAGCGCGATCCTCCTGTCGGGCTCGAGGAGGCGGGCAGATGAAAGAGCAGCGACAAAACTCAAACTTTCCCTCGAAACTTGCGCTGGCCCTTCGCTTGGCCGCCGGGGCGCGCGGAGGGCCGCCTTTCTGCCTGGAAACGGGGACTGCGCTGCAGGTAAAGCAGCAGGCAAACGGGGCTCCGCCGCTCCCCGAAATGGCAGACTCGCCGCAGCCGGCGCGAAGTTGGCGCTCCCTCCGATTCCGTGCGCGCCCCTCTTGCTCTCTCAGGTGCGGTGCGGACGCCTGAAGCTGAGCGCCCCCTCCCCGCTCACTCCCCTCCCTGTCCCGCCTCAGCCTTCGGCCTCTTGGCGCGCAACCTGGCAGCCGAAGGAAAGAGCGCACGAGCTGCTTTCCTCCGCTGCCGGGGAGCCGGACGGGGAATAGGCTGGCGACGACGGGAGTCCTGGGGAGCCTTGGCCGGCTTCTCTTGGGTCGACCTCCTCTCCCTGGCGCTCCCTTTTGACAGTGGCCAACAGCTTAGCTCGCGGAGCCTCCTCTCTCGCTCGGTCCGCGTAAGTCTCTCTGCGCCAAGGCAGGGTGACCTGGAGCCCCACGAAAACTGTCCGAGGAGTGACCGGGGAGACGCGGCTGAGGTCCAAAGTGGGACTCGGTGGGGCTTCAGTCTATCTCTCCATGTTTGGAGTCAACTTTTTTGTTTTGTTACAATGTTGACTTGCTCCCTATTCGGTGCTGTTGGGCCTGTCCGGGAGGACCTTTTACTGTATGGGGAGAGGCCGCCCCCTGGTTTCTCCACTGGCTTCTTCTTTGAGGTCTCTCTCCCTCTTGTTTCTCTTGGAGACTCTGGCCGAGTTCACTCTCGGGATTCCTAGGCCTCATTCAAGGTGCCTCGTCTGAAGATCTCTCGCTCCAACTGTCCTTTCCTGAAATTAAAAGCGCCCAAGGAAAAGACGCTGAGGGAGGGCCGCTGTTTAGGATATATTTTGAAAGGCTTACTTCAAGTGCGATCCGGGCAAAACGCACTTATGGGGGGGGAATTGCAACTTAAATTAATTAATAAATGTGTTCATGTTTTAGAGTGTTGCAATCTTGAAAACTTTAAAGCAAGTAGAGCTGGAAGAATGGAACTATCCTCCAAGTAAAAGCAAAATTAAAAAAAAAATCCGTGTTGCTAAAGTTTTTGCTAAGTCTAAGGCCCAATCCCAATGTTGTTTCCTCGAAAGGAAACCACACGGGTTTCAAAAGGCCCTTCACGGGTACACTTAAGACCGCAGCCTGCTAAAAGAAAGCAGATGGACTTTCTTTTCACTTTTTGCATCGCGTGAAGAAGCAGAAATCCCTTCGTTCTCAAATCAAACCAACGAGAACTTTAAAGCAAATCTAAACTTAAGGGAAACAGCAACAGGTTAATCAGTTTTAAGAGTGTGGAATGCCTTAATTAATTTGGCATATATCGGCCTTTACAGCCTAAGAAAAATTTATTAACTTAAATTTAATCCCACTTCATAGTTTTTGCTCTTTTCTTATTTATTTATTTTGCTTTGGTTTGGTTTTGTAATCTTTCTGCTAAGTATAGGTTTTGGAAGCAGGATGGCCTGCGGTCCAATTAAAGTTTCTGGCCAATAATTAATTGAGGTTAATGCCACCACCATCTGCTGCTGCGGGATGTGGGATTTTATTTGACTGTATCTGCTTGGTTTGTCTAACTTATTGTTTGTGCATCTCTCCGGGCCCCCAACCCCTTGGCTAATGAACCTGCTGGATCTGGACATGGGAAAATTTGCCTAAATATCTATTTCTCTCAGTTGAGAAAAAAAATAAACAAATGCCTACAAAATCCCCCCAGAAACCCTCCTATAAATCCTTGGAATTATATAACGTCGAGGAACCACAACAAAACTTTAAGGGGCTGAAGAATTAAAAACAAATACAGCACCTTGAATGTTTTGCCTGTATTGGGATTCTGCGGGGACAGAAGCCACCATCCTTACTCATGTAGTTGAAAGTTAGTTTGCGTTGGCCTAAATTTTACTTTATTAGTTTAGTAAGAGAGCCTAGGATCCCGCCTTCAGTCTTCGCTACTCTCCACCACCCGAAATGAATGCGAGAATTAGGCAACTTTGTTGTGTCGTCTTCCTTTGCCTTCCTCCGCGGCTCTTCCGTCGGTCGGGGGGGGGGGCTTTGGAACGTGAATTTCAAAGCAACTCCTGGAATCTGTTTGTTTAGACCATTAGCCATTTCTAATTAAAGCGTCTCCTTCTCCCCTCTTTCAAATTGATTATACTTACCCCCTTTTTTGGTATATCGTTTTGATTTTTAATCCAATTATCTTTTTAAATAATTGCTTTATCTCCCTCATCACGGAGTATTGTACCCCCTGGAAGCCCCTTGGCGATTGTATGGCAATAAGGCTGTAGTTATTATTAAAAAAAAGTGGGGGGGAGTAGACCTTCCCCCCTCCCACTCCACTACCCAGTTACACCTCTTCACTCTCTGTCACTTTCTGATTCCACTTCCCCCGTTTTCTTGGCGGGTGGGGGGAATTTCCGCCATCTTGTGTGCGACGGAGAGACTTGACTTTTGTCCTTTAAAAAGCCCTATTTATACGGAGTGTGTATATGCATGTATACCTTTTTTAAGGCCTAATCTTGCCTAGCTCCGAGTACAAGTTTTCTTACTCCTGGACCAGGTGTTTGGAAGAAACCCCTCGCCACTTTTTTGTTTTAAATTGACAGTCTTACATCGCTTTACTTCCCTCCCTGCGCGTTTGAGAGGTTTTTCTTCTTCTTAGTTAGGATCTGCCCTAGCTGTATATAAAATTATATTCCAGCTTGACTTTATCTGAAAGTCAAATAGATGAGAGGGAAACCGCTGAACCTGCCCAGTACTTACTCTCGTGTTGTTGGAAAGGGAGGGAAGTAAAATAGGCGCACTCTGTGTGGAAATTTGGGGAAAAAACTGATGTTTTGCCTTGTTCTCTGTCTTGTGCGTGTGTGTTTTTCTTCCTGCAGGCTGCAGTGAGAGGCTCTCCTGCCCCTGGGATTGCCTTCAGCCACCTCCTTGGAAGAATCCATCTTTTAATTTTTTTATTATTATTTTAAAAAACCACGAACAAACCAAGAATCTTAAGACACGCCTTTTGGGGGAAAAGAACATTTCTAATTGTGTGTGGATAAATTGGAAAAATCTTTCCAGCTTTTAGCATGATGTCTTACCTCAAACAGCCCCCCTATGGCATGAATGGGCTGGGGCTGGCGGGACCTGCGATGGATCTTCTCCACCCTTCCGTGGGGTATCCGGGTGAGCAGCGCCAACCCTCTTTTGCTTTTACCCACTGATTCTTGGCCAGGCAGATCGAGCCCCTCCAAGCAACCTCGTATTTAATTTACACCGCTGAAATAAAATAGTTCCTCAATTTAGAGGCTCTACAAGGCGAAAGGGATCCGAGAGCCTATGGATAAACTCCTGATAGATCATATTAATTTTTTCCAGGTCAGCAAAACCATTTTCCAGAATTGAATTATCCACTCTTATTATCACCCCCATACCTGTGGTATCCTAAACTACCCCTGTATTGGAAAGTGAACACTGCTGATTTTCCTGGCGTTTAATTCAATGTTAAAATGCTTATTTCTCATGACACCCTAGCACCCCAGGCCAACCTTTAAACAGGTAATTTGGTATTTAGTCCCTAATTATAATCAATGGGGAGCACGCTAGCAAAATGTTTACTGTCCAAAGTGTGAGTTGCCAAGTTTCAGATTTTGAGTTGCTTTTTAAGACCCAATTTATTTTTTGTTGTTGTTGGCGTGGGTGCCTTGACAATATTACAAATACAACAAATGTGTGTTTAAACTACTTGCACTTTGACGGATACATCTAAAGCCAAATACAAACACGTTTAAATGTTAGTTATCCTAAGGTTATTCGTGCTTGAGAACTAACTGGGGGTGGGGGCGAAATCCTTTGATTGCGAACTTGGGCTGCCCATCCGAAGTTAGGAACCAATATTTTCTTCCCCCCGGGTCAGTAATTCCACAGTACTCCCCGCCCCCACGGATGAGTATGCTGAGAAATGAAGAAATGGGGTGTTAATGGAGTTTCCCCGTGTCTTTTCAAATGCTGTTATAGCCTGATCCACAACCCAGTTAAGCCGGAAGTCGTGGCATATAATGCGAGAAAGTGCTGTCTATCCCCAGCTCAAGAAGTTATATGTCCTTCAGAAATGCTTGAGTTCTACTGACCCTGAATGCGCAGGCAGCCCAATCCTACGGGCTTTCACTGTGAGGTAACCCTCTGCTGACTTCAGTGAAACTCGCTCCCATTGCAGGGCTGTAGCTTTAAACCGTAATTCTAAAAAGCGTGTTTGTTCTGCAAAGTAGCACCAGTTTAATTCTGCTGCAGTTACTGCGGAGTGAATTATACTTGGGACTGGAGCTTTACTTGGAGGATTCAAGTCGTAAGGTTTTCCCTGGAACTTACCTCCAACTAAAGTTCTTTTTAAAAATTATTTAAATGACTGGGCTGTAAATAATCTGTTTTAAGTACAGATACTTCCATTTTAACTGGGTTGTCGCCAAGAGACCCAGATACTTAAAGTGAGCTGCTGTTTTACGTCGGAGGCCGCTCAGGAAACTCGGTCTGCAACCCAAAGAGAATTTTCCTCTGCACTTACCTCCCCTCCTCCTCCCCGGTAGCTGCCCTGTGGTCCGCAGAGTTTCTCACCCTCCCCTCCTCTAACAGACGCTTTGTGTTCATATTTATGCGCCTCTAAAATGTTTGGAGCTGTCCTTGTGATTTAAAGTTGTTCGTGTGCCCCCACATCCTGATTCGCTTGCTGGAATAGAGAGTAGAGCGAGCGTCCCTCCTCCACCTCCCCATCCAGAACCGGGCGACCGGGTGTGGCGGAGGGAGGGGCGGCGGCGGATATTGACCATACCGACATGGGTCCTAAATGCCACCTGTCTTTTTGTCCCGGGGCCCGCAGCCACCCCTCGGAAGCAGCGGAGGGAGCGTACCACCTTCACCCGATCGCAACTGGACGTCTTGGAGGCGCTTTTCGCAAAGACCCGCTACCCGGACATCTTCATGAGAGAGGAAGTGGCGTTGAAAATCAACCTGCCGGAGTCCAGAGTCCAGGTCCGATGGCCCTGGGGAAAGAAGCGAAGCTGGGGCAGAAGGGCGGGGTTGGCCAGTGGCGGGGAAAGGCTGGGGAGGGGGGCGCTTGGGGTTTTGTTCTTCCCTTAGCGGAGCGCGCTCGAAAACTGGAAAGGACTTTACGCGTGGAACGTTCGCTTTGTTTTGTTTTAATTTGCGTTTTTTTTTCTCGTTTCTTGTCTGGGCCATATCTTCCCTGAGTTCGCACCTAACTGGGCCTCTCTTGTTAAACTGAAAATTCCTTACCCGCCAATGCTGGAGCGAAAGAACTTTTCGGCACTTGAATTATATAACCCAAAGTATCACAATTAGGAGCTTTGAAGCCGCATGTTGGAGTCTGAGCAACCCCCTCTGTTTGGCTTCAAGGTCCGATTCCCCTTGGCTGTATAAAGACTAGCTGGACCCTTTCTATTGACTTGTTTTCTCCTTCTTACTAGTCAGGAGGCTAACAATCCCGATCCTAAACACAGATAAATGGGCACACTCCAGCAAAAGTTAGATCCAGCTGATGCCCACCGAGTTCAGTTGGGTTTGAGATCCAGAAAATATGCTTAGCTTTTTTATTTTAAAGTGTGACTGACTTTTGTTGGATTGTGCGTAATTTGTTTAAACCCCACTGATTTTCATCAGGGTTTTTTTTTACCTTTTAAATCTAAACTTTAATTTAAAAATTGCCATTTCAATCAACAAAACAACAAACTAAAATGCATCATAAAATGTCATAAGGGCAAAGAGAATGAAAATACAATATAAGGTAATAGAGCTAAATAAAGAGAATGGATAGCATAAAATATATTCCATGGTGGGATAGCCTACAGGATTCATTTTTATGTAAAATATATTAAATATTCATAAACATCACCAGATAAAATCATATTTAGTAGGAGTGTGGCAACCATGAGTTGTTTGGTCATGTAAATAATTAACAACGACCAGGCAAATTCTGAGGAGTCTGCATCGCCCCTGGAATCTTATGAGTCAGTTTTTAATAAATGACAATAAGCACAACATTTTTGAACCATGAGTCCAAAAAGTAGCAAAATCTGTCCTTTCATCCTTGAGAAACTGCTAAGCAAGCAGCAAATATAAAATGAATTGTTTACAAGATTGGCATTGCCACAATCAAAAATAGATAAAAGACATAACTGAGAGCCCAGAGTGACCTGTTTGTCTATGATAATACTCATTTCTGTTGTCGTCTAATTCCAGAACTTGTGTACATAGCTACATCCCCACCACATATGCCAGTATGTTCCTCATACCTTGCAACCCCACGAGCATAAGGGGGAGCCATATCTTACAATAGGAGCTCTTAAAATCAGTTTGGGTATATTTAAGGTCATGTTGTGAGATTAGCTTCTCCTCCCCCAGGCACCTTTGGAGCAAATTTCCTTAAAATATGTGTTATACTCAAGACAATCCTAAATCCTAAATACACTTAGAGCAGAACCTTAAACATGATTAGTTGGAAGTCTCTCATTAGGACTTATTTACAACTTACATTTGTTGAGATTTCTACCTTTTTGAAAGAAAAATCACATTAATTTCAATTGAAGTCTCGTTCCACCGGGCGCCATGAGGAATTGCATGGGGGCTGCTGGGTGTCACTGGGTGGTTGCAGGGCAGTGGAGCCACTGTCTGTTCCCTCTTAAAAAAAAACAAAAAACCTCTGTCCCAGGCACCAGTGGGGGTTGCTACTACACCCCTGGTGCAGACCCATTGAAGAGGCATTGTTGACCCTGAAGTAGTTCAGCTGACTCCCTCAGGACTAGTAAAATAAACATATGTGGGGCTTTTGTTTTGTTATCTTCCCACCTCATCCCACACATACATTTCCCTTTCCTGTAGCATCTTAATCTCAGTTGTTGACTTGAAACTCACACACTGGCTTTGCCATCTATGGGGGTTTGCTTTTTCGGTTTGTTTATTCCAAAAGACTAGGAGCAGGCAGACTTCAGGTTGCTGTGTTTGGATTGGGTGTGGGTATGTATGCGTACACATCCTGGCTCAAGTCAGAATCCTAGGAAGAAAATCTTTTTTAAAATGCACTTTGAGCTCAGATTTCTCAAACCTTTATTTCCCTAAAGTCCACTTTCCTCCAGATGGTTCCCCAACAGTCAACAAAGGGCACCTCTAGAACTAAATTCTGCTAATTTCGATGCTGCTGCAGCTGCTGTAGGCTAGAGTGGAGGAGAGCAGAAACTCCTTTACAGGAGTCCAAAAGAGCAAGTTCCATCTTAAACATTTTGATTCAGAGAGGTGAACGGAGGGTTTTATTAATTTTTCTTGCATTTGCAAAGTTTTACTAATAAGATTTTGACCAGCCTTCACAACTCTGGGGTCTGCCCCACTTAGCCAGGCTTGGCATCGCACCAAGCCTGCCACCCTTTATGTAATCCAGCTTCATCTGGCTAGAGTTAATTTCAGGGTTTTCCTCTGGCAACCCATGGAAAAGGAGGGATTCAGTTTCAGCCTGCTGAGGCAAGGTCATAGACCAGGGGTCAGCAACCTTTTTCAGTCGTGGGCCGGTCCACCGTCCCTCCAACCATGTGGTGGGCTGGACTATATTTTTTTGGGGGGGGGGGATGAATGAATTCCTATGCCCCACAAATAACCCAGAGATGCATTTTGAATAAAAGCACACATTCTACTTATGTAAAAACACACTGATTCCCAGACTGTCTGCAGGCCAGATTGAGAAGGCGATTGGGCCGCATCCGGCCCACGGGCCTCAGATTGCCTACCCCTGTCATAGACTATTTCCTGACCATACCTCCTTTGCTGCATTAGTGTTAGTGACTAGATAGGATAGGTCATAAAATGCAACCACACCTCTGTTGTGCAAGGTATGATTCTTCCTATCTGCTAATTATCTGGTCAATGTCCTCTTTCTCTTGGAGGGTCATTTCAGACCTAAGGGGTTTTCTACATGGAAAGAAAGCATTTACCTGGAAAAGAAATGAATTAAAAAGTGCATGTCATTGTGGCATTTCAGTGCATGCATGCATGCATGTTATGTTGGCAGGCTGTGTTTTATTACATGTACATGCAGTGAAGTACAACTATGCATAATTGATCACAGAGAGCTATGTATGTAGGATGCTAGTAATGACTAAAATGGCTCCAAGATTCTGTTCCTACATGTATTTACCTAAGAGCAAGCTCTATTGGAAACTCACTGGGATTTACTTCTGAGTACTGTGAAGCACCTATTGGAAAGGGTGTTACTCTGATCAAGGTTCAATGCAAACATACTTGAAATTAAGTCTGTTTCCTATACTGTTATTCTATTTGGGAAATAGCTACTAGCTGATGTGGCATGTTACTTTAACAAAATATATCTATGATTAAAATGTTAGTGATTGAGGCTGAGATTCATAAAAGCTTACTGAATATCACAAGGATAACCTGTATGGGAGGCGGGGGAGGGACTTATGTGAGAATTACATACTATGGGTTCTCTGGACCCACGAAGTGATTAAGGGTGCTCCATCTT
Source organism: Zootoca vivipara (assembly GCF_965207765.1). Lineage (NCBI taxonomy): Eukaryota > Metazoa > Chordata > Lepidosauria > Squamata > Lacertidae > Zootoca > Zootoca vivipara. Next base: position 2,449,314 of record NC_142586.1, read on the forward strand.
GTCTGTCAGATAATAAGATGAGCTGAGTTTCCATATAAAGGATAGATAAGTGCACTGTGATTACGATGCTGTTAAAGCAGCTACGGTAAGTCCTGGAAGCAAACTGTTTTAACTTCAAAAATTTTGTGCTCATCACACTGTCAGACAGTTGGTGAAATGATATGTAGGTGGTATTCAAGGTGGCACAGTCTTGAAACTCTACTGGGAATTTCACTGAAGGACTGGCTGTAACAGAGCACTTACCGGTAATACAACTGGGTGGTGACTGGGCTGTACTTCCTTGGCACTGACAGGTGGATGTTGTGCTGGTTACAACTTGATTTTCTCATGTTTAGATGAGAACTCTGGTTGGTAAAGTGTGAAGGAATCTGTTGAATTGATGAGACAACCTTGCATAAGTAATAATAATGGGAAACAATACTCATTTGGCTGCTCTTCAGTAGCAACTGTATCATGCTGGTGCTGATATCCTTTCATACTGACAACACTGAGTGGTGTTCCTGGCCTTTTTGTGCCATAGACTCAGCTGGGCAAGTGTACAATAAAGCAGTGGCTGTTATGATAGTTTTTGGTTGGATATGGATTTGGTTCATGTTTGTTCCATGTAGTTTGGTGGAGCAGAGTTTATCTAGGAGCTTGCTAAAGAATGCAGGATACTAATTGTGTTCGACTTTTTGGAGATGTAGATGAGGGAACTGATTGACTGATGAGCAAAAGGAAGAGTAGACAGTGGACCATAGTGAAGGATAAGGAATGACATACTGTAGTAAAAATGCTGGCTTGCCCTTAACTAATAACAAAGGATACTAATGATGGGGTGGGTGTGTCCGCAACAAGCAAATGGTTTCTGTTTTGGGTATGCTGAGAGTTATAATATCTCCTAAATGATATGAGTATAAAGCAGGGTATATTAAGATGATAGATCTAGATATATATTTAGGGGGGAGGCCAAGCTTGGTACTGTTGAACGAAACAGGCTGAGAACTTTGTTCCTAATGGCTCCCTCTCTCTGTAGGCTTGGGAATGTAGAATGGTGTCGGAAAATGTTGGATGGGTGCTTAATTAGGGGTGCAGTTGTCCACATCTAGTGTTTGCCTGTTGGGTGCTGATGAATCCTCCTTGCTAGATATTTGAGGGGGACAGGTGGAGGGATGGATTTAACATCTTTGCTTCATATAACATCTCTAGCTAATAGGATTATTTAATAGCAATCCTTTGGGGAAGGAGCTGCAAGGAGCTCTGTAGCCGTGCATGCTTTACGAGAAAAAAAGTCCCAGATTAAATCTCCAGTTTCTGAATGGAGAGATCCTCGCCTGAAACCCTGGAGATCCATTGCCAGACAGTGTAGACAATACTGAGCTAGCTGGACCAATGGTTCGACTCAGTATAAGACAGCTTCGCATGTTTCTATGCTGATGACTGGCTCATTGCCTGCGTCTACAGTATTGGGTGTTACTAGTAGAAGGTGCATGAGGTGCTGGAGTGCTGTATTGCCAGCTTAATTTATAAATGGCTATAAGGAGGATTGGTTGGACACGGACAGGGCTGTGTTGGTGGAACTGGTGCAGACACCCATCCCCTTTCCTACTTTTGACAGCATGACATTATGGATGTGGGTGGACTGGCAGCCCTATCTGCAGGAGCGTGCTGGGAGGAGGATGGAAGTTGGCTAGGGGGAAAACATGATCAAACCATCGTGGGTTGCGTCATTCACCTGAATGGAAGACGGGTGTCATGCGAGGCGGGTGCCGAGTCTGGCTAGGGTGTTTTGGCTAGGGTGTGATTTGTGGTGGCTACGTGGGGTTCCAGAGTCGCCCAGAATTGGTTAGCTGGGTTCTGTTCTGGGTCGTACCAGCGACTTACCTTCCCTTTCTCGCGGGCCCCACATGAACGCAACAGTGTGTGGAGACTGGCGAGAGAGAAGGCGCTGAGCCAGACCCTGGTGGCTCCTGATTACCACTTGTAGAAAGAGGGGGGAGCCGGCAATGGATGTGTGCATGTGTGTAGTGATGGAGGGTGATAGGCTAACCTGGACAGCTGTAAACGGCCTCTTCCTCCGCGTAGATTGAGATTGTTTGGCACTTTTCTGTTTCGTTGCGATCACACAGCACCTTCTGCATTGGGTGGGAGACGGCTGAGGACGGAATGGGGAGATCGGGCGGTGTACGTGTGCCAAAGTGGGCGAGGGGAAGAGCTACGTGTCACTTATTCGTGGAGAGTCCCAGGGGACTGACGGGCGGTTGCCTGTTCCGCCCCCCGTCCCCATTTTCTTTTATGTTCTTTTTCTTGCAGGTCTGGTTCAAAAACCGTCGCGCCAAGTGTCGCCAGCAGCAGCAGAGCGGCAGCGGCGCCAAGAGCCGCCCGGCCAAGAAGAAGTCGTCGCCGGCGCGGGAGAGCTCTGGCTCGGAAAGCAGCGGCCAGTTCACGCCGCCCGCCGTCTCCAGCTCCGCCTCGTCGTCTTCCTCCAGCTCCAACTCCTCAGGCCCGGCGAGCGGGGCAGCCGCCTTGGGCAACCCTGCTGGCAGCGGTGCCGCCGGATCCGGGTCGGCCTCGTCGTCTTCCTCCGGGTCCCTGAGCAGCGCGCCCTCTGCGGTGGCGGCCTCGTCCATCTGGAGCCCCGCGTCCATCTCGCCTGGCGCTGGGCCGGAGCCCCTGGCGCCCGGCGGCGCGTCCTGCATGCAGCGCTCCGTCTCGGGCGCGCCGTCCGCCTCTTACCCGATGTCCTACGGGCAGGGCGGCGGCTACGGGCAGGGCTACCCAGCGCCGCCTCCGCCTCCGCCTCCCCCCTCCTCGTCCTACTTCGGCGGGGTGGACTGCAGCTCCTACTTGCCCATGCACGCGCACCCTCACGCGCACCAGCTCAGCCCCATGGCGCCTTCCTCCATGGCCGGCGCGGCGCATCCGCATCCGCACCACCCGCTCGGCCAGGGCTCCAGTCACCACCATCACCATCACCACCACCACCACCACCAGCCGGGCTACGGGGGAACCGGACTGGCCTTCAACTCCTCCGACTGCCTGGACTACAAGGAACCGGCCCCAGCCGCGGCCTCTTCCTGGAAGCTGAACTTCAACTCCCCGGACTGCCTGGACTACAAAGACCAGGCCTCTTGGCGCTTCCAGGTGCTGTGAGGGAGGCCCTTCGCGGGGAAGTTTTATCCAGCCAAAGGAGGAAGGCAGCGCCAGCCGCGTCTCCGCTCAAGCACCCGCAGCCCCGCCACCACCCAGCTCCCTCTCGCCACATTTCCTCGGGCAGCCTCTGTCTCCCCGCGCCCAGCACCGACGTCCTCCTCCTTCGCCCCAGTCTCTGCGCTCTCTCCACCGAAGCGTCGGCCTTCCTCCACCCCAAACCACCTCTTCTCACTCAGACCAGTTCATCGTTACTTTTCTTTTTTAAAAAAAATATTTAAAGAACATGAAAAGAAAGTGTAAGCACCCCGTGTCCAAATAGCATGCCTATTTTTCAGCTCCTTCCCACACAACCAAGGACGCGGCTAAAAGGCTCCTGGATCAGACCTGCTGCTCTCCGCCTCTCTCTTATCAGTTTGACTCCTGGTGTGTTATTTATTCGCTGTCTGGGATTATGTTCCTTATTGTGCTCTCATTTTTAAACAGAAGTGAACTTTAAATCTAAATTCGTTCTCCTTCTTTTCACATATATGTTCCTTGGAGACACACACTCGCGCACATACAAGATTTCTTCCCCCGCCCCAGCCATGTTGCTGTAAGCTTTGTAACGCTCACTCTCGTCCATGGGAAGGTGTGAGAGAGGAAGCGCCTTTTGCTTTCTTGCCGATTGCAGACTTCTGTGTACAGCTCTTAATCCCCCCAATCTCCTTGGGAGACTCTTCTCCCCTCTCCCCCAGTTCTCTCCGTAGGATTGTATTACAAAAAACGGCAGGAATTGTGTATATAGTGTAATGTTAAGTCCGTTCCATCCAGAGACCCTTTTTATTATTAGTTTGATTAACTGAGGTGAAGGTGAACTCAATATCTTGAGCCTAACGTACAGGAAATCGAAGGAACCGCACGCATCTCCTCTTTTTTCCCTGGCCATTACTTCCCCTTGCAACTTTTTTGGTCTCTTTATATCTCGATAATTTTTGCGGGTGGGGAAGAGGAAGGTTCCACTAGTTGGGAAAGACAGGAATGCCCTGTTTGGTAAGGGGAGGGGGGTGAGGTGAGGGAAATAGGCATTTCGAGGGGTGGGGAAGTAAAAGGTGCGACGAAAGGCAACTCTCTGCTGGAAAAGCGGAGCAGATGTAGGTGCGGGAGTTGGAACGCGCTACGCGCCAACGGAACAGCCCCTGGAGCAGATCACGCTAGTCCTCCTTTCTCTAGTGTTGCCTAGGCTGGACACATCCCACGTACTCTATCATCCGCCTCCAAAAAAATAAAACCCGTTTTGGGCCTGCTTTGCTCTTGGGAATGGAGAGGAAAGAGAGAGTGCGAAATTGTAAAGTTGATTATTTACCCCGTTAATGCAACAGTCACCTGTTGAAATGTAAGGCAAATCTCCCCCCTTCCCTTTATCTACATATCCCTATAATAAAATTCAAACTAATAAAAGCCCTTGTCTGTGTCATCCTTCTTGGGCGACGCGAGAGCAGCGGAGGGGCTGGAGCGCTCCCACAAGTCCCCTCCCTTAGCTCTGCACCTCTGTCAGGCCGCTGCTCTTGCAGGGACAGATCGATTTTTTTTCCAAGGGGAGGGGAGGAGGGAACGCTGGGTCGCCGCACTTTATCTCAGTGAGCTGCCTTTTAATTACTGTAATTGGATTGGCGTCCGACCAAAACGTTGAGGGGTTATAAACGCAATGGAAAGGGTGTGAGTGCGCTACCTCCTCCTTCGCCACTCTCTGCCTTTGGGAAAGCGCAGAAGTTACCCAGCGCAAGCCTTTCTCTACGGATCTTGGGGCGGGGTGTGGGTGATGTTGGAGGGAGACAGGAACACCTGAAGCCTGGCAGTAACTTTCATATGTTAATTACCCTCCAACCCTGCCTGTTCCCCGCAGCTGGGCAGGCTGGGGCCAAATCATCCTGGGGTTGTGTTGGTCATTACCTTCTGGAAAGCTTCCATGGCTGTCAAATTGACTTGGCACTCCTTTTAAACCGGTCACTTGGCAAAAACTTCTAGGAAGTGAATATCTATGAAACTTCAGGATCGTAATTCTGCTAGTCCAGGTTGGGGGACCCACAACCCAGGATCCGAAACCAGCTTAGCCAGGGAATAGATTCTTACACGAGGTATGAGATCAAAGACTTCAGCGAAGGGATTCAGGGTACTGTACAGTATAGCCCGGACTGAGATACAGCACAGCTATCCGAAAGTTCTGTTGCGTTTACAGAAATTCGGCTTTTTGTTTTTGTTTTAAATAGTAATTTAGAAGCGAAGCCCAGATTTGATTTTAGATTTAGCGTGCATAAAAGAAAACTTTAAAATTATAACCATCTTTATACTGTATAGGGCTGGCTAAAGCTACGTGATAATGGAGAACGGAGTGTTGTAGAATTAAGTGCTGAAGTAAGTGGCATTGCGCAAAATTCTGAGAGGGTGCAACCAGCCTGAGCCCCCACCCCCCACCCCACGCAGACGCCGGCTTCCACTAGGAGCCCGCGTCGGCAAAGGCGGGAGGGCAGCTCAGTCCCATCGTGAGCAGGCAGGGACAGAGGAGTCGGGCAAGGAGTGACGCCGGCACAGCACGGCGCTCCTCTCCACGGACATCGGGGGGATTCAACCTGCGCGGGCAGGCAGGCAGGCGGCGCGGCGGGGCCCATTACACCATAGCTGCCGAATGCTTCATGGGAGGGAGGGGGTGGATGGTAGTAGTTTAAGGGGGGCAAACGTGCCTGCTTGCTTGAAAAGTTTACAGGTTTTTTGTCCTTGGTGGCCAAAGGAAAAAAGCTCTCCTGTGGGATAAGTTTAAACTGGGATTAATTAGCCTATTAATTACTACTAAATAATTAATTGTTGTCCTTTATGCGGCACATAATCAGGGTTCACACCCAGAAGTGGATTAGCTGTTGTTCTGTCAACATCGATTTTCTTTTCTCTTGGAAGCTGACTTCATAAACTTGCCTTAAACTAATTTTAAAATCAGGGCATGGATGGAGGTTAATGAAGATGGCAGTCTTCAGAGTGATAAATTGTTATTTTATGTGTTTATAATATGAGTAACAGCGGCGGGTTATAGATGTTTATGGGAAGTAGGAACAACAGACGTGCTCCATAAAAAATGGCGCAATTAGCTGTTTCCTGTGTCAGGAAGTTATGGATGCGTAGTCTGGTAGGTGCTCCTCAGGCCGTGCCACCTCCACCTCCCCTCCTCCCCTCCGGTCAAAAACGTCCCACCAAGGATGTTCTAGCACTCCGACTGGGATTTGGACAGCTGTGCGTCCCTAAGCGCTGGTTTGGCTCTGCCGAGGACGACCCTAGCCTTCTGGACCACGTGCCCGCAGAGTCCGCAGCCAGAAAAGTCCACGTAGTAGCAGGCGGCGTGTGACAATGGCCCTGCTTTTAGGCACCCGATTATACCGCTTAGCTGTGAGAAGCACTTGAGAGGACAGCAGCCGCGCTTTCCTTCGTTTTCAAAGCTGAAAGATGAGACATCTGTGCGTGCGCTAAAAGGCGCTCTGGGAAAAGCCGACGCCACTTTTGAGAGACGCTCTCCATCTCGCCCGAGGAGGTGGCTCTGCTCCGCAGCCGGTTTGTGCCCGGTTTCCGTTAGCGAGCGCCTGCCGTTCCCATTCATTACTGGGGAAGGAAGCGCGGTAGGGTTATTAAATGACGACAGGGTGCAGCTGCCAGAGGAGTCCTGCGTCTGAGCGAAAATTAGTGACGGTGCTAGTTCCCCTATGGCCAGAATTCTGCTGGGACCCGGCCAGGGCATGCTCTGCCAGGGGAAGGCAGAACAGAAGAAAGGAACAAGAGAGGATTTCACGCCTGGGAAGTACCAGGCGGGCCGCCCCCGCCCCAAGCAGACACCGGGGGTCCGAGAGGCCTGCACATTCAAATCCCCCTGCCTCAGTTTGAGCCAGGGCTCATCGAAGAAGCAGCCTACGTCCGAGGCCAGGCCAGCGCCGGACTAGGTGAAGCCGTAGGAGAGCGCGCACGTGGAGCATGTGCAGAGTGCAGTCTTCCCCTAACTCACCGGGATTAAAGGGTTCTTATGTCAAAAGGTGTGACCTCCAGGCAGGCCTGAGCTCCCGACCCCCTCAGTTAGGAATTAAGTTCTGCTTGATTTTGCGCCTTTCGCCTTCTTGCAGCACCTTTGCTCACTGCCAGGACATTCTTGGGTGAGCATGTTTTATTTATGTATGCAGGTATTTATGTATTTGACCCTAATAAAGATTTGGTTTGGTTTTCGAGTGAGTGCCAGAGTGCCAACTTGAATAAAATTTTGTGGACGCCCAGGTAAGCCCTGCCCTGCATAATCGATCACAGGCACATGCACACTATTTGAATGACAATGCCCATCAACTTTGAGGAGGGACAGCCCCTTCAAATATATTTTTGGGGGATCAAGGGATCTCGGCTCCTAGGAGTTGACTCTTGTGGGTGAGGGGCTCGGAGAGGGAATTTCAATCAACTTCATAAACTCAATGTTTCAAGATTTTTAATGGTATAATTATTGCTTCTTAGTGAGCGGCAGCGTTGAGTTTTACTGCCTCCACGCTTTTCCTTATGTCCTCAGAAGGAAAAGGACCTGAGCATTTGGGATGGTGCCCTTTTGCCTCCTCTTCGCCAATGGCTGCAGAGCTGCTTCTTGCAGTTTAGGACAACCCCCCCCCAACACATCGCTTACTGAAGCTAAACAACTAAACGTGCTTTGTAGAGCCCAAGTGTAGATCAGAGCAAACAATAATTGTATTTTTAATAAAGGAACAAGAGAAAAGCAAAAATATATCCACTTTGGGTGTGTGTGTAGGCGTGGATCGGAAGAGTAAGTTAAAAAAAGAAAGATTTCCTTGCATTTGTGTGGGGTAGCGGGGAGAGAAATGCCCTTGCAAAGCCTGGAGTCCATCTTTCTTTTAAATCTTTGAATTGGATCTGTGCTGGCGTCTGAAAGCAACAGCCCATCGATCAAGCCAAAGCACTTCACTGTGACTCACTAGGGGCCTACTTCCGAGGCACCTTACAACCCGATTGCAACCCGATCTTGTAGTCAGCCCGATATTAAACAGACAGAATGGCAATTGCAAAACGGAGGATCTGCGGAGGGAGACTTATTCAGCGACTCTCCTCTCCGCCCACCCCCTCTTTCTTTGCCCACTTGGAGAGAACGTGGGTTGCCCATCACGCAGGATAAGTCCCCCGACTTGCTGAGGCAATGGGGCCTCGACGCCGGGAGTATCTCGCAGCTCTAGCAGTGACTCGCCGACCGGCGGACGCGCGTGAACAACCTGTTTTTGTTTTAGTAACAGGGAACAACGTGCGCGCGCGTGTGAGAGAGAAGAAGGCAGCGCACGAGCAAGCCCTTTAACCCACCTTGCGAGCAACAAGAAGAGTTTCACTCATGCCGCAGCGCTTTGCTTGGCGTAACCTCTTTTGCACCCAGTCAGTTCCAAGAAGACTCTTCCTCCGCCTTTTGCGCAATTCTTCCTCCTATAGTGTGTCCTCATTTGCCTTTTGCGTTTGGAGGGTGGTGCAGTTAGGAAACTCTCTCGGGTTTACTGAACTTAGGGACGGGTGGAGCGGGGTCTCTTTAGATGGCAACGTGCAGTACCCATCTTACTTCGAAAGTCGGGCTGGGCGGAGAACCTGGAGTCCGGCTGGGCCTGGGATTGCAGGATTCGAATCCCCACTCAGCCCTGAAGCTCGCTGGGGGACCTTGGGCCAGACACCATCTCTTAGCCTAATCTACCTCGCAGGGTTGTTGTGAGGATGAAATTGGGATGATGAGAACCATGTACACCAACACCACACTGAGATCCTTGGAATATAAGAGTGGTATATAAATGTAATAAATAATAATAAGCAAAGCGCAAGCTGCCCCCAAGACCGTTGCAGCCCCCTAGCTCCCCTCTCCACCGCGTGCCCTTCGCTTGGGGCGCAACTCCACATCTTCCCCAGCCCTACCCGCTCCCCCCGTCTCTCTCTGTGCCCTCGGCTTGATCTTTCTCCCGGCCCGCAAGAGCGCTGGGCGGGGGCGACTCGCGCCTTCCTCGGGCCGGTGTCGCAAGAGGGCGGGCGCTCTCCTCCTCCTTCGCGCAGCCATTTTTCATATTGGGGCGACTTAATAACACGCCGGGCTGGCAGCCCTCCCGCCCGGGGCCACGCGAGGAAGAAGCGCCTAGCAGCGCAGTCAGCCAGAGCGCAAAGGGCGACGCTCCGCGACGCTCCCGCGCAGCCTGGCGGCCGCTGTGACCTCCACCAAGCCCGCCGGGTTCGTGCGCAGACTCCGAGCCGAGGGCGGGCCCGGGAGCCACTCGCAGTTTCGCTCCACCCCGCCGTCCTCATGCCACCCTTCAGCCGCCGAGGTGTTGCAGCACCAGCCGCGGCGAGAAGGAGGAGCCAGGGCGGGGAGCGACGCCTACGGAGCGCAACCAGAAAAAGCCCCGGGGAGGCCGACTGGGCGCACCTTGCCAAAAGTCCGGCGCCCAGAAGAGGCGCGCGCTTGCGGCGGGGCAGCCCAGGTCGGCGGGCGAGGAGCCGCTGGTCCGAAAGGGGCTTTCGAGAGAGGCGAACTACTGCGCCCTCGCCCTTCCTGCCTCCCCCCCCCCCCTTATCACAAATCTTCCCACAGAAAGTGGAAAGTTTACCGAAGGGATGAACGGGAGTGTGTGGTGTTTTCCTCGCAATATTTACCTTTTGATTAGCTAGTGGAGGTTATATTTGGTTAAAGCCAACCGATTTTCTCGGTGGTGGTTTTAATCTCCCGGGGGCGGGTGGGACATTGCCCAACTTGGTCTGACGTAAACTGACGTCTGAATAACCCTAGGCAGAGACGGATTTAAAGTGGCACATTCAATGTATGCAATAAAATTACACGATCTTGTCATGATGAAACTTCAAACACGTGCTTTTATATGCAAATATTAAAGCAGGTTTGACTACCACGAACTCGCTTGCTAGTAATAATTTAATGTAGTTATAATTTAGAGCGAATGAAATAAAGTTTACAAGGAAGAAGTTCTTTTCACCATTAATAACAGGAAGGTTTTCTAATGTGCAGACAAGATTTTTACAGCTGACGATACTTTCGTGGTTTTGCCCGTTTGATCACAGTGTGTTTGGGAGGGGGGATATAATATTTGCCTAAAGATAGAGCGTAAAATAACCAAAGAACCAGTTATCTTGTGCACGAGCTCAATATTTATGGTTAAGCACACTAATCTTAGTACTGAATTGTTTATTAGATTTTAGTACTGAGCTGCCAGAATCTTTCAACACTATGAAAGGTCTAGCACTTAAAAAACAGTAATATAGCAAATGCTTTTAAGCAGGCTTAACTGACATGCAGAAATGTTGTTATAAACCTTCAGTAAGTGGAAGAGGCAAGCCTATCACACCTAAATTAAGCCAAAGGTTAAGCCCTTAATCCTAAACGCATCTATTTAAGAAGCAAGTTCCACTCAACTCATGTGGATTTACTTCCAAGTAAAGTATGTTTGGGATCAAGTGGAAAGCCGCTTACATCAGAAGACACTTAAGTGGGGTTTGGACCGAGTTGTTAAAGCAGCAGTAACTATAACTGCGAATGTAATATAATTGGGGGGGGGAAATCTTTTTAAAAAGCTCAAAGAGTTAAGGCAACTTTCAAAAGACAAAAATATAATTAAGAACAACCAAAAATGTTTAATTTATATATAAATTAACTTAAATAAAACATTTAAATCACAAACCTGGGGCAGTTTCGGTGTCTTAATATTGCTGGTTAAATTACAGAGTCCTTTTCCTTGCCTCCTTTAATTTTTTCCCGTCTTCAAAGTGAATAAAATTAAAAGACAGGTCTTTAACTCACTCCCACTTCAATATGTCTCTTGCTTGTTATAGTTTGCTTCATAATCCGTGACAATGTCCATTTCTGGTTAGGTATGTGCCAAATCAGTGGTTAACAAACTACCCAGTTAGTCTGCAATGTGAGTCTCACACCTCAGTTCTAAGCACGCCTTACTTGGAATTAAATTACTTTTACCTAGTTCTACGATCCCAAGTCATGTTTGTGATTAATTCAGAATTGGAATACTGATTCCCTCCCAGCTGGTCAGATAAAACCTGCTTAAACCGCGGTCCTAACACCTGGATGCCGGTCTGGTTGAAACCAATGGGGTTGTGTAATGAGTGGAAAGGAAACTTTATTAGGCTAGAAAGTCGCAGAGAGGAGTCATTGTTCATCTGGCTCCATGGCTGCTCCATAACTGGGCCCATTGCTCCGCCCAGCCAGCTGCATTTCTGCGCAGTCCAAGTAGACCGCTCTAGCTCTGAGGGCTAGGATGATCTTGGGACTAAGATCATGTCGCGCTCACAAGGGAATTCGGGGATAACGTGCAGGATGGGCAGGGAATGTTGTGCAGGAGGACATGTGTCCAGGAACGCGGGTGGCATATGCACAGTAGGGGCGAGAACTATGGAATAAGAAATTTAAAAATCGGAGTGGGGTGGCAGGTGCCCATCGCAATAGCTGTGACTGTACACCTGTCTATGGAGTGCAATCTATGGTCTATGGACTGCACACCTGTCTATGGAGTGCAGGTAACCTGCTGGGAAATCGGGTCGTTTTAGTGTCCTGCCAAACGATGAGGGATAATCTTGTTGACAGAGGCTTCTCTGGTTTGCAGGCTTTCTGATCCGTCGAAAGATTTTTTTTTCATACTTGGCAAAATAATAAAGGCAGCCTTGCCAAGTGTACAGGCGTACAGCGGTCAAGTCACCACTTGGCAAACGGTCGTCTGAATTCACTCCTAGATTGCAGTTCGGGTCAACCCAGGGATATTGAAATCTGTGACACAGTCTAACCACCGTGGACTCCCAAGAGATGCTCGAATCACACAGCTGCACACTTTAGCAACACGGATTTCTAAAAGCAGGCGCGCCTTTGTCCTCTTTGGATTGTGCCCAGGAGATCCCGCGCCAGGCAGGGAGCAATAACGGAAACGGCGCGCGTTGCCTCACCGCTACCGCAAGGCGTCAGGTAGTAGTAGCAGCGAGTAATCCGCAGAGAGGGAAAGGAAAGATTGCAGGAGCACTGGAGCAGGGCTATTTCCGGGATCGCCCCAGAGTGCCCAGCAGAAAGCACATATGCCACCCAGCAGGGTTGGGGCTAGGACTTGGGAGGGCAGGGTTCAAATCCCCGCTGAGGCACGAAGCTCACTGGGTGACTAGTCACCATCTCCCAGCCTAACGTACCTCACAGGGTTGTTGTGGGGATTAACCGAGGAAGGAAAGGTGGGATATCGATGCCATCAATAAAATAAACACAGATTTTAGGAAGAAACTGTGAGTGCTTCACTGCGCTCAGTCTTGTCTGCACCAACTGACAGAGGTTCTCCCAAATCCCAGAGGCGGGGGACACCACTCCCCGGCCCCACCCGGCGATGGTGCGGGCTGAGTTTGGCCCCTTCTGCGTGCAAAGCAGATGCTCTTATCGCTGAACTCCAGTCCGTCTCAATTCAACAGAGGAAGCTGCCCTACAGGGCCGTCGATGTATCCTGCGTCATTCAGCAATAATGTCCACACCAGGCATCCCCAAACTGTGGCCCTCCAGATGTTTTGGCCTACAACTCCCATGATCCCTAGCTAGCAGGACCAGTGGTTGGGGAAGATGGGAACTGTAGTCTAAAACATCTGGAGGGCCGAAGTTTGGGGGTGCCTGGTCTACACTAACAGGCAGCGGGTTCCTCTCCAGGATCTTGGGCAGTGCGCTGGGGAAACAGCGGGTTGAACCTTGGAGCGCCACCCGGGCTCGCCCTTGGAGGAATTTTGCTCGGGATGGGAATTTTACCTTGGAACGATGCAGGAAAGGTTACAGCGTTCAGGTGGTTGTGAAGCCGACGCGATGAATTTTTGAAGAGGCACCGGGAAGATAACGGAAGGATTTAGATGGCGGTTTGGGTCTTTTAACTTTTGCTCTCCTGCTATATAACTAGTAGTGCAAGTCTATACATGTCTCCTTGGAGGTAAGCCCCTTGGAATTCAAAGGGACTTACACCCGGGTAAGTGTTTAGGATTGCAGTTTTAACGTGTAGGGTAGCTGTCGGCAATTCGGAAGCTATATACTGTACGTGGAAAAAAACCCTGTTTAAATGCAAGTGAAGAATATTTGTATTTGCTGTAGGCAGACATTCACAGAATTGTAGCGTTGGAAGAGACACCGAGGGTCATCTAGTCCAACCCCCTGCAATCAGGAATTTCAACTAAAGCATCCTTCTGCTTAAAAACCTCCACTTTCTGAGGGAGTCTGTTCCACTGTGGAACAGCTTTTTCTGTCATAAAGTTATTCCTGATGTTTAGTCGGAATCTGTAGCAGTGATTTTAGATTGATGCTGGCAAACCGCATCAGATAAAAGCTAGCTATCAAAAACCTCAGCTATTAAACACAACGTACAGTGCTGGCAAACCTTCCTGTACGTCAGTATGCACAAACACGCATCCACAAGTTAGGTCAGGGGACATTAGAGGGCAGCAGGTCACTACTGGGCTGGCCAGAGTTGGGAGGATCCTGATGGAACCGGCTAGAGCAGGTTAGAACAGGGGAGGCTCGTCCAAGCCTGAAGGGTCAGACCCAGGTTAGGAAGAAGACAATGGGAAAATGGCAGAGTGGTGGAAAAACTCCAAGGATCACAAGATTGAGAGGAGGGGGATGTTTAAGGAGTAGGCATGTGACAGGGCGAGGTCTGAGAAGTATGTGAGGACCAGGCACTTCCTCTATGGCGGAGTTTTGGGGTGTTGGCAGGATGTGACCTATGCAAGGACATCACCTCTTTTGGAGTTGACCACTTGTCATTGGATGAAGGATGCACCTCTAGTTAATCATTGACAGTTCTGAAACTTTACAATAAAAGGGGGTGCCTGCTTTCATTCTGGGCGACCTTCCGATCCACATTCTGTCTCCTGCTGTGTTCTTTATCCCGTGCTCCCCACATCTGGTGACCCCGACGTGATAACGATCTGGCAATCATCCCTTCTCATAAGACTGGAACAGTCTTTGGGCCCTCAGCATTCGTGCTTCTCGTGAGTATGGGATTATCAGTGTCAACTCCAATTAGGCATGCAAAAGAGTTGAGTCAGGTTTCGAAGAGTTTTAATCAGGCAGAAACTGCACCTTTGCAGGAATTAGTTCAGGAGAATTGGTTACAATGTCCGTGGTATAGTGAAAAGGCATCTCTGGATTTACATGTCTGGGAGAAAATAGGGAAGCAACTGCTTTCCCCGCCACGTGCACCCGTTGCGTTAATCGCAATCTGGAAGAAGTGTCGAGATGCTATTGAAATGATGGGGGTTCAAGGGAATTTATACAAGGCGCCACCTCAATCTGAATTTCAGCTCTCGGGGGAGTTTCCTGACCTCCCGTCAGCTTCAAAGGCGATGGCTCCGTCATTGTCTTTGCAAGCTCACAACCTGTCTGTCGCCTCTTCCTTGCCCCATGAAAAGGCTGGGAGGAAGGCTTTCAGAATGGGTTTCTTAAAGGGACAGGTGAAGGGAATGCTAGCTGGGGAGGAATTAGAGGCAGGGCTGCTTTTGCTGCCACTTTGTTTTTGCTTCTTTCTCCTCCTCTTGCTCTACCATTCTCTCTCCTGCTGCCACCATTTGCTGCCCTCTGGATGGCTTGGTCACGGAAAGCAGTGTAGCGGGGATGGTGGAGCTGGACTGTTTTTTGATGGCTTTCTTTTCATCCTCCTTGTGTCCCTGATGGGTTTGTTTTTTGCTATTGCCACTGCTGTGGGTCTCACATGGCTTCTGCTTCTTCTTCTCCTGCTGCTGCTGCTTGTGCCTTTCGCTTTGGCGGGAGCAGCAGAACCCTCCGCCACCTCAACAACCGGCGGTGCAGGGGGCCAGTGCTGGCCTCCCTCCTCCTCCTCCTGCAGCATGCAAAGACGTAGAGAGGTGGTGGATGTGGACACACTGTTTTAGGTCCTGAAAGTGGGACTTTTACATCTATTCCATTTTAATTATTTATAATGGAATTGGACCCACAAGGACAAAAATAGGAAGTTACAGTACAATTCATGAGTAGCATACACTTTTATGGACATGGGTTTCTTGCATCCTGTTCAACCACTGAGAAAGCAGATTTAATAATGTGTTTATACACTGTAGGTCAGTTCTCTGAGCCGGAGTTCAGTATATTTTTGGGAACTGTTCCTCATGGCTATAGAGATTCAGCTTCCACTTGCATGGCTGGGGCAATGCTTGCTCTGGGGTTAACATGGTTATCAGTTTCATATTTGGTTATCCCCCCACAGTAATTTTCAGAGTCCATTTAATGCGCTGGTTCTTGTGATTGAATGGTTTATGGTAACAGCCCTTTGATAACTACCGTAGTACAGAAAATGGAGGCGCACAGTAAATCCTAGTAGCCTCCTTTCCTTGCCTAAGCTGTTGTGTGTCATCTTCCTTGCAGCTGCTGTAATGCTTCTGCTGCCTGTTTCTCTCCACGCTCTCAATGGAGCTGGGGTGCAAGCTCAGGCAACACCTTTTTGCAGTCAGACACCTCAATTAGTTGTCTGATTCTTTCAACTCTCTGATTTGAAAGTGATGCAGATTTCCACAGGTTTTAGTTGTTGTTTTTATTATAAATTATTTCCCTTCATTTTCAAATGCATGGTTGCCCTATACCCATTTATGTATTAATAGTTTTAGATTTGGTTAAAGAATGGGGAATGCTGGAAAACTCATTGTTTACATTTGTTTTCAAGAACCACCCAATTCATTGCCAGTAGCCCAACTCCAGAGGATTTCACTGCTTGCATTAAAATGAGTCTTCAATTGTAGAATTGGTAGCTGATTTTTGCTGTGTACTTTATTTCCCATTTATAGGTATGAGCATGGGAGTCTTAATTCTATTCTATGTAGTCTAGTTAAATCTGATTTCTATGTGTAAGAAATTTACTTCTG
The DNA here is from genome assembly GCF_965207765.1 of Zootoca vivipara. Classification (NCBI taxonomy): domain Eukaryota; kingdom Metazoa; phylum Chordata; class Lepidosauria; order Squamata; family Lacertidae; genus Zootoca; species Zootoca vivipara. The sequence goes on from NC_142586.1 coordinate 2,465,370, forward strand.
GTTGCTCTTCATAGAATTTTTCCTTTTCAGACTCTGGCTAAAATTCATTTTCAGAAGAATACTGTATTTGTTAAATTCATGTTTTTCCCCTCCAAAATTTAATTCTTTCTTTTAGCACTGGGTGAGCTGGGTGAATATCTGGAGAGGTGTTTAATTCCTACTTCTCTGTGTGTGAGAGTTGGCTCATTGTTTTCCTTTCACAGATTTGTCCTCTGCACATGCTCAAGCAAGCACCAATTAACTGTGATTTTTTCTCTGAAGGACGTTCCAGGAACAAGCTTGTTTGATTAATAATATTCCTTACTTACAGGAGTCATTGTCTCTTGATTTAAAGTATTTTCATCTCATGAAGGCAGGAGATTTCTGTTTCAGTTTCTCCTTTGGATAATTTCTGGAGATTCCTTTCCCAATAGTACAGCATTAGAGTTTTATTTTTCTCTTAAATGTTAGATTCTTGGACCTTTTTGTGATTTTTTGAACCTCCTTGTAAGAATAAATAAAAAATCCCTTGATAACCTCAAACAGAATGCAAAATGGTTATATTTGGCTAGATTTGGTTTACACATATGCTCACTTCCTTTTAAAATCCAGGAGTGAACCATCAAAATTAAATTACCTTTTAATTGGCAGCTGATTTTTTAGGTTTGTGTCTCATTTGCAGGTTTGGAGAGGCAAACCTTGCTTTAAATCAATCCACATTTGGTTACATATTTTCTCTCCATGCTAACTTTTATTGTTCTTTTTAAAGGGTTCAGTGCAAATCATTACCCTTTGTTTATTTTCTTCTTCAGAGATCTCCAGTGATGTGTTAATAATGTTTAGCTACCCATAGAGGTTGATATCTCTTGATGCAAAGTTTTGATAGATCTAGATTTAGTTAATGTTATTCTTCTTCTAAAGAATGAGAGAGAATGGTCAGTCTCTCCATGTCATTGCAAACGTCTTTTCAGATCAACATTTGCTTACCTTTATGCAGGATATTACAATTATTGCAGTTCCACACATGTCAGCTTTCAAACAAAAATAAAAAAGGAGGAATACCTATAGGATTGTATGGTGATGGTTAAAGTATTATTAAATTAGATTAGATTAAATTAAAATCATTTAATTACTTAATTATTCTTAAATATTATTTCAAATTTATTTCAAATCATTTGTCCACACCTGTAGATGACCACTTTGGCCAAAGGACAAGTTATCCTCAGCCAATGGTCAGCTATACACTTTTGCCTAATCTGTCTTGGGTAGGACCCGCCCCTTTTTTGACATGGGGGTGTGGCTACGCAAGTGTGCTTTCTCCAGCAGGAAATTGAATTTGGCTTCCAGTGTTCGTCTGTGAAAAAATGGCCCAGGGTTGGAGACACCGAATCCACTGCCGGACTTCGCAGTGCTCCGGATCCAGGACTCACCGCAGAGAGACCGCGACTGGATTCCTCTACAGTATCATAGGGTCATGTGGAGACAGGAGCCCTGTCATCTCAAGCTGTCATTTCACTGAGAGCACATAACATGGACCTTACACCAGAAAACCATTTACTTGCAGTATTTTCCTGCCTCACTGCAAATTCTGTGAGGCCAATAGACCACAGTTATGCTTGTTTCCAGTAAGTGGACAAAAGACTCTGACCTAAAAGTTTTGAAGCAAGTACCTTCCCTTCATTAAGGGATGTAGTTTATCCAGTTCAACATTTGAAAAGGACATTACACTTTGGAGCCCTCATCTTGAGAGATTGAGCATTCTTTTTGCACTACATTGCTATAGTTGGAATTGTTACAATGTCTTATTTATATTTTGTCACAAGGTTTACGATGTTGCAATGCACTGGTTACTTTTGACAGGTTGCACCCATAAAAGAGGAAAGCAACTGTCTGTGCACAAAAGTTGTTCTCATTCAGGTTTAAGAGTAATTCTGCCCTGCTCATACACTCTTCACATTTTAAGAAAAGAAAAGGTGGGATGTAGCAGTGATTTTAGATTGATGCTGGCAAACCGCATCAGATAAAAGCTAGCTATCAAAAACCTCAGCTATTAAACACAACGTACAGTGCTGGCAAACCTTCCTGTACGTCAGTATGCACAAACACGCATCCACAAGTTAGGTCAGGGGACATTAGAGGGCAGCAGGTCACTACTGGGCTGGCCAGAGTTGGGAGGATCCTGATGGAACCGGCTAGAGCAGGTTAGAACAGGGGAGGCTCGTCCAAGCCTGAAGGGTCAGACCCAGGTTAGGAAGAAGACAATGGGAAAATGGCAGAGTGGTGGAAAAACTCCAAGGATCACAAGATTGAGAGGAGGGGGATGTTTAAGGAGTAGGCATGTGACAGGGCGAGGTCTGAGAAGTATGTGAGGACCAGGCACTTCCTCTATGGCGGAGTTTTGGGGTGTTGGCAGGATGTGACCTATGCAAGGACATCACCTCTTTTGGAGTTGACCACTTGTCATTGGATGAAGGATGCACCTCTAGTTAATCATTGACAGTTCTGAAACTTTACAATAAAAGGGGGTGCCTGCTTTCATTCTGGGCGACCTTCCGATCCACATTCTGTCTCCTGCTGTGTTCTTTATCCCGTGCTCCCCACAGGAATCTCCTTTCTTGTAACTTGAAGCCTTCGGTTCAGGTCTTTCCTCCAGAGCAGGAGAGGGCCTTGATCAATTTGAAGATGGCTGTTATATCTCCTCTCAGTCTCATGTTTTCTTCTAGGCTAAACATACCCAACACCCACTCCAATGTTCCACATAAGGCTTGGCTTCCAGACCCTTGATCACATTGTAAGAGTCACAGAGCTAGACTAAGATGAGAATCCCATGATGAGAATCCCAGGGAAAGTGATTGGTTGATTTGTTGGATGGTAATTATTTACTGTATAGTTAAAGCTATGGTTTCCCCAGTAGTGATGTATGGAAGTGAGAGCTGGACCATAAAGAAGGCTGATTGCCAAAGAATTGATGCTTTTGAATTATGGTGCTGGAGGAGACTCTTGAGAGTCCCATGGACTGCAAGAAGATCAAACCTATCCATTCTGAAGGAAATCAGCCCTGAGTGCTCACTGGAAGGACAGATCGTGAAGCTGAGGCTCCAATACTTTGGCCACCTCATGAGAAGAGAAGAATCCTAGGAAAAGACCCTAATGTTGGGAAAGATTGAGGGCACTAGGAGAAGGGGACGACAGAGGACAAGATGGTTGGACAGTGTTCTCGAAGCTACGAACATGAGTTTGACCAAACTGCGGGAGGCAGTGCAAGACAGGAGTGCCTGGCGTGCTATGGTCCATGGGGTCACGAAGAGTCAGACACGACTAAACGACTAAACAACAACAATTATTTACTGACTACAGGTAGGTATCCGTGTTGGTCCAACTTTGCTGCCACATACACCCGGACAACACCATTACTGGCCCCAACAACATCCAACATACCATCTCAGGACTATTTAATTGCTCATCTTCTAACATTGTGTATGCCATCAAATGCCAACAGTGCCCTTCAGCTCTCTATATTGGACAAACAGGCCAAACCCTACTCCAAAGGATAAATGGACACAAATCTGACATCAGGAATCACAAGACAGAGAAGCCAGTAGGAGAACACCTCAATCTCCCAGGACACTCTATACAAGGTCTCAAAGTAGCTGTTTTATTACAGAAAAATTTCAGAAAGAGACTGGAAAGAGAAGTTGCTGAATTGCAACTCATTACCAAACTTAAAACCATGAAGAGACCTGGTCTGAATAAAGACATCGGATTCTTATCTCATTATACACGATAAAGCTTTCTTTAGCCATCTCACCCCTTGCTTTTTCCTGCAAGACCAATTGCAGTCCTTAATAGTCGTCAACAGGTTTACCACTCCTATAAGCCAATCACCCATTCCCACCACCCTTCTGAGTATTACCCCTCCCCCCCGACTATACATAAGCGTCTGGTGACTTCTGTTTCAGTGTATCTGAAGAAGTGTGCATGTACACGAAAGCTTATACCTATGACAAACTTAGTTGGTCTCTAAGGTGACTGAAAGGGTTTTTTTTATTTTTTTGTTTCAATTATTTACCGAGTGACTCAATTACACGCGCAGCTAAACGTGCGAATTGTCTCCAACGAAAAACATTGCGCAGGCAGACTCTAGTTAAGACCGCCAAGAAGGTTGCGGGAAACGATCCTCCAGCTCACCGGCCGGCGAGATTACTCGCACCAACTAGATCGACAACAACATGCCTGTCACAAATCAGACAATTATATTAGGAAAAATCCCTGAAATTTGCGTGTACCCGTGTGTGACAGGGGACTGTTTCCGAGAGGCGGAGGGAGGTAAGAATATTCACCCCGACTCTGGACTAGGGCAGTGCCATTAAACTCCAGAGCTAGGCTTGCCAAGTATTTCATTTTGCAGTCTGGGATCTCCTGTGCCTTTAAACAATTGCGCGGTAGCAAGCGCAAAGATGCTCCCATCACTGCACCTGTGAAAGTTTCACCGGTGCTGCGCCCGAGCGCTTTCCGCGCCTCTGCTCAAGGCACCGGCACTCACTGCCTAGGAAAAAGTTGGCCAGTTTACTGGAAGTTGATTGGTTGGGGGGCGGGAGGAAGTACGGGCGGTGTCAGCAGCTCCCAGGTGCTCACTGGCTCTTTCCTTCCTCCCAACTGCGCCTTTTACGCACCGTGTTCAAGCACAGCGCTTGGCAAATGGAAACGGCGCTGAAGGAGGGCGCCCTCTACAGCTTTCTCAAGGCATAGCCTGGGTCTTCGGGGGCCCAAAGCACCTCGAGGCCCCGCTACGCAAGGCGTGGTGGTGTCTTTATTATGTGCTTAAGTGTCCTTCCCTAGACTGGGGGGGGGGACTACGCGGAGGTGCAGCACCAAGCGCGGTGAGGGTTCAAGGGCCTTCTCTCGACTTTCGGCTCCAGGTCCAATTCAGTCCCTTAGAGAGAGGGAGAGAAACAGCCTCCTTTCTTGCGGAAGAAAGGCCGCTTTTGCTGGCTTAACCTAGAAGGACAGAGGAAGCAGCCGCTTGTGACTGGTGTGATAACAGCAGCTTTGAGACCCCGCCTCTCCCCTCCCTGGTAAGTGAGTTTTTCCTCCTGCGGGTCTTTCTGTCTGTCTTTCTTTCTACACCGAGGGTTTAAGACTTGTCCAAGAGCAGTTACTGAGGTTATGTGGGGAGCTGGAACCTGCTACTTGGCTGACTAAGTTGCCTGCTTAGAAATCATAGAATCATAGTTGGAAGAGACCACAAGGGCCATCCAGTCCAACCCCCTGCCAAGCAGGAAACACCATCAAAGCATTCCTGACAGATGGCTGTCAAGCCTCTGCTTAAAGACCTCCAAAGAAGGGGACTCATTGGCAGCAAACTCCACTGTCAAACAGCTCTTACTGTCAGGAAGTTCTTCCTAAATCCTGGGTCTGGATCCTGCAAAGCAAGTGTGCTTCCAGACAGAGGCTGGTTCTGGAATCCATGCTACTCATGCTCCCTAGTCTTTTGCAGTTGTCCACATGACATCTTTAAAATGCCAGCCTGTACATAATCTTCTTCATCATCACACCCTCATCATCCTCATCATTATTAACAATTAATCTGGATTTCCTTTTACAACAGAAAAACCTGCTGAGTGACAATAACCTGCTGTACATCTGCAGGAACTGCTGGTCATCAGCACACTTTTTAAAATTGGTGTGCAGTTTGTCATGTGGCTTGGTGACATTTAAGAGGGTGGTCTGTATCATCCCACTCTACTTCTCATTGCTTCTCACCTGAGCACAACCTAGCCATTTTGGTTCTTGTGGTCCAGTGGAGAACAGTCTGCTTATTTATATAGATTTCCACCTGCTGAAGGCAAGTTAGAATTTTAGAAGCCTCATTCAGAGCAGAAATTGAACCAAGAGCTCAACACGTGTGGTGGATCACCTTGGAGGGTGTACCTTGGGGGAATTTTATTATTATTATTATTATTATTATTATTATTATTATTATTACAGTAATAATAGTAATGAGGTATTGTGCAAGACTGCTTTATCATAATTTCAGTATAGCTACTTATCAGTCTTGCACAAGATCTCCGAATTATCCTACGCAAAGGAAAATGTGCTGTTAAATTTTAAAATTTTGTACAACTGGTTTTCGGAGAGTCAGAAGAAGCCTGGGAACATCATGGTGGGGAGAGGAGATTGGGCGTCATTGCAGCTGGCAAGCCAAAATGCTAACCCTGAAGGAACAATTGCCTTAGCTAGGACGTTGGATTCCTCCACCCAGAACTATGGTGCCCTTTCAGTGCTGTTTGGACTCCAATGCTCAATCGGTCCCAGCAAAGTACAGCCAGTGGTCAGGGATGATGTGTGTTGTAGTTTAGCATCATGAATCGGAAAGAAGAAGACTCAGATTTGCAAAAGCATACACCATAATAAATGTCAAAACAAAATAAAAAATAAAAAAAAATTCCTTCCAGTAGCAACTTAGAGACCAACTAAGTTTGTCATTGGTATGAGCTTTTGTGTGCATGCACACTTCTTCAGATACACTGAAACAGAAGTCACCAGATCCCCACATACAGTGAGAGGGTGGGAAGCGGCCGGACTGGTTATGGCTGCATTTGGTCTTACAGGAAGAATTTACGACTGTTTACGATTGGTCCCACAGGAAAAGCAAGGGGTGAGATGGTTAACGATAGCTTTATCATGTATAATGAGATAAGAACCCAATGACTTTATTTAGACCAGGTTTCTCCATCTTTGGTTTGGTGATAAATTGCAGTTTATCACCAAACTTAAAATGACGGAGAAACCGGGTCTAAATAACAGCTCGGGCGCTTCAGAACTCGCCTTCTGTTGCTACGGGGCTGTGGGTCTTCGCTATTTGATGCCCTGCCCCCGGTTGGGATTATTAAAGTAGTTCTCTGGGTTCTCTGGGTTCCCTACTCCAAAATTAGAAAATCCAAATAACAAAACACACACACAACCCCCCCTAAACACACAACAATGCCCAAATCATACAATACCCACCAAAATAAATGACAAACCCAAAAATAAAATTAAACAATAATAACTTCTGCTTCTCATGTTCTTATTTCAAAAAATAATAATCTAAATATATAAAAATGTTCACGATAGTGTGCAGAGGCCAATGTATGGCGATACAGGGGGGAGGGGAGAACACTCCCCGGGGAAAACAGAGGGAAGGGTGTCCTACCAAAACACAGGGATGAGCCAGGGGGTTGGAGGGAGGAGGGGCAGGATACGTCATGGATCGGGACAGGGTGGGGGGAATCACAGGGATGACCCACAGCAACGCGTGGCCGGGCCAGCTAGTTTCATAATAAATGTGTTATTCAACACGGTACACGGTAAGTAATGGGCTGCAGTCCCATTTGGACCTTCACTCAAATTCACTCCAGGACCAAAAGGCTTCTGTCTTGAATGTGAAATATGCAAGCCATTCCCTGCTGAAGAGTCAGATAACACACTGGCATATAAGCACACTGTGGATTCATTCGTTGACTTCAGTGCACTCAGAATTACTGGTACTTGCAACAGTTAATTTCCTCTTCCCCTTGCCCTACCTCCCAAACAATACTGCAGGAAGCCAGAATGCAATTCTGTCCTTCTTTCACCTCCATGTGGAGATGACATGGGAGAACACCAGAAGGTGAATTGAAGTTGTGTGGATAGAGTCAAAAATAAATTCTTTCTCTAATTCCTCAGAGTGATGGGAAAGGAAATTAAGAGGCTATTAGAGTTAATGTAGGTACACGCTAAAGTATGTATACTAGCTGTCTCTGCAGTCGCCTGAGTATATGTCTTAATAATGGGCTGCAGGGAAAATACAGTAAGTTTGCTTCTTTCCTTTTGAAATTCACAGTAAAATAGGTACAGTATTGTAACAGTGCCCAGGAGCACTGTGGTAATTTAAGGGTCTGTCAACATTTTCATAAAAAACTGACGGGTGTTTTTTGGTGGAGGGTTCCGTATTTCTGACTTGACTGTTTAAATTGTGCTTCAGGCAGATGGCATACAACTGTAATGTAGAGGAATAGATGTTTAAAAATATAAACATAGCAAGGTTTCAGGTAGTTCTGCAGCCCAGTTTTAGCCAGTTTAGTTCTACTGAAACTAAGAACCAAATCAGACTGTTTAAGAGCAGAAGGATCTTTTATTGCATCATTACCTCAACAAGTTCAATGACCCCACTTCCACATACACAAAGCACTTTGAGAGCAATCTGTTTTAAAATAACTGTGATGCTAGAACAGGGGTCAGCAACCTTTTCCAGCTGCGGGCCAGTCCACCATCCCTCAGACCATGTGATGGGCCGGACTATATTTTGGGGGGGGGGGGGGAAGAATGAATTCCTATGTCCCACTAATAACCCAGAGATGCATTTTAAATAAAAGCACACATTCTACTCATGTAAAAACATGCTGATTCCTGGACCGTTTAGAAGGCGATTGGGCCGCATCTGGCCCACGGGCCTTAGGTTGCCTACCCCTGTGCTAGAAGCTTGATTTGGGATCCTTCTTGCAACTTCTCTATTAGCTAAAGCAATAAAGCATTGCCTTTCCTTTTGAGGAGTGAGGCAGGGGTGTTCTGTTTTATACATTTGAAACTTCCAGTGCTAACTAGATTTGGGGAGCGTTAACATTTTCAGCTTGCAGAGTAGCTGTTGACGTGTGTAAAAGGTAAAGGGACCCCTGACCATTAGGTCCAGTCGTGACCGACTCTGGGGTTGTGGCGCTCATCTCACGTTATTGGCCGAAGGAGCCGGCGTACAGCTTCCAGGTCATGTGGCAGGCAGGACAAAGCCACTTCTGGCGAACCAGAGCAGCACACGGAAACACCATTTACCTTCCCGCCGGAGGGAAGATACCTATTTATCTACTTGCACTTTGACATGCTTTCAAACTGCTAGGTTGGCAGGAGCTGGGACCGAGCAACAGGAACTCACCCCGTCGTGGGGATTTGAACCGCCAACCTTCTGATTGGCAAGTCCTAGGCTGTGTGTTTTAACCCACAGCACCACCCGCGTCCCGTTGATGTGTGTACTTGACCCAAATATAGCTTTTGTAGAAACACTGGTTCTAGCATTTAGACTGGAGAAATGGAAGAGCTTAAAAACCCTGTTGAAATTCCAGTGACTCTGCAGTGGTGAAACAGTGGTGAACAGTTCGGCAGAATACTGTTCCCTTTAGGAATTGTAGTATAGTATTAAGATGGCCTACAAACAAGTTCAGCAGAGTACTTGTTATTGTTACTGTTCTTACTTTATTATTATCACCAGCCCTTCACAAGCAGGGTTATAGCAATTCAGAATTTAGAATTAAAAACAGTTAAAGCAAGTTACAGCCACACAAACTGGCAGGCTTGGAGGTTTTAAAAAGTGGTATGGGTTGAAACCATCTAACCTTATAGAAAACAGAAACAGCAGGTCTGGCAAAGGACAACCTTCTGTGTACTGAAGTAGGACTACTGTGTACTGTGTACTGATAGTAGGACAGCATCCTTCGTGTTGCACCTGAGAGTGGCAGGCTAGCTGGGGGCTAGCACACATGTACCTGGCTCCCTCCCTCTCAGCCTTGGGCAGCCACCTCATTCTGCCAAATGGTAGAGCCAGCCTGGAGGAGCAGAAGCAGCTACTTAATGAAGATAAAAGATCTGCATTTACTTTTCAGTTCCATCCACCCTAACAAGGAGGCTATGCTTAAGGATTTTTCTTATTCTTAAAAGCACCATCCTGACTTTCATTTTTATAAAATATTTTCTGTTAAATCATTCTATTAACCTAGTTGCCATGGGTTGGGAATCCATTCTATTGCATTGCCATCTCTCACATGCTTGAAAATCAAATTATATTAGTTGCCAATTAGTTTTATGTTGTATTAAACAAATGCATTTGGTTTATCATTTTTTATCAGAAGTATTGGAAATTTTTGTGAACAGGTTTCAGTTTTTAAATACAGTGGTACCTTGGTTTAAGTACACAATTGGTTCCGGAAGTCTGTACTTAACCTGAAGCAAACTTTCCCATTGGAAGTAATGGAAAGTGGATTAATCCGCTCCAGACGGGTCTGCGGAGTACTTAAACTGAAAGTACACAAACCGAAGCGTACTTAAACCGAGGTATGACTGTAACTGTAAAGGTAAAGGTACCACTGACCATTAGGTCCAGTCGTGTCCGACTCTGGGGTTGCAGTGCTCATCTCACTCTATAGGCCGAGGGAGATGGCGTTTGTCCACAGACAGTTTTCCCAGGTCATGTGGCCAGCATGACTAAGCCGCTTCTGGCGAACCAGAACAGCGCACAGTAACGCTGTTTACCTTCCCGCCGGAGCGGTACCTATTTATCTACTTGCACTTTGACGTGCTTTCGAACTGCTAGGTTGGCAGGAGCAGGGACCGAACAATGGGAGCTCACCCCATTGCGGGGATTCGAACCGCCGACCTTCTGATCGGCAAGCCCTAGGCTCTGTGGTTTAGACCACAGCGCCACCCGCGTCCCTCTAAATAACTGTAGAGGAAGACAAATTACAGTTTGCCTGCTTTGTATTGTGATGTGGAAGAGTTTATGAGAGGTCTCTGAGTTTGGGAGGCAGCAGAGAATATTCATTATTAAGCCTGTCTCTGATGTAGGTGAGGTTGGATGAAGGGGGCAAAAATGGAGATGGTTTCAAGACTACAGCAATGGTAGGGTCATATTTGGCTGATTTTTTTGGCATCTAGAAAGAGCAATAGTTTCTGCTTGCTTTCCTCAAGGTGCAGAGGAATCTTGAACAGAGAATGTTTCCATCCTTTCATTCCTCTGAAGTTTTCTCTATATAGAATTGTAGAGTTGGAAGGGATACCAAGGGTCATCTAGTCCAACCCCTTGCAATGCAGGAATCTCAACATGAGGTCCCTGATTCAGTTTGAAACCATACTTAGCCTGCTTAGCTTGGCAAATGTGTTAGGAGCTTTATTGTTGCACCACCAGGCTTTGAAGAAAAAAGCCTAAGAATGATAAAACCTGGCCCTTTGTTGTTTGAATTACCTGTTGTGTTACACAAACTGGTTTATTTAGATTTTGCAGAAGAGAGTCCATAGCACAGCTTAGTTGTACTCTGCTTTTGGTATAAGACTAATTTGTTTGTGAATGTATATACCTACTACTATGTTGACATTTTGCCCCTGTCTGTATGGAGTGGTGTTTTCTCTCTCTCTTCCCCACTTTCATTGCTGAGACTTAAGCTCTCTTTAGCAAAATTTGCATATCCAAACCAATTCTAAGCTAGTTGGCATTAGAGATGTAAAATTTCCTGAAACATTATTTTGTACATTTATAAATTGCTTCCCAAGAAGCATGCCAAAGTAATTCACAACAAAAGAGGCTCCTGGGGAGACCAGAGGGGCATCGAAGGCCCTTTCCACCTGGCCTAGGGGGCGGGATCCAGACCTACCAGCCCCACTGAAGAGGCTCCTGGTGAGACTGGAGGGACATCACTATGCCTGACAACAAACCCTAACTATTGGATTCTTTTGCCCCACCTTTTGTGTCTGCCAAACAGCCTTGTCATGCCTATGATAATATTTTATTCTCTTGTTAATTGTGCTGTTTTAAATGTGCATTTTATATTTGACTTCACTTAGCAATGTTTTTTTAAAAAAATGTTTAAGATTTTTTTGTTAACTTTGTTTGTGTTAAATATGCATTCTGTAGTTGACCTGCTTTGTAATGTTTCATTTTGAAATCTTTAATATTTTAGTTTTCTGTTAATTATGTTGCTTTGACCATTTACTCTATATTTGACTTTCTTCAGATTGTTTTATTGATGTTTTAATATTCTGTAAACCGCTTTGAGATTTTTCTTAAAACTATAAAGTGGTATAGAAATGAAATAAATAATAATAATATATGTTGCAGTTACATATACAAAACAATTTTAAGAATTGTGTATATAAAAACCATTGTGTGTGTGTGTGTGAGAGAGAGAGAGAGAGAGAGAGAGAGAGAGAGAACAACAACAACAGCACCTACATAAAAGCAATTTAAGTCTAAAACAGATACAAACTACGATAAAGATTTCTGAAGGCTTGTTGAAAGAGGAACATAATCAACAGGTGGCAGAGACAATAGAGAAGGCACTTGCCTGCTATATAACGGGAAGCAGTTCCAAAGGGTAGCTGTCGCTACACAAAATTTCACATAGTTCAGAATAGATCTTTTGGGTGAGGTGATATTTGGGGCAGAGGTGTACCTAGGGTCCCTTGCACCCTTGGCAAGGAACTGTATTGGTGACCCCCCCAAAAAAGATATGAGAAGCAAGAAGGAATGTGTCTCCTTGGGGGCTTGCACTGCTCTCTGCCTGGAAGTCATTCCGAGGACCCCTTTCCACCCTCTACTGCAGCAGTTTTTCCTCCTGGAGATCCCAGTGGATTCCTTCCATGGGGAAAGCAGGTGCTGGAGTGCTGAGCTGGTGGAGGGGGGCGCTGCAGGTGTCCCAGTAGGACTGCAATGCCTGCTAGGTGGCAGGGCCGTCTTAAGTATATTTGGCGCCCTGGCGCCATGGTGCGACGGATCCCTCCGGCGCCCCCGCCCCGCCCCGCCCTGTTTCCCAGCGCGGCGGGCGGGCAGAGCTGAGCAGCTGGGCTGGCGGGCGGGTGCAGCGCACGGGGGTGCAGCTCTGTGGCGGGCAGGCGGGCGGGCGTAGCTCTGCAGCAGGCGGGGGGCGCAGCTGTGCAGTGCCCCCTTGCGGGCGGGCGCCCTGGTGCCCTGCGCCACCCAGCCTGGCCGTAGGGCCGGCCCTGGTAGGTGGTTTTTGTACATCCTGGCACAGCAGGGGGCAGTTTTGTCAACCCCTAGGTACACCTCTGCTTTTAGATATCCTGGTCCCAACCTGCATAGGGCTTTGTAAAAGCACCTTGAACCTAGCCAGGTAGTCAATAGACAGGTAGTGCAATTCTTCATTGCAAGGGTATAATATATGATGGTGACATTCTGCCCCAATGAACTGCTAAGCTGCTAAACTTTGCACCAGTTGCATATTCAGGGTCAGCCTCAAGGGCAGCCCCACATTGCAATAACTCTGAAGCCCTTAATGCTGAGACAGAAGTCTGATGATAGGGTGTGCCATGTGGAGGTTCATATTCCTCTGGCCTCATGTTGTCCTACACAAAGTAGGCCCACTAAGATTAATGAATCCAAGCTAGTCCTGTCTATTAATTTCAAGAGGTCTAGTAGGACTAGCACAGAACACTACCCGTGGTTTTGAAATTTCCTAGAGTTCAGCTAGCATTTTGGCAGGCAGCTCTGCTCCCCCAGCCCCACACTGTAGGCACTTAAGGGAATTTTGCTCCCAGCTACCCACTCAGTCACTTTTGACTGCTGCAACATCACACAAGGACTTTCTCTTCACTTGTTCCGTCAGAGATTGAGCTAGGCTGTTAACATTTTTTTTTAAAAAAACCTCATCTGTAGGTTTAATCTTTCCCTTCCCCCTTCTATTCTTTTTGTGTTTGGTTTCCCTCTGTTGCTTCATACACCTCAGGGCACCTTTCTCAGCTTATTATGAGTTTGGGAGAGGGGGTGTGTGTGCAGAAGTAGGCTGTATGCAAGAATGCAAGTTCCTTCTAACCCCTGGATCCAGCAACTGTTAAAATATAAGCCAGGCGAGCTTCCTGTATTGGAAGGACCATTAAGGAAAGGGGGTTCTGTGCCTAACAGCAAATGGGTTGCGCCCCTCAGACAAAGCCTGAGTTTAGAGTTAAAAAGGGCAAGCAACGTTTGAAAGCAAAGTTTGATTTCTGTTTGACTCTAAGACTGTGGCTATGGGAGAAACAAGATCCTTTTGGGGTGTTAATGCTGTGAACCCCTCCATCGTAGACTCAAGCTATGTGTATATATGTGTAAATAAACCATATATCCTAAAGACACCAGTCTCTGCTCTCCCTCATTCCAAAAGGAAACACAAACTGTGGGTAAGCACTTGGAATCTCTGGAATCTTGCACCAGTCGGAGATTGGGGTGGTGATGCTGGTCAAGTAGTCCTGACTACATTTGTCCTGTAGGGTCACATCTTGGTCACATATCCTGCACACACTAAGCAGAACACCCCTAGCCAGTCAACAAGGTTTTCAGAGGAGGTTCTACTGGCTATACCACAATCAGTGGACTGCCTCCTTATTTTGCTTGTTTATTAATGTTATATCCCACCTTTCCTCCAAGGAGCTGAGAGATTGTGAGTGACTCATAATTGCCCCATAAACTTCATGGCTGAGTGTGGATTTGAACTCTGGTCTCCCAGGTCCAACACCCTCAACACTGCACCACACTGGCTTTTGTAAGATTCCTCTTATGACATCTCATGTACGGTAAGTCAACTGAACACAAGGCTTTTCTGCATGAGCTGGCAGGTGGTCAGAGGGGGGTAGTTGAACTTCACCAACATTTGCTGCAAACTGAAATGTGTTATGTGTAGTTTGTTGTTGTTGCTAGAAGTCCAAACTGGCCTCATCCCAACTTCTAACCTGCAATTATTAGCAGTGGATTACATTGCAGGGCTGTCATAATTAAGCCAGTTCCCCTTAGCCACAGTCTGAATTATACAGATAACACACTGTATTGACACACAATATGCTAGGAGTGTTATTTTGTCCAGAGGAAAGGATAGTTCCATGGTGTTAATGAATTGTTTCCAAAAGCAAAGGCAATATTCTATTAGGTAGTAAAAAGAATTTCTTCTGCAGCTGTGTTTGCTCCTTTGGCAAAATAGGATTAGAATCTTACTCAGGAGTAGCAGGCATGGCAGCATTTGTTTACTTCCTAACCTTACTGACTGTGTCCTCCCCTTCTATTGTCTTCTTACACCCCCCTCTCATTCTTCTTCTCATGGCATCATTTGATGTGTGTGTACACACCCTCTCCCAATTATCTTGCTAGCTCTTGGGCTAGGGACCTGTGTTTTTCTTTTTATTACTCTGTAAATGAACACGATGCATTGAAGGTTTAGTCTTCTGTTCATTTGCTGGATATATTAATAAATATTATGTATGTTTTAAATTGTAGTGGCTGTTTTTCCTCCCTTTATATTTTGTGGCAGCTAATTGCTTGGAATAAATTCAGACTGATTTTTAACTTTAGGTAGGAAATATATCCAGATACCCAGAGGCTTACAAGTCTTTTAGCCATTCAGATGCAATGCAATACATTAACCAGCGGAGGGTTACAGTCTGACACTGGGTGCTGAATGTTGGTCAGCCAGTTTCTTCAGATTATGAATTACAGAGCATTTCATGATACGACTAACCCCTCCAGCCTACACACACAGTTTCCTAGAAGCAGTAACATTGCTTCTACATGAACGTGGCGAAAGCATGCACACATACACAGAAGTAAATTTAATTGAAAAAAATGGACTTGGTTCCATGTAACATGTTTAGGATAGTGAGGGGAAAACCTGTGGCCCTCCAGACAGTGCTGGACTCCCAACTCCCATTATCCTGGAGTTCAGCGACTGAGGAGGGAGCACAAGGGCTTCTGCCTCTTGGATTTGTGTGACTGTCCAGGCTTGTGTGTGTGTTTGTTTCTGGCCGGTGACCTTGCAGGTGACCTTGAAAGTGTGCGCTCCCTGAGCACATTGTCTGAGGGGGCGGGGCTTCTGTGGAGTCAGGTGAGTCAGGTGACTAGCTGTGGGCGGAGTTAGTTAGTACCTGCAGTTTGACCCATCATTTAGATTTAGGGGAACTAGTCTTAAACATTTATTGGGGGAGACCTAGGCGGCGGCTTCTTCTTCCTCTTCTTCTTCTTCTTCTTCTTCTTCTTCTTCTTCTTCTTCTTCTTCTTCTTCTTCTTCCCTGACTTCAAGCTTTTCAAGATGGAGGGTAAGGGAACAACTGCAATCACCAACAATTCCTGCACAATGTTTGTATTCTTGCCAAAGGATATAGAGCTACACCTGCAGCAATTGCAAGTTGATTGCCCTACTAGAAGACAAGGTCCAGCACTTCAGGCCTGTGTATCTACGCTCCAGAGAATTAAAGAGCTGGAGCTTTTCTTGGATGCAGCAGAGCACACTGTCTGCACCAAGGAGGAGACAGGGGACATCTCTGAGGAGGAGGTCAGTTCCCCAACACAGGAGCCAGATGTATGGAGGAATGTGACTCTCAGAAGTAGAAGGCCCAGGGATCAATTTGAAGTGCTCTCCCTTAACATGGAAGACGAAGAACAGACTCCTTTTGAAGATCTCTCTCTGATCACAGTTGATCAGAAATATGAAGATGAGCAGCAAAGTCAGTCCTCCGGGAATATGCAGGTGACCTTGGAAGGGACAGCACATGGAAGAATCCCGACCAAGCCTATGAGGAGGTGTGTAGTGGTGATAGGGGATTCCCTACTGAGGGGTACAGAAGCAGTGATCTGTGGGCCTGATAAGATGTCTCGAGAGGTGTGCTGTCTCCCTGGGGCCAAGATCCAAGATGTAACAGAATGGCTGCAAGGAATCATAAAACCCACTGACAAATACCCCTTCCTTTTGGTCCATTTGGGAACCAATTACACTGCAAGCCATAGCCTTCAGAAGATCAAAAGTGATTATGAGGCTCTCAGCAGGAAGTTGAAACAATTAAATGCCCAAATTGTCATCTCATCTGTCCTCCCAGTTGAACGACGTGGCACAGGGAGAGAGGGAAAAATAGGGGAAGTGAACAACTGGCTTCGCAAATGTGCAAGAAGGAACGGTTTGGATTCTTAGATCACGGTCTGCAGTTTATTGAAGTTTCTTGGGAAGTGATGGGCTGCACCTCACAAGGGTTGGGAGGAATGTTTTTGCCATGAAACTCAAAAACCTCATCAGGAGGGCTTTAAACTGACTTATGTGGCGGAGGGAGACAGTGGTCCTGAAGGTAGGAGTCTACCAAGTGCTGAAGATGATCACCCAAATGTCAAGGACCAAATGGAGCAAACAGCACGCAGACTTAGTGGTGGGAGGAAAAAATCCTTAAATAAGAGACATGGGGGAATGATCAATGGTCTTCAATGTCTGTATACTAATGCACAGAGCATGGGAAATAAACAAGATGAACTTGAGCTCTTGGTACAGCAAACTAAATACGACATAATAGGCATCACTGAAACCTGGTGGGATGAGTCTCATGATTGGAATGTAGTAACAGAGGGATACAATCTATTTCAGAGAAATAGACCAAACAGGAAAGGAGGAGGAGTGGTGTTATACGTCAAGGATGTGTATACCTGTGAAGAGATCCAGGATTTAAAATTTCAAAGCCATATTGAGAGTATCTGGGTCAAAATTAAGGGAGAGAAAAATAACAGTGATCTCATTGTGGGTGGGAGTTTACTATAGATCCCCAAGCCAAACTGAGGACACAGATGAAGCCTTCCTGGAACAGATGACCAAGCATTCAAAAGGAAGTGAGATAGTAATGGGGTGTCAGAGTTTTTTGTGGCTACTCTTGAGTAACGACGCTCCACACCTCCTTGTCTTTAAGGTGCTTTTATTGTGCATATTATTTACAGTGCAGAGTCTGGAAAACATGTCTGCTTAGTCCGAGTCAGAACCTCGCAATGGCTTCTTCCCGTTTTGCGCCCAAAATAACAGCTTGGGAACCCCAAGGTACCTCCCTCTCGCCCTACAGGGTGCCACATGATATTCTTGTAAACAAGCTGGTAAAATGTGGGCTAGACAATGCTACCATTCAGTGGATTTGTAACTGGCTGACTGACCAAACCCAAAGGGTGCTCATCAATGGCTCCTCCTCATCCTGGAGAGTAGTGACTAGTGGGGTGCCACAGGGTTCTGTCTTGGGCCCAGTCTTATTCAACATCTTTATCAATGACTTGGATGGTGGGCTTGAGGGCACCCTGAGCAAGTTTGCAGACGACACCAAATTGGGAGCGGTGGCTAATACCCCAGAGGACAGGATCACACTTCAAAATGACCTTAACAGATTAGACAACTGGGCCAAAGCAAACAAGATGAATTTTAACAGGGAGAAATGTAAAGTACTACACTTGGGCAAAAAAAAAATGAAAGGCACAAATACAGGATGGGTGACACCTGGCTTGAGAGCAGTACATGTGAAAAAGATCTAGGAGTCTTGGTAGACCACAAACTTGACATGAGTCAACAGTTTGATGCAGCAGCTAAAAAAGCCAATGTAATTATGGGCTGCATCAATAGGAGTATAGTATCTAGATCAAGTGAAGTAATAATACCACTGTATAGTCATACCTCACCTGGAATACTGTTTCCAATTCTGGGCACCACAGTTCAAGAAGGATATTGACAAGCTGGAACGTGTCCAGAAGAGGGCAACCAAAATGGTCAGAGGCCTGGAAACAATGCCTTATGAGGAACGGCTTAGGGAGCTGGGTATGTTTAGACTGGAGAAGAGAAGGTTAAGGGGTGATATGATAGCCATGTTCAAATATATAAAAGGATGTCATATAGAAGAGGGTGAAAGGTTGTTTTCTGCTGCTCCAGAGAAGCAGACACGGAGCAATGGATTCAAGCTACAAGAAAGAAGATTCCACCTCAACATTAGGAAGAACTTCCTGACAGTAAGAGCTGTACGACAGTGGAATTTGCTGCCAAGGAGTGTGGTGGAGTCTCCTCCTTTGGAGGTGTCTAAGCAGAGGCTTGACAGCCATCTGTCAGGAATGCTTTGATGGTGTTTCCTGCTTGGCAGGGGGTTGGACTGGATGGCCCTTGTGGTCTCTTCCAACTCTATGATTCTATGATTCTATCCCTGAGCCTTGGCCATGCTGGCTGGGTTGAAGGGAGTTGGAGCTCAACAGCATTCCTAAAGGAGGGTCACCAGTTTGGGACATACACCCCAATCACACCATTGCCATTTTTAAAGCTTTTGTTTGCTTTTGGTCTAGTTACCAGAAAGGCAAACTCCATTTCCCCCTAGCCTTAAAAGAAAGAAAGAAAAAGAATTAGCTGTAATTTAGATGCCTTTCATTTGTCTCAGACCCGACCTAGATAGAACAATTTCTGATTTAAAGTGCTGGCAACCACGTTTGTTTGTTTGTTTTTATTTAGCAAGATTTTTATTTAGCAAGATTTATATATAACTTTAATAATTAAAAAAACACATTGAAGTGGTTTACATTTAGGACTGAGGTTTAATAATACTTGCATTTTACCCTCCTTTACCCTTCCTCTAGCTATGGATTCACTTGTTTCCTGTGTTGGCTAATAGATAATTCTGTGCAAACCAA
This sequence comes from Zootoca vivipara, assembly GCF_965207765.1. Lineage (NCBI taxonomy): Eukaryota > Metazoa > Chordata > Lepidosauria > Squamata > Lacertidae > Zootoca > Zootoca vivipara. The sequence continues at coordinate 2,484,565 of NC_142586.1, forward strand.
ACTCATGTGTATTTTAAACAATACGTTGTTTGAATAGTTGGTATCACAGTACTTTCCCCCTTCTTGGAGCCATCACCACAACAACTGTATTTTACAAATAAATAGATTTGTGCGCTTAGTTATCCCACCTGCTGTCTCAGAAACTCCCCGATCATGTGAACTTTAAGTAGATGATTCCTTTCTTTGTTCCTCTTCAAGTGCCCACAACTAGTGAGATTTTCAGTATTCAACCCCTGAAAATCTGAAGGATGAAACTTGGGGCTACTTGAAATTGTTTAGTAATTACTGTACCAGAGAACCATCACTTATACAGAGACTAACGGGGGAGTGCATTTTCTATGACCCAGTCTCTTCCATATCCAATAACATGTAATTATCAAGCCTAAGAAGTCCAGCAAAGGATTGTTGAACTAACCTGACTTCCTCTCCGCCCCCTTTTTTTGAACACTGAACTTAACAATAATGGGCCTAGAGTAATAATTAACAGGCATTCCTATTCAGCTACCTATACTTGTCCTAGGATCAGTGCATTTTTCAGGGGGTACTCAAGAGTATGCAGTACTGGCACCTCTTTTTTTAATGTGGTACTTACTGTAACAGCTTCATGGTGAGTACCAGCACATATTTTTCTAGAAAAAAGAGGCTCACTAGTGCAAGAAATGTAGCATCTTCAACAGCCTCCTGACTTCAGCTGGTCATATGGCAATTCTCCATTTTAACTGTTTATCACATAATGCCCCTGCAAAAATTGTAACATATGAAGTTTCATTACATATAACTTGGTATGAGAAGGCATGAATATACAGTATAAGTGGAAATTTATATGGATATCCCCAGGCCTATCTTCAATACCCTTATAACTAAGTTCAATTCATTTAAGCAACACTTAATTAAAAAAAAAATCCTTCCAGTAGCACCTTAGAGACCAACTAAGTTTGTCATTGGTATGAGCTTTCGTGTGTATGCACACTTCTTCAGATACACATGAAAGCTCATACCAATGACAAACTTAGTTGGTCTCCAAGCAGGGCTGGCGCTTCCTTAGGCGAACTAGGCAGCTGCCTAGGGTGCCAAAATGGAGGGGGCGCTGGCCAGTCTGCCCGCCGCCCCCTGGTGCTGCCTCCTCCGCGCCTGTCACTGTTGAGCAGCTTCAGGCCGCTCTCCCGAGGCGCACGCATGCCTCCAGAGAGCGGCCTGAAGCCGCTCAACAACAGCTGGCAGGTGCAGTGGAGGTGGCCCCAGGCTCGCGCTTCCCTCGCGAAGCTCCGGAGGCACGCAGGGAGTGCGAGCCTGGGGCCACCTCGCCGTGCCTCTCAGCTGTTTTTTATTTTATTTTTATTTTTTCTACTTTTTATTTTTTCTATTTTCTATTTATTTTTTCTATTTTTTTCTATTTATTTATTTATTAGCAATGGGGGGGGGGGTGCCCCAGAAGGTGATCTCGCCTAGGGCGCAAAAAACCCTCGCACCGGCCCTGTCTCTAAGGTGCTACTGGAAGGATTTTTTAAATTTATTTTTTACTACAGTTACAGGCTACCTACCTGTAACTAGAATGTAATTCTTAATCATTGTGCTTATGACCAGGTCAATGTTGTCTTCTGAAAGTATTTTTGCTTCAATACATGTCTAGGGCACAGCTTCCAACTATTTGGGAAGCAGGTTGAACAGGTTGAACATTGGTGACCATTGGCTGTGCTGTCTGGGCCTGATGGGCACTGAAATCCAACAACAGCTGGAGGACAACAGGCTCCCCATTCCTGAGCTATAGAGTTGAATTTGAATGCATGTTGAAGTATTTGCATTATGGGTCAGCACACCAAAATCAACATGAGCTGATTTCACCAGTATACTACAATTAGCAATGGTTATGCTAACTGGTACTTAGTTACTTGTAATCAAGTAATATGGGGAAATAACATCTTACTTAGCAAAACAGAAGTAAAAATGATGGGGCCACAACCTAACAGGAAGGCATGCACTAGTTCAGGAAATGCTCGGCTTGGTCCCTGGCACTCTGCCAGGACAGGACGTGGCTATTTTGCTTTGGTGGTGGTATGGCAATTTGCTTAGAGCTGATATTAATTCATTCGTGTATTATAGCAGGCCTCACTCCTGTTGTAGAAAACAGATTTTGGAGCTAAGCTCTGATACACCTTGCATGCATTTCATTGGCCACTGTGAGAACACAGTGCTGGACTAGATGGGCTATTGGTCTGATCCAGCAGCTCATCTTATGTTCTTATATTTTTGGTGCACTAGATGAATGATCACAGGACCCATTCTAAGTTCACATAATTAGTATGAATTACTTGATTATAGGAGATCAAATTTTGTTTGTACTCATTCCATCACATTTTAAATGAACCTTAAATTAGCCGAGAGGCACGTGTTCTACCACAAATGGTTTGTAAACTGGGTGGTGTATATTCTACTAATGCCACATAAGAGTTTTTCATCATTTCTGTGAAGTACAGTATGTACTTCTGTGCACTGTGTTTCCGTGTGCTGCTCTGGTTCACCAGAAGCGGCTTAGTCATGCTGGCCACATGACCCAGAAGCTGTACGCCAGTTCCCTTGGCCAGTGAAACGAGACAGGGGGTCCCCAAACTTACCTCGCCAAGGGCCGGTGCTGCCAGCGCAGACCGGAGTGCGCACCCATATGTGTGCGCACACGTGATTTCTGGCGCACTTCTGAGTTGCCGGAACACCGGAAATCGCTTCTGTGCATGTGCATGGGCCTCCTCCGGCCTGGAAGTGTGCTGGAAATAATGCTTGCGCATGTGCACGAGCTATTTCCGATGCTCCTGGCGACCTGGAAGTGGGCAGCCGTGCCATGCCACGCCGCGCTGGTAAGAGCGGGTGGCGGCAGTAGGGGTTGCCGGGGGCCGCATAAATGAGCCTCCTTAGTTTGGGGAACCCTGGGAGATGAGGGCCACAACCCCAGAGTCGTCCGTGACTGGACCTAACGGTCAGGGGTCCCTTTACCTTTACCTTACAGTATGTGAAGTACAGTTCATATATCTGACTCAAGTCCATGACAGCTTATGTCATTGTAAATGTGAGTCTTGCTGAGAGTAAAGCAAAAGTGTGGTAAATTACCTGAACCAGTGGGAGGGGGCAATAGGCAGGTTGATTTCTTCGTAACTTAAGTTTCTTTCCCCTTTTTAAACATATTTTATTCTTTTTTATTACAGAAAACATGTTTCATTTTCCTTTCAACCAGCAGTCTTACCAGACTATTTACGTCTGCACTCCCCTGCTATATATCCCAAACTCTAGCATAGGGCCTTCTCGGTAGTGACACCCTCCATGTGGAACGCCCTCCCTTCAGATGTCAAGGAGATTAAAAACTACTTAACTTTTAGAAGACACCTGAAGGCAGCCCTGTATTGGGAAGTTTTTAATGTTTGATATTTTATTATGTTATAATATATGCTGCAAGCTGTCCAGAGTGGCTGGAGTATAAATAATAAAATCATCATCATCATCATCATCATCATGAGCAAGTCTTAGGGTGCCACAAAACCTTTTGTTGCTTTTGCTGCAACAGACTAATATGGCTCTGGAAATTGACTTCTGTTGGGAATACTGGCATGCTTAAAGTTAGAATTAAAATGCTACTCCATACAGTATGCACTGGTTATGTGCAAGAGCTGGTTCTCCCTATTTGTTTTATAAATATTACTACCTAGAATGTGAACCACCCTGAGACCTGCGGGTATAGGGTGGTATATAAATTCAATAAAGGAGGAGGAGGAAATGTTTCCTGATTTAAAAAAGCCCTGCCAAAAAGAAGGAAAGAAATGCAGTACTTTTTAGCATGCTATGATAAAAAGTGGACCTAGCTTATGTGAGAAACTCTTTCCTGTAATATGACAGGCATCAACAACTGTATGCTTTAGGGGTCTATTAAGACCATGGCTCTTTGCCACTTTGAACTGCTTTTGGAGCTGTAATGATGATATTCATTAAATTGTTTTATTGCTTTTTTATTACTGCTTTTGTAAACCGCTTTGAGATTTATTTATTTATTTATTTATAGAAAGTGTTTTCAGATTGTTTTTAAAGAAATTTATACTTCTTTGGGGGCTGTATAGAGAACAGTCATGTTCTGTGGTTGCAGTGTGTGATCACACCAATGTTGTAGAGGGAAAGCAAGCAAATGAAAAACACATTTTCACTGGGTGGGAAAAGGTTCATCAAATGATGGAAAGGTGTAGTGGGAAAGACATCCCTGCTGGTGCGGAGTGTGTGTGTGTATTTTAGGTTAGTTGGTCAGCAGGGATCACACACTTTCTAATCAACTTGGAGAAACATTTCAAAATTGTGGGGGATGGGGTGTTAATGATGCTACAACACACAACACACAATCCAGCAGGTGGACTGTTTTGCATCCAGCACAGTAGCTGGAGGAAATAGGTTTGTGGTCTCCTGCAACAGGTGTGTACTGATGAGTGACTCTGTACATTAACAGACTCGTTTCAAAATGCCCTTAGCAGATTAAGATAACAGAAGAAGAGAAAGCTTAAAATCATATGCTTTGGGAAGCAATAGTGCTCTTGCTTTTGTAAAATGTAAGTCTGTCTATCCCTTTGTTTAAAAAGCAGCCCAATCTGCAATCCAGGTAAATCCACCTACATTAAACCAATATAAGCCCCATAAAGTTCAAGCTGATCTACAGCTCAGCTAAGTACAAGGATCTTAAGTTGATTAATACCCCGGCACTATACATGTTTCTTGGAAATAAGTCCTATTGAAATCAATGGGACATGCTTCTAAGTAATATGTTTAGAATTTGAGTTTTAGCCAATTGGCTTAAATCCTAATAATTCACATTAATTCGATTTGAGAATCTGGCAGCCATTAAACGTTCTCTGTCCATTGAACCTAGACAGGAGATATTTGATGTAGAATAAGTAGTACAGTCACGAAGATCTTCATTGTCTGCATTGGATTGTATTTCATGTTCCAGGGAGGTGACAGATTCTTAGAACTGCTGAACCTAAACCGACTTGGTTGGAAACCCAACCCATGTCAGAAGTGTAGTTTTTGGTGAACTTCCACAAAAATAGCTCCAAATCTTCTTCTTCAATAGCTTTGGGCAAAAAGAAAACAAAAAGCTCAAGCAAAAAAAGGAAATTCACTTTTTGAAATATGGCAACCTTAAAGTTGAAAGGTAATGAAAGCCACTATGGCAAGATACCTCTTTTCAGTGTAGGTCTTTATTGTCCAGGATAATACCAGGTGTTACTATACTGTGTCCCATGGCTGACATTTGCACAGCACAGTGATGTTGCCATGTATACTTAAGGAATACATGCCATACAGCAAAAAGTAAAGTGCATTCATGAATAACAAATTAAACATCAGTTTTTCAGTCACAGTGATAAATGAAAAGCGTCTTATCCAATTCTCAGCTGTTAACTGAACACCTGTCTTCCAACTTTTGGCAACCTAGCCTAGAATCTGTCAGCATTAGCCCAACAAATAGGTTTAGGTGGGGATATGTAATAAATAATAAAAAGATAACAGAAAAACGGAGGAAGAGTGAGCAAAGCAGGGGCACCAAAAAAAAGGGAGAAATGTTTTTGGAAAGAATCTGACATTCGGCATTTCCAAAAAAAGCATTGAAGTAGTAGTTTAATTTTAGGCATAGGTGTGCATACAGGGGGTGCCCAGGCACACCTTAATGTCTGGAGGTGAGAAAGTGTCTTTGTGAGTCCCTGACCTTCCTCAGTTGTAGTAGAGCATGGCTCTGACATGTTGACCAGGCTGATCCTCCATGTATCCCAGTGAGCTATGCCTCAGGCCCCTGGGCAGGCCATGGTGCCCACCTCCATATTAGCCATGATCACCAGTGGTTGGTGAGTTGGGTTCTGAGGAGCCTACCACACACCACTTTTGGTGGAGACATCTGTGGAGGTGAGAGGCTGTTTTGTGGTGCGGGCACATGTGGAAGCCTTGCATTGTTATATCACCTCAAGCAACAGTGTGGGTCCCTCCAAGAGGCGTTGTTTCAGGGTTAAACTTGTGTTTGGGGCTCAAGGGTGCACCCCAGGCCATTCCTCTGTGTGCTCCTGCCCCCTTTTCCACAAAGGCAAAAATCCATGGGTGCACACCATGAGAGTAGCTGGGGGCAGGGGGACAGCTGCTCCCCTCAGTAAAAATCAATACAAATCAATACAAATGTGATTTGCCTCTTTAACATCATTACTATCCCACAGAACATGTATTTTTATTTTATTTTTATTTATTTTTCACTCAGCTGTACAATAATGTGATATAAATTGTGACTTGGTTAGAAAACTCTAGACCAGGCATCCCCAAACTTCGGCCCTCCAGATGTTTTTGACTTCAATTCCCATCTTCCCCAACCACTTGTCCTGTTAGCTAGGGATCATGGGAGTTGTAGGCCAAAACATCTGGAGGGCCGCAGTTTGGGGATGCCTGCTCTAGAAGTTGAGTTTGTTCCTTAAAGGAAAAACTGTAATATGGTATTAGTGTTTGACTCAAGAGTTAGACTAGAAAAGTAAATGGAAAGAACGTAAGCAAAACATGCTGTGTTCTCAAAGGGTGTGGCTGGAGAGGATGGCAAGGGGGGTGAGAAGATTCAAGGACAATCAAGGAAATATTTAAATATTTCAGTGTAGTATAGTATAGTATAAAAAAATTATTTGCAGAATATGGATATATTTTCAAAATGAGAGCAAGAGCATCAAGTGATACTTAGTTATGATTCGGTCACCATTTGAATAGAGTGCTAGAGAAGACTCGTTTATAATTATATTCTGGGAATGATTCATGTTCTTATCTAACTGCATTGTTTTATATTTTCTGGATGTCCCATTATCATATTATAAAGTAGAATTTTTTTTAAATTCTGAAAGTGTGACCCAGAGAAAAAAGTTTGAGAACCACTGTTATAGACAGTGATCATCTTATATTCTAAGCATTATGTTGTGAGTTAATTAGGGAGGTGAAAATAGCTTCTGTGTTTTGTACCTTGAGAAGTGTTGGGCCTTGTCAATCGTATCTGAAAAGCAAGCTGTTCTTTTTAAATGTTTTACCCTGAGCCATGGGGTCACTTGAAATGCTCAAGAGATTTACACAGGATGCAGTGAAGGATCTGCTGACTTCAATCGATGCAATTGTAGCATTAAGAAACACAGTATAGAACATTGTAAAAAAAAAAAGAGAATCACTTCAAATATAGCTCTCTCCGAGACCTGTGTCTGTAGCAAAGAAACATGAATATCTCCCAATATGCATACTCATTACCTCCTGAGTAGGGCTATTCTTCCATGGCAGCGGTTTATTTTCAAAGGAAGAAAGGGCCCATGCTGGTCCCTTGCTTGAATTGTCTCTTTATTCGGGTTTAAGTTGGAGAGACAGGAATTTGAAGCGTCCCTGTTCCAAAAAAGGCATTTTGTCTTCATTTATGGTTATGTATGTTCCATAGGGCAATAAGAGAAATAACTTGTTTTGGGATGATATGACTGTGTCTCTCAAAGGTGTACCTGAAATCTTTTTTTTTAATGGGAGCTGGCAGAATATGAACTCTGATCCAATAGCTTTGCATGCGTATTGTCATTATGAACGCAAACTATGGTGAGATGCAAGTGTCAAGATATTATCTCAGTATAGTCACAGGCTGTTTGTGTTCAGTTACCTCCATATCAGCATTCCTACTTTGCCCCCCTTGTCTGGTGGGCTTAAAAAATAATTCATGTTATTTCTCTGGAGTCCAGCAGTGACCAGGATGCCGAGTCAAAGGAGTTGCCAGCCCAGGAGTCAGGTCAAGTTTCTGGCTCTGAGCAGACGATGGTGATCAGGAGACCACTGCATGCAAAGCTAGCAGGCAGGAGCCCCTGAACCAGATCCTGCAGCACAAGGGCCCAGAGAACCAGAGCAAGGACCCTCACAGGTGCCTTTCCTGGGCTCAGGGAACCAAGTGCCTCTCAACCCAACCTCACCAGTACAACAAGCAGGGAGTGTACCAGGCTATAGGTCATGCAGGAGTCCTCACTCTAGAGGGTTGGCTCTTCAATAGATTAGTTCTCCCAAAGGAGGCAGAGGCTCAAAATACCTCCATTCATTTCCATTCTTTGTTGGAACAAGTTGCTCACTGGAAGTGCTTGCTGACCTGCATTGTGCTCCTCCACAGGACCAGAACATGGTGATTCTTGGCCACCATAAGAGCCATGGGGCTGTCTCAGTTAATATCTCACCTCTTGACTTAAGTGGGGTTTTTGTGTGTGTCCTGCGCAGGTTGAGGGAGATATGCAGTTGAGAAGATTTGGTGTAATTCCTTTGTCCTGGAAAGATGATAACCTATATTGTTTTAGTCTTACAGGGACTCCTTAGTGCTGCAGAGGATTGACTAGTCAGCCCACCACTGAACACTGAACGATCCAAAAGGTTTCCAGACAGCTCTTGGGGGTGTTCGCCACTGATATTGTTGGTAGTTCTGATGATGGTCCTGTTGGTGGTTCTGTTGGTATCTAGAATTCCAGTGAAGGAAAATGTGTGACAAATCCAATTAAATGCAAACTTGAACTTAAACGTCTGATATGTTTACACAGTCCAGGAATGCTGAGTATGTGAAGTTCATAAGTGGAGGGGTCAGTGCATGTGGTACTATACATTCTGTTGAATAGCTAAATAGTGCTTTGGTGGCACTTGGAAACTGTACCCTTTATGCTAGCAGGCTCAGTGGTCAAGGATAGGACTTTTGCCGGACTTCTGCTTGGATCACCGTAGAAGATGGTTGAAAATTCCATCTCTCCAACCCCCATGGGGAAATTTATAAGCTGTAGAGGGGAGTATGCAGCCTCCAGATGTCTTCCCAGGGTATGGGGAGATGCAGTCTCATCCTCAGTTGCCCACTACCAGCTTTGACTTTGAAAGGAGGGAGAAGCTGGGGGTTCTGGATGGTAAGCCCCCATGGGAGCCCGGAGCCCCTGGACGCCATCTCTATGAGCAAAAACAGGCTCTATGACAAGAGAAAGATTGGATATAAGCCATGGACATGTTTCAGACAAGGAAAGAAGATTTATACTGCCAAGTTCAGCCACTGAGAAAACAAAAGATAACAGAGGATGCAATCAGCATGAAATGGTATGTGACGGACTGAAGGGGAGAGCGAGAACTTTATAATTCTGCTTTATTGTGCTTTACAATTCACTTAACAAAACTCTCGCCTGAAGAACCGTAAATAACATCTATAAAGCAAGCGAGATTGGAAAGTGGGAAATTTACTGAATTAACATGGTCTTTTTAAATATATAAACTGTGTGAATTGAAAACATAAATAATCAAAGTTGTATTCTTGGATTCGTTTGGAATGTGGTTGGGGATGCCTCAAAATATGGACATCAAAGAGAAGCTTTCTCATTAGCGGTTGGAAACTTGTCAAGAAACTTTTGAGTTATGACGCAGCTATAATTTAGAGTCCGCCATGTTGGTGATAAAGCCGGCTACGATATTAGTCAAAGGGGGAGAGAGCCATAAATAAGACATTAGATGCGTGTTTACAGTTTTGGTCTGGCAAATTTCCCCTGGAAAGACTATATTGAGGAGCGATCTGGAGTGATCTGGAGAGAAACATCACAGGAGCTTAAAGATTTGATTTCTGGGGACTGCTCGAAAGATGGCTGCTGCTGGCTGTGAGAAGGATTTTTGGACAGACTTGGCAAGATACCAGCGTGCGAAGTATTTTGTTACATCAAAAGCTGTTCCCCCCATTGTCTAAAACAGGGAATAAAAAAGGATATAAGTTTCCCCCTTTTCACGTAGGTAGATGAAAATGACAAGCAAAGGAGCCCCTCATGAGAGGATAAGCCCATGACATTTCAGCCAGATCCATCTAGGGGACCCTCTGGGTTTTTTCCCCTTTTTCCTTTTAAATTAAATAAAAGTAACATTTTTATTTTTTGCCAAGATTGGATGCAAATTGCAGCTACCATTTGCCAAATTTCAGAATGATACATTAATAACACTCATAATAGATAATAATACTAGCTGGAGCTGCCCACTGAAATGGAAGATACCACCACTCCCCCCCCCACTTCTCCATACTCCTTCACCTCTAAAGGTCTATGTGTTTTCCTCAATCTGCTTGGTTTAGTTTTTCAGAGAAGAAAGGGGAGAGGAGATGGTCTTGTGTTTAGCTTAATGCGACAACTGAGGTAGCAGAGATACTCAGAACGTTGGGCGCTCCCAGCCCACCTCAACATGCCTTGTTAATAGCACAATCCAGCTCTTTAATGTGAGAGACTACCTGGATCTTCCCAATGGGCTTCTTTATTGGGGGTACACACAGAGCCAACCCCTATTAAACAATGCACTAAACGCAGTGCTTTTTCTGGGGGTACTCAAGGGGTACACAGTACTGGCACCTCACTCCCATCACTACAAACAAATGTATGCAAAGGTGCTTTGTTTGCTTCCTGCTGCAGGTTGATCAGTCCAGATTTTAATGAAACAGAATTGGATTTATCCTGGTACAGAATTTCAGCATACAGCAGGCTGTCATGTTATTAGCACAACATTTTCTAGGCAACTTTTCCTTGGTTTTCAATGTCACTCAGAATGCACTTTCTGTTTCTCAATCTAATATTCTCTCCTTATTGCATATTCTGATGAAGTAAATAACAAATTGTGTCTTAAGATGCTCAGTGGTATATTGTAGAAAAGGCTGAACATACTGAATGAAAAAGCAATTTTAAAAGTGCAGTTGTCATCTATGTGCTTATAAGAAATCTTTAACAGGCATTTGTGGAGACTTCAATGCCAGGATTAAGATAATGTACAGTAATTTGTATAATCAAAGGGGCTTTTTAAATATAATATTCCAATTCTTCTGTGAGTTAAGAATAATTTTGATTTTGTTTGTTTTATCACCTGAATGGTACAGTAATCACAAACTGAGCTAACACAGTAGCAGTACATTTAAAATTCACAGTAGCTTGGAATCTATTTTGATTTTGCCAACAAATACCCAGTTTAACTTGCTGGAAATGATCTGCAGTGTAAGAGATCCTTTCCTTTCATGCCTTGCATCTAGCAACCCCCCACATACCCAGGAAAGAAACTGCAGTATGTATAAAAAAATATGCCCGTTTCCAGCTAAATCCCTATTCAGTACTTTGAAAGGAAGGAACTCCAAGAAATCCATAAAGGGATTTTATTAAAAACTGAGATATTTTGGAAACGGCATTCCTGATCTTCTGTACATTTCTAGCATCACTTCCTGGTGTATTTTAAAACCAAAATCCTCTTAGCATGCAAAGTAAATAGATTATGATATACTGAAGGATTAAAGATCACTGTCTGGTGTCAGATTAATCCCTCATATAGACCTTCACTTGTACTGACAGAAATATGGCTGCAATTCAGCAAAATAGCTCTATGGCTAAGTAACGCATTTCAGCATCCTTAGGCTGAACAAGCAAAAGGCTCCCTTGATCTGTTGTTGGACTGCATATACCTTTGCAGAAGGTGCCTTTATATAAATATACCTTATGGGGCACATGCTCTCCTCCTATCATTGAAAGAAACACATAGTAACCATTTTGTTTTTATATGCAGTGATATATGGTGGTTAATTGTGTCTCTGTCTCATAGGTCTTGTATTTCTCGCCCACTGGACCAGTGAGTGTTGAAAATATTGCGCATTTTTCTACTTTTTTGTCTGTTGAGGACATAAGCATTTCAGCATGGATTTAATGTGTTCATCAGACTATTACTGATAAGTCTCTATGCTTTATTTCCCCATTCTTGCTACTAAACCCTTCATCCACAAGGCATGGGTAAGATGAAAATTGACAAATTTGCAAAGTATAAAAATAATTTTCTCTCTTTATTTGGCAATATGACAAATTAAGTATATAACTAAACTCAACATAATTTTAGTTTTAAATTGTGTGACCACAGTTAAGATCGTTTTATATTATGCATGTCTCCTGACAACACCAGAAAACAATGCATTAAACAATGTCAGGAGGAAACTAATCTTAAAATGAGAGTACAAATGTAGTTATGACAAAATGCAGCCTAGGATTCCCCCCAGTCCATTTTCTGTTAATCCCTGAAAAAGCTGAATAATTCTATAGAAGGTTAAATTATTAGAGTCACCATGCCTTTTTAAGGGGAAAATAATGGTTATTCAACTAAACTGATATGGATGTACTGGAAAATGGAGAGCATTTTTCTTCAAAGAATTGTACTGACTGTTAAAGGATGATTTTTTTGCAGAGGTATCCTGAGTGAAGATGCTATCTGTTAGAATGTTATGGAATATCTATTGCAAAGCCTTAAGTGAAAATTCAAACTTGTAGTCGTAAAGTAGGGAGGAGTAAATTCTGAGATTTCTTTTAACTGCTGCTCCTGCCACTATGGATTATGTTTATGCTTGTGGTAGTTAAGGAGGCAGAGATAGGGAAAGGGGGGTCTGTCCGTATTCTTGAATTACCTTCTCCTTCATAACATTTCAATGCTGCTTGCAGTTCCTTTCAGGGCTTGACTGACCTTCCAGAGCTGTGGCCCAGGAGCTGGGGAAAAGGTGGGGCTGGTCAAACTCCATGTGGCTTTAAAGATGAGAAGCTGAAGCCCACTTTCCAGTTCCAAATGAATCTTTTTACCCATAAATAAACCCATGAAGGTTTATTTATGCTGTCAGTTTATGGAACTGGGAAGAAAAGTTTCATGGGGTCTCAAACAGGTCCCCAGTTTGTGCATGTGTTCATGGTCTTCATTACCCTACATGTGACAACTATACAGTGCTGTTGGCCTTGATGTATATAGGGTTTATTTTGCAATTTGTGGCATTGTAAAATTTAGGGATTTGCACAGATGAACAGGTATTTGCAAACTTCAAGAGAATGGGCTGCCTTAAAAGATATTTAGGCTGTAATTGTATACCTGCTTATCTTGGAGCAAGCCCCATTTAGCTAGGTAGAATTTACTTCTGAGGAGACATGTCTAGGTCTTTGTGAACCTGGAACAAAGGTGCTATCAGATGGTAGAAAAGCCACCCACTTTAGGGCAGCAATCCTGGATTCATTTCCAAATCCAACTCATATAACTGTCTCTCTATTATATCCAGTATATTTGTACTGTGTAATTATTTGCCACATTTGCTGGACTTCCTTGCAATAAAGTTACAAAGCTGCTCTCTCTCTCTCTCTCTCTCTCTCTCTCTCTCTCTCTCTCTCTCTCTCTCTCTCTCTCTCCTCTCTCTCTCTGTGTGTGTGTGTATGAGAGAGAGAGAGAGAGAGAGAGAGAGAGAGAGAGGGTTTTTTAAATGACTGAATGTCTACATTCAGACATTATGTCTACTTGCTGAACTTACTCCCATAGAAATGGGACTAAAAGTACTGAGCGTTTACTGCTACCAAATTTACTTGAATCTAATACTCACCTGTTCTGGCCAAATTACGTTGTGAAAATTAAGGTTACTTAGATTCAATGGTACATTTACATTCACCAGCAAATACTTTTTTTGGTTTCAAGGTTCTGAAAATTGAGGTACACATTAGATTTGATGGCACATTAGACTCAAGTAAATATGTACGGTATTTGAACTCTATTACAGAATTGATTGAAATAAGGAGATTGAAAATTCTCAACAATTGGTGGGTAGGGTCCTCCTGACTTTCTTCCAAGATCTTAACTATTAAGAATTTGGCTTATACCAGGCCAAAATGCACCACTTCGATGGAACCACTTTTGATTTCCTGTAAAAAAACAAAGAAAAGAACAATGACACTTGTTACAGTACAGGATGGATATTAAGACTTGTATTCTTCTCTTTATAACCACATTTTGAATGAAACACACAACTTTTCAATTTAAAAAGTCTTAATTATGTTAACTCAACTGTTGTATTTATTGGAGAACAACCTATAACACCATGTTTTTGGTCTTTGTACTCTCAAGCAAAATTCTAAAAAGCTAAGATTTTTCAGAAATTTCAGACAATTTCTGAAAATGTACACATTCAAATCTTGGGTATATTTTGTATAACATGGATGCATGCCTATGCTTTTGGTGCAATAGAATATACAATATGAATTCCCCTCTCCCACCTCAAACAAGGGACTTCTCCTTTTTCAAATTATAGTACATACAAATGCTTCAGCCTTCATGATGTAAAGAGAACTAGGCGTGGAACTTGAAACAAAAGAAAACTTGCCCCACTGCAATATTCAACATATGCTCTAGTCATTTAAGTAAAAAGGTATAAAAGTTGGCAGCAAAAGTTAAGGCTGCTTCAGGCTTACTGTGTACTGGCAAGTTCAAGTGGAATTCATGAGGATTTTTGTTTTTGTTTTTTAAAACGTTCGAATGTCAGATTAGATCAGTCTTGAACAACATGCATTTACCATACTAGCAGCTCCATCTCATGGCATATCTGTTCTAACAGTGATATAGAAACAGCCCAGCAGAATACTGCATAAAACCTGCATTTCAACAGTGAATATCTTTGTAATTGTACTATATTTCCAGCATTGTTGCCTGCCCTTTCTCTATATTTAAACGGCTAGTAAGAGTAGTATGGACTTAAACTAGTTAGCATTTGGTAGCATATTCTAAATAGTTGCTTTACTTTGCACAACACAAAGTGTTTCATACAACTAAGCTCCCTCCTACTCTGAACCCCTATATAATTATAGATCAGAAACCAATTAACACACCCTGGCACAGTTCATATGCTACTCTGGAAATAAAACCTGTTAGCCAGTATGATCTGTATTTTGTGAACAGTTGCAACTCCAACATTCCTGTTCAAAAACTACTGCAGCTACAGCTGTCAGAGGCTCTCAGTTTTTGTCTGGAAAAATAATAATCTTCAAATCTGGACTGGAAGGTTGGGAACTATATAAGGTGGGCAAGTGGGACCTGTTTTGTGTGTGTCTAGGGCCACATTCCCTCAGGAGTAGTCTGTCAGGAATCAAAGACAGTAGAGGGTGGGTGGCCGCCCCACCCCTGTTTCTCCCCACTCTGCTCCTGCTGCCAGGAGAGAGACAGACAAATCACTTTTGCTAGAGGGCTAAACTGATCCTTTGCAGAGGGCTCCCTCACCCCACTTGTTCTTCCATCATCACTCCGATTGGCTCCCCCCCATTCCCCACTCTGCTCTCATTAAATTAAGAAGCATGCTGCTTGCACTTAGGCCAAGGATTGTGTGTGACCCTGAGGCCACATTTCCCTTCCCTCTGCTATATGGCATGTCTACTTTTCTTTTGCTGCCTCTGTCCCCAGTTAATTACATCTTTATCTTTTATAAATGACCATCTCTTTCTAGCAAGGTAGCTCTGAAGCTAGTGCCTTTTTACTGTATGATCACGTGATCTTATTTACTAGTATATTTTGTCATGTAGAAACTTGTATAGCATTATTAATGGGAGACCTTTTTGGCTCCATGGACCAGATCCTTGTCAGCAAATTTTATATGAAGGCCATAATTCTCATTCTTGTTGGTTAGGGCTACTGTGTTAAAACCTGTCAAAAAGAAAATATGGCGGTGTGCATGCAGAGGTGTTTGCCGTTCACACCTTACTTGTTCGTTGTGGGAAACAGTTGTGAAATTCTTGTTCAGCTGACATGTAATGCACACGGAGCCACTTTTAGATGCAGACATTTGTGAAAGTGCACAGAAGTGACGTCTTAATTTAAGGACTGGGTCCTCAGGAGCGGCATTCTGATAGAGGGGGAAGGATCACTTACAATTTCTGCACTGGCTCATTGCTTTAAAAAAGGTGTCACCGAGAATATGGAAGCCAGTAGAATGTTAATTTTTATTTTATGCGTTCATGTCAATCAAGTAGGCTGCTTACAAAGTATTCTGTACAGAATCTGAATGGCTTTTGGCAGGACCCATATGCTGTGTGCTGTATTGGGGGGGGGGAGAGAATGCAAATTAAATCTTGGGTTGAACATAAGAAGGATAAAATTTAAACTAGTGGAAGACACAAACAGCTGGAATAAGCACTTTTTCTTAAATTAATGCATAGTTTATCACATGGATATAACCAGTGTGTAACTAAGATGAGAACTACAAAGTCCCAAGCCTGACTAGAAGGCATGGAGCAAAGCTCTTAGGCTAAGACTCCAATTTCTCATTGTATGAATGGCTTTGAATATTCAGAGGAGAAGGAACATGTCTGTTCTGACCTCATATATTATTGGAATCTAAACTAGGTTACAGGACTGAGACTGTTTGCTGTAGACTTTAATTACAATTGCACAAGCCGAGCCTTAACCCATCAGATGTTTTGGACAACAATTCCCATCATTCCTGGCTATTGGCCATCACTGCTGGGGGTGATGGGATTTGAAATCCAACAAGTGAGGGGCAACTCCTGTCCTACTCTAAAATCCCTGTTTTCTACTCTAACTTAGGCAAAACCTGAACCTTCCCCTCCACCCAGCTAGTGGGGGTTTACAGAGTGGTGGGGCCACTGCACTGCCACTCATGGTGGCAAGGTGAAAGATGGGGGGCAGGAAGGCAGCTCATTATGCCACCAGGCTCAAATTGGACAACATACTGTTGTGTGACAGCAGTGCAACTGGCTGGGGATTCAACAAATGCCAAGAGGCTCACCTCTGCCCCTTCCCCAACCCCGTAATGTCTCATTTCAAGCCTTCTGATCATAGCTGTCAAGTTCTCCCTTTTTTAAGGAGAAATTCCCTTATGCTGAATAGGCTTCCTCACGAGAAAAGGGAAAACTTGGCAGCTATGCTTCTGATGGATACTGATTAGTAGCGGAAGGGAGAACATTGCACTGAACAGTGATGCTTGTGTCACTCTGTCATCAGCCAGCAGCACCAGTGTAGCAATATGTGTTGGGCAGAGAAAAACTTGCACCATAATAATAATAATTATTACCTGTAGAACTCAGAGTGGTTCACAACATAAAATCACAATATAAAAAACAGAAAAATAAAAATAATAAAAATAAAAACAGCCCAATAATCCCCCCTTCCAACACATTTTAAAAGGGCATTGGATGTCAATCAGCCAAAGGCCTGGTTAAAAAGGAACATTTTTGCCTGGTGCCTAAATGTGTATAATGAATGTGCTAGCCAAACCTCCTTGGCAGGAGCATTTCACAAATGGGGAGCCACTGCAGAGAAGGCCCGTTCTTGTGTTGCCACCCTTTGGACCTCTTGTGAAGGAGGCACACCAAGAAGGGCCTCAGAAGATGATCTCAGGGTCCACGTAGGTTCATATGGAGAGGGGCGGTCCTTGAGGTATTGCTGTGATGGTGGACTACTCTGTAAGCAAACTAAGCATGTGAAACTAATTTAATTGTATACTATTTTCCTGCTTTCCCGCCCTGTGTTGAATTTTAAACTTTAAGCTCCTCCTGTACCTGTAAAAACCATGCACACTGATGACTCTATGTAAATAAATAAAAAATGTGTTCTAAAAATGTTGCAGGAGGAGTTGCAAACATGTATTTTCTGTTGAGCAACATGGAAAACTATTTACCTGTCCATCACGTGTTTCCTCGGGAGTTTCTAAAAAAACAAGGTAAGTAATTTGAATGAGCCAGGTATCAAAACAATCAAGATAGAAATACTATTTCAATTAAAGCCAGTTTCTTTTTAAGATGCACATAGTAAATGTTCTTTATATCTATACCGATACATACAGGCAAACTTCACACTTTTTCTTATGGCAGACCTGCCATGTGGATAGTGCTTTCTTATTCATGTAAACATGGCCTATTCATGTGCTCCAATATATTAGGTATGTTTCTCATTTATCCCTATGTTTAGTGATATTCTGGTGTAAGCAAAAAATAAATAAATCCCCATCTCCTAGTGTAGTGTACAAATGTATATGTAGGTGCCAGTAGAACAGACCTGAAACATGCCCTGGGCAGAGCATAGGGAAGGCTACGTTGTTGGTCAAGAATATGGCTATGCAGTCAAAAAAGCACTTGTAGGAGCTGAGTGGTATTAAAATTGAGAAAAAGATTAAGTATTTATGTGTCTGACTGACAGTAAAGAATCCCAACATATTCGAGACAATTATGTTTAAGTATGGAAGGATGTTAAAAAACATTTGGAAACATGGGGGAGGATGAAACATTAATTTTTAGGAAGGATTCTAGCCATAAAGATGAATGTTTTACCTAAGATGTTATTCTTATTCCAAATGATACCAATAATAAATAACACAAGCTACTAGTATAGTGTATTCCAGTTTCCTGTGTATTCTTACCATTTCACTTATTTTTTATACTCATTTATGTATTTAAATCACATCTTGCCATAAAGTCTTCTCCGGGGTCACACCTTCACTGTCTTAGCCAGACTCACGGTGGTCAGTCTGCTACTAACCAAAACATGTGCACACATGATCTGCGGCATGCAGTATAGATTAGTTCAGATTTGTTGCTACCCTAATACTTTCCCTAAATGAACTCCCTTTAACTACATGTGTTTTGATTGGGAACCTTTATGAGACTTATCTGTCTAGCCTTTGACTTCAACATCATGATTGCTTTGCAGGCGTAAAATAATTGCTAGAATTGAAACACCAGAATTTTAATATATCACCATATACAATATGTTCCAATGGATTTAGTAGAAAGAGCTAGCTCTGATTCAAGCGTTGAGCAATTAAGTGATGACAGAACAAGTGAGATACATGATTACGTGGATCACTTCTTTGTTTTATGTTTCTGATAGAACTACCTAATTTGGGCCCTCAACCCCTTTAAATGGAGCAGCCTATGTTCACCCAATCATAGCTATTCTATTTTTACCTAATCTTGCTAGGGTATAACAAAAAATGATTTTTGAATGAGACAGTATGGGAATATGGGGAAATAAAAGAGCTTATTACATAGGAAATAATCAAGCAGCGCATGGTAAAAACTCTGCAACTGTACTATGATTGTGAAGAAGAATGTCTTTCAGTCGCTTCAAATATTTACCATAATGCTAGAGAGACACCAGTTCCTTCATGGGACTGAGGAATCAAGGCACAAAAGATGGTTGTTTCCTCCAATTGCTTAGACCAGGGCTTGTCAACCCAGTCCCTACCGCCCGCTAGTGGGCATTTCAGGACTCTAGATGGGCGGTAGGGGGTTCTACGGCACAAGCTCCTTCCTCCTTCCATTGAGCACTGGTGGGCGGCAAGGAAATTTTACCATCAAGAAAGATGTATTGGTGGGTGATAGGTATAAAAATGTTGACTATCCCTGGCTTAAAAGGTAAAGGTAAAGGGGCCCCTGACCATCAGGTCCAGTCGTGTCCGACTCTGGGGTTGCGGCGCTCATCTCGCTCTATAGGCCGAGGGAGCCGGCGTTTGTCCGCAGACAGCTTCCGGGTCATGTGACCAGCATGACAAAGCTGCTTCTGGCGAACCAGAGCAGCGCACGGAAACGCCGTTTACCTTCCCGCTGGAGCAGTCCCTATTTATCTACTTGCACTTTGACGTGCTTTCAAACTGCTAGGTGGGCAGGCACTGGGACCGAACAACAGGAGCTCACCCCGTTGCAGGGATTCGAACCGCTGACCTTCTGATCAGCAAGCCCTAGACTCTGTGGTTTAACCCACAGCGCCACCTGGGTCCCTATGCTTAGACCATGCTATCTCACTGCTACAGATGAGCACTCTGCAGGTCAACTAGGAATCCTCACAAGTGATGGTTCCCACCACTATAAAACTCTTCCAGACCTGTCAGCTGATCAGTTTCCAAAACCACTCCCTGTTATACACATTTGACATTATCCTTACCAGTCTGACACCAAGATGCAGGCTTGTCCACCTTTGGAGCTGTGCAGTTGCCTGTTACAAATTCACAGTCCCTTTTGTCTGTCTTCTTAGAAAAAGTAGATCTTAAAAGAAACAGGCAAAGTATAATGTGAAGGACTGCACATAATTGTAAAAATGCTTTGTAGAAGTCACTTACACAGCAAGCCTCTGCATGTCTTCTCAAATGTAGGTCTCACTGATTAAACTGGGCTTACTCCTAACTAAAAACATATAGGCTTACAGCCTTACTGTTTTGAGCTCCCTGACGCTCAAAAATCTCAATTACAACTAGCTATATGTGCACACAATGGATTGGATTCAGATTTAGTCCTGCTGGGAATAGATTCACATCAGTTTGTTTATGATGTGCTAAAGTAGACGTGGGTGTGGCCACAGCACACTCTCACACACATGCTCATATCTATTTATTTCATGAAATTTATATACTGCTTGATTGTAAAAATAGAAAAGCAAACCTCAGTGTGCACAACCCACCTCCATTGCTGATGCGTGTAGACGGGGCGTAGGAGGGGGGGAGGTCAAACCCAACTTATAATGGACCCCCTTTGATTCTCAACGCCCACGGGTCCTACTGGTGGCAGAAGTGGACGGGTGGGTGGAGGGAAATTGAAGGGACAGTGTTATATTGTATGTTTTGTGTGTCTTGTTTGTATAAAATTAATAAAATTGTTATTAAAAAAAATCCCCCCTGGGTGGATCGCCCCTCCCCGGGTGCCCGTGTGGCTAGCTCCGTGGCTGCGTGCAGATCAGCTAGGGTGTGTGTGTGCGCCAGTATTTGCATGCTCATTCAGGCCGCAGGGCTAGTTGAAGAGATTTAAGCCCAGTATTGTGTCCACTATTTTTGTCCTGTAGATCAGATGTATTGAAATAATCTATATATAGAGTTATTATTAACAACATTTCTTACCACAGTGAAGTCCCAGGGCATGTTACAACAATGTAGAAATACAACATTAAAATCAGTTAAAACAATTTACAGTCTCAGGTATGAGCATAGCCAGTGGGGTGCAGGGGTCCCCCATCAAATAAATAAGTAAAAATACTTTACAAATTGACCAATTGCTTTGCAGATAACTTGGTTCTGCCCCCTCCAACATAATGCCTGCCCCCCCAATAAATCCTGGCTATGCCCATGGTCTCAGGATCACTAATATATTAGTACTAGAGACCATTAGTGATCTCAGGATCACTAATATATTAGTACTAGAGACCATTTTATTTAATCTCTATCTCTATCTCTCTCTCTCTCTCTCTCCCTCTCTCTCTCTCCCTCTCTCTCTCTCTCTCTCTCTCTGTGTGTGTGTGTGTGTGTGTGTGTGTGTGTTTGTAAATTCAATGTGGCTAAGTGAGGATGCATCAGAAACCAATAAAATGTTGAAGAGGACATGCAGAGCCCAACTAAATGAAGATGATGATCTAAAACTATGCACCCTGGAATGTTTAGCTAAATAACCTTGTTTGCAGAACTTTCTGAAGGGGCACTGAGAGACCTCAGCGGAATGTCCATTGCTTTATTCCTTTTTCAGGTAAATAGATATTAAAATAAACTTGTGTGCTCTAGTTTAGACTAATGAGCCTTCCTTTTGAATACTAGCTGCATAACCTTTGACAACAATAATAAAGGAAATGGCCTGTTATTGAGAATCGTGTATAGCTTCTGCATATATAAGGGACTTGCGAGGCACAGTTTTTCAGAACGTTTTGTGGATGCCTAGGAATGTATTTGCTGAATAAGTCACTAATTTTTCAACATTTCTAAGGATTTTAATATAATCATAAAAAGTATGTCGGTCTATACCGTAAAGTATAATTGTTGGTCATCTTAATTTTTTTTAGCAGTATATGTAGGCAGTTTCCTTCTTAGGGAAACAAAATCAGCATTTTGCTTTGCAACCTGTTAGTTAAAAATCTCAGTGAGTATTGCATTCACTGAATAGAAAATCAGTTTTGATTTGTGTATCTTTTTGTGTACTTATTTGCATTATAGTGACTGTGAGAAGGGGTAGAGGAAGCAACATTCTTTCACAGAAACTTTGGTTTCTTCATCTTTCCTCAATAGGAAAATACTGTATCAATTAATTTGCAGAACTGTGACACCATGTTTGTAATTCAAGTCTGTAACTTAATGATCAAATGCCTCTTTTTTCAGTTGCAGCATGTAAATTGTTATCCTGAGAATGTGAATGATCTGATGTAATTGCACAGTAACTTGCTTGATGGTGTAGTTAGTATTAAGTAGAGTTAGCCTTTGATGATACACACGATTCAGTCTAAATGTAAAATCCCTCTTTTCTGCTGAGAAGATAAGCTTTGGATATGTGGTAGTGTTTTGGTCGCAAAACAGTGAAGACTGTTATAATGGCTGACTGTTTTTTTTGTTTTTTAATTGGTTAATAGTCTATTATCATGTGATAATATGGCCAAAGGCTGAAAAACAACAAAAACTGAACTGAATGGAGTGGAGGTTATGCAAGCAACTATGAATGTATAGTAACATTGCAGCTCTTCAGCTTTCTCTGAGCCATGCTAAAGCTACAATAATGCAACCACCTCATCCCACTAAGCTTTATTGGCTCAAGAAAAGAAACTAAGGAACTTCATTGGAGACCAGATTAGGTGAGTTTCAAAATGGAAAGATCCTTTTGGCCTCCAGCTCCATTATCTTTTCTGTAGTCTCTTGATCAGCTTTCCTACACATAGCTGCGGATTCCATGGTGACCTGTAAATTGCTTTTTTGGCTGCCAAATTGCTGTAACCCTTCTATTTTTATGTTTTTAAGAGAGCTTAAAACTGTCCATCCTCTTTAGACATTTATTTCTTTAAAATTGACCAGTGCTTGGGAGGATTTCAACTATATCCAAAAGGCTTAGAAGAAGATGTTGCTTCTAGTTTTCATTAAAGTCAACAAACATGAAAAGGCCAGAAGGGGATAAAAGCAACTTAGCGACTTTTACCTAATACATATAAATCTACCTAAGAGCTGTATGCAATAGTACTCAAAGTACTACATTTATTTCTATCTAAGATGCAGAAATAGGCTCGGCGTCACATGCTCCTTCACAATGCCAAGTTTAATAAGGCTCAAAAGACTGTGAGATGAGTAAAATAAGGTCAGTCTGGGTTGGGCCAGTTTGGCTGAATGTGAAAATAATTGTGATGTTTTTCTATCATGGTGACAGTTTGCTTTGGTGCAGGACACTTGGAATACTATACTAGAAAATGGTTACAGGTAGGTAGCCGTGTTGGTCTGGGTCGAAGTAAAATAAAAAAATTCCTTCAGTAGCACCTTAAAGACCAACTAAGTTTTTATTTTGGTATGAGCTTTCGTGTGCATGCACACTTCTTCATCTGAAGAAGTGTGCATGCACACGAAAGCTCATACCAAAATAAAAACTTAGTTGGTCTTTAAGGTGCTACTGAAGGAATTTTTTTATTATACTAGAAAATGTTTTAGTAGAGCATTTGCCAGATGCTTTGTTTACCGTTTCTTTAAAATGAATGCAGAAGACTCCCCAATGTTACACACATGGTTTGTAACAAAGATCACTAGTTTCAAGTGGAAGGGGAGGAGAAAGATAATAAAATACAAAAAGTAAATATTCAAATTTAAGTCTAATAATAAGTTCAACTCATTTAAGTCCATGGCCTTAAATCACATTTAATTGTGCAGGTGATTCTGACGCTCAGTTTAGCAGTTCTTCTTGGAACAATTTGGGACATCATATGTCAAAATTGCACAATACAGTTGCATGCTCACAGTTATACCATTTAAGGACTGTGCTTGGTATCTTGTTGATAAAAGTCCTCCTTTCGCCCTTGGAGGGCCTGTCTAGGAAAGTCACATATCGTAGCAACAAGAGACACTGTTCAAGACAGATGTTATGTGATCCTGAGATAATATTTCTTGTCTTTTTGACATTGCACCTTTGATGCATTCCTGTTTTGAATCTTTTGAAAAGTGCTGCTATCTTTCACTTCCAAACTTATTTACAGAAATTAGGTCTCTAAAGAGAGACTCATTTTTAAAATTTATATAAGGACCTACTCTAACATCAGCAATTTAATACTATGCAGGTAAACAGGTTTGTTCAACCTTCTGTGAATCAAAGGCAGGTTGATTAGAATGTTTTCACATCTATTATTTTTACAGTACACCCTTTCTGACACACCTTTAATATTATGTGCATGCTGGCATTGCTTCCTGGCTCATCAGGTCCTGAGAGATCTACATTGGCTCCCAGTACGTTTCCGAGCACAATTCAAAGTGTTGGTACTGACCTTTAAAGCCCTAAACGGCCTCGGTCCTGTATACCTGAAGGAGCATCTCCACCCCCATCGTTCAGCTCCGAGGGCCTTCTAGCGGTTCCCTCACTGCGAGAAGCAAAGCTACAGGGAACCAGGCAGAGGGCCTTCTCGGTAGTGGCACCTGCCCTGTGGAACACCCTCCCATCAGAGGTCAGAGAGATAAACAACTATCTGACATTTAGAAAATACCTAAAGGCAGCCCTGTTTAGGGAAGTTTTTAATCTGTGATATTTTAATGTATTTTAATGTGTGTTGGAAACCACCCAGAGTGGTGGTGGGGACCCGGCCTGATGGGCGGGGTATAAACAATAAATTATTATTATAAATTATTATTATTATCATCAATTTTAAGGAAAAAAAAGAGATAACTAGCAGTTCAGGGCGAGGGGAATGAAAAGAAACAATGCATTATTCATGTTATAAGTACCAAAGTTGTTGTTCTATTAATATAGCACAGAAAAGGATGCCTAAATACTTTTACATGTTCAAAAAACATGTAGAACCTTGCTCTTACAAGTAGAACACATCCATGTGACTATAACTAATGAAAGGTTTGTAACTGTATACTTAAACCTTACAATGAATGGTCCAAAATGGCACTAATGATGCTGAAGGAAATGTGTTTGGCAAAGGAAATATAAACATAGTAGAGATTTGATAGGCTTGAAAAATGGAATGAAGTACAACACTAAAAATGGAATCTATCCAGTTTTTGCAGCAGTAAAGCAAATTATAATTGCCTATTTGTAAAATGTGATATTGTAATGTCAGCAAAGATAATGTATAAGTTTTTGTATTCTTATGTCTAGGAAGGCAAAACCAAAGTCCAACTGGAAACTGATACTGGGAGACTGGATATTAAAATTCTGATTCAAATCACAACAAAGAGTGAAAAATGAATTGGTTATCTGTAGTCGTGTAAATGCTAATGGTATTTGCAATAATTGTAATTGTGGAAAAATACGACTGTAAGAGTTGTAACTATGTACTGTACAGAGATAATAAATTATTTACAAAGTTTTTAGCTTTTTTCTTTTTTCAAGGAAACTTATTGAATAAAGTGTAGAATCATAGAATCATAGAGTTGGAAGAGACCACAAGGGCCATCCAGTCCAACCCCCTGCCGAGCAAGAAACACCATCAAAGCATTCTTGACATATGCCTGTCAAGCCTCTGCTTAAAGACCCCCAAAGAAGGAGACTCTACCACACTCCTTGGTAGCAAAGTGTAGAAAGGCTTATTTTAGCTCTTCAAAATACTATGTGCCCAGTGGCATAGCGGGGAGTGGGGGCTGTATCCCCAGGCACAGTTTTTTGGGTGGCGCATCAAGGCACAATGAGCTGTTGTGTCTTTGATGCAGCAGGTGTGTGCCCTGGCTCCTGTGAGCCTAGCGCTGCTTTTGCGAGCTGCGCTGCTTGCAGGGAGGACGCCCTGTGATCCCAGGAGCAGCGCCACAGCTCCCTGGGCTCTCGGGCCACGACACAAGCCTGTTGTCTCCTTCTCAGCCACCCTCTGACTGGAGGGCGCCATGAGAAGGATGCAACAGCCCTGCGAGCCAAGCGCCATTCACAAAGGCAGCGCTGGGCTCGCACTCCAGATGGGTGGCTGAGAAGGCAGCAATGGCTCCCAAAGCTGTGATTGTCCACAGCTCTGGGCACCCCTCTCCTACACTACGATCGGCTGCAGCTTGCTCCAGGGGCAGAACTGTGAGTGATCGCAGCATCACAGAGGGGCACCGCTGCCTCACCAAAGCTTCTGCCCCGGGGGGGCGCTGCCTCGGCCTCTCCAACACTTCCACTCTGGAGCTGGCTGCAGTATTTATCCCCACTTTACATGTGGATAAAAATAAAGCCTTTTTAAAAGGAGATTAGGGATCTTGGGAGTCACATGTATTTACTAGTGAATTATAAAACACTTGGCTAAATGTGTTTTAAGATCACAGCTAGTGGTTGGTCCACCTTGAGAATATAATATCAATAGAATATAATTCAAATGTTGGCTTTCCTGACTACATTTTTTGCAGTATATTTTCTCATCAGAAACCTCTGTAGGACAAGAAATGAAGGTGTATTAATGTAGTCTTGTCAACCTAGCGAGAGGTAAGAACTTGGCAATGTGCAAATATATGCAAGTTGCTCCATAAAAATTGCACATTGTGTTCAGTTGCAATGTTTTATAACAGTGAGGAGAATGTTTATCAGGTTCCTGGCCAATCTGTGCCAATCTGAAGTTATTACAGGGAGTTCCTTTTCATCTCACATTAGAGTTGGTGGGGTTCATGTGACTTCTAAGGTTCCAAACAATTACTAGTAAGGGATGGAGACTTGCTTTTGTATTTGGGAGATCAAGAGGAGGGAAAATACAGGAATAGTGGATCTGCCTTATTTTAGGGTTGGCAGCATTCACTTGGATTTTAGTGGCATGAAGAAGCTGTTAGTGAGGGTTGGAAGCTCTCTTTATGTTCTTCAGCTCAGCAGGAAGTAATCTCAGTCTTTGGGAGGGGAAAGCACTTTATGAAGCTTCAATGATTGCAAAGAAGTTTAGTTGAGAGGATCAACAATCTGTGATGACCCATCTTAGTTGATCCATTTCAGAATTCAAAACAGCAAGGCAAGAAGTAAAACTAAAATTGAAAAACCAAAATAATTGTTAGCATTCCAGTGCTCAGCTTACTACAGGGAAAAATATACTTTGCAAGGATAGAAAGTAAATATTCTAAAATATGTCTGCTGGAGTTTGGATTATTGTGCAATATTATTGCATGGAATATTATTCAATTCTTCCCAAAGCTCATGGGAACTGGAACCTATGTCCTTGGAATTAATTCCCACTACATTCAAAGGAACTTGCTTCCAAAGATGGACATTTAGATGGCAGGCTTAAGCTGATGTATCCACCTATGTAGGGTTTGTTTAAAAAACTTTAGGTAGCAGTTCAGCTAATACATTCCTGGGAGTATAAGCACCTGGAAATACCTTTGACCAAAACCAACAAGGGTTGATATAACAATTATGGCCCAATAAGCTGTGGTTTTGTGGTCTGGGAATGAGTTATGTGCACGGTGAGCTTACTTTCTTAAACCAAAGGTCTTACTGGTATATCATCTAAATCATGTAACTGGGGTTTAAGGGGTCCATCTAAACCAGGATATGAAACCAGAATTGTGGACCACTTAAATATTGTTGAGTGCCTTGGTGGAGTACTTACTGAGCAATCCTATGCATGTTTATTCAGAAGTAAATTCTACTGTGCTCCTGAAGAACAAATCCCTAATTTCCTGATCGTTGGCCATGCTGGCTGGGGTTTATGGGAGTTTTAGACAAACAATGTTTGGAGGCAATGCCTTGGCAACCTGCCCTAGTGTGTTTAGGACTGCGGCCTTCATAAATGGTTTTTGTTCTACAAATCCAAGCACCTTCATTTATTTTAATAGCATTTTCTTGCCACCTGCCACTTCAGCACCAGCACCAGCATCAAAATCAGTGCCATATTATGAAAAGCACAGGCCCTTGACAAGGCTGTTGAGAAGAGCACCATTAACTGCTAAATGTTTAAGGAGATATGAGAAGACTGCACCACTATTAAGAAAATCACAGGTCCTAAGAAACGCTGTTTACCTTCCCGCCGGAACGGTCCCTATTTATCTACTTGCACTTTGACGTGCTTTCGAACTGCTAGGTTGGCAGGAACTGGGACCAAGCAATGGGAGCTCACCCTGTCTCAGGGATTCGAACCGCCAACCTTCTGATCGGCAAGCCCTAGGCTCTGTGGTTTAACCCACAGCGCCACCCGCGTCCCAATGGATGGATAAGAACTGATAATAAAAAACAGATAAGAACTAAGAGACACGCAGTTAAAACAACTGTTAGTGACCTACAAAATTTCTGTCACTGCAGGAGTTTGTCTTCAAGGAACTACATACAGGTATATGTTACAGTATACAGTATACATTTTGAAGCCAATGTATGCTTAATTGTCAAGTTAAAATGGTTGCAGGGAACCAGACAGAGGGCCTTCTGTCAAGGCAATAAACAACTATTTTACTTTTAAAAGACAACTGTTTAGGGAAGTTTTTAATGTTTGATGCTGTATTGCTTTTAATATTCGGTTGGAAGCTGCCCAGAGTGGCTGGGGAAACCCAGCCAGATGGGTGGGGTATAAATAATAAATTATTATATTATTACAAAATATCTGCTTTCGAGTAAATTATGCTAGATGACAGTAACTAATAAAATGTTACATTCTTCTCCAAATGCAACACTCCTTCATGTACTGAGTATCTTTACCTTGTAGAACTGTTGTATGTCACATGTGTGAGACATCGAGCACTGGCACTGAAGGTTGGGAGACTGCCTTGAACTTTCTGGTCCTCCTGTGGCAGTATAGTCAGGTTTACAAAAGTGTCACTCAAAGCATCTTCTCTGTCCATATTGCCTGGAATCTCTAGGAGTTTTTAAAATTAAAAACAGAAATTAAGAATAAAGTTTACTATTGCTACATGTTTTACTGGACATAGGAATTGGCTTTTCAAAGTAATTACTACAGAAGACTAGCTATGAAGTATTTATACAATCTTACTGGAGACAGTAACTGACTTTCACAGTAATTATTACTAGCTCAGACTAGAACCTGTCAAAGTGGTTTTCTATTAAAACAAGTCTCCTATTATATATTTATTCATACCCTGCCTTTGCCCCTAACGGAACCAAAGGCAACTTCTTATTTATATATTGGTGACCTGAGCTACCTGCCATGTTGATCAAAACAGGAACATATTTATTAAGGTATTTGTATTTCACATTTGTAGGCAATTGGCCTTTGCATAGTGGCTTACAATGCAATAATGAAAACATTATTCTATTTAATTTAAATAGAATTTCATAAACAGTGAAAATAGAGCAATAAGTTTAAAACTTTAGAAAAACATCAGCAACGAAAAACAGATTGGGATAAAGATTTCCTTAAAGCCCATTTAAAAGCAGCTAAAAGAAGGTCCTAAATGTACATTCATTGGGTTCAAACCAAACATAGCAGGCACTGGAGGAAGACCAGGAAGAATAGGAGGGCCAAGCTCCAAATATACCTGGCTCCAGTGTTGAGACAGGAGTCCCCGCTCCCTCCCTTCTTGTGGGGGACAGAGTGCTGTTGGAAGCTGTGGAGGGATCCAAGCCACTTCCTAGGGTAGCAGAGCAGGCTTCAGAGGGGCAAGTGTGCCTGGTGCTCTCTCCCAGGACAAGGCAATGCCTCCAGACATGGGAGGAGATGTGCACACCTAGATGTAGCACCTGCTTTTAGACTAAGCATTCCTGTAGGAATATAACTTCTTGTGAATAAGGGCCACACCCCATCTAAAACTTAAAGCTTGGTGGATGAGCATGCAAACTTGTTGGAACAACTTCTCTGCTCCTGTGCCGCCTTGAACTTCATGTCACTGATAGTGGGTTCATGAACTTCCTAGGCTGGGATCATCCTGGCAAACCTTTGCCTTATGAGAACTCTGGGACTGGATTAGTTCTTTATTTATTTAATAAGATTTATATCCCATTTGATTGTGGAAAACCTTAAAGTGGATTACAAAAACAATAAAACAATAGAATTATTAGTAAAACAATGAAAAAAGTAAAAAAAATTAAAACCAGCAAAAACCTAACAACACACCAGTATTCTAAATATCTCAATAGCCTCAAAGAGAATACAGTGAAGGTGGCTGCCTGATGTCAATTGATAGGGTGTTTGTGGTACTCTTTTCAGCATCTGCTGAAAACATTTTTGGTTTGTCTGCTGCTGAGTCTGTACAGTCATACCTCATGTTGTGTCCACTTCAGGTTACGCGTTTTCGTGTTGCATCCTGCGGCAACCCGGAAGTATCAAAACGGGTTACTTCCGGGTTTCGCCGCTTGCGCATACACAGAAGTGCTAAATCGCGCTTTGCACATGCGCAGAAGTGCTAGATCATGCCACATGTGTATGCAGATGCGGCTTTTCGGCTTGCGTCAGTTCCGTGTTACGGACAGGCCTCTGGAACGGGTCCTGTCCATAACATGAGGTTCCACTGTACTGTTAATCTGTTTTAATAAAACTCTCCTACTTACAAGTAAGAACATCTGATGTGTTTTGGTGTGGGAACCAGGGACCATCCATTGAAAAGACCCTCTGTATCTCCTCCTATCCCTGTGTGATCCCTAAATCTGTTCTGGGTCCCCCCCCAATCTGAGATTTGGAGTTGTGTGGGGAGAGGGAGAGGACAGGGTAGTTCTGGCTTGCAGCCACAAAACATGAAACTTGCTGCTGTTGTTGAAAACTTTTTGAGTCAAAAGCCCCTAAAAGTGGTAGTCCATTATGGTATTGTCAACGATTCCTGGATAACTGTGTGGGAAATTGCAGTCATAAGTGCTAGTTAGTGCATGAAGGGGTTAAGACCAGGAGATCTGTTCCTAGTCAAAACCAGCACCTTAAATCTGACCCTATGCTCCCATGGCAGGGACCCCGTGAGGAGCCTCGCTGCAGCATTCTGCACCCACTGGAGTTTCTGGGACAGCTTCAAGGGCAGCCCCGCGTAGAGCGAGTTACAGTAGTCAAGCCTGGAGGTGATCGTCACATGGATCACTGTGGCTAGGCCTTGTCCCAGTCCTCAATCTTACATCCAAAATAGAGCTGATATACCTTTTTACTATCAGACTGATGGCACTTTTCTGGCTTGTAAATGTCACTTCTCCACAAATGTAACAAAAGTTATCTGCGCTATTAACACATTTACAAGGCATCACTACTGTTGGATTTACACTGCAGGGATCACTTGTGTAGTACTTATGACACAGGGGTAAATGGGAGAGTAGCGCACAAATGACTTGCTCAATCCTGCAAGACTTTGCTTTATACTAACGATTGCATCAATTTATGTCAGCAATTGACTCAACTCATTACTCAACAGCATGTCATTGGTCCTGGGAGTGTTGTGTATGATGAACTGATGCAATATGATGCCATATGTCTCAATCAGGAGTTTGAAATACAGCGTTGCCAAATGAAATTGTGTACACAATATGGACTGGGTTGTTTATGCATGACCATCTTTGGATCTCCTAAGCAGGAGCCAATCAACCTTTTATTGTCATTTTCATGCTCAGCAGCTTGAAATTAGTAAAGATTGTCTATTTTAATTTCAAAGGCATTTTGTGTGTTGTGCAGTGCAACTTATATTCCACACTAAACTGCTGTGTATTCTAAGAGTGTTTTCTAACTGGGGTCCCTCTTCTGCTCTGCAAAGCCCCGTGTCTAGGCACCCAGTTAATTGCACACCCGTGGGTCAGATCTATTTTCCACCTCAAAATAAATTGTATAGATGAAAGGACCATGACATCCTGGAGCCAGGATGTGCTTCACGCTGCAGCTGATAGCCCTGGTAGATATGTGTGAGTTTGACACCTTCCGCTTCATATCATGTGGTACCACTAGACATTTCACATTGTCAAACATTCTACATTAAAATATAGTTGTGAGATAATTGTGAGATAGCACAAGACTGCAAGGCATACAGACAATGGCAGAGTGCTCCCCACCAGTGCTTGGGGTGGGTGCATGTGTGCCAGGGCCAACAAAGCATGCCATGGGGACAGACCACACCGCTGGAGTGAGCCCCCGCCCTCTGGCAGGAGGGGTACATTCATGGTGCTACACAAGCCCAGCGCCACTTTGTGAGACTTGCAAAAACGGTGCTGGGCTCACAGGGCACCATGAGCTGTTGCATCCTACTCAGGCACCCTCCAGCTGGAGGGCACCTGAGAAGGATGCAACAGCTCAGGTGCCCTGCTCCCCCCCCAACTGCGCCCAGGGTGACGGACCCCCAAACACCCCATGCTATGCCTCTGCACATAGGGCATGATCCAGGAAATGTTGGCATGTTTTGGCCTATTGAAATCAATGAGTTTTAAAGGTATAGATAGGCACTTAAGGATTACATTCTATTGTCAGTTACTAAGAAGTAAATTGTATTGAACATGCTGGGACATATTTCTGTGTAAATTTGCATAGGATGGGGTAGCACACACCACTGGTTACAATGGGATTTGGGTGCACCTAATACTGCAGGACACTGATGACACACTATTCTTTTTATTTTAAAGAATGGAAGAAAACAACCCATTGAACGCTACCCTATAAAATGGTTTTTCCAATAGAACCATGGTCACTAGTTATAATGGACATTCAATCTTAATGAAATTGCACTTTTTCATCCCACTAATTTTTAATAGACGAGTAAAGTATTGGTCTCAGGGCTTATCCGGACTTACCTTTTGCCCTGCTCTTTTCCAGACACAGGATTAAAAGATCTGTATCCAAGCACCCCCCACCCCCATGAACTTTGCAATCTGGGTTTTCCACAGATGGCCGTTTGCTCCAATTGAGCTTTAAAGAGCAAGTTTAAGGGCACTTGGACACAGAGCTTTACACCTTCATGGACTGTGCCTGGAAAGAGCAGCAGAAAGGTAAGTGTGGATAAGCCCTAAATCTCTCTTAATTAAATCAATGGGACCAAAAAAACATTTAAATCTGAGTGAATTATTCCCAGTGTGCATTTTTCTGCCTCACTTCAACTAAACTTTATATTTGCATTAATGTTAATTTCCCTCTTTTTCCTGTTTGTGCTTTAGAACAGTGACAGTGAAGAGATCAGGAAAATAATGGAGTAGCATATTTATAACAAGCTTTTGTCATCCCCCCAAATATAATTTAAAGTGAATGTTTAAAGCAAAAACAAAACATTGTATATAGTACTGTTAGAAATAATTAAATCCCAGGCTTGCAGACTATGGATTAAGAAATAAAAATCCTGTTACAGATAGACTTTAAAAGGTTTCCGACCCCCAAATCATAAGAACATTCACACACACCCTTTTAGATGCTGTTTTATACCTTCCTTGTTCTCTAGGCTCTCTGTGCCCTGAATAACCTAATCTGCACACAGCCCATGGGTTAATGTCATGGGCTGTGGAAAGAATGTAAGCTAAGCATGCTATATGCCATGCCTGTTAATTTATTTGAGCCAGAGCTTCTAAGTACCTATGATTCCTTGCTGTGTAAAGGCTTGGTTTTCAGGATGGGAAACAAACATTACTGATTACAGTACTGAAATGATGTATTTTCATTCCATATAAAAAAGGAGCAACTTTACTAAAGTAGTTTCATCAAGTAAAACCTGTATAGTGCAAGGCTATACGTTTCTCCCCAAAAACAATCCTATTGAGTTTGATGGGACTAACTCTCAGATTGATGAGTATAGGTTTGCAGCCTAAATCTTTCTGCTACTGCTTTCAGAAATCTATGTATTTGGAACCACTGAGGCACATAACTTTTCAAGTAGACTCCATGAGCCTTAACCCATGCGCTTGCCAACTCATACCCTCACTGCTGATCCTATTCTAAGCTTTTGAGTGTCTGCAAGCATGTAAACTAGATTTTTAAAAAAACAGTTTTGAAATCCATATATCTTTTTATCTGTACATTTTTATCTGTTGGTAGCAAGGGAAAACAAAGAGATACTTGAATGAAAGCAGAATAATTTATCTTTACACCTTGATTTGTATTTTCCACAAGATGCTGCCTTTGCCCTAGGCTTCCAGTTTTTCAAAACAACTTCTTCTTCTTTGGCTCATAGTTGAGTCTTCCATGAACACAGTCTTAATAGTGAGTCTGTAAGTGACTGTGGAGGCCAATTCTGGATCCACACATCCTTCCACAGTGGAGACATAGGTTTCTGGGCAGGAGTTGGTCACTGTGAGGATTTGCCAAATGTGCCTTCCTCTTAGTACCTTTCTCCTTTTCATCTTGAGTTTGTGCTTCTTCAAAGTCCATGACACCTTTGGTTAAGGCTGTTCTCCAATTGGAGCACTTGCAAGCCAGTGTTTCCCAGTTGTCAGTGTTTATGCTACATTTTAAATGATTTGCCTGCCTTGAGACAGTCTTTAAATCTCTTTTGTTGACCACTAGCATTACACTTTCCATTTTTATGTTTGGAATAGTTGCTTTGTAAGACGATAAGTAGGCATCCGAACAACATGACCAGTCCAATGAAGCTGATGTTGAAAAATCATTGCTTTGACACTGGTGATCTTTGCTTCTTCTAGTGAACTGGCATTAGTTTGCCTGTCTTCCCAAGTAATGTGTAATTTTTTTCAGAGACAGCATTGAGGGAATCTTTCAAGGAGTTGGAGATGGCATTTATAAGTGGTCCATGTTTCACAAGCATACAGTAAGGTTGGTAGTACAATAGCTATGTAAACAAGCATTTTAGTTTCCCTGCAAATGTCCTGGTCCTCAAACACTCTGCACTTCAATCAGGAGAAAGCTGCACTCACAGAACTCAGGTAATGCTGGATTTCAGCATCAACGTTGGCCCTTGTGGAAAGATAACTGCCCAGGTAGGAGAAGTGATCAACACTTTTGAACGTTATACCATTGAGTTGGATTTGTGATGCTGCAGAGGGGTTGTTTTGTGTTTGTTGGTGCAGCACTTTGGTTTTTTGGATGTTGAGCAATAGGCCAAGCTTTTTGTAAGCTTCTGAGAGATTTAGGATGGTTTTGAGGTCATCCTCTGAGTGTGCACACACTATGTTGTCATCAGCTCTATGATGGAAGTTACAGTAACCTTACTCTTTGCTTTCAGCCTACTCAGATTAAAGAGCTTTCTATCTGTTCGATATATGATTTCTACTCCAGTGGGGAGTTTTCCTTCAACAATGTGTAGGTTCAGGGAGATGAAAATAATGAATAGAGTTGGGGCAATAACACAACCCTGTTTAACACCTGATCCCACTGTGAATGGTTCATTTTGAGAGAAGAAGAGTTTGGATTTGATATCCCACTTTATCACTACCCGAAGGAGTCTCAAAGCGGCTAACATTCTCCTTTCCCTTCCTCCCCCACAACAAATACTCTGTGAGGTGAGTGGGGCTGAGAGACTTCAGAGAAAGGTCACCCACAGCTGCATGTGGAGGAGCGGAGACGCGAACCCGGTTCCCCAAATTATGAGTCTACTGCCATTAACCACTACACCACACTGGCCCTGTTATCTGCAATTGTTGCTGTCATATTATCATGGTTTATTCATACATATATACAACCTGAGCCTAAAATGGAGGGGTTCACAGCATCACCACTCCAATAAGGTCTTGCTTCTCCCATAACTGCAGCCTTGGATTCAAACAGATATCAAAACATTGCTCTGACTATCCAGCTTGCTATTTTTTCCTCTAGGTCACATCACTGTAAACTCCCAACTCTCACCTTTGTCTTTTTCCAACTACCAGCCAGTTGAGGGAGGCCCCATTCATTTGCTGTCTCACACAGATCCGCTTCCTTTGTTTCCTTTAGTCATACCTGCCAAGTTCATGCCAGAAAAATAAGGGATCAGCAGACTGGAAGTAGCGCTGCCACCATTTTGGAACTGGGCGGAGCATGCTCAGAAGCGATTTCCGATGCTGCTCTGCCCAGTTCCAAAATGGCCGCTGCGCCGGAAGTCGCGCTGTGGCCATTTTGGAACTGGGCAGTGCAGCATCGAAAGTCGCTTCTGAGCATGCTCCGCCCAGTTCCAAAATGGCCACCGTGCCAGAAATCGCTTCTGCGCATGTCCAGAGACTCCAGACATGCGCATAAGGAGCCTCCCCCGGCCAGTAAGTAACCCGGGGAAAAACAAAAAAATCAGTTTTTCCAGCTGGGAACGGCTGGAAAAACGTGGGTTTCCCGGGGAATATGGGAGACTTGGCAGCTATGCCTTTAGTAGTCCATCACCAATTCCCAACAGGCTTGTATAAGTAACACTTGCTGCATCCATGGTTAGAAAGGTCTCTGAATATAGTCTACTTCCCCCCACCTCAAATACATAACAATATATTTTATATATGAAGTGCTACTTATTATTTATTAGCCATTCTTTAGCTAAATCTCTCAGTACTTTACAAGACAGAACAGTAAAATGCAATAAAAATACAATAAAACACACGACAGCACAGCAGAGTAAGTTTCTAGAATGAGACCAAACATCTACTGCTACTACTACATAATTTGCAGAGCTGTTTTAAGATAGCCTAGGCTATAATGTTAAAACCTAAAAGGCTTCTATATTATAACCATAACATTTCACATGATGGCAGATGTGTAAAAGTGTCACATCTTAATTACATACCCCACAAAACAGGCACAATATTGCTTTGGGTTAATCTAGAACTGGCTCAAATTCTGGTTAGATTTTCCAGATTATTTTAAATCAGGGATGACTGGCAAAATTCAAATGCTGTGTCATTTTTCTTAACTGAGAAGTTTAAAGAATAAATTTACAACCCAAGATTGTGAAAGTTATAGTTGTCAAGACAAATAAATCGAGGTGGCATTTCATGTCATTTATCAGAATGACGGAGTATACATTGAAAATGGATGCATACAAGCTTTCCCTAAATTTGTCTGATCATCCCCAGCCTGGCTGGAAGAACCAGCCACCTATTTCCACAAGAAGCTCATTACAAATGGTCATGTGATTTTACCTGCAGGCCCTTCTGAGAAGACAAGAGACTTCCCTTCCCTTTTCAGTTTAGTATGTAGTGATGCAAATACACCTTCTTTGTGCTGGCACCGTGCCCACAAACCAGGAACACTTTCAGTACTCAAATCTTCATAGCATTTTCTAGGATAAAATGGAGTTCAAAGACATGCAGTGGCATGGAAGAATGAAGGTGCTCTCTTCGTGTTGTTTGCAGCACTGACAGCTCTACTTAACAGGAGCCATTAAAATATTTACAAAGTAGCAGCTGCTCTTGCATTTAAACAGTTTCTTTGGCATGAAAAAGAAACTTGTTGATAATTGGCAGATAAGCCATGTTACTATGTTGTATGTGTGTTTGCACTCTGCGTGGCATGCACAGCCAGTTTTGCACAATCTGATGTTTACAAAGTAATTGTAACGTATGTCCTCCTTAGGCAACAGGGACAGAAGCCGCCTTTAAAATGCTGAAGCAAGCATTTAATCACAACTCTTCCTGCTGATCTTTGAAAGATTCAATACTGTACATTCAACAAATATAACTCCTCCTAAAGATAAACTGTAAGATGAGAAGTGAAGGTTTTTTGGTGTGTGCTTTAGGAATCACCAATGTATCCCAATGCACTACTAGTAAGCCAGACAGATGCAATTCTCTGTCTGTTAAACAGAAGACAGCAAAATGCAGCTGGCAACTGGGGCAAGCAGAGAAACACTGCAAGACTGTAAGAGGTACAAACTACAGCTGTGAGGTTTTCTTGAATCAGAAATCTGTGCGTGTTCTTTTTGGACAGAACTCTAATAATGCTGATTATTGCAGGGGGTAAAGGAACTGGGTGGGACACGGGTGGCGCTGTGGGTTAAACCACTGAGCCCAGGGCTTGCTGATCAGAAGGTCGGCGGTTCAAATCCCCGTGACAGGGTGAGCTCCCGTTGCTCGGTCCCAGCTCCTGCCAACCTAGCAGTTCGAAAGCATGTCAAAATGCAAGTAGATAAATAGGGAAGGTAAATGGTGTTTCCGTGCACTGCTCTGGTTCACCAGAAGCGACTTAGTTACCGTTTCCCGCTGTTATCCCAAATGGATTTATATCCTGTAAACCCCCCGGATTTGGAATGCAGCTCCTGCCCGCAGCCATGTCCTGGCTCCCGGCTGTCTGCGCATGTCTGGACATGCACAGAAGCGATTTCTGGTGCCCAGACTTGCAGACACAGGCAGCCCGGCAACAGAAGTCGCTTCTGTGCATGTCTGGACATGCGTAGAAGTTACTTCCGGTGCCGCGCCACTGCTGATCCCGGATTTTTCAATCCAGAAGTTGGCAGCTATGGCCTGGAAGCAAACTGGCAGTCCTGGGCATAACTAACACCTGTATAATGCTGAACCCAAGAGAACCCCAAGAATGCACACCTGACTCTTCAGGAGGAATACTGTCCCATCCAGAACAGTCTGATTCCCTATTTCCTTCCTGACCAAGTGCACCTCTGCCTTGTCCGGACCAAGTTCAAATTTTAGTTTTCAGTCAGCCCATTTCTGTCTTCAAACACTAGTCTAAACATCAATAGCTTCTTTGTACTATATGAAAAGGAGAAGTACAGTTGTGTACCATCTGCATATTAGTTCATTTAGTTTAATTAAGGCTTTTTTGATACAAACAAGATAAAAAAGGAAATAAGGAAGTGAAAAAATATAGAAAAAGAAAGAAAAGAAAAAGCACTTCCGATTCTCTGTTTGCCAGTTACATAAAAAAAAAATATTCAAAACATTCGCTCCACGACAACATCCAACTATTCCACTTTTCTTAAATCAGTATTTTTCCAACCTTCAAACCCAAATATTGCATGCTTATCTTCCATTTCAAACAAAAAGTCCAAAAGGGGTTTCCATATTGAAAAATGAATAATATTGAAAATTTTCTCTAATTAAACATATCAACTTTGACTCCAACAATTTCAGCAATAATGTCTCCATATTAAATCATGATAAATCTTTCCCTTTCTGTGTGTATAAGAGTCTCTCTGCTGTGAACATACATTGAGACAATATTCCATATCCATTAGTCCGCACTG
The DNA here is from genome assembly GCF_965207765.1 of Zootoca vivipara. Classification (NCBI taxonomy): domain Eukaryota; kingdom Metazoa; phylum Chordata; class Lepidosauria; order Squamata; family Lacertidae; genus Zootoca; species Zootoca vivipara. The sequence continues at coordinate 2,523,260 of NC_142586.1, forward strand.
AGTTCTATACCTTCAATTTCCACTTCCTGTTGTCAGAGGCGTAGCAAGGTCAGGTGGTTCCCGGTGTGGAAAATTTATTGTCAAACCCCCCCCCAATTGATTTTTTTTTTGCCTGCAAAAATGGTTTTACATTATTTCATATTTTCTTACAAAGGAATGTGGATTCTGGACCTCTGATAACAAGTATGGATAGATACTTAAATCTACCGGACGGGTTGTGTTTTGGCTTGTGTTATTTTATTTATATTTCATGTTTATTTATTTAATAAAATTTATTTAAAAAAACCACAGCAGTAAAATCAAGAAAAATTAACAAACCTACTTTAAAACATACTGTGAGGGACAGAAGCTACAGGCAGGTCCCTCCCATCTTGAGCACCAGTTCGTCGCCCAGCGCTAGTGCTAGTGGGGAGGGAGATATCTCCAGCGGCGACTCAGGAAGTGGTGACCGAGGCTCAGGCAAGGTAGCGGAGCCCATGTCCAGTGTGGGAAGGGAAGTGGGAGGCAAGGGAAGAAGGCCGATCCCGCCGACCCCGGAATTGCGCAGGAAATGACGGGGGAGGAGATTCAGTATGCCCAGACTACTTTGTTGGAAGAAAACGCGTGAATCTCCATTCGGAGGTTCTGACCCCTAACTGACAACATGTACATAGTACTGCTCTGTACAGTAAATAATCAGCACTAAATAAAAGCATGAAAAGACAACGCTTGGAGGAGTCGTTACTCTAGAGTAGCCGCTACCACGTCTGTGACACATACAAAAGCTAAAATATTAAGATTAAAATTACTTCAACTTCCTAAGCATCTAGTATGCTTGCCTAAAGAAGAACGCTTTTAGCAGGTGCCTGAAAAGAGTATAGGAAAGGCACAAGCTTTGTTGCAATAGGCGGGGAGTTCCAAAGTTCAGGTGCTGTCACAGTAAACAATGCAGTGGAACCTGTAGTAGTGCTTGAAACTACTGAAGGGGAGGTGTTTTATTTATTGTGATTTCACCATGCTCGGTATTATCTAATCTAATCAGCCTAGTCTCATTTTCTTCACATAGGCCGACTTTCCAGGACCCGGGAACCTCAGCGGAGGGTAGGGCAGTTCATACAAAACTTTTCTTAAAAAAAATTAATGCCTGCTCCAAAGGTCTTATCTTACTAAACTAGGGATTATATAGCTATATGTGAAATTTCATGCATAACAGTTAATATCTTGACCCTGTTCCATTGAATTGAAATTTCAGCCTTCACGACATAGGAAAACGGCCAAGTAAACAGCTATTTTCATGAAGGAGGGTCAAGAGATTAACTGATATGCATGAAATTTCACATATAGCTATATAATCCCTAGTTTTTTTATGAACCGCTCTAGTAGGGCAGTAATTGTTCCTTGATAATTTGTCACCCCCCTCCATGATGGCACCCGGGGCGAACCGCCTCCACCCCCTTTCCTACGTCCCTGCCTGTTGTGTTTACTATGCTTTTCCCTATCTCTTTAACTTTCCATTTATGTTCCTTCCATTCTTTTCACAAAAAGAATGTAATGGATTTAATAGCTTGGGATCACTCCAACTCTTTCTCTCTCAATTCCATCAATGTCAGGTATCTCTCAAATTATAACTTCATTTTTGTTTTCCAAAATCTCAGCTTTATCATTTAGATGCTTCATTTCTTCATATACTTGTACAGTATAGTGAGTTCTTCCATTTCATCACATGTTCCTTCTAGTTTTGCCATGGTATCATCTTTCAGTCCTGCCAGTTCTGTCATCTAGATCCTCTATGTCATTTCTGATCCCATTTTCCATTTCAACCATCTCTAGTTTAGTTTCATTCTTAATTTGATTTACTGTTCCTTCTAATCTTGTCAATTTTTAAATCTATTTTTCCCTCTAAAGCCTCTGTTTTTCCATTAAAAGACTGTTTTGTCTGTCATCATCTGCTTAAGAATATCCACAGTAAGCAAAGACTCTGTAGATCTTCTTTCTTCTTTCTTATTGGTGCTTTTGAAATTCTCCAGCCAGATTGCTGAAGTAAGACAACAGCAGCTCTTCACAATTATTTGCCCAGAAGTGAGCATCTGCAGCGTGCAGGTTTATCCAGTCCTGTCTTTCCCATGCATCACCTCCCACACTGTTCTGGAGCATTGCTTAACCCTCTGGAGCAGCTTTTTAAGGAGCAAATGAGGTGGCAGGAGGAATAAATGAAAATTAACTCCCACCGCCCTGCCCCGCACATGCGATTGCCTTGTGAGCATGGGAAAACATGGGAAATCTGGATTCAACCGATAGCTTTTCTATCCCACCTTATGCCAGATGGCCTCAAGGCAGCTTAAAAATGTAAAATAATACATTAAGCATTGTGCGGCAACAATAATAAGTTCACTACTGACATCTTGTGAAAACTTTTTGCCCAGGCTTTCCCTTACCCTGTTTTGTGAGTCCTCTGAATTTCTGTTTTATTTACTGTTGTAAGTTTTTATACATCTGCTTTATTGGTTTTAGTTTGTGGTTTGGTTTTAATAATATATTGTTTGTTTGTTTTAGACTACACCACTTATGAGATTTTGAAATGTTGAGCGGTTTATACACACTTTCAAATAAAACATAAAATACAAGAAAAACCAACAGTGAAAAACCACAATAAAAAATATCAGATAAAACAACAAGCAATTAAAAACCCAAATAACCAGTCTAAAAAGGCAATTGAAAGGGTCTCCAATGCCATTAGAAATCATCGAAAGAGAAAGAGAATGGGAAAGATTTTGCCTGACACCTGAAAAATAGCAAAGAAAGTCTGGGGAAGGAATTCTGTAATTTGGTCGACACTGTCAAGAAGACTGTTTCTATGCCTAATTCTGAAGAAGTTCTTCATTGTTGGAATGATTTATGTGAGAGCCAAATTCCCTACATTAACACAAAGTATAAAGCAGTGTTAAGGTTATTCAATTTCAATTTCAACACCTTTATTGGCATATATGTTAAAGTTATTCATATCTGTCCCTTTTCAAAGTGCTTCTTCACTAGCAGTGGGCTTTTCTGGAAATCTTGATGTCAACCTTATCCACATGGATTTTTTTTCTAATCCCCACCTCGTTTTTTGATCTTATTGAAAAGTGAGTTTTTAAAAACCAGTTCCACGAAACAAATAGTTTATACTATGTGCATTATTATACATTACACACACTCTATTTCTCTCTCTCTCTCTCTCTCTCTCTCTCTCTCTCTCTCTCTCTCTCTCTCTCTCATAACCAGGGGTATATAAGTTTAAGTTTACTAAAGTAACCAGATACATGATAAACCAATGCACATAACTGTAAAATAATACTTTATATACCATTAACAAAATTATGCTGCAGAGTGCAAAAGGGGGACAAACAATGCAAGAGGCAGTCGGATTGTGGCTAAAGTTCAGTTGGACTGGAACTATCAAATTCCATCTATAAACCTGTTTAAAATGGATCCCTGCTCACCTAGGCAGCATAATTTTCTTGCATCAGCCTCACAAAAATCCTAAGAGTTCTATTATTTGCATTTTATGTTGGGACAACTGAGGCTGAGGCATGTCTAGGAATTCAGTAAGTCCATTGATCTTTGACAAGATTTCCAAGGTTAGCTCCCCATTGTATACTATAGAATTAGTGGGCATATTAAAAAGTTGCGTTGGAAGAACAAATACTGTTATTGGAAAGGGCTTTTCCTTCAACTGTACTCAGGGGTTTTTTTTCCCCAAAGGAGGGAAAAAACACCCCAAAGGAATGTTAACACCTTCAGAGCTAATAATTATATATGTCTAATTTAAGCAAGGTGAAACAAAGATAAAATTTAAGACTGACATCCTGTTCCTTTTAAATTTGCATTCCACAGCCAAGCAGGTAAGTTATTCTCTTGTTTTAAAGTTTGTTACTTCTGTAATTTCAACTTTTTAAATGAAAACAGTCAGTAGATACAACTGGCAGTTGAGACACTTTCTTGTGTTGACCTCAAAAATATATAAAGTTCATAATTTTCCTTAATGAAGTGGCTTTTAACTTAAATATTTTCAAGTTATGGCTGTTTTCTGAGAGCAAAATGAAAGACTGAACTGTCAAGATATGCCTGGCCAAATTTTTAATGGCCCAGTGCACACATTTCACTGACAAGTAACTGAAATCTGACCCAGATGCTCACCCTTTCTTGTTACTTAAAAAATGACTGGGGCTTTAACATCTAACACCTACAGGTGTTCACATTCTCCAGCTTGTCAGTGACACAGGCCTCATTAGAGATGGTCTTAGGATGTGGTCAGGCTGAAAGATACCTAAAGACCCCACAGGTGAACTTCAGTGGAACCAATTTTCCCACCTGTGCCCCTCCAGGCTTTTTGTTGGATCTGTCCTTCACAAACTCAGATTTGGAGGAGCAGTTAGTAAAATACCAGATTGTTAAAGTGAACGCACTGCAGCCAGGAAGTTAAGCAATGCAGAGGAAATTAATTTGATAATTCATGGTCATAAGACTGGAACTTAACATTTCAGTAGAACAGTATAACCACTGCTTAGAAAGCATGGTTTCTCTCAGTAATATATTGCCCTTTTATTACACAGCGCATTCTGTGATGTATACAGATAAAAAAGCCTGCAGAAGACCTGCTGACAGAAAATATCTATCCCTGGTCATTATGGAACTCCCTTCCTCCTCAGCCCCCATGATACTGGTATTCCACAGGGGTCCTCCAATCCCCAAAACAGGCAGGGTGCAAAAGGGACAGGAACGTCAGCTTGCACCAGTCCCCTTCTTTGGCACCAACACAAGCATTTGGTCAAATGTAGCACTGGAATAAGTAGCCAAAACTGAACCTTTAAATGTATCTATCTTGCACAGTACCGCCTTGCCAAGAAGTGTACCAAGAGGTACCATTATATACAATATGTGACAGAATGCAAACACTTCTGCCCCCACTAAGTCCATAAGAAACCATTTTTAAAGTGAGAGAAAATGATGGTGATGAAAGGTGTGCAAGTGTGGATTGCCTAAAAGCACCCAAAAAAGGTAACATGTTTTTAGGTGTGTTCAGGGAGAAAAGAAAGTGAAATTCGGGACCAAGCTCCACACTAAGAAACTTCATGCAGTAAAAGCCTTATTAAAGTGCAATAGCAGGATTTTTAGGTAGAACTTCATATCAGGAAAAGATTCTAGGCAAACTTTTAAAATATAAGCAGAATGTGAGAAGCAGGCTTCTGTGTAAGAAACATAGGATGAGAATATGATCTTGAATACCTGGAACAATAAACAACTTGAGTTGTCTTGTTGCTCCCTCCAGCAACTGAGCATTATTTCTCAACTAAACTAAGAGGTGGGGCCAGCTCAGAACCATTAGCACATAACCAGTCTGCCAGCCAGCCCAGGGTGAAACCGAAAGACATTGTCTATTTGGAGCTGATGAATGGCATGTTATGGCATCTAACTCTCTAACTACTTCATTTCCAGCCTATCCATTTGTCTCTTTGTCTATCATTGACTCTACTTCTTCTCAATTTTCATATCAGATTTGATCCTGCCTCGTTTTCTTCTCCACTTTACTTCTTGGTGATGTCAACATTCATCTTGATAATCCCTCTGGCCCAGCTGGTTCCCATCTCCTCTCTTTAACCTTCTCAATCTATCTTCACTTTTGGACTGACTCCTTCACGCACAGGTTTGAGCACTCTCTTGATCTTGTCTGCTCTGTGACCTCTGCTATGGAATTTCCTCTGACCATCACCTCATTTCTTTTAACATTGCACAAAATCACCCAGCCCACTTTCTCTACTTCTAACTCCTCCTGTAATTTACAGCCGATTGATTAAATGGCTTTCTTGGAAGTACTGTCCCCTCTCCAACTTCAAATCATCACTGTCCTCACAATAATTCAGCTTTCCAAATCTTCCAACAAAATATTCACTCCTCTAATTACCAGTCCCAGTATATTTCTGCAATTATTATTTTAAAAAAAACCAATACAAAAACACTTAAACACTTATCCAACATCCATTCATATTACTTAATACAACCTCTCCACGGAGAATATTGAGCAATTGGTACAATATCTTGATTTTGATAATTAATAGTTAAAGAACGGGGCCCACATTTCTTGGAAGGTGTCTCTATTTGTTATGCCTTTAATTGCCCTCCTATGCAGGGCCGGCTCTAGGTAGACTCCCGGTGGTGCGGTGCACAAGGGGGCCGGTAGGCGGGGCGCTCCGGCGCGGAAACCATGCTACACCCTGCGAGGGCGGGGGCGCCGGAGCGATCTCCGCCCCTCAGTGCCAGGGCGCCCGACCTGCTCGAGACTGCCCTGCTCCTATGTCTGGTGAGACGCTCAGACATTGCTGTATTTCCCCATATGTTCAGGGGTATTTCAGTCTGGTTCTTCCATTGCTGAGCTCTTGCTAATCATCTGTAAGAAGCCTGCTAGTTCGCTGTGGTGCAGGGTGTCCAAAGATAGTTGGACTAAGGCAGCAGGTAGAGAAAGGGGTTGGCCTGTAATTGCGGATATAATGGAGAATACTCTCTTCCAAAAGTTTTGAACATAAGTGTATTCCCACCAATCATGAATAAATGAACCAAGCTTTCCACAGTCCTTTCAACACAAAGGGGAAAGGGAGAGATTGATTTTTGCCAGCCTGATTTGTGTCCAGTGCCATCAGAGGATGACCTTTAATGAGGCCTCTTGTAGGCAAGCAGAGATGGTTTTGAGCAGGGAAGTGGTCCAGATACCCTCCCATTTGTGATCTTCAATTGGATGGCATAAATCTGATTTCCATATAATTTGAAAGCCTCCAGCACTCCCCGCTTCTTGATCTAATAAATTGCTGTATATTTGGGAAGCAGCACCTTTCAATCATATGCTGGTCTGCTGCATAAGGATTCAAAGAAGGTAAGTGTGTGTAAGCCCTCTCCCCTGTGCTCAAAACTAAGTGCAAAAGAATGAGCCCGAGCTACCTGAAACCAGGTAGTATGAGTGCCTTTTAATTTACCTTGCAGTTCCTCTGGGAAGCAGGTCACGGATTGTGTAAATGCCTACGTCCTCCCAATCCTTGAATGGTTGATATTTATCTGTGTCTTTGAAAGCTGGATGATCCAGGAATGGGACAAGTGGTGAAGGGTCAGGGTGTTTTGCTTCATGTTCTCCACACTATCAGTACTGACCTAGTAAATGGAATGTCTGTGTCCCTTACCTCTTTCAAGGACAAAGATAAGAAATGGTGGCCTTTCGAGGGACCGTCTCGAGTTGGACCCAAGTTCTTCCCCTGAGCAATGGGATCAAGGGTTTGATTTGAATAGGAGCACAGTATAACATTAAGTTAGGCATTCCCATCCCTACTTTTGTTCTATTTCTGTAGAGAGTTTTATTGCCTATCCTAGATTTTTTGCCCCCGACACAAATGCATTGATTTTGTTTTGCCATCTCTTTATCTGAAGAGGAAGGATGGGAATAGGCAAATATGAAAAAATATAAGAATTTAGGTAACACTGACATTTTGACCATGATTCCTTTGGAAAGCAGAGTTTGAAAACATGGTCTGAAGTGATAGCAAGGGAAGATGGTTAGCACCAGTACCTATATTACTCTTAAGGCATGAGGCACTATGTTTTCTGATCCTGGCTCCCGACTTACAATCCATAGTTTTAAGGAAGCCAGCTTTATGCTTTCACCCAATGTATAAAATGGGAAATTTTAAGAAGTGGATAATGTGATTTTAAATAAGTATTCATGCACATTTTGCCCACCCTTATGGTGTCTACTGTGTTTTACTGAATAATGTACACATTAAACAAAACAGGACTTGTATTTCAGTGTTACCCAGAAAAATGCTACATTAGGGAAGACAACACAGATGCCCTTTCTAAATATACCTTTAAGGCATTGGACATAAAAGAGTTTGGAGTATGAGAACGTGACTTGCTTTAAACACCTCTCAATAACTGTGACTGACAGTTTATAATTTACAAGGAGGGTGTGGCTATTAAACACACTGAAACAGGTTTTCTGATATGCACTTACGGCCCATCTCTTGTCTAAATGCTTTGTTGCACTGACAAGTCAATACCTAACATCACTTTCTATAGGCCTAGTGCCAAAGGCCTTTAAAATGAATATGGAAATGCTTACACTTTTACTGAGCTTTACTGCTTCCTGATGACAATTTTTTTTGAAAAATAAAAATTTAATCAGAGAATGAATTTTTAATAGCATTTTTATAAAGCAATTGGGAGGTTTCATTATCAAAAAGGAGTATCAATTATACATAAAACATAAAATTAAATCCTAATTTCTTGTTGTTATCGTATAATGTGAAAGTAGTTTCAGATGCACAAGCAGAATAATTTCCAAAGCATATTTTCAGTGTAATCCTATGCATCTCTATAGATTGCCCCACTAAATTAAGTAGCAACTTACTCCCGGATAAATGTAAGGTTAAAAATTTAGGCATTATGAGAGGTAAAAAATCAATATCATTCAACTCAGTGCTTAAATCTACAATTTAAGTTTCCAGATATATCCAAATAAGAAAAATATTTGAGGAACTTAAAGCAACAGCTATAAATATAAAAACCAGTATAGCAGAGAAATTATATGGTGAAAAACTGAAATAACTGGGTACATTAAACCAAAGCAAACGCTGAAATGTGTTCAGTCGCACACTCTTCATGAAGTTGCAAAGATTCTTTCACATTTCCTATGTAGTGAAAGATACTCTAAGGCCACTGTTCTGTGCCCCCTTACATGGAACAAGCACCATTGAACTCAAAGGGGCTTTACTTCTGAGTAGATGAGTGGAGGACTGGGCTAAAAGGCCTGGAAATGATGCCTTATGAGAAACGGCGGAGGGAGCTGGGTATGTTTAGCCTGGAGAAGAGAAGGTTAAGGGGTGATATGATAGCCATGTTCAAAAGGATGTCATATAGAGGAGGGAGAAAGGTTGTTTTCTGCTGCTCCAGAGAAGCGGACACGGAGCAATGGATTCAAACTACAAGAAAGAAGATTCCACCTAAACATTAGGAAGAACTTCCTGACAGTAAGAGCTGTTCAACAGTGGAAATTGCTGCCAAGAAGTGTGGTGGAGTCTCCTTCTTTGGAGGTCTTTAAGCAGAGGCTTGACAGCCATATGTCAAGAATGCTTTGATGGTGTTTCCTGCTTGGCAGGGGGTTGGACTGGATGGCCCTTGTGGTCTCTTCCAACCCTATGATTCTATGATTCTCCAAAAAAGAAAACAATGCCCGACCTGAAGAATATGGAGCAGATGATTCAGCAGGGGAAACATAGCTCCGAACAAGGAGGTAGTACGAGAATACTTAGCTAGTTTAGATGTATTCAAGTCTCCAGGGCCAGATGAACTAGTGTACATCCAAGAGTATTAAAAGAACTGGCAGAGGTGATTTCCGAACCACTGGCAGTAATCTTTGAGAATTCCTGGGGAACAGGTGAAGTCCCAGCAGACTGGAGGAGGGCAAATGTTGTCCCTATTTTCAAAAAGGGGGAAAGAGAGGACCCAAACAATTATCGCCCAGTCAGCCTGACATCAATACCAGGAAAGATTCTAGAGCAGATCATTAAGCAAATGGTCTGTGAGCACCTAGAAAGGAACGCTGTGATCACTAAAAGTCAGCATGAAAAATAGGTCATGTCAGACTACTTGGATCTCATTCTTTGACAGAATTACAAGCCTGGTAGATGAAGGGAATGCTGTGGATATAGCCTATCTTGATTTCAGCAAGGCCTTTGACAAGGTGCCCCATGATATTCTTGTAAAGAAGCTGGTAAAATGCGGGCTAAACAATGCTACCATTCAGTGGATTTGTAACTGGCTGGCTCACCGAACCCAAAGGGTGCTCATCAATGGCTCCTCTTCATCCTGGAGAGTAGTGACTAGTGGGGTGCCACAGGGTTCTGTCTTGGGCCCAGTCTTATTCAACATCTTTATCAATGACTTGGATGATGGGTTTGAGGGCCTCCTGAGCAAGTTTGCAGATGACACCAAATTGGGAGGGGTGACTAATACCCCAGAGGACAGGATCACACTTCAAAATGACCTTAACAGATTAGACAACTGGGCCAAAGCAAATGAGCTGAATTTTAACGGGAAAAATGTAAAGTACTACACTTGGACAAAAAAAAATGAAAGGCACAAATACAGGATGGGTGACACCTGGCTTGAGAGCAGTACATGTGAAAACGATCTAGCAGTCTTGGTAGACCACAAACTTGACATGAGTCAACAGTGTGATGCAGCAGCTAAAAAAGCCAATGCAATTCTGGGCTGCATCAATAGGAGCATAGTATCTAGATCAAGGGAAGTAATAGTACCACTGTATTCTGCTCTGGTCAGACCTCACCTGGAGTACTGTGTCCAGTTCTGGGCACCACAGTTCAAGAAGGATACTGACAAGCTGGAACGTGTCCAGAGGAGGGCAACCAAAATGGTCAAAGGCCTGGAAACAATGCCTTACGAGGAACGGCTTAGGGAGCTGGGTATGTTTAGCCTGGAGAAGAGAAGATTAAGGGGTGATACGATAGCCATGTTCAAATATATAAAAGGATGTCATATGGAAGAGGGTGAAAGGTTATTTTCTGCTGCTCCAGAGAAGCGGACACGGAGCAATGGATTCAAGCTACAAGAAAGAAGATTCCACCTAAACATTAGGAAGAACTTCCTGACAGTAAGAGCTGTTCGACAGTGGAATTTGCTGCCAAGGAGTGTGGTGGAGTCTCCTTCTTTGGATGTCTTTAAGCGGAGGCTTGACAGCCATCTGTCAGGAATGCTTTGATGCTGTTTCCTGCTTGGCAGGGGTTAGGACTGGATAGCCCTTGTGGTCTCTTCCAACTCTATGATTCTATAAAGATGTCACTGAAACGTCACTAAAAGGGTAGAACAGGATGTTTGCAAGCTTTTTCAATGTGTTTCAAATACATGTGGTGCCTCGGAATGTAACCCTGATGTGAATGTATTTTTAAAATGGTCTGATGGTCCAGAACTGGAAGATATTACAGGTATAAAGGAGACATATCTAAAAAGGTGGTATGCACACATGATTCTGATGCACATGCAATATTGATGGACAAAAGATCCATTAGTATATATTGAAAGACTGGAAAATGCTTCCATACAGTGACTGCAGTCCTAGACCATGTATGGTATTTTAAAAACCAGTGCAGTTTTCATTTGTACTGCAAACTTTATTAATATTTGGTCACAGAAATCATTACTGAAATGAAAAATATAGAAGCCATGAAGAGGCTGAATTATGGAGAAATACATATCACAATAGGCGCATTTGTTGGCGCTGGAAAAAAGATACGTTTATAAGGCATTGCAGTGTTGGATTTTAATGGCTGGGTTACGTCAGTTGCTTCTAGAATGCTTTTTCTGCAAACTGCCATATCTCTTTGTGAGCTAAATTTACACTATTGCTTGACTCTACTATCAGGATGAAGAAATGTGACCTTGGGCAATGTGAGAACGGACAGAGGAGACAGAGAACTGTGATAAATCAACTAATCAGGGAAAGAACTTTGATTTGAACATGTGAGAAGTTTCAAGTAGGGGAAACCACCCCGAAAACTGAGGTTTATTTGATCTATTTGCTGTTTGCAGGGTTGTAAAGGGGCAGTTTATGGAAAATATTATTGGAATTATGGAGTGATGTCAACTGGAGATTTATTGAGAACTATTTAGTAACAATTTGTAATAATTAGGAAAATCAATAAAAATAATTGGCTAAAGAAGAAAAATACACAAACTCCAACCTGATACCAATCATATTGAAAGTTTAAGCAAACAAGAAGACAGTAACTTCAAAAGTGTAAAGGGTCTGTTTTCATACTTTTAAATGCTATGTCTCTCTTGTTGAACATTTATTTAGACAGTGGTGAAAGATATGCTAGAATTGTGCTGAGTGACATTTGTACCATGCAGTTACAATGCCCACAGAACAATTGATAGAACCAATGTAGAAGACATTTAACCTTTATTATGATTGGAGAACTGGACAGTTCACAGAACAACTTAAATTTATCTTCCTGACACTCTGGTCTATGCATATAAGAGAGAATGTGGGAGCCCAAACCTTCCTTTGTTTCCTGATGTGTACTTTCTCAGTGATGAGGGAAATATAATCCTTTATTTGCTCAGAAGCATACTCCTCTTATTACTCTTGCTATCAAAGTAAATTGATTCATCAGTTAATTTATTGAAAACATTTTGATCAATTAAAACTGTTACTTATTAATGGGACTGAATACACACACACCGTATATACATTACATTACAAGTGCTTATGAAAATTGTGGGTGACACACAACCTTCTTAAAAAAGGTATTTCTCCTTCTCTATCACACAGCACAGAATGACTTCATAAAATGTATGCTGCTGAGGCTGCAATCCTGTTACACCAGGTGTGGGAAACATGTGGCCCTTCTGATGTTGCTGAACTATAATTCCCATCACATCTGTCCATTGGCAATGCTGGGTGGGGCTGATGGGAGTTGTAGTGCAACATCAGAGGTTCCCTACATCTGTTAAAAACATTTACCTGGAGGAGGTCCCATTCAGCTTAATATGACTTACCTCTGAGTAGCTATTTAGAGGAGTTTGCTGTGAGAACCATTTAATTAAACAGAGAGTGATAGATAAGTCAGGATACAATTATTTTCATAAAATGAAGACTAAAGAAAATCAGGCAGCATACAAATAAGAATATTGTAATCACATTTTCTTTTCTAAATTGAACGGTCCATTAGCTTGTTTCATGAGCATAGCCAATCACTGCTCATGACAGCATGGCTGTAAAGATAATCTGCTGGATATAGGGATGAGGTTGCCAAGGTTGCAAAAGGCAGCCACCAGTAGCTTTTGTCTTATGCTTAGAAATGGACACAGAATCTTAACAGCATTGATCTAGAAGATAACATCCCAATCCAACCCGAGAAAATTTATACAGTTTGTTTTCAGCTTAGTTAATCAAGGAAGAGAACTTGGCCGCCACCTGCTGTCAGGACCACTTTCTTCAAGGCCAGGAGAAGGGGAAGCACCTTTACCTTTCTGGGTCCCACCCTTGCCAAAAATGCCATGAAATTCTTCAGGTTCTGAAACTTTTCCATGATACAGTCTGTGTTCAAAGTTGGGCCAATACTTTGCCAAGAAAAAGGCCTGACTTTGCTTTCTTCTTTTTTCCAAAATTACTTGTGGCTCTTGGAAGCTCTTGTTTGTGAAGGGATGAAGTGAAAAAACAAGGGAGATGGTCCACCAAGTGGTGAAAGCAAGAAATGCAGTCTCCAAACCCAGCATGCCACCGTCTTTTGCATGTTGGAGAGAGCTGCACTCTACATTTTATTATAACTATTGGAATAAATTAACAAGCAGAAGGGTGCCTGGGACCCTTGTGCTCCATTGCCAGCTAGCTCCTTGTCACTCAGCAAGAGTGCTGGTTTGCCCTGACCATCAGTGGTCTCTGGAGAGCAGCAGTCCCAGAACAGTTAAGGAAATGGGTGGTTATTTGTGGAGGAAAGAAGATGGAAGAGCTGAACTGATTCCTGTAGAATGTGTCAATTAGGAGATTGCTGAACTTCATGGGCTAAGACACTGGTGGCTGAAATCCACCTAGGAGAGGAAGCTTAGAGCTATTGACTTGTTTTATTAATTCCTATTGGCTTGAAGCTTTAGAGCCGCAGATACCATCCTCTACTGTCACCTGTTGGAGATTCCTCTTGCAACACGCTCCCGATGCTGGTTTGAGTTCCTTATTGTGCGATTCTCAATTTCTGGATCTAAAAGAACCATTGGTTGCATTCTCAAACTGACTGTGAGTATGGCCTAAGGGCACAGACTTCATTTGGCATAGCTGGACCTTGGGAGAAGGTGGAACATCTTAGACAAAAGTTTATTTGCATACTGTTCCTTATATTGTTATTCTCTTCTTGAGGCGAATGCTGCTACTTAAACATATAAATTGGAGCCCCAAGTTCCCTGGGTGTGGGGCTTGAGCTTCAATTTAATATAAAAATCCCCCCTAGAGTGCTTACCCAAGGGTTACATTTGAGTCCTTGCGCTTCTCTAGCTTCTGTGAATAGAATACTAAGAGAATTTTCTCTTTCTTCTTCTTTCTTTTCTGTCTGTGTTCATACAAAGTGTGTGAAACACTCTTGTTTCTGCCTAGTTCCTACAAGTCTAACATTCTTCAAATTCACCTGTCCTCTGGGGTTAGTTCTTGATCTGCCGCTGGAATCTGAATGGTGAATTCCCCCCCCCCCCCATGAGTTCAGTAGAATCAGAGAACTAGTGCCAACTATTGGAGGTGCTCTGGGTACACTTCTTTCATTTGACCTCCTTGGGAGAAGTTGAACTCCAGGTTACTACCCTCATCAAACAATATTAGCTGGGTATAGGGACAAGAACTTAGGCCCATAAACCCCTGTGCACAAGTAGATTGATTGACAGTCCAGCATCTTCACTAGAGGCCATTTCTACAAATGCTTAACCCCCCCCCCCGTTTTGTTAGGCTGAAATCCTGTACACACTTACCTGGAAGTAAATCCTATTGAACTCAACAGAACTTAATAGAAGTCCATATTTTTATTGATATTGCGAGAGGTTAGGGGTTCCCAAGCTTGCTTTCTTGTGTTCAATTGATTGCGGTGTGGCTTATTTGTTTGAGGGACGTGGGCTAGTTTGTTGGGTCAGGTTAGCCATAGGCATAGAACAAAAGAACAATACCCCCATCTCTCTCCTACCCTCCCCTTTCCCCCAACTGTAAGATGTCTATGACAAAAGTGTCTCTCACCAAACGTAAATGAACTGTGAAAAAGACTATGAATTGACAGTGGAGACAATAGATGTACGGTTCCCTGTTTATCTGTTTGCTTTGTAACACAAAAATACCCAATAAAAACTAATTAAAATATAGATGTCCATAGAAGTCTATGGCCAGTTAACCTCTTTGCTATGGACAGTTAACCTGTTTGCTAAGCTGTTGTTGTTGTTGTTGTTGTTGTTGTTGTTAAGTCTAGATATCAACCTTAGGACATTTATAATGTTTATAAACAGTTGATGAATATTATGCCTGAAACATTTGGTGGGGATATGACAAATAATATTCTGGAAGAGCATTCTGTTTAAGACTTCACCTATTTTCAAACCTAGAAAAACAGCTCCTTTTGAAATTCCTCAGCTGACACACCACGTCTCTGATGTGTTACACCCTGTCACATCGCATTACATCTCAGAGAGTAAACAGAAGAAAGGTTATAAACTTAATGTGCATACCAGCTGCTAACAAGTACATGTTTTTGCCAACTTCTATCTAAATGAATGCACTCAGGAGTGACAATGCAGAGGATCAGATAACCTATGGCTGAAATTTTCTACACGATTGTGAGCAAGCCCCATTTCTCTCAGAAGTGAAACATAATAGTAATAAATATTTACATAATATCCTTAATGTAAGAGATTTAAAAATCATGTTGTTCTTGCTATAAAATGTACACTAAGGGAACATTATGTTGCCAATAACGACAAAACATTTTTTGTTTTTGTCTTGACTCTGGCTTTGTCACAAATAGCCAAAAAATCACTCTGTGGGCAACTCTTTAAAAGGATACAGCAGAAGGCTAAGGGCTGTTTGAGGAAGCACTTTGTTTACTTATTGGCTTGAGCCAGCACTGGTAATGACACATCTACCTGCAGAGATGATTCATGTTCCCAGTGGGATTATGCTGTCACAGATGTCTGTTGCTAATAAGAATATTGTTTTACAGGTTTTTTCTATTGGTAGTATTTATGCCTTATTGGGGTCTGCACTGATCAGTTTATTTTGGCAGAGAATAAGCCAAGAGAATACAAATTAAGACACAGTGGTTGTGGACACCCAAACATTAAAATATTGATGTGTGTGGCTGCCACCACAATGTCTCCCATTATATGACCCATCTCTTGCTCCATCTCTGAATATTGCAAGTGTAGACAATATGATGGGTGTGTGCCTGCTTCCAGACTGAGGATTCGTAGGACTGGACATTTGTCATTCTCCTGCTGTAAGCTTACATAACTTTAATACCGCCCTTCATCCGAAGATCTCAGGGTAGTTTACAAGATAAAAATACAGGATAAAAGCACAAAATAAATAGTGAAAACACGTTTAAAAGGCCATAGAATATTAATCAGCCCAAGGCCTGGTGGAAGAGGCACATTTTGCCTGGCACCTGAAGATGTATAATGAAGGCACCAGTCGAGTGTTCAACAAATGGGGAGCCACTGCAGAAAGGCCCTGCCTTGTGTTGCCACCCTCCGGGCCTCTTGTGGAAAAGGCACACAAAGAAGGGCTTCAGATGATGATTGCAGAGACTGGGTTGGTTTATATGGGAGAGGAGGTCCTTGAGGTATTGCTGTCTTGAGCCATTTAAGGTTTCATAGGTCAAAACTGGGACTTTGAATTGGGCAGCGAAGCTGATTGGTAGCCAGTGCAGTCAGGCCAGGATTGATATCATCATCATAATTTATTTCAGCTTTAAGCTCATATACACATGAAAATAGGCACGACGAGACATACTTGCTTTACAACCAATAAAAATAAATATAGCGCTAAAATATAATAATTACAGCTAATATAAAATTGGGGGAAAATATAGTAAGAGCTTTCAGGATTCATGTAACAATCCATTTCGCCTCTTATAGGACAGAACAGAAGTTAAAAATCTTGCCACTTGCAAGGTTACGAACGAATCAGTATCTTGCAATAAAAGGGCAAGATGAGTCTCAGATGGGAGTCCAGAGAATTTTTGGACTAATGAGCTCAGTAGGTTTATACACTATACAGAGGACATGCAAACACTATGTGCTGAAGGGATTCTGTCAACTGGTTATCACAGGAACATACAACCCTTAGAGAATCTGCGAAGAAGGACGTTGGAGGGGAAAACATTGAACCACGCTTTAATAAACGCAAAACGATGGCTGCCAATAGAGAGGGATGATAAGTAAGCTGGGACATGCTGTGTGGGAGTAGCGCCCATATACCGAGGCGAACATACTCCCCCCCCCCAACATAAGATTACGTTGTAACTCTGTATCATCCAATCTCTGATTGATAATTTTTTTAGCTGTGATAAGATCAAACTTTAAGGATTCTAGAGGGGAGATTCCAAAAAGCAAAAGCTTGGCATGGATCTTGCTGGCCCAGGGACTGGAGAATTCATCACGCCATAGACATTGGGCTAGATAATAATTAGATAATCTGTGCCAGAGTGTTAGCCAGTAATTAAAAACCCGTTTCCACAGAAGTGTCTCTAGCGAGGGGATCTTCAGTTCCAGACGTATAGCCGCATTGCTCACACATGAGGGAAGTTTCAAAAGACGGCGTAAAAATTGATTTTGGAGGGTCTCAAGAGGGGCAAAGTTTGCCAAGGCAGCCCAAAGTGGTGCAGCATATGCGAGTATGGCAGCTACTTTCGCATTAAACACCTTCAACCCCGAAGGCACATGCAGAGCCCCATCTGAGAAATAAAACTGGAGGAGTGCGTGGGACACAGTTTTAGCCTTATTGAGGAGATATTGAATTTGTGCTTTCCATCTCAAGTTTTGTTGAAAAAATATACCCAAATATTGGAATTTGGAAACTTGTTCCACTGTTGCTCCATTGAGCTTCCACTTGTATAGTTTTCAGCTTCTGGAAAAAATCATTATTTTGGATTTAGAATGGTTGATGGATTAGTTTGACAATAGGAGACAAAAATCTTCAGTGCTCTATTTAGGCCAACTCGAGAATAGGAAAGAATTACTGCATCGTCTGCATACAGAAGCAGTGGGCAGCGATAATCCGCAAGGCGGGGGCATGGATATTGAAGAGCGAATCGATTAGGGGTTTTCTCATATCACTTATATACAAATTAAATAGATAGGGAGCTAGCATACGGCCTTGGCGGACTCCCTTATTTATAGGCACCGAATTTGTGAGTTTGCCTGCTGGAGTTAGTCTCACTCTGGCAACTGATCCCTCATGCAGTTGGATCACAAGCCATAAGAGTCTTCTGTCAATGCCCCAAGTAGCGAGTTTCTCCCATAAGATGTTTCTGGGGATGCTGTCAAAAGCTGCTGATTGGTGCAATATGCCAAATATTCTATTCACAGAAGCTAGAGAAGTGCAAGGATTCAAATGTAACCCTTGGGGAGATTCTTATATATGTAATATGCTCTGTCTTGCCCAGGTGAAATTTCTGAATTGTCTTCAGAAGCAGGCCTATGTAAAATATGTTGCAGTAATCTAACGTAGAGGTTACCATTAAAACACCTCATTAAAACACCTAGTATGGAAATACTATGGGTGTAGCTTGATTCAGAGTACAGTGGTGCCTCACTAGACAAATTTAATTCGTTCCACGGGTCTTTTCTTATAACGAAAAATTCGTCTAGCGAATCCCATAGGAATGCATTGAATATTTTTTTTGAATTTTTTTTTGCCCATAGGAACGCATTAATTGAATTTCAATGCAGTCCTATGGGAAACCGCGATTCACTAGACGAATTTTTCGTAAAACGAATTCGTCTAGCGAGGCAACCTCAGCTCAAAAAATCCTTTCGTTAAGCGGAAATTTCGTTAAGCAGGGCATTCATTAAGCGAGGCACCACTGTATTTAAATGGGATTCTACTGTAGGCAGTGTTATGATACAGAAGGGGGGGAGTAAATAGTGGTATTATTCTAACTTTCAAAGTATAGAACTGTATGTACAGCCTAATGTAGGCTCTCTGGAGCTAAGCAGACCAGCTTCCTTTGATGTACTTATAATTATTAGGGGCTTAAGCTGCCTAGTAGTGGAATGTATAGATAAAAGCTGATGACATGACATAGTAAAGGCAAGCAGAGGTGGTGGAATTTAATGTTGTTGTGTTCTATGGCCAGACTTCGTCTGAAGCACAAAAAATATGAAGCATGGGAGATATATTTTAAGAAGGTTTAAGGTTTGGTTAATTGGTTATACTATATGTAACCATGTCCTGATTCAATTGCCAATAGCTTGAAATGAGTGTAGCACACAATACCTGTTTGTCTGAGGTCCCTTTTACTTTCAATTTTTACTTTTACTTTCAATTTTTTATCCCAAGTGTTTAAAGAAATTAAGATCAGCGTATCATTATTATTACATAAATGATTTTTAACTTGAAAGTTGGGGCTGCTTCCTTAAATGGGTTTACCATAAGACTGTGCTGTGACATGACAAATACTTTTATTGTTGCAATATTTTTTCTAATGCCTCTGAAAAATTAGCCAAAACACACTGAGATATTTGACAACAAACAAAATTTCTATCTCCTAGAACATGCTGTGAATGTCCATGTGCTTATCTGCCATGTTTATATGCAGGGTACTTATGAATGAGTTAAGGAAACATCAATAATTTGCCTTACTTTAAACCCAAACCGTTTTAGGGACCAGCCCAGAAAGAAATCATACATATGTGTCATTATTTATCCTGGTCCTAGTACATTTGAGGCTTGCATGAAGGTGGTAATCGGTACAGGTACAAGTCACAGAGAAAATGAATGAAATCACACCCATAATGAACCATACATTATGGAGGGAAGTTCAGACTTGAGAGTAAAGTCAGTGGAATTAATTGAGAACAATTTAATAAGCTGTCTTCACGTATGTAAGAAGACACCACTGGCAAACCAAAAACCACTTATGTAGTAGTCTCACAGAAGTCTAGAGACTATTTTCTGAATATTCTGGAATTTTGTGCCCTGTTCATCAAGTTTCTGTGAGAAACCAACTCATAGTTTTGTTTTGAAAGCCTTTATGATTGGCCAGTTAAAAATAGATTTAATGAACTTTGGCTATATGAAAATAAGTGAAACCTGAAACAGTTTTAAGATTTCAAGCTTTACTCATATACTTGGTGCTTCCAAATGCTTAACTATAATTTAAAAAGGTTCCCCCCCCAAAAAAACACACTAGGAAAATAACCTTAAATATTGTTCATGTTAACTAATGGGCCATTGAGCAAACCAGCCATGTGGGGTTTTTCAGAACTATAAAATTGTCCTGTCACTTAAAAAAAACAAACTCAAATCCACCAAAATTTATAAGTAAATTTCTTTTTAAAGGGATGGGGCTTCATAGTTTCCCTTTGAACCGTATAGTATTTATCGGGCTGTCTTGTCACAACATGAATCCCTTTGGGGTGAAAGCAATTGTTTTGAAGGTTAAAATAAATTCATCTTGCTGTGACCTAATGCAATTTGTTGAAAGCTGGCCCTGGGAAACTTTCTGCCATTTATTAGATAGGATTTTCACTGGGTCTTCATAATGCAGTAATGTCTTAATGGGTGAGTTGCTCACTGCCACAAACCTTTATTAATTATGGCAATTCTTATGGCTAGTTTCCATTTGCAGCAGCTCCTCTTGATTTATTATCTTGTTCTACTATTTGTGCTGTAGTGTGATTGTGTGAGAGGAATAAGACATGTAGCACCCATCTCTGTTCAGGATGTCTCCTGAATAAGTCTCAGTCATGGGAAAAAGATTTGCTGGAGCAGACAAAGTTTCCTTTCTGCTGCCATTTGAGATTTGGTCTGCGTAGCACAGCTCTAGTAATCTGCTCTAGTAGCACAGCTCTAGTAATTTTTATTTTTTGCTTTGAATTTCTACCAATAACAATTCAGTTGTTAAGTTTTTCTTTTAAATAGTACCCCTCCTTTGATATATAGAGGAGTACGAGAAGCCACAACTGAATAATTTGTGAAGCAGCAGCACTTGCTTATGTCAGTGCAACCATTATCTTTCCAAGAGCATCTGCTGCCAGACTGAGTAACAGACTGCTACTTCTATACAGCTGCTCCAAGGATGACCTGATGTGTGATATCCTCTCTGAAATTAGGGGAAAGCAGAGAATAAACTGGTGCCTCTCCATTCTCCTTCAATCTCCATGATCTGGTGGATGGTGGGAGGGAATCTGCTCCTTTGGGAATATAATCAAATATGTTGTAAAAGGAGGATTTAAATAGATGCATTTCTTCACCAGCAGAGTGAAGAACTTACTCAGACTACAGTACTTTGCATACCTAACTGACAGCACCGGTAAGTTCCTTGAAAGTCAGTGGGAAATACTTCTGAATCAACATGCATGCATAGAATTGGGTTGTAAGAGGTGACGTGGAAGACTGCCTTTGGCAGTCAGCTTTTCCTTTGATTGTGGGAAAGTGATGTTCCAGTGCATTTGGTAAAAACAGACAGAGTTTTGCAGTTTTACACATCATCAAGACTGAGATGATTTTGGATAGTACATGAAACTAAAACTTCTGCTCATGTCCTTGTTAATTCTCCTCAACTTCTTGGCAGCTTTTGATACCATCAACCATGGTATCTTTCTGGAGCACCTGTGAGTTAGGGGTGGGTGGCATCACTTTGCAGTGGTTCCAGTCCTAATTGGATGGTCATTTTACATTGTCTTGCCTTGGTAATAGACTGGATGAGAGCCAACAAACTGTAGCTCAATCCATAGAAGATTGAGGCACTGTTAGTGGGTTGTTCCCTAGACCAAATGGATGGGAGAATGCCTGCTCTTGCTGGGGTTACACTCCCTCTGAAGGAGTAGGTACATACTTTGCGGGTGCCTCTGGATCCATTGCTGTTGCTTGAGGCTCAAAGGACTCCATGGCACTGAGTGCCTTCTATCAGCTTTGACTGGTGGCCTAGCTGTGCCCCTAACTGGACAGGGATAGCTTAACTTCTGTTGTTTAAGCTCTGCTAACCTCTAGGTTACATTACTGCAATGTCTTGACTTGGGAGATGTGGAACTGAATTCTTTCGCAACCAAATTATCAAAATCGTGCAGCAATTCTCCATATATGAAACTGAAGTAACATTTTGTGTTGCAGGATTGTTGTGAGGATGGAGGGTTATCAGCTGCAATGCACACAAATTGCATGTAAAACTTTTTACTTATGGTAATACTCAGTGACCATCTGTCGTCAATTTGTTCAGGAACTGGGATGGATGAGGGACAGGACATTATACTTTCCTAGCATTAAAAGTGTTATTTTGATTTCATAATGCCACAAGATGCACTCACATGGGATTTCAAATATAGAAAGCCCTTAGAGACCATAGCCTCTTAAAAAGCTTTTATCGAATTAATCTTAACAATATTGGTTTGTATCGAGACACTAGCAGGAAATCAGATGAACCCTTCTCTCTCTTTCTAAGCTCTCAGGTAAAAGTAACATTGCACTGATTTCCTGAAATTAAGAGAAACTACAAGATTCCCAAATAATTTCACTTCTATTTTTTACTGGGAATAAAATACTTAATTTATTTATTCAGATACATGGGAAATAATATCTTTAGAAGTAGCTCAAACTAGAAATCTTGAGTTAAATAAATATTTCTAACTGCAACTTTATCACTGAAATTTGTCCATCCTCTGCTAACTATTAATAGGTTGCAGTAATAACAGAATTGGACAAGGGAGCTTTCCGCATAGGTGCTGGGAGAGTGAGGTAGCATTTACCAGTTCACTTTATGAGGCAGATGATGAAAGAGACAAAATAATAATAATAATAATAATAATAATAATAATAATAATAATAATAATTTACCATTTATATCCCGCCCATCTGGCTGGGCCTCCCCAGCCACTCTGGGCGGCTTCCAACAGAAGAATAAAACAATTGATTAAAGATTAAAAGTCTCTCTAAACAGGGCTGCCTTCAGATGTCTTCTAAAAATCTGGTAGATGTTTTTCTCTTTGACATCTGGTGGGAGGGCGCCACTACTGAGAAGGCCCTCTGCCTGGTTCCCTGCAACTTGGCTTCTCGCAACGGGCGAACTGCCAGAAGTCCCTCGGCACTTGACCTCAGTGTTCGGGCAGAACGATGGGGGTAGAGACGCTCCTTCAGGTATACTGGACCGAGGTCAGCACCAACACTTTGAATTGTGCCCAGAAACATACTGGGAGCCAATGTAGATCTCTCAGGACGGGTGTTACGTGTTCTCGGCGGCCGCTCCCAGACACCAGTCTAGCTGCCGCATTCTGGATTAGTTGTAGTTTCCGGGTCACCTTCAAAGGTAGCCCCACATAGAGCACATTGCAGTAGTCCAAGCGGGAGATAACTAGAGCATGCACCACTCTGGTGAGACAGTCCGCAGGCAGGTAGGGTCTCAGCCTGCATACCAGATGGAGCTGATAAACAGCTGCCCTGGACACAGAATTGACCTGCGCCTCCATGGACAGCTGTGAGTCCAAAATGACTCCCAGGCTGCGCACCTGGTCCTTCAGAGGCACAGTTACCCCATTCAGGACCAGGGAGTCCTCCACACCTGCCCGCCTCCTGTTCCCCACAAACAGTACTTCTGTCTTGTCAGGATTATTAATGTTATCATGTAATTTTCTGTATATTGAACATTAGCATAGACACAAAGAGCTGAACAATGACACATTACCTTGACAACACAAATTACCATTAAATAAATATGGCAATATACCATATTTGGTTTCAGAACCTTGAAACCAAAAAAAGGATTTGCTGGCAAATGTAAATGTGCAATCGAATCTAATGCACACCTTAATTTTCGCAATGTAATTTGGCCAAAAAAGGTGAGCATTAGATTCAAGTAAATACAGTATTAAAATTGGTACCGGTATGTGCTTCATTTACCATTTCCCTTCCTAAATTGTCACGATTAAAATAATTCTGACTCATCCAGATATACAATTTTGTCTTAACCTCACATACACCCTTCTTCTTCTTCTGTCCTATAAAAGGATAAAAGCAATGCTCATCTAACTTTATGAGGAAATTCCTTACATTTACTGCAGAAAAAAGGAATAAATTTTACAAGCTATTATTTTCCCCTGTTCTTCGCTTGGCTAAGCTCTGTCCGGAATCTTTTAAGATTTCCCTCCAACCTAGCCTTCTGTTCTATTTAACCAACATAACATTCACAGTATCACATAGCAGACAGTAAAGACGGAAGATAAAAATAACTGTTACCTAGAATACAAAATATGTCTCTAAAATAAGCACTCAGAGGTGTGTTTTGGGCAAAATACAGAACAAAAATAGAAAGCTGGGCTTGAGTCGTAATACAATATAGGTCCAATCTTGCGTGCCTGGGCTATATACTGTATTCTGCTTAGAGGCGGATGTCCATTGACCAACACAAGGGCTTTAGAACCAGATAATTTGCAAATTAGACCTCAATTAATCTAATTGGTTCAATGAAGTGCACTTTCTGTGAAAACCTGTTCAGAGCAAGTATGATCTTAAATGAATATGAATTTCACAATCTAGCACTTTGTGTAACCTTTTTGCAATATGCAAATAGTGCCTTCTTGCTTTGTACAGAGTTCTAACTTATTTTGGCACTTCTACAATGCCATCATTCTTACTTTTGTATCTAAAAGCTGTTTCTGAACGATTACCTTTCTCTGTTCAGTGAAGATGCCATCATTGTTCTCTCACCCCAAAAACAATTCCAATTAACCAATAACCCTGCTACAAGTATAACATGACAGTGATACAAGAACAAGTATTGATTAAAACAAAAAAGCCATTTTTAAAAACAGCATTAATTCTTACCAACTCCAGTGGTTATTGATTCTGTGTCAATGTCGTTAGCTTTTTTCTTTGCCACTTCAGCTAGTGCCAATTCACCCTTATCTAGTGCAAAGTAATGGATGTCCTTTAGAAATAAAGCAAAATAAAAGATTAATCTAAAATGAATCTTGGACAAGTAACAAAGGAGAATTTGAAAGGAAAAAAGGCTTCTTTATTGCTTAGATCAGAAATGCAGATGGAAGTGATGAGACTATATTTATCATTTTCTCTGTGTTACTCTTTTGAAATGCAGGTTTATTATCCTATTCATGCTCTATCCTCACAGTTAATAATGAATAAGGTGTTAACCATTAACCAGAAAGAATAGAGCTCTCAACCCTGCAGTAGAAGCAAACCTTTAACAGGCACTTTAGGTTCTGATTTTGTATGGCAGAGCAAAGCGAAAGCTTGGCAAATCTCTGGTTAGACTGAGGGATGATTGAAACCAAATTGCCAAGTGGCTGAATATAATACAGCACTTCATATGATGCCCTTCCCCAACCATCTCCAGACTTCATTTGCCTTCTATTCTATTTCCTTATTCACATACTGTTGTCCTTCTATTATCTCTGAGTGTCTCCTTTCTGGGTTTTGCCTTCTCCACTCTGAAAAAGGGAGGAAGCAGTAGTTCTTTTTTGGGCTAAATAAATAATAGGAACCTTGGCAGGCCAAATTTCACAGGTGGGTGGTGCTGCCCACCTGTCAGTCACCTGATGCCACTAGGATATCAGGTGATGCTGATCTTACCTTTGAAGAGTTTCAAAGAGCAGTGTGGAGCTGTTTGAAAACAGGGGTTTCAAACAGCCCCTTGCTGCTCTTTGAAGCAGGGCAGGGTCCAGGTTTCTGTGGGCCCTTCTGGCTGTTGCTGCTATTTCTTGCCAACAATTGCTTTAAAAGTATGGGTCCTTTAAATCCTAGAATATGTGTGTGGGAAAGGGCACACATGCAGCTGCTATAGCACTGTACTGTGTTCCTCTGGTAAGAATGGCAGGAGGCAAAAAAAATTGAGAGAAGGGTGATTGCACAAGCCTGGCTAAGAAGCTAACTGCAGGGAGTATAAGGAACCTAAGCAATTGGAACAAGGGCTGTCAAAATACGTATGCTTGGAATAGCATAGTCCACCCTATTACCAACCCACTTTTTACTGGTTTACTGCTGGAATTATTGTTGAACGCTCTTCTGCTGCTGCATTGTTTGTATTTTGTACTAGGCATTCATTTACTGCTGTTGCTTCAAGCCTACGTGTAAGAGACAGTGCAAACAATTCAGGACCAGTATGCAACTACTATTGGCAGGCAGAATGCTGGCATTAGCAAAGCTTCCAGAACAATTCACTCTTGGTTCAACACAACAAGATAGCCCCACTATTATTGGTAGTGGTTGTAGCAATGAGCTCATATATATTATATTCACTTGCTTTGATAGATAGTAATTGGCATGCTTTGGTATTACCCTTATCTGTGGGCCTGGGGTGCTGGGCTCTCAGACCAGAAAGGGGAACTATCTGTAAGGTTAAGGCATTTGCCACCTATGCTCTCATCTGGGCAGGTGGGACGATGGGACATCCTAGGCATTGTGACATATGCTGCTTTGTGTATAAAGAATGTATAACCATTTACTTGGGCGCGGACACACCATGTCCTTGTTGTGGTGTCCATTCTGCATCTCTGCAAATGAAGGCTAGGAAACCTGGCAGGCTTATTTGCTGTAAGTCTATGCTTTTCTTAATGAAGCACTAGAACTGATCACTCTGGCATCTTTAGCATCCTTCTTTGGTATTCCTGCACCCAACAACTCCCAGGAGCCCTCTGCTGGGACTGTAGTTTGGAACAAATGTTCTTTTCCATAGTAGCTTCAGTACAAGGGGCTAGCAGGAGTAGTTCTGGAACCTGCCCTGTTTAGGGGAACACAGTTTGTTCGTTGTTGCATAACTTCACTACCCTGTTCCTTTTGCTAACCTGACATTGTTTAAGGCAGGGGTAGCCAATGTGATGCCCCATGAAGGCTGGGGCTGATGTGTGTTGCAGTCCACAACATCTGGAGGGGACCACATTAGCTATTCCTCAAATATGGCAACTGCTAATTCCCATCTTGGTCTGGGAATAAAGTAAAGCACACATTGCTGAAGGGAGTGTGGTGTTTGGAGCCTGTTTTAAAGAACCTTTTAACAGATGCAAATATACCCAAATTCTAAATGATGTTAAGGACATGCTGCATGGAAATATGTGCTTTTTTCTAGTGGTCTTCGACCTAAAAGAGGAGTCCTTATGCTTTTAAATACCTAGTGCTTTGCTCCTTGGCTTCCCATTATTTTATGTGTGATATGCAAACAAATGAAGCTAGTTGGGGGGCGGGGGCACACAGAGAAAAAAATCCTGTCAGAATATATTACTAAGTCAAGTTATCTGAATTATATTTTATGTCATGGCTGTGTGTAATGTTAAAAAGAGAGAGGAAATATTCCTTTGCTTCCAATGTGTTATCTGCGAAGCCTCAATCAGTGGATTTGTTCCAGGTGGCAGGTAGTCTGGTTAATCCAGACTGTCTTCACTTGGCTGCTGATGCAAGTCCCTCCTGCGGTGAGAAAATTTCTGGTTTCTTTGCAGATAAAATCTATGAGATTTTGATTAAAATGTGTGTCTAGGCAAGGAAAGCAATGTCTAAAGGGAGAAATATTAGGGACTCATCGCTCAGATTGCCAGTCAGTATCCATTAAGTTGTGTTGCAGTGTGTGCTTTTGGACCTCCGTCTTGCCTTGCTTGAAATTATTTTGGGAGCAACATAGGATTTTTTTATCTATAAACTTTTCTGTTGCAGAAAGAGGTGGCTCTTCTTTCTTTAGAAGGAAGCATGTGCTTCATTATAGTGCAAAGAGTCAGGTCCTTTTCTTGATGCTTAACAGTGCAATCATAACCATGTCTACTCAAAAGGAAGTTTTGTTGAACTCAGTGGTGCTTACTCCTAGGTAGGGGGGGTTAGGATTACACCCCAAGTTTAGCAAACTACAGCTTAAAAATAATTGACA
Source organism: Zootoca vivipara (assembly GCF_965207765.1). Taxonomy (NCBI): domain Eukaryota; kingdom Metazoa; phylum Chordata; class Lepidosauria; order Squamata; family Lacertidae; genus Zootoca; species Zootoca vivipara. The sequence goes on from NC_142586.1 coordinate 2,550,883, forward strand.
CTTTGAAAAACCAAATCAATTATTATATAATTTGCGTTGAGACAATGCAATTCTCTATGTGCCTTTACAACATTGTTTCTTTCCATAATTAGTAAAAACTATTTTCAAATGAATGCCCCTAGTCTTGGTTTTATGTCTACTTGCAAAAAAAACCCAAAAACAAAACACAGTAAAAAAGGAATAGAAACGTATTCTCTCTCTCCAAAGAATCCAACTATTCAAGAGACAGACCTGCTACAGTCTATATAATACTATATCATGATTTCAATAAAATGGGAAGGAATATTACCTAAGTCTTGCATATTTATTCTTTAAATGGCAAGAGTAAGTGATATTTGGAATGGAAGCCCTGGAACAAGAGATGCACACCTAAAAAATGGGAAAGCAAAGCAGAAGGAGGATGGATACAAATCATTCTCTGGGTGCAGCTGTAAATCTGCAGCACAGTCTACACATAGCATAGCTCTGGTCTTCTTCTTCATGCTTTCTGTATGATCTGGTCTTCTTCATGCTTTCTGTATGATCTGGTGATTGCATGCTTACTGACACTGGGATTAGGGAAGAATGGTATATTAGGAGGGTGTACCAAATAACAGATTCAGTTGGACTTCTACTATGGAAAGTGGATCAGATCAGTTTGAGGCACTTCAAGAACACCTGCTTTAGGCACAGGTCTGAATCAGAAACTCTTTTTGGAAAGTCTGAAACTTCCAACTTTTACAATTGACTATAGTGGGGAAATCAACAAACGTGTAACTTTTTAATCTTTTGATATAATTGAATGAAACATGCAGGAATATCAAACCTTGCTGAGTGGATGTAGCCTACAAAATTTCAGCAAATGGGTTTTGTGCAAGTTGTCTTTAAATTTTGAGGGGTGGGGAATTTTGGGCAGGGGAAATGAACTTTCTACAATGTTGTTTGTTTGGGGGCAGAATTGGATGACATTTGCAGACATACAGTGGAACCTTGGTTTACGCCTACCTCCATTTATGAACGTCTCTGTTTACGAATGCCACGGACCCAGAAGTTTTTACATCTGGGTTCCGCGGCGCTTGGATGCGCAGAAGTGATCTGCACAGCTCGCGCATGCGCAGAAGCGCTCTATTGGCACTTCGCGCAAGCGCAGAAGCATACCTTTGGTGAGCAAACGTCTCGGCGAGCGAATGCCTCCACAGAACGGATTGCGTTCTCAAACCGAGGTACCACTGTAGTTGCCTCTTCTTAGGGAATGAAGAATACTGATTTCAGATAGGTAGATAGATGTGTGGGTAGTGGTGGGGAGTTGTTGGGAGTCTAATGTTTGGGAAATAGGATTGCTTGCCCACCCACCCACCCCTCTTATTTTTGGAGGACTTATTAGAAAATTGCACTTATCACAGATTTAAAGATGCACAAACTAAAGCAGCTTTCTTTTCAAGTTTTCATCCCTTTGAGTTACTAGCAATTTGTAACTGTAGCAGTCTGAACAATTTTTAATAATTTCAACAAGCCAGAATTTACAGTGCACAGGAAATGTTCATAAAAATTTTATAGGTATCTGTGTAGCATTTTCACTGCTAATTATAGCAGCTAATCTCTACTCAAGCATACACAGTCATAATTGGAATAAACTTGTAAAACTTGTTTGTATCCACCTAGGAAGTTACAAATCTGTAACAATGGAAAAATAAAGGATAGTACCCTCCCTGAGTAATTGCTATGTGAATGTTACCTTTACATAGGAGGAAATGCAAACACATACAGGATTAGGGCATACAAAAAAACTTAAAGGTTAAGGAACGTGGGTTATACATGAAGGCATGCAACTTCACAGAACTTTAGTAGTCTGAATATGCATAGTTCTCCTGAAACTAAAAAGCAGGTGTGGTTTTAAAAGAATGTATGTCTTGGGGCAGAGAAATAAAGAGTTTGCTATGAATATTGTAGTTCCTCTGTCCATAGACCTAATATGATTGTCAGAAAGGAGCCCTGAGCAAGTTCTTAAAAGGGTAAAGGTTTATACTGTCAATTTAGTTAACACAATAGCTGTGAACTAGCCAATCTTGGTTGTCATTTGTTATTTCACTGTATAATAAGCAACTTTGTACACTGACATTTTATGGCAACTGTTATAAGGATTTACAGGTTAAACACAATATACTAATTTTTCAGAGTTGGAGGTGGATGGTAAAATATTATACTGCACTGCAACTTAAAACTTACATTATGATCACCCTGACCCTGTTGGCATGTCACTTTAACCCACAGATTAAATTAAATATTAAATTTGATTAAAACATGCTTTCATGTGAACAAGCGGTTTGCAGACCACCCTTTGCTCCTCCTGCCCTCCTTCCTTCAGTGCACAGGGGTGGGCAGGGTGGGTTAGCAAGGACAAACCAGTGACTGACTTGCCATTATATGCAAGCCAGTCATTGCAGTTGTTTGATCCTAATAAACTACAATGGTAAGGCAATTTATTTTTAATTATGGTTTAATTGCAAGCCAGGCTTTCTTCAGCAATGCATCAGATGAGTGGCAATGATCAAACTTTCTGCTCTTTGTCAGCTGCACCACAAAGAATTAGATTATCATGAAAGCTGGAACTACTGGTCAACTATACCCTTTCCCCAGGTATCACACTACATACTGATTCTAAAATAAATCAGGGCATGGTAAGAAACTTGGTCATCCTGATCTACTAATTGATTAATGACTTTCATATAGATGACCCTTGGTGTCCCTTCGAACTCTTCAATTCTATGATTCTATTATGTAAGCTAAACAAGAAAATTGAGTAAGAATATGTTGTAACTAGAAACAACTTTAGTTTAGCATTTGCAGTGATCACTCATTAATTTAAATACACCTTGTATGCCTTCCTTTATAGGATATTTCTGGGCAAAATTCCAAGTACTGTTCAGAATTTTCTTGTTCTTTACCAATCAGGCCATGACTAAAAATGTGACACTTTTATTCAAGTGTCTATTCCTTGACTCTATCCTCCCTGTAACAGTACAGTGGATGTCCTTTGGAATTGTCAGGAGCTGAAAGCTGGAACACAGCACAAAAGGATTTAAAACTAACAACTTTAATATTGCTTGATCCTTGCTGTCACATGTAGGATTAGCCTTTACCCAATAAAAGTAGGTGGTATCCATCATGTAATGTCCTTTTCTATTGTATTTGAACTTTGTAGAAATTGATAGCCATTGTTTCATTTATATTTGATGTGGTGCTTTTCAGTGAAATAAATGATTTTTATTATTAGAGCATTATGTCAGAGGACGCCAGGCTTGACCCAAATAAGCTTTTAAAGAAGGTTGTACGGCACTTACTACAATAATAAATATATGATAGGAGAAAGTGAATTGCGTAGCTAATATGCATAACAACAAGCCACAGTGCAGAGTCACCACGTCTCATGGAAAATATCAGTTTCCTGGTCAAAATAAAACTTCCCAATGCATTATTGTCCCAACTCTATTATTTTCATCACCATGAAACTACACATTGTCGAAGGAAAACTCACTGGAGTATAAATCATATATTGAACAAATGGTAAGCTCTTCAATTTGAGTAGGCTGAAAGCAAATAATAAGGTTACCATAACCTCTGTCATAAGCTTCAATATGTTGATGACAACATAGTATGTGTACATGCAGAAGATGACCTCCAAACCATCCTAACTATCTTCACAGAACCTTATGGAAAGCTTGGCCTATCGCTCAATATCCAAAAACCCAAAAACAACCCCTCTGCAGCAACACAAATCCAACTTAATGGTGTAACATTGGAAAACGTAAATCATTTTCCCTACCTAGGCAGTTATCTTTCCACAAGGGCCAACACTGATACTGAAATCCAGCATTGCCTGAACTGAACTCAGCAAGTGCAGCTTTCTCCTGACTGAAGTGCAGAGTGTTTGAGGACTGGGACATATGCAGGGAAACCAAAATGCTTGTTTACAAATCTATTGTACTACCAACTTTACCATACACTTGTGAAACATGGACCACTTATGAATGCCATCTCCAACTCCTTGAAATATTCCATCAACAGTGTCTCTGAAAATTTTTACGTATCACTTGGGAAGACAGGTGAACTAATGCCAGTGTACTGGAAAAAGCAAAGATCACCAGGGTTGAAGGAATGATTCTTCAACCTTGTTGGACTAGTCATGTTGTTCAGACTGATTATCATCTTCCAAAGTGGAACCCGGGGCAGACCGCCCCCATCGCCCCTCCCTCGCTACGCCCCTGCACGTTTGGCAAATCAACTCCTGCCCGGAAACCTATGTCTCCACTGTGGAAGGACATGTGGATCCAGAATTGGCCTCCATAGTCACTTACAGACACACTGTTAAGACCATATTCATGTAAGACAATCTTACTCAGCTATGAATGATCGCCAAAGAAGAAGAAAACGAAATACTCCCTACTGTCCTTGGGGAATGCACCCACTATCCAAAAAGTGCTGTCAAGTGGAGCTTATGTCTGACCTAGTAAAATTTAATTTATCTATGATCAATGAGAACTTCAGCTTCATAATCATTTAGATTCATGTCTAGAAAAACAAACAAAATAGTGAATGAAACTATGTCTCCTTGCTTCAAAAGGAAGCACAAGCTTCATTGTGGTATATGCAAAAAGCAATGGCATATTTTGTGGAAGAGTATAGAAGGCAAAGTAAACGTTTAGAAGGAGGAGGATGCTAAAGCTCTAAGTTTATTGTCAAGAGTAGAAGAGAAGCAAATAAGCAATTGACTTATTTATTTATGAGATTTATCTACCACCCTTCATCATAATTTTAGGGCAGTTCCCAGAGGATTGACTTCCAGTGTACATATTCTACCTATTAGCTAAAATCAAAACCTGTTCTGCCATGGGCGTAGCTAGGATTTATGTTTGGGGGGGGGGAACAGGCTTCATGTTAGGGGGGCAGAACCTCAGTTAGTTAAGTATTTTTATTGATTTACTTGATGGGGGGATGCCCCCTGACACATGCCCCTTGGCTACGCCCATGATATAGGATTGGAGTTTAAGCTGCTTATAGTGGAAGTTGCTTGGTGTTGAGAACTTTTAGAAAACATGGATGTAAGAATACATGTCTTATATATGTGGTATATCAACTTCGAGCAACTGGCACAACTCTTGGAATGCCTTGCCTCATCCTATGTTTTTGTGCTAGGGGAACAACTCTTAAGATTTGACAGCACAATTTATGTCTATTACTGTTCTAACTTATTAACACTGACAGCCTGTTAGGAGTTTTACAGAACCACAGAAATGATGTACCTTACTTGTAATTTACATCAGATGGATAAAATGGTTCTAAGAGGAGAGACATATAGATGTTTTTAGCACAGCAGCAGCTAGGCCATATTGTAATACACACTAGAGGATGAGATGCCACAGAATGAATAAAAAGATGGGGATGTGGTTGAGGAGAACCTGATGAGATGATGTAAGGTGGATCTGCTACTTCAGGGTAAAGAAAAGGGCCTTGAGGAGGAACTTAAATTTGGAGAACTAACTGACTCATTGAACAAAAAGGGAAACACTTGTATAGACAGCAGCATGGCAAGAGGTTTAGACAAGGGGGCCTAAATGGGACAATAAGAAGAATTTATGCAAAGGGGGGGAACCAATAAGATAAAAACGGAACGTTTTGAAAGTTAGAAGTTAGAACTTGAAAATGAGGGGCAGGGAGTCAGCAGCAAGAGTAAGGTGAGTTAACCTTTTGTGGAGGATGGGGAGATGCTGCAAAAAGAAAGGACAGAGAGAGGACATAACTGTAGTCAACACAACAGGTGGCAAGAACACAGCTTGCAAAGCTTAGCAGTATATAGAGGGAAAGTGCAGATCTCATACGGTATACTGAAAGGGATTCAGGGCATTTTGAAGAAATGATATGAAATATCTGTATTTCCATAGTGGAGGGGTCACCAACACAGTGCCTGTGAGTGCCCCATGGTATCCCAAGAAAGAAAGGAAGTTAGAGGGCAATTAGAAGTGAGTGAGTGTGGTGTGGCCACATTTGTACATTTTTCCTGGTACTGCTCCCTGCTGCTATAAGACAGTAAGAGTGTGTGTGTGTGTGTGTAGAATCAATATTGTGTTATCTCCACAATCAGGATCAGCAGGATATAGCTGACTTCCCATGGTAAGCATAAGGTTGTCAGACTGTCTCTGTAATTTTGTGATATGTTATGCATTCTGAAAATTCAAAATGAGCCCAGTAGTCTAAAAAGTTTGGCAACCACTGCCTTAGTGAAGATACTTACATGGCAACAGTGAAGGGGGGAAATGAAATTTTAAGAAGTATAAAGAGGAAAGCAAGGGAATTTAAATATAAATAAATACAACATATATAATTACTTTGTCAGAAGTACGTTTTGAATATATTCTTTTGAAGCATGCTTAGTTAGGAAAGTTTATCACAGTACACACATCTTTCTAATTAGATGGAATAAGCTAGATGATTAGAGCTGTACATTAGAAAGCATTAAAAGGTTCATGCAATTTCTTTTCGTATAATTAGAAAGGAATTTTCATAACCCATAAAAGAAGAATGTAATTGTACAATTTAACACAGAATTTAAATATTAAGATCAAACTAGCAGGGCAAGTAGCTTAATAGGATAAATGATATTAACAGCTAGTGTCAAAGCTTAATTTAAACAGAATGTCTTCATTATTCAAAGAGTTGAGCAAATGCAACTCTCAAAAGGTTCCCCCCCTATTGTTTTTCTTCAAAAACAAAGAAATATGCTGGAACATGCAGGGAGACCGAGAAAGTACAGCTGCCTCTGGCCATTGGACCTCACTGTCATATTGTGGTGCAAGATGTTATAAGAAAAGAGCTTCCCACAGAACTTGCGCACAGATCCTTTTAAGAACTCGTTAATTTTGCTCTTGTTGGAAGGATAAGAGTGCTGAAATAGAACACTCATTTTCAGCTTTGACTTTTCAAAGTTCAGGAGAAGCAAGCAATCTATTTCACTTTCTACAGAGACCTAAAATGTGAACATAAAAGCAGAAGAAGAGCCCTTTTGGATCTGGCCAAAGGTCTCACTCATCCAGGGTGACTGGGCAGACAGAACTTTTGGCACTGCTGAACCTTGTAACTTTGCTGGAAGATAGTTGTGTTGCAGAGGGTGTGTGTGTGTGAGAGAGAGAGAGTGACCAAAAGAAGAACAGACAGAGCTCAAAGATCAAATCAACCATAAGTGAAGGTGCTGGTGGTTGTCTGGAAATTAGGGAAGTTGCAAGTTTAGACAGCAAGAGCCCATTCACACCATCATCAAACAATGTGACAATGTGATGTTGTGAAAGGCTCCTTATTGCTTGAGCCTAGAACCTATCAATAGCATGTGATAACCTTGATACTTACCCACCTCTGAGCCAATTCATAAAATTAGCTAAGATAGTTAATTACTTGGAGCCTTTATATTGCACACCTAAACTGGCATAAAACATCCCATGGCTGAAGAATAATAGTTCATAATAATACTTCAGGAATCTTACCATAAATAAGTCCCGGGCACCAATATCAACAGCAAGCAGAAAGGCCTTTTCAAATCTTTGATGCCTACAGCACAAGGAGAAAACAAAAAGGACAAATTGAAGTTCATGGCTAACATGCCTACAACAAGTGTACAGTAATCTGACAGCTCATCTTAATTCTTCAAGCACCATCTCTCTGTGTAACCTCTTTAAGAATAGGCCTGGTGTGATAAGCATAGTTATTATACATTAAAAATTATGTTTTAATAAATAAATAGTGAATAGTGAGGTCAAGATGTTGGTGTTTAGGCCATTGAGCTCTCTGTGGCCCAGCCATTATTTCTTTCATATTCCATAAGCAGTCAGCATCCATATCTATATGTTTGTTGGACTATGAATTGTTAAACCCAATCTTTGTTTTTCCTAGGTGGTTGTGATTGTGAAACAAGTCTGAATGCCCCTCTATAATTTACAAATACAATTCAAAGTACCTCAAACAATCACGAACCCATATGTCTCTTCGAAAAGAGAGATAAGGAAATCTGCCTGCAAACCATGAAGTTCAGATACTTCTTTTGGCAAAAGTGATAGCCAACAGATATATGACCTTCAAGATTAGAGCTCTCTGTCTGAAAGTGAAAAAAGTGAAAAAAAGGATCACTTTCTGTCTGTATATTTGTAGCATATGGCTGTCAACATGACAATTATTATAGGTCGAGAGATTTTAAATATGAAGTAAACAGGACTCAATCAAGCAATACTTATTTATGAACACCACTGAAATCAATATGCATGCATATACATGGTCTCATAAGATATGCGGGGGGCAGAAGCACAGCTTGTTCCAAGTTTTGGTGCTCCCCTGAACAATAAATTTTAGCCACCCCAGGCAAGAAACCTACCTGTTCTGTACTGAGAGTGTTTTGCTTGTTCACTTCTACATTGGGTAATATGTACAATCACTTGTTTATACTGTAAATTTGTGCATATTCTCCAACCTGGCCTCTAAATGTGTACAATGGTCAGTGATCGTGCATATTCTGTATTCAACACACACTAAAATTGCCATCAACAGTGGACTTTGTTTACCATGCCATAACCTGGTGCTGCACAGCATTTAAGCATTTGAGTCAGGAAACACCCCACCCCCAGACAAATCTAACCTTTACCATGAACTCACTAGATGGCCTTAAAGAAGCCATTCTCCCCACAACCACTGTTCCTAATCTGCAATTTGGAGCTAACTACTGGTTGTAACTGTATCTGTTTTGTTCTTCATTTGTTTGTTTTATAATTCAATAAAATGCTATAAAAATAATAACAGGTTGTAAGGATTACTGAGTGTATGCAGGGAAGGACTTTGGTATATGGTACCCTAAACAAGGACATCATTTGGTGCCCCCCCTAAATATTTCTTATTTTCATGCCCTCCTACCTCTTGTCTGCCATTCTGCGCATGGTCTCAAGTGGGCAACATCACAGCTGCAGCAAATTAACCGCCAGTCTGACCAGGGCCTAACTTTGAGTATGTACCAGTATAAATAATAGGTTTTATTATTATGTTTATTTTGTGGCTCCTCGTCTCGACAGCCTGTGAAGGGAACCACCCACACTGCCCTAAATCTGGTGCCAGTGTATGTAAAGTTCATTGAAAATTCAGTAGATTCTGCTAGTCATCAAAATCAGCAAAGAATGATCTATGAGCAAAAGCTATAGTTCCACATTGCCCACCAATCTGAGTTTATCAAACTGATGTTGGCACACCAAGGAAGGAACAAAGGGCCCACCTTAACAGTCAATTTAGATCTAAAAGGATTCACATCCATGTTCTCTTATACATATGCATATTCAGATAAATTAAATAGAGATTAAAATTGCTTGAAAAACGATTGATAATCTTGTGAAATATCCTGTTATTGAGGTTATAAAGGTAAAGGGACCCCTGACCATTAGGTCCAGTCGTGACTGACTCTGGGGTTGCACACTCATCTCGCATTATTGGCCGAGGGAGCCGGCGTATAGCTTCCGGTCATGTGGCCAGCATGGCAAACCAGAGCAGCACATGGAAACGCCGTTTACCTTCCCGCTGTAGCGGTTCCTATTTATCTACTTGCTTTCTGATGTGCTTTCGAACTGCTAGGTTGGCAGGAGCTGGGCCCAAGCAGCGGGAGCTCACCCCGTCACAGGGATTCAAACTGCCGACCTTCTGATCAGCAAGCCCTAGGCTCAGTGGTTTAACCACAGCACCACCTGGGTCCCTGTTATTGAGGTTATATGCCTCGTTAATAAATATTGTGGCATGGTTCTAAAGAGGATGTGAAAGGCTACAGGACTTGCTTTGAGGCTTGGGAAGGCTAAGGTAGGAAAAGAGACCAAAAAACCTCTGCAGCTGTTGGTGGTGGTAGCTCTAAGTATAGTAGGGGTAGTAGTAAGATTTCTAACTCACCCTTCATCTAAGGTCCCAGGACAGGTTATGAATTAAAAATACAATATACTAAAAACAGTTTAAACATGTTGAACATTTCAGAACCATGTCCCATGAAGAAGCAAAGATGTACAAAACAAAAACACTCTAATACTTATTGGGTGGCCCTGTGTGTTCGAGTAGTGGTGGTGGTGGGTCTTGCTACCCTTCTTGTATGTACAGTACTTGATTTTTGTGGGGAGGGAGAATATGCTGGCAATAGAAAATATTTTGAGTTATTTATAACCAACAAGCAGTCTTAGACATGCTCATTGACCATGTAAGCGTATTCCTGGTGCTGAACTGATAAAAGGAGTACTGCTACATTCCCCCCTCTCATTTTCAGTAAGAATGCACAATGTTTAGAAAATCATCTGTGCCACAATTTTAATTTATAAACCTTTCCTTGTAAATGAAGAAGTCTTAGAACCTGCCTCACCAAGAAGTCCAGTGAAGGATGATGTGTGTTATGTAAACGAGCATTTAAAATCTTTCCAAAGGAAGACAATGAGAGTAATGAATATTGGAAACAATTTGCATGTAATTGAATCCAACAAAAATTAAGTTTTAATTTGTTCAAATTCTGAAATGCATATGCAAATTTTTAAGTATCTGGAATATCGTCGGAGCATTTACTTAACAACAAGCAATTGTATTTAAGCATAAGAACGGTTGATGAAAATAGGTTAAATCAACTACAGTTACCAAACATTTGCCTTAGGGCTTACATGATCACTTTTAATTCAGTTATTTCATTTAATATTTCAATTTAATAGTTTACTCTTTCATTCATTTTCTAGGCAACCTGCCCATTTCTTAAGAACTAATTATTCATAAGAAACAAACCCTCATAAATTCTCCTATCAGCAATTTTTGGAACAGAAACAATAGTCTGGTTTTAAAAATGAAAAACAATGCTACCCACACTGTGTAATATTTACTTTTAAACACAAGATAACTAAAAAGGGAGAATGATTCAGTAACAGAGAATATATTATGATGGAATATCAATTCCATTTAGAAGAAATGCAAGAGATCAAAAAGTATTTGAAAATAGACTGCTTCCTCTGATAAAAGGCATGAGAAAAAATGAAAACAAATTTGAAAAAGTATTTCAAGAGATTTAGAGCTCTATTTTTTTTAAAAAAAAAACACATAGTGGTGTATTTTGTAGTTAATTACAGTAAATTCCTATGCAAATAGAGCAAATTCAGCTCCAAGTCCAATGTCACTACATATTTCACTGATTGAGCAATAGCAAAAAATAAAAAAAATCCTTCCCATAGCACCTTAGAGACCAACTAGGTTTGTCATAGGTATGCATGCACACTTCTTCAGATACACTGAAAAAGAAGTCACCAGACCCTCAAGTATAGTCAGAGGGTGGGGAGGGGTATTACTCAGAAGGGTGGTGGGAATGGGTGATTGGCTGATAGGAATGGTAAACCTGTTGACGACTGTTAATGACTGCAATTGGTCTTGCTGGAAAAAGCAAGGGGTGAAAAAGAAAGCTTTATCATGTATAATGAGATAAGAATCCAATGTCTTTACCCCTCCCCACCCTCTGGTTGGTCTCTAAGGTGCTACTGCAAGGATTTGTTCGTTTGTTTGTTTGGACTACGTCAGACCAACACGGCTACCTTCCTGTAACTGAGCAATAGCAGAAATTCTATTCAATTCACTTTGCAGGATTTAATATTTACCACAGACCAAGTCATTGTACTGTCATCAGATAATGCGCAAAGATATACACCCTAAATTTCAATTAAATTAACATTTGAGTATTTCTGAAGTGTGCATAATCAGCTATAAGCCCTTAAGGTACAGTCCACCCCCTCCTGCACAACCACTAGAGTACCAACAGTGAGCTCCCTTGGCTCTGTTCAATTGACACAGGCTACTTGTACCCAGAGGATGAGTGGTCTAGATATGTGAAATGGCCTGTGAAGTCCTCTTTCTGATCAGAAATTATTTCTCATACAAACTTTGTTTTAGAATGATTATTTATGTGGTGTGGAAACTAAATGTGAGCCCTTACACAAATAAAAGATGAGCACCCACCACCTACTACTCAGTGCTCTGAAGATCTCACTGCCCTTTATGTGGTCAGGTGTATAGTTAAAGGCACCAATCTCATAGAATCACAGAATTGTAGTCCAACCCCCTGCAATGCAGGAAATATCAACTAAAGCATCCATAACAAATGGACACCCAACCATACCTGTCAACTTCTGGATTGGAAAATAAGGGATCAGCAGCAGCCCGGCACCGGAAGTCGCTTCTGCGCATGTCCAGATATGCGCAGAAGCGACATCCGGTGCCATGCTGCCCGTGTCCGCATGCCTGGGCATCAGAAATCGCTTCTGCGCATGCTTTTGCGCATGCCCGGACATGCGCAGAGGTGATTTTCAGCCGGCAGGAGCTGCTTCCTTATAAATCCGGGGGAATTACGGGATATTTTGCCATTCGGGGTAACAGCGGGAAACGGATTTAAATACAGGGGTTTCCCGCGGAAAACAGGAGACTTGACAAAAAGATCTTGATGTTTAGCCAGAATCTCCTTTCTTGTACCTTGGCGTAATTGGTTTGGGTCCTGCCCTCCAGAACAGGAGAAAACAAGCTTCCTCCATCTCCCCTGTGACAATTCTTGAGATATTTGAAGATGGCTATCGTATCTCCTCTCAGTCTCCTCTATATCTATCTGGACATAAGGACTGCCCAATATTAATTGAAGCCAGCATCTGTGGAATGCGTTGTTCTTGCTGTTAATGCCAGATAATGAAATATATTTCTTTTCTATGTTAATCTATTGCAAAGATTAAAGGAGTGTGTACTGGATACCACCACACTGCTTTCTGAGATTCTAAAGACACAACCTAAATTAGTGGTGTGTGAATTAGGGTGGAAAGCAACTACAACAATACAATGTATGTGTATGTCCTGCCTTTAGAACACTGGGAAACAGTGTGATGATGGCGTACTGCAAATAACTAAATGAACTAACGGGATTGTATCTCAGAAAGCACACTGAAATGAAGTACAAAAAAGCACTGTACAACTAAAAGCAAGTGAGAAATGGTTATTTGAATGAAGTAGGAAAAGTGCAAAATATGGAAGGCTTTGCCAATCATCCCAAGGTCCCTTGTGGTTTTTTTGGCCAGAAAACTGCAAGAAGCAGCAGCAGCAGTTCTTCTTCTTACTAAGCAATTGAGTAGAATACTGCCTGCTTGTCATCTTTGCGTAAGAAGGACAGTCAAAGCGGCTGCATTCATTTTTCCTTTAACAGAAGCAAGACATTCATGGGTTGCGGGGGACATGCAATGTTTCAAAAGAGGGCAGGGAAGAAGGAGTCCTCTGTAGAGCCACCTCTTCTAGGATATAAGGCTTTGAAAGGAATTAAAGCTGGTTTATTGTTGAAAAGATTTATTGTTGTTGCAACGTCCAAATTCTGTTTCTGCATTTCTCACATGAACAGACCGAGAAGCACAATGTCATGGTTTTGAACTAGTTCCCAGGACAGTAGTCAGTATGGAATGAACCGTCAAAATGGTGTTTCTATGGATTAAGGAATTTTCTGTATGCCACCATGCACTTTGCTATATATATTGCAGTGGTATAGAGAAAAACATATAAAAATCCCCCAGTCAGTGTGACTGGAGATGAATAGATTACAAAGTGACAATAGTTGATGCTGGGAACAATTTAAAGGCAACTTCATAGGATGTCCATTTCACATGCAGTAAATCACATATAATTGAGTAGCCTCAGTTTCCTTTTATGTTGTTGTAAGAATGAACACATTTCCTTTTCACAGTTTGGCTCTTTTAATTTTGGCAAAGTTCTGAGACTCTTAATGAAAGAGACTGAAGAGGTACATAGAATTATTCAATTAAAATTATAATTCAAACAGTAAAGCTGTAGCTGCTTTCAAAACGCATCTCATACGTTCTTTTTATTAGAATCTCCTTTCCCTTTGAATTTCCCACACTCCTTATCATTTTTATTTTCCTCTAAGAGAAAATATTTTGTTGCCATAGCAATCTCTTGTAGGGATGTTGCTAAAATGGCTTTCCTTCAGGCTTGTAAATGCTGCAACTCACATCCCCACTGCACGCACCTCCTCCCTACCTCTTAGGATCCTCAACCTCTTACTGTTTAGGAACTCCTCAATAGTCTACCTTTATCTTAAAATACAGGCACACTCCAGCATTCTCTTCCAAAGTACTCTGGGCTGAAAACAGATGTTAATTAAAAATGCTGATAAGAACCGATGACACCTGTTGTTTCACACTTATTTTGCTCAACCCTGTCTGTTAAATCCCAGCTTTTATTACATTAATTCTCTTCAGCTTTTCTTCTGTTCCAGCTTTAGCCCTCTCACTCTGGTGATCATGTAAACTTAACAGTATGTCTTGAAAGCTACATTTATTGAGAAAACATATCAGCATGTCTACACACCAGGAGGCAGCACTAAAGCAGAGGGAACTAAGGTTAGGGATGAGTAGCTGCTTCTACTAAAAATCCCTATTGTGTTAAGTGTGATATCTCATCAATTTTTAAAATGTAGATCAACATTTGGTAGTAAAAATTAAGAACTCAATGCACTTTTTCATGGTTGCAGGACCAGCTTTTCCTTAGACCTCTGGACAATATTGGTTACAGATGCTTTCAAACTATTGAGTACATTACATCAAAAGTTTCACTGTTTACTGTGAACCTATACAGTAGGTTCAGGGCCTGCTCCAGACAGACCCCCTCCTGTATGCCTTGACTGAAAGGTGGTATATAAATGCAACAAACAAACAAACAATAATAAAAATACATTGAAATAAAGTCCATTTAATTGTGTGTCTTTTTCCACAAATTTTTGCTAACTGATGCTTCAATATGTTATGTAATCCTTCCCCACACTTGTGTTGATGTCATTAAATTTCCCTAGCTTTGATCATTTTTTACATGGGTAGCTTATGGGTAACCTTAACTGGGAGGATGTTTCAAAAGACATGGGAGATAATAGGAGAAGCTGCCTTTTGGTGTGTAGACATGCTGAGCACATTCTAAGAAATGCTGTCTACATGACACAAGGTAATCATTTATTTGGTATACACATTATCCCCAAACTCAATCTCTGACCTTCCAGAATATCACTTGCTAAACTGCAAAAGCATACCCTGCCATGAAGTGGGCAGCAGCTATTGCCTTCAACTGCATGCCAATTTTTACCTTCTATTAAGCTAGCAAAAGTCTGGATCATCAGTTTACTACCAAGTTAGCACTACTTTAAAAAGCATTTGTTATATCCATTTTGATTCCAGTGAGCCACCAAGACAGGATCATAGCCTTTGCTTTACTTTAATAATGGAACTTGATCATAAAAATGGATGCTTTGTGCCCCAGATGACAGCAATCTTTTAAACTCTTGCTCCCTTTTTGTTGCCAAAGAGGTACCGAATGGTATTGATCTCAAGTTATACAGACAAACGAGGAGAGGTACTTTAAGCCTGCTTTCTTCCCTCACTGGTCTCCTGATTTCTCCGAGGAACCCCCCACTCCCCCCCAACTTCCGTCTTCCTTGGTCATTCCCACTTCTCTCTGTCAGCTCCTCTTTGTTCACTCTTATTCGCAGGGGCGTAGCCAGGATCAAAACTAGGGGGGGGGCAAGCCATGGTCATTCAGGGGCGGGGCCCCGAAGTGGGAACGTGGGCGGGGCTACAGGGCCAGCTGGCCTGACGATATCGTGGTGGCGGCAGCTTCTGGGGCTGTGCTTCTGGGGCTGGCAGCATCGATGGCTACCCTGCTTGGCTGGAGAGGATGGGCAGGCGAGAGGGGGTGACAGGGCGGGCGAAGGTGAGGCAAGGCACGGCCACAGACACGACGGCTCCAAGGCGTTGCTGCATATCAGCATAATATTTCAACCATGTTGTGGGTTCAAGCCCCACCTTAGGAAAAAATTCCTGCATTGCAGGGGGTTGGACTAGATGACCCTTGTGGTCCCTTCCGACTACAATTCTATGATTCTATTGATATATAGCCATAGCATATGCATCATTCTGCTTTCTTGAATTGTCCTACTCCTAGGCATAGCAGCCAACTCCTAAAGGCCTAGGTGCATCTCCCCCCCCCCAATTACTGGTAAATACAGTGGTACCTCGGGTTACGAACGCGATCCGTTCCGGGTCGCAGTTCGTAACCCGAAAAGTTCGTAACCCGAAAAGGGCCCGAACTGCTATTTCCGCTATTTGTGCGCTTTGCGCATGCGCAAAGGCGTGCGGCGCTTCTGCGCACGGTGAAAATACTTCCGGGTTTGCAAAGTTCGTAACCCGGGTTGTTCGTAACCCGAGGTGTTCGCAACCCGAGGTACGACTGTACTGTATTTTAAAGAGTCACCCCCCCCATGTTGATGGGCTTTCTATGTGGGGCTTCTCTGCCCCCCCGTATTTTATTAAGGATGGAAGAGGGAAGGAAGGAAGAAATAGAGAGAGGGATAACTCATATTTGTGGGTGCCTCTGGGTGATGCTGTGATGCTGGAACTCTGCAGTAAGAGGACGGGAGGGTCAGGCAGGCGAGAGGGGGTGGCAGGGCGGACGAGGGCGAGGGAAGGCACGGCCGCAGTCACGACAGCTCCGAGGTGTTGCTGCATATCAGCATAATATTTCAACCATGTTGTGGGTTCAAGCCCCACCTTGGGAAAAAGATCCTGCATTGCAGGGGGTTGGACTAGATGACCCTTGTGGTCCCTTCCGACTACAATTCCATGATTCTATTGATATATTACCATAGCATATGCATCAATCTGCTTTCTTGAATTGTCCTAAGCATAGCAGCAAACTCCTAGAGGCCTAGGTGCCCTCCCCCCAATTACTGGTAAATACTGTATTTTAAAGAGTCACCCCCCCATGTTGATGGGCTTTCTATGTGGGGCTTATCTGCCCCCCCCCGTATTTTATTAAGGACGGAAGAGGGAGGGAAGGAAGGAAGAAATAGAGAGAGGGATAACTCACATTTGTGGGTGCCTCTGGGTGACGCTGTGATGCTGGGTGACGCTGTGATACTGGTACGCCTGTACAGGAGCTTTGCAAGCAGCTTTCTCTCTGCTTGATTTACAGCAGGCACGTCCAACAGGTAGATTGTGATCTACCAGTAGATCACTGGATGTCTGTGGTAGATCACCGCTAGTTCACTGGCACCCCTAAAAAAAGCTCACCCGAAATTTTCCTCCTCCCTAAAAAAAGCTGAACTATGACCTGAAGCCCTAAACAAAAATGGGCCTCCCTTCCTCCTAAAAGAAGCTCAACAAGTTTGACCTAAACTCAAAAAAACAGGGCTTCCCTTCCTTAAAAAAACTCAACAGCTTTGACCTGAACCCCCCAAAAGGGGGTAGATCACTCCCAGTTTTTAACTGTGAGTAGATCAGAGTCTCTTGGGAGGTGGCCACCCCTGATTTACAGTATACAGATGCAGGAGGAGAGGCAGACTGGAACACCTCTGCTTTTTATAAACAGCACTGTGTCTATCAAAAGCTACAGCCCCCCCCCTTTCTTATTCTTTTCCTTTTAGCCTTGCACAGCCACCTTAGTCAATGCACCCTCATTAAATCGCCAATAGAACTCTTAATGCGATCCCTGAATGCTCATTAACAACTACCACTGAAGAACAATAGGGTGAATTGGTCAGCTATCAAACCTTGCCTGAAGGGATTTTCTGCTCCATTGTCTTAACTGCTTAAGTACCGGTAGCCACTTTGCTTTATTTATTTGATGTGTTTTTGTTACAGATTTTTTTTCCGCCCCCCCCCCCCAGCAAGTGGAGAGCTGCTCTCGCTAAAGCAAAGCCCTTTCCACTTCAGTTTTTGGAGGGGAAAAGTGCTGGTTATGGTCTGTAAAATACAATAATTTTTTGCTTCTAGGGGGGGCAGCTGCCCCCTCCTGCCCCCCTGCCTACGCCCATGATTCATTCAATCCCCTTTCTTTCTATGTTCTCTACAACTTTTTAGAAGACTTTCCCCCTTGCCTTTCTTCCCGCTGGTTCTTTCCTCCATCTTTTCTGCTTTTTACCATTCAATTTTGTGCCAAAGATTCACTTTTAGGACCACTACTCATATCCACCTGGTACCACCCATTTGCAAGATCCCTGCCCCAGAATATTCCTAATTGGATTTGAATCTTTTCCATCTATCTGATGCCACCTCTCTTTTCCCTTTCGTAAAAGAAGCCTCAACCCTCCCACCCCAACTCCTTTACAAACTTCCTAGACAACCTATCAGTGCCCCAAACTCTTGTTTTTCCTCCTTGGAAAATGGCTTTTAAGCACTTCCATACCACACAGAAACACTACCCAAACATTATCCTGGTGTTTGCAACCTCTGTCCTGTTACTGAATCCGTCCTGTGTCAGTGGCGTAGGAAGGGGTGGGTGGTGGGTGCGGTCTGCCCCGGGTGTCATCACTGGGGGGAGGTGACATCGCTGCCCTTGGGATGCTCACTGTGGGCAGCACCCTCCTGGGACGCCTGCCACTCACCATGGGCAGCACACCCCCTGGGATGCTCATTGCTCACCACAGTTGGTGCCCCCGCAGGTGGCTAGCTCCACCCCCGCGGGCATAGCATGTGCACTGCTCCAGGTGCCGGAGCAGCTAGCTCCGCCTTTGCTCTGTGTTCATCACTCTTCAGTTCAGCCTTCTCTTTCGGTCAGAATTCTTTCCCCACTATTCCTCCCTTCCACACCTTTCCTATATGTTCCTATGTATTCTTTAGACCAGTTCACTTGAATGAATGGCTTTAACTCTATAAATGCCTGTTGCTATGGTTGCTTAAGAAAAACTGTTCCAATTAACATCTCTTCAAGATTAATCTATTAAAAGGGAAAATTAGAATATTTTAAGTTTCTTACATTATTTCTCTCTGTTGTTCCTTCCCTGTTAACCCTTTATGGGAATGCTATGTGGTCTCTATTAAAATATCTTAAAGACATGTCAAGGTTGAATGCACATTGTGCACCTGCTTGCATCTAAATGGTACATGTGCTACATTAACCATAAAATCAAGAAAGTGGCCTAATATAAGGGGTCAGCTTTGAAAACTAATTTTAATGTTGGGGTTGAGACCTGAAACGTAGATAATATAATCATTAAATTTAAAGAGTGAGGAATAAAATTGACCAATTTTAGAAGTTCAGTGTGAAAAATTGTATTAGGCCACACATTGCTAATTTGCATTTTTAGTATGCATTAAACTCAGCTCCCCCTAACAGTTATATCTTTTAGTCCAAATACAGAGCATATCCACAGAACCACTCACTTCTCTATAAAATTGAGGAATGATTCACTTTAAAACGTGATTATGGCAAAACAAATGAAAACAGCGCCTTATCTACAATCAGTGCTTTTTTCTGTGGGTACTCCGGGACACTTTTTTTCTAGAAGAAAAGCACTGTCTACAATGCATGTCTTTATAAGAAGGAAAGTCTAGCTAAACAAACAAAGCTGATAATAAATGCTTTTTTTCCAGGGCAATCTTTTAAGAAAATGTGTTATCCACATTAAAGGACAAGGTTACTGAAATGAGTAATTAATCTGAAGTTAATAAAAAAATTAAAGCTGTCATTCACCTGAGCAGATGGTGGAAGAATCTTCTTGCATATCTGCTGATCTGGTCCCTGTATTCCAACACAGTTGTCTCAGAGAGAGGCCTTGTGGGTGCATAGAAGGTCCCGAGGCTTGCCTCCAGCTGAGCTGTGGAGTTCAAACACAGCACCAGTGAAACAAGTGGAAACCCTTCACCTATAAGAAACTGCTCTTGTCAGTCAGGTTTTTCAAAGACAGACACAATGAATTTATTGCCAGAGAGGTGAAGTAAAAAATGTGACAGCTGGTACAAAAGCAAACCTATGTACAACAACTGAGGCAGGATCAATGATGATTAATTTTGGAACAACAAAGCAGCTGTCAACAGAACAGGCTGTTCTCTAATTATTTCTATGTGGCAATAATGACTCATCAGCATGATAAAATATGAACAAAGTTCTTCCTTGTAAATATCAAGCCCCAGTTTACTTATTTGTCCTTCATACCAACATAGCAACATAGCCCTGGCTTTTCTTAAGCTTCTCAATTGTGCCACAGGTCAACAGGTGAAGAACTTTTCCTGTGATGGCCCCTGGGGAATGGAATTTACCTCAGCGCATATTTCACCACCTCTACAAGGAGCATTGACAACAGCAGGACTGCTTTTCTGCCTTCAGAATTATTCAGGGTGACTTAACATAGCTACCAGAAGAATGCTATCTTAATGAGAGTATATAATTGCTACATTCCAAAGCACTTCCTTCCCAATCAGCAGCAATTTCTCCTTTGTAGCATTTTTAAAAAGTATTGAGTGTTTTTCTTGTCCAGAAATATTTCAAGTTTTTACACCAAACCGTTCTCTTTTATACCACAAAGTTCTGTTTGCACACAGCTGCCGGCCTTGGAAGAAATAACTGCTTTGCGGGCGGCACCCATAGTAAGGTGCTTACAAAGACTTAAAAACACATTCATTTTCTCAGGCTCACTGGTCCATTTTAGATATTGTGTATAATCCCTGACAATGCTCATTGACGGTACCTGGTTTAATTTTATGTATATATTAATACTTATTTGATATGTTTGAAAGTTTTTAACATTTAAGGATTGAAATTTTATTCTGTAAAATACTTCAGGATCCTTGAATGGGAAGTGGTCTATAACTCATTTCAAGAAATAAAACCTATTATGCTGGTCATTGACAGTATCAGTGAAAATCTTATTTGAATAAATAAAACTGAGAGCACACTATTTATTTATTTACCTACCATCTTTTTGGGTATAACACAAAGATAGAAAGCTTTTGTACACTAATAAAGGTAAAGGGACCCCTGACCATTAGGTCCAGTCGTGACCGACTCTGGGGCTGCGCGCTCATCTCGCATTATTGGCCGAGGGAGCCGGCGTATAGCTTCCAGGTTATGTGGCCAGCATGACAAAGCCACTTCTGGCGAACCAGAGCAGCACATGGAAATGCCGTTTACCTTTCCGCTGTAGCGGTTCCTATTTATCTACTTGCATTTTGAAGTGCTTTCGAACTGCTAGGTTGGCAGGAGCTGGGACCGAGCAACGGGAGCTCACCCCATCACAGGGATTCGAACCGCCAACCTTCTGATCAGCAAGCCCTAGGCTCAGTGGTTTAACCACAGTGCCACCTGGGTCCCTTAGTACACTAATAAAATATGTTAAAAAATTAATCAATCGAATAAAATAAAGTGTGGCATGAAAACTACAACATTAATAAAAGCAGGGGCTTTCACCCCATCTGGAGGAAGGTGGAAGTTCCTACAGGGCTATCCTGCAAGTAGTTTAAATAACTAGGCAAAAATATATTTAGGTTAAATAAGTAATATAATTTGTTGGGATTAATGACAATGCTCAGGGATGGTGGGAATTGTAGTCCCAAACATCTGGAGGGCCAGAGTTGGCTATGCCTGCCATAAACCCTTGATTATAAACACTTGCATGCATAATGCCATTTTGGGATTATTCCTTCTACACTAGACTTTCCCTCAGTAACGACTCTATTTGCTCATTCACTTACAGTGTGGTGTAGTGGTTAAGAGCGGTGGACTCCTAATCTGGTGAACTGGGTTTGATTCCCAGCTCCTCCACAAGCAGCTGCTGGGTGACCTTGGGCTAGTCACACTTCTCTGAAGTCTCTCAGCCTCACTCATCTCACAGAGTGTTTGTTGTTGGGGAGGAAGGGAAAGCAGATTGTTAGCCGCTTTGAGACTCCTTGGTAGTGATAAAGCGGGATATCAAATCCAAACTCTTCTTCTTCTTCCTCTTCTTATGACTGAGATTATTAATTCCAAAATACAGCATTATTACAATTTCCTCATTGTTGCATTTTATGGGGTTGGTGGCGCAGTGACATTTAGAGCTTCTGTCGCTGGGAATAACAGCATAAATCTTTCAGAAGTGAACTGATAAAAAGGTCTATTGTCTCACCAGGTATGAAGTGGTGGTTGGTTAGGTATGTAAGCCTGCCTTTCTACCTGCCTGCCCATCAGTCATTTGTTTTACTGCCCTTCCCTTGCTCTGCAGTGAAACTGTCAATTGGTGTTGGCAAAGTCCTGTAGGTTTGTTTGCTTTTTAAATTAACACATTGCTAAGTGCACCAGTGCTGGTGCGCTCAGATATCCTTTTCAAGGAAAAAAGGAACATCTTAAGAAGACACACCCAAATCTCTCCGCCCCTTCAAAGAACAGGACTAATGGTGGATGCAGGGAGAATATGGTGGACAGATAGTGTAAAGGTTCAGTGCGTCTGGCAATTAACCAAAAGATTGGTGGTTTGAGCCCACCCAGGGACAGCTGTGGGCAGCCTGGGGCAGCACGCATGCCCTGCGCCTGAGGGAGGTGCCAGCTGCACACGGGGGCACCACGGGGCCTCCGAGGAGTCTGCCTGCCTCCTCCTGCTCAACTGCTATACAGCTGAGGGGGAGGCAACAGGAGGACTGTTTGGGGGCAGGGCAGAGCCTGTGGGCACTCAAGCCACCACATCACTCCCAGGAGAGATGCGTGGCTCAGGCACACTGCAGACCCCGTGGTGAGTGCCGCTCACCATTTTGTCACCCTCCCCTCAGACACCCGGGGCAGACTGCACCTACCGCAGCCCCCTTGCTATGCCCCTGGTTGTGGGCAGGATTCCAAAATTGCAGGGGGTCGGACTAGATGACTCTCAGGGTTCCTTCCAACTCTACAATTCTATGATTCTATGAAGTTTCCCTAGCTACTATTGCAAGGGGAAGCTTTAAGGATTTGCTTCCCCCTTAAGGGGCATTGGAAGAGCTTGGGGATTCCCCCCTCCCCAGTTTTGTCCTAGCTGTCAAAAATTTACCCTTCTTGGGCTTTGATTGCCTCCCCTACAACTGACTCGCTGATATTTATTAGTGCTGACATGGAGGCAACAGGTGATGGAAGAACTTGCCTTAAGGTTTCATTGTACTGCTTCTGGAATGAACTGAATCTCTTGCACCTTACTTTTTACACAGACAACAGCCACTGTCACCATTCTGCCCAGATAATGGGAAGGGGGTGGGAGGCCACTGCCAGGAGCAGTCTTCAAACAGCTGAGGCATCATGCAATACCTGGATAGCTTCCTCCAGACTGAGGTGAAGTGAAGGGAGTTGGAAAATTCCAGATATTAGTGAAATTGGCATGGCCTTTTATTATCTGTAGATTGGGCATTTTAAATATATTTCCTTCCCCTGTTCTTAATGTATCCATGGTTTTTTGTTTTTGTTAGGTTGTAAGTCACTTTGGGTTGCCTTAGGCAAGATAAAGTGACTAACAGATTGATTAAATAATGATGATGATGATAATATTGTCTTTCCTCCCTCTGCATTGTCAGTTTCACCAAGGAGCTCTCCACTGACATTTGAAAACAATCACTTTCCTGGTCCTCCCAAACTGTTTCCTATATAGAACATTCCTTCCCCTAAATAGGCATAGAACAAAGAGGAGGAATTGGTAAAGGAGCCTAATTATACTAATTCAAATACCTCAGGAGTGGGACTGCTAAGAGAGTGGGTAACTGCTGAAAAGTGCCCCTCACTCATGAACCAAAGTATTAGGCTGAGAAGGGTGCTGGGCTGTGTCAAAAGTATTTAACTGTAACATAACTACTGTACTGGTAAGTAACTGTAATAACTAAGTAAAGGAATGAGAGTGAAGTCACAGAAACCAAGTTAAGCACCTATTCCAGAAACCTTAGCATCTACTTGAACTGCAGAGAAGCTGTACATTTATTACTTTGTTTTAATGCCTGCAGTATCTTTAGTGTAATTAAAAAGTTACAGTGGTACCTCGACTTACGAATGACTCGACAACTGAATTTTTTGACTCATGAATGGGGGTAATGGCCGCGCGCTTACGAATGTCTTGACATCCGGAAAAAGCCGCGGCGGTTTTAGATAGGGATTTTTCGACTTACGAATTTTTAGATAGGGTTGCTTCGCCTTACGAATTTTTCCGTTTTCAATGCATTCCTATGGGAAATCGCGTTTCCAATGGTGTTTTTCGACTTACGAATTTTTTGACTTATGAAGGTGCCTTCGGGGTGGATTAAATTCGTAAGTTGAGGCACCACTGTAACTGGTTTCCGAAAGAACACAAGTCTTGACCCATCTTTGTTTCACCAACTTATTTTTGTAAATAAAACTTTTCCTCTTTTCCTCTAAATTACTAAGTTTTCCCTCACATAAGACCCCTACAAGACAGCCTGTGGTAAATTGTAGAAATTTGTTTAATTGGCATACTGTGCGGTGGGTCCGCTATATTTGAGGATAGTTAGCCGGGTGAGCCCACTACATTGGTGGTTAGCCATGGGATCCACTACACCCCCTCCTCCACAAACACATTTAAAAGGGCATAGAGCCAAAAGCCAGGTTATAGAGAAATTTTCTTGTCTGGCACCTAAAGATATGTAATGGAGGTACCAGGCGAGCCTTCCTGGGGAAGACATGCTGCAAACTGGGAGTCATAACAGAAAGAGCCCATTTTCATGTTGCCATCCCCTGCACCTCTCGTGAAGGGCCCCAAATGATGGTTGCAGGGTCCGGATTGGTTCATATCCTTGAGATATTGTGGTCTTGAGCTGATTTATAGGTCAAAACCAGCACTTACAGAACTTTTCATGCTGGTGACACACTTTTTAGACTTGCATCATTTCACAACACAGTTATTCAGTTTTACTAGCAAACCAGAGGACCCGTTCTCAGCCCCGGGAGGAGAGCAGGGAGCATTTTCATGACACACCTACACACTGTAGCTTATACACTGACATGTCAGGACACACAGTTTGGAAAGCTCTGATGTAGATGTTAAACAACATAGAGGACTGCTAGGTGAGCACAAAAAAGGGAATAAAATTCTGTTGTCATCTAGAAGCAAAGTATAATTGATAGAAATTCCTCTCTTCCTTTAGCTGCAGATACAATTTGATTTGAGATACAGGTGCTCCTTTCAAGGCAGATGGGCAAACTGAATTTTAGTTAATCAAAGTTTTTCAAGTGCTTTAAAGGTGTTTGACCTGTAGGGAAATTTCTCTCTCTGATATGCTGCCATAAATGTCTGTTTGAACTAACCAATTCGTTATTCAGTGATAATTATCATTTAGTTCTAAGCATAGGTACATTTTATTTTATAAGATTTGATAGCACTGAAGGCTCTAATAGTCCAGTGTTATGAGCATTGGCAACCTGTTAGGAAATGAGGTTTTTCAGTATCTTAAATCTAGACAGTGAGATAAGCTGAACTTTGAAGGTGTTTCCCTTCAAAAGCATCAATCAATTTTGATTAAAATTTAATACAGTAGGTTATTGGGGGGGGGGAGGCATGCTCTCTTGCTGTTGCTGTTTTCCTTACAGCATGTTTTGCACTTTTGAAATGCTACGGCCCACATGGAATACAAGTAAGTATTAGCACAGTTACAGATTCATTAGATAGCACAGCTTGATGTTGACGGTAGAAATGAAGATCTCAAAGATAACCGTCAAATCATTACAAATGAAAGGGCTGTCTGGGTTCCTCTAATAAAAAGAAAACAAATTACCATGACAGGTTTTGTTAGGCTTGTATAGGATAAATCCTGGATGGCATAAAACTCTACAGTAAAGCAGAATTACCAGGGTTGCATGTAGGGAAGAACTCAAGAAGACAGTTATATATAATACACATATTTTAAAACAAAATTTCATGAAAAGCCTCTCTTTTTTAAAAAATTTTTTTATTTACGATAGGTTCCAACAAATACATATGAAAATGGAAAACTTTCCAGCCGAGATACGAAATCAAAATATAAAATACATCCACTTGTAAATACCCCATGTCCCCCCTCCCCTCCCCTTCCCCAACCCCCCCTTTCCTTTCTCACTCTCACAAGTTGAATGCAATAAACAATATATTTTTACTATAGCCAAATATCTGTGTAGTTTTTTCTTTTATTTTTTTCTCTTCAGTGAGAATAGGAAAAGAAGGAGAGCCTATTCGATGTCATCTGTACTTAAATTTAATTCACCTGACGGACTTCCTGTCAATTCCTGATGTATATCTTTGCTTTAAAAGTGAACGTAGATAACACAGTATAGATCTCTGTAGCAATTATCTAATACATTCTTACCTCCTAATGTACCAAAGTTCAATTCTAGATCTTATCTTTTTCCAGTATTCTTCAAATTCAGTCGAATGCTAACATAGGCAGTGTACCTTTGCTGTACTTTTGAACATATAACTTATACCTTTCCTAGTTTTCTGCAAATTTTGTTTTGATTTGCCCCTCAGACTATTTGTTAGGTAAGCCATTTCTGCCAATTCTTGCAGTTTGCCCTGTCACTCCATTACTGTAGGGACCTCGTTTCCTTCCATCCTTTAGCGACCAATAGCCTTGCCGCAGCTGTTGCATATAGGAATATTTCTTCCTTGAATTTGGTATATCTTCTCCAACAATGCTTAGTAAGAATGCCTCTGGTCTTTTTTGAAATGTTATTCCTAACATTTCTTTGATTTCGTCATAGATTAAACCCCGAAATATTTTGATCTTCCCACAAGTCCACCACATGTGGTATAGATCACCATTACTCCCCCCACACCTCCAGTACGTATTTGCTAAATTTTTATATATCTTTGCGAGTCTAGAGGGAGTTAGGTACCATCGATGTTGTATTTTTAACATATTCTCTCTGATGTTATAGCTCATATTTGTTTTCCACAGGTGTTCCCAGTCGGCCATCATAATGGGGCGTCCAATGTCTTGCGCCCTTCTTATCATATTAACTTTAACCGCTTCCTCCATCACTTCAAATTCTAGGAGGAGCCTATACATTCTCAATATTATTTTTGTTTTATTATTTATTAATTCCGTTTCCATTTTGATGGTTGTTTTTCAAATCCTATTTTTTGTCTTCTTTAAACATGTTGTATGTTTGGTAATATTCCAACCAAGTTGAAAAATAATTTCTCACCTCTTCATATTTTTTAATTCTTATTTGGCCGTCGACTTCTGTCAATAAGTTGTTATATGTTGTCCAACACCCTTTCATGTTTTTTTTTAACTGTGACTGCTTCTAAGGGGGATAACCATCTCGGTGTCTTAGGTTCTAAAAATCGTCTGTATTTTCCCCATACCTTGAATAAGGAGTATCGTATTATATAGTTAGTGAAACCTTTGTGGGCCTTATTCTTCCCATAGTTTAAATACGCATGCCACCCAAATCGGGTGTCATGCCCTTCTAAGTCCAATAGGTCCGTATTGTTTAGGAGGAACCATTCCTTTAACCAAGACAGGCATACGGCTTCATAATATATCTTTGATGTTCTCTTCATCCCTGATCTTTTTACATAGGATTTCCACTGCAAGCGGTGAGAGGGGACACCCCTGTCTTACTCCTTTGATAATTTCACACTCTTGTGTTATAGATCCATTTATTAAGATTTTTGCATTTTGTTTTGTGTATATTGCTTGTATGCTATTGTTGTATTGTTCCCCAAACTCCATTTGGTGCA
Organism: Zootoca vivipara; assembly: GCF_965207765.1. NCBI lineage: Eukaryota > Metazoa > Chordata > Lepidosauria > Squamata > Lacertidae > Zootoca > Zootoca vivipara. The sequence goes on from NC_142586.1 coordinate 2,578,406, forward strand.
GTATACCTGTCATAAATTTCCATGAAACCCTATCAAAGGCTTTCTCTGCATCTACCGCCATTAAGGAGGCCGGTTTGTCAATTCATAAATCTAAATATTCCAAAAGATTGATTATTATTCTTGTGTTATTCTTTATGTGTCTGCCGGGGAGGAAGCCTGCTGGGTCTCCATGAATAATTTCTTTCTAAATTTTCTTAGTTCTTTCTGCCAATATATACGCGTATAATTTATAATCATTGTTTAAGAGGGCTATAGGTCTGTAGTTTGTTATTTCTTTTTGGTCTTTACCTTGTTTTGGTATTACTGTAATATAGCTGTCTCTCCATGAATCTGGCATTACTCCATTTAACTGTGCATTGTTCATGATGGTCTTCAGAGGTTCAAAGAGTACATCCTCTAATTTTTTGTAGTGTATCGCCGGGAAGCCATCCGGCCCCGGTGACTTTCCTACCTTAGCTTCTTTTATAGCATTTTGAACCTCAAATGCTGTAATAAGGGCATTCAATATTTCTCTTTGTTCCTTCTTAAGTTTTGGGAGGCCATTTTGGTCTAGATACTCTTGTATCTCGTCTGTTGTTTCTTTCCCTTCTTTATATAGTTCTCTATAAAAAATCCCCAAATCTATTTTCGATCTCCTTGGGGTCGTTTATAATTTTATCGTCAACTCTTAATCATTTAATTAATCTTTCACATTCTTTAACTGCCAAGCTAGTACCTTACCTGGTATGTTAGCTAATTCGAAGTTTCTTTGTTTCATTAATTTTAATTTCCACTCTATTTCTTCACTTATTAACATCGAATATTGTGATTGTAAAATTTTAATATTTCTTTTTATTTCCACATTGTCTGGCTTGTTATATAATTCCCTTTCATTCTTTCTAATTTGTTCTATCACATCTTGTTTCTTTTTTCCCTTCTGCCTCCTTTGAATTGAGTTCTGCTGTATAAAGAAGCCCCTAAGAACCGCTTTGCTAGCGTCCCAATCCACATTTAAGTCCATTTCCTTTGTAATATTAAATTTAAAGAATTCAATTAATGTCTTTTTAGCTTTTTCTAGTATTTTTTCATCTTTTAAGAGGGACTCATTCAGCCTCCATCTTGTTGTTGTTTTCCTATTCCATTTTAACCATACGATAACTGGATTGTGGTCTGATAATGTTTTGGGTTGAATTTCAGATTTGAAGATTTTTAAAGTCAAATCTTTAGATAGCCAAATGACGTCTATTCTTCCAGCTGACTTTTTTGGGTAGGAGAAAAATGTGAATTCTTTTTTAAATGGATTTTGATTCCTCCATGCATCTTCTAGATATAATATTTCTATTAATCGGAAAAAGGTTGCTGGTAATTTCATTTGTGCCCCCCCCCACTCTTCACTGATCTATCCAATTCCGGTGCTACTACTCCATTTTGATCTCTTAAGAGGATCATCTTCTCTCTCACATTGTCTATTAATTTCCTTTCTAGGGTTTGGTAGAACTCACTTTTCTTTTCATTAGGTGCGTATATGCCAATTACAATGATCCTTTCTCCTTGTACGGTTATTTCAATTGTTACCACCCTACCTTGCGTATCCTTATAAATCATTTTTGGCTCTAATTGGGGTTTGGCATAAATTACCACTCCTCTTTTCTTAGTTTTATCTGAAGATACAAAATCTATTCCTAAGCTCTTATTGGACAAAATTATTGAATGTTTTTCCGTAACATGTGTTTCCTGAAAGCATATCAAATCAAATTTTTTCTTCTTAAGTACATGCTCCACCGTATTTTTTTCCCCATTCAGTCCATTAACATTCCAAGTAACAATTTTAAAATCCATTAGGTACTTTATTAGTCTGGCTTATGATAAACTACTTATAGAACCTTTAAAATTTCCCTTACAATCAGGCAAGTAAAAAACACAATTGCATTAGTTCTTTAGACTTTGCAGTCTTCTTATCCCTTATTTCTATTCTTCTTCTTTCTCTGATTGATTTCCATTATCCTCCGCCCTTCCACCCAGCTGTCTTTTACCTCCCAGTTGGTCTCTATATTTTCTCCAGAACTTATCGGCATCTCCCCATGAGTTGAAGCTTCTTCTTTTCCCTTTGAAGAAAAATGATATTCCCCCTGGGAATTTCCATCTATGAACTATCAATTTCTCTCTTAATGCTTCTACCAATGGTTTGTATTTCTCTCTTTTTTTCAGCAATCTGACTGGGATAATTTTGTGTATAAAGTTACTTACCGCCTGGATTTTTAATTTTTTTCTTGCTGCAAGTTTGTAAAATTTGATGTCTAATTTCCATATTTCTAAAAGTTACCAGACAGTCCCCAGGGCACTTATTCGCTCTAGCAACACTTGATCTAGTTCTAAATGCTCTTTCTACGTTCTGAGCCATCTCTTGTTGATCTAAGCCATTTTGCTAATTCAATAACTATTTTTTGTTCTATCTGTTCATCTTGTTCTTCAGGTATTGATCTAAATCTTAACTCTTTCTCCCTTCTATGCATCTCAATCATTGAGATTGCATCCAGGACTGCTTCATGTGTATCCCCTCATTTCCACTATCTCTTTCTTTATTTTTTCTGTTTCCCCCTTGCGTTCTCTACACTCCTTCTGTACCCTCCTTACCCCTTTTCTTTGAGATTGTTTTTCCCTTCAAATCTTGTTCCGTTTTTGTCACTTCCAAATTTTTTCCCACTAAGTCATTGAATTTGTCTGTTAAATCAGTCACCATTTTAACATATTCATCCATTTTTGTTCCCATCATGTCCAATTTCTGATCAGTAGTCCCGGCCTTTTCATTCAGCTCTTCGATTTTCTTTCCCATCATATCCAGTTTTTGGTCCATGGTTTTGGTATTGTCATTCAGCTCTTTCCTCATTTCTAATAAGTCTCTTTTCAAACCCAAAATCAATTCTTTCATGTCTAAATTCATTTCAACTTCTTGAGTTGAGTTCCTTCTGCTGAGATTGGAGCTGGTCATCAAGATGGTTGAATTTGCTAATTTCTTATTTGGATTAGACATATCAAGTCCAGTTTCTATTATGTATACAATCTTCAAATGTCTTTTTCCCTTTTCCCTTTGCTGCAAAAAAAGCTTTATTTTTGTGTTTGTCCCTTGCACCTAGGTGCTTTATTTTAGTATGTTTGCAGCATTTGCATTAGATTTAATATATTTTCAGCTTGGGGGGAGGGAGTCTCTCATATATTTGAAGTCATCGCAAAGGTTGAGAATTTTAATTTCGTCCTTCAGGTGGCAGTGTTGTCTCTTAGTTTCCTTCTCTCTCTATTTCTTTTCTAGTTCCTTCCCCTCTTTTATAATTCTGTACCCAGTATCTGCAGTCAATGAGGTTTCTTAAAGCAACATGGTTTTGTTACAATGACTCAGCAGTGCACTCAAGCTTGTTCCTCGGTGTTCATTGATACTTTTATTGCTTTTTAAGAAGGTGGCTATCTCAGGACTATAGCTCTTATTATTGGTTTCAGCTTGTTCCTTGAAGCCATCCAGAGAGTGGTAAATTTAGCGTTCACAAACTCTTCTCCCCACTGGGCTTTGATTTGTTGTCTTTCCTCAGGGTTTGGGGCGGCGGTTAATTCCTTATCCGTTCAACATTATTTTCCAGGCCTTTTTCCTTTTTCATTCTTTGAATCCCCTTCCCTCCGTTATTTCAGGTTCAAGTTCCAATTCAATATTACCAATATTATTTTGTCTATACATACCCCTTGCCAATTTAAACAAGGTACCTGAGCCTATAGTTCTTTTTTCTTTTGGCTAAGGGTTTTTTTTTGGGGGGGGTACAGTTTTCTAAATACTTCAGGGTTGACCCCCTCTTTCCCCTTGCGTTCAATATTTGTCCGCTGTCTGCTGTTCGCTCCATTCACCTCTATTGTCCCGGTTCCAATTTCCTCTAGTTTCTTTAAGGGGCGGATCGTCCCCATCCCTTTCTATGTCCTTTTTTTTGTTTTGTTTAGAAAAAAGAATTTCCAAAGGGAACTGCACCAACCTTGTAAGCAGGCAGCGAGCTTCTTATTTTATCGGAGGCTGTGCCACTGGTCTGCTCCAGAAATCAGGGTTCTCGCCACGGGGAGGAGTTCGCTATAGCGGTGTCTGTGATCTCCCTCTGGACCTGGCGGTCCTTTGCGGAGACCCTTCCAGCGCCCCGCAACTCCTTATAGGGCAGGGATTTCTCCCTCTACTTTGGGGGGGGGGTTGAAGCCTCAAAACCCCCGTTTCACCCACCGGTGAATGCGCTTCTCCCGGAGCTTCTCCCGTCCCTGCCATCTTCCACTTTCCCACTGTGTACTTTCAGAAGTTTTCCAAGAGATTTTGACCTTGTCTGCTGGAATATTAGACATAGGTAATCAGTCCTACATCTCACACTGCAGTGTAGGGATTGCCTGCCTCAGCCTGATGGCCTGGGGGCAGGTTTGGGCAGCAAGCAATTTTTTTAATATCTGCTGTTCCCCATATCCTACACCCCCTTCTTACCACAAAAGGCAAGCTTGGTGCCCAGCTGCACCTCCATGCTGAGTCATGGCATGAAGTTTTCCTGCTTAATTTTCCTCCTATCTAAATCCTGGGAATAGCACAGTTCTAACACACACACAACTATTCATTGGTGAACCATCCCACCAGGATCAAGCAGAGATGAGTCTGAGCCTTGAATTGACCTGTCAATGTAGGGAGGTTTCAGACATCAATGTAGGCAACAGGGAAGATACAGCAAGAGGAGGAAATAAATATGAGGGTATACAACAGGTAACATGTAAAGCTGATTGATGTATTTCTTTAACCTATCACTACTGAAGAAATTCAAATTATTAACAGTTAATAAAAAGTCACCCCAAATGAGGTTTTTGATTCACCAAGAGAAAAGTAATGCCCATGCAAACACATCTCTGATAACACTACGAAATAGAATGGAACATTTCAACTACTCTTTCAGTTGAAATGATAAGTTTGGTGCCCGTCCTTCTTAAACAAGACTAAATTGATATATGGTACTGAACATCTTCTGTTTGCACACAACTTCATTTAACACAAGTATAAATATAAGTCTGACCATAACAAGTTAATACTAAAGTCATTTGTTCAATGCCTGCTATTGTTTTCATGATTCAGCTACTCATATTTATGATATGCAGACAAATGTACCTTCTCTTGTAAGATCCAGCTTTTGTCTGAGAAGATAGTTTAGTATGGCACTTAGGCTTATATAGCATTGATGGCCCATTATGTTCCAGTTCATGCTGCTCAGGATATTAATTGCCTCATGTATCTCATTCTGATGAATATATTCCTGGATGATTTCTACAAGGCCAAGCTGCCCTCTTGGCATGACACCTGTCAGAGGAAACAACAAAATTGTGGACAAAGTTAGTGCTTTCCAACAGTGGCATACAATAAGGATCGTATACATTGGTGGCTTTGTGCTAGAATGAAGCACTACTTCTCAGTGCTACAATTAAGCACTACTTCTCAGCTAATGCAGGGCTCTTTATTTTCACCTACCCCTCTGTGACAAAGAGGCATTTTCTCCCATTCTACTTCCCAGTTAGGCTAGAGTAGAAGAAACTACACCAGAAGACATTTCATAGCTATAAAAATGCCTGAGAATAGACAGAGTCTCTATTAGGGAACCTGCAATGCTTCAAGGCCTATTGGTTATGTACCTTAACAGAAAAGCACTTGTGACATCAGCTCCTGGGGAAACCATCAAGGCCTGAGAGAACAGTTAACGCAGACTCTCTCCCAGCTTCCCAGGGGCCTACGTGAAGACCTCTATGCCCCAAGGGAAGGCATCCCGGTCAGGGAGATTATTGTCATCAGTTCCCAGATAGACTTTTGCTGTTCCATTTTTAACTTCTTCTTTTTAAAGTATTCTAAAATTGTAAACTGCCTTTGGTGCAAGAGGCAGCATATAAATGCAATTGTTTCATTGCCCTCAGCTCCGGTGAAAACCACGGGGCTGTCCGGGCTCCATGCAATTGGAGAGGGTGCCTTGGAGCCAGACAGTCAATAGCCCTGGTTAACTCTGCATTCCACCACCAGGCCAGCAGGGAATCAGCTGAAAGGCCATCAACATGGGATAAAACATCCCTTACCACTCTCTGGAAACCATTTGGATCCATTATGTGGCGGGGGCGGACCATCTGAATTGTCCCACCTCCCTGCAGATGGGAAGGGTCGTGGAGAAGTCCAGTTACACCAGGAAGTGATCCGACCATGGTACTTTTTTTGTTTCACTTTTACTAAGTGTCAGATCACCCACATCCATAGAGGTGAACACCAGGTCTAAGACATGTCCACGACTATGAGTTGGCCTAAACCTATTCAGGGACAGCCCCATGGAGGCCATGGTTTCCACGAAGTCCTGAGCGACCCCTTATAAGGTCGTGTTGGCATGGATGTCAAAATCCCTTAGGACAACCAAACTATGTGTATCCAGGAGAGCATCTGCCATGACCTGAAGAAACTTGGGCAGGGAATCCTTGGTGCAGCAGGGAGGTCAGTATACTAAAAGGAATTCCGTACTGGCCCTATTGCCCAACGTCCAGAGCATGCAATCAGAAAACTGGGTCTTCCCAATAGGACGCCTAGTGCAAGCTAATGACTTCCTAAAAATCACTGCAACCCCCTCTCCCCGCCCATATGACCTGGGTTGCTGTGCATAAGAGAAACCTGGTGGACAAGCAGCAGCAAGAACAGGCCCGCCTGCTTCATCCAACCAAGTCTCTGGTACACATGCTTCTTAAATAATCATTACATTTTATTAGATCTAGAGTTACGTTAGTTTTAGCTACCAAAGCTATAAAACTATGCATTAAAAGGTCAAGAGAAAGAACATCCGAATGCTCTCCTAGATATATTTTGGAGGATATTTTTATATTGTATTTTAGCTAATGAACAAGATGAGCCGGGGCAACAATATCTCAAGCAGTATTGATTTGATGGAAACCCACACAACAAATTTTAGTATGTGATAACTTTTAACCATGGAGGTAAGCATCTTCCCATTTGGGTTCTTGACTTCTCTTGGGTGGTACATTTCCAAGTGACCTACTTCGGTAAAAAAAAAAAAAAAGGTGACAGCCAACTCACTGCCTAATTGATTTAGGAACAGTACCCAGGGAGATGGTCCAATTAAGTTTACAAGCTGGCAATTAGCAGAAAGGCCTCTAAATCCCTGTGCTGAGAGCCTGTTTGTCTGAGAAAAAACACAAATGTGCTAGAGATAGGAAAAGGAAAGCTGTGCTTTCTGGAAAGCTGTTGTGAGTAGGAGCCACAGGGGAGAACTGTGGAGAACAAGGTGCAGAGTGCCTTCTGTTTTGACAGGTAACTGGATAATTTAGAGGCATTTAAAAATAGACAACATGTATGAATACATCAAATAATTGTTTTAATTATATAATTCCATGTATATGTCTGCAACTATTAAACACACTACTGGACAAAATGTCTCAGGATATCTAGAAGGGTTTCCGCCCTCTATTTAATAGCTTTATTGGGTAACAAGGACAATTTACAAAAAAATATAAATGTGACTAAATCTGCACCTATGTTTGATTGTAAATTGTTGATAGTTAATTTGCAATTGGAATGTGTCTATGCGTCTAATTGCAGTTGCAATGTGAACAGACTTCAATTATTTCCTATGCATGACTATTTCCTCTAATATCTCACTCTTTCATCTTCTGAAAAGCATAAATGTCAGATTTAGTTTAAAAAAATGGATTTGAACTTATTTAGCATAATAGAATGAATAGCATAATGGTGCTGGAGGAGACTTTTGAGAGTCCCATGGACTGCAAGAAGATCAAACCTATCCATTCTTAAGGAAATCAGCCCTGAGCGCTCACTGGAAGGACAGATCGTGAAGCTGAGGCTCTAATACTTTGGCCACCTCATGAGAAGAGAAGACTCCCTGGAAAAGACCCTGATGTTGGGAAAGATTGAGCGCAGAAGGAGAAGGGGATGACAGAGGACGAGATGGTTGGACAGTGTTCTCGAAGCTACGAACATGAGTCTGACCAAACTGCGGGAGGCAGTGGAAGACAGGAGTGCCTGGCGTGCTCTGGTCCATGGGGTCATGAAGAGTCAGACACAACTAAACTACTAAACAGCAAAGCATAATAGAACAGAAAATGGTTATGGTCTAAAGCAGGCATCCCCAAACTTCGGCCCTCCAGATGTTTTGGACTACAATTCCCATCATCCCTGACCACTGGTCCTGTTAGCTAGGGATCATGGGAGTTGTAGGCCAAAACATCTGGAGGGCCACAGTTTGGGGGTGCCTGGTCTAGAGGCACATTAGACCACCTATGTGCAGAAACTAAGCAGGTTTGAGTCTGGTTAGTGAACAGTCTGGGTGGGATGGTAACAATGGTAGCAGTTCAATGGGAGACGGAAACTCGATGAGGCTGGAACGCAGGAACAGAAACTGGTACAAGGAGAAGGAACTGGAGCAAGGCCAGGATCACTGAAGCAGGATCACTGAAGCAGGATCAGGAACTGAAGCAGGATCAGAAACAAAAGCAGGAACTGGCAACAGCAGGGTATAAACCAGGGGTCCCCAAACTAAGGCCCGGGGGCCGGATGTGGCCCAATCGCCTTCTAAATCCGGCCCACGGATTTTTACATGCGTGTTTTTACATGAGTAGAATGTGTTCTTTTATTTAAAATGCATCTCTGGGTTATTTGTGGGGCATAGGAATTCATTCATTTTTTTTTCAAAATATAGTCCGGCCCCCCACAAGGTCTGAGGGACAGTGGACCGGCCCCCTGCTGAAAAAGTTTGCTGACCCCTGGTATAAACCATGTTGCTGTGGCAGAGAACCAGGGGAAAATGCTGGCCTCTTGGGTTTGCCTCCAGGTGCTGCACATCTCCTACTCTGGCCACACCAGCCAGGCTGCACCCGACTCCAAGACAAACACAGCAAGGGCCTGGTTCTGCAACTCCTCACTGCACTCAGGGTCTGGCCCCTGCAAATACTCATGGTACTCCTAACACATGGATGTACACTGCCTTGGGTTTTATGATGGAATTAATGGAGTATCCTATATAATAAAAGTCCCTGTGTCTCTGCGTCCAGATTCCGTGTGTCCCGTTTTCCGCGCTACTGAGCATGTGCCCCAGGGACACAGGGATTGGACGCAGAGACTGCACACACACACACACACACACACACTCCCCACCCCACCCCTCTGCCCTGCACTGGCTCAATAAGCAGTTAAAACAGAGGCCACCAGGTGGAAGGCAGGAGCAGGCAGCAAGGCCCCTAAGCAGGGCAGGCCATCTCTCAACGTGCCCAAGGGCCTGAGGAGGAAGCCGGGACAACCAAAAAATCGAGGCCCCGGCTTCTCCTCACTAACAAGCCCAAAATTGAGGCCCAAACAGCGCAAGCAACCGGGAGACCGCCGCTGGGCCGGAACGGCCAGGAAAGGTGCGGGGAGGCCACCGAATGCTCAGCGCCAACCGCAGGACCCTCAGAAAGCGCCGGGGCGGGCGCAAGCCCCCCGGACGGCAAAGCTCCCTCCCGGACTCAGCAGGCGACTGAAAAACAGCCGCGGAGGCCAACAAAAGTAGCGGGAGCCACCCCACTCCACCCCCCCCGAAAAACTGGGCGTACACCCCGGAGCAGCCGCCCGGGCCATCCAGGAGCCAGAATTCGGCCACTGGGCCCTGGCAGCAGCAGCGCTATTGACGGGGAAAAATTAGGAACCAAACGGCAGGCGCAAAAAGCGCGTGAAAACAGGGTGGGGAGGGATCCGCACTCCAAACACAAGCTTCGGAGGGGGTAAAGGAAGAAATACCCCCCGCACCCCCCACCCGAGCCCGGGCTGTAAAGGTAAAAAAGGGGGGGACTTTGGCTTGGGGTTTGGGAACGGGGGGGGGGGGAGAAAATTAGGGATAAATTAAGGATCAAAGGGAGGGGGGAGGAACAATCAATTAGACAAGGAATAAAAGCCCCCCACACGCCGCTGCCACCGAAAAAGGCCGAATGTTCTAGCGCCCGTTTATTAAACGGGCTGAATGGCACTAGTATAAATATAATAAAATAACAAAATAGCCTATCATTATTTACATTATTTGCAATTTGGACTGCTTGAAAAATGTAGAAATCCCTTTCCTGTGGATTCACTATGAAACAGCACCAGTTAATTATAGAACACAATCCCTTCTGCCACAAACAGTGCATCAACTTACCAACTTTAAAATGCAGCACTCCAATAGGTCCTTTGTCAAACTGAAGTAAGAGAAGATCATGGATATCTACATCATCCATACTTGGACATGAAACTTTAGGAGCAACCCACTGGATCTGGATGAGGCTGCTGGATACATCAAAATGTTCACTGAACTGCAAAGTTGATTTGGTTGAGAAGTCTTCAGCTAAAACCTGCATTTTAATTGGAGATAGTGCCATATCAAACAGCTGAAGTTCCCCTTGTGAACTACCAACCAGGACTATGGCTTCACTGGGGTGGCAACACATTACGACAGGCAATAGTTCTGCCTGTGCTGATAAAGTTACTTGACGGTAGGCTTCATATAGGACTATTGAAGAATCTTCACACCCCAGAACAAGTTTGTCTTCTGTAATGTTCCGGCAGCAGCTGATGGCCTTTGATAGGAGTGGTATTTTAGTGACTGCCACACACTGAACTTTATTCTTAACGTACTCATAGATGCAGCTGTCAGCCATGGACTCATAGTCTGCATTGAAAGCGTGTTCTACAGTATGAATCTGATAAGGATTACATGAGCTAAAGCTGGCATCAAGTGGATCCCCATCGGTACGTATGTAACTCAGAATCTGTAAAACAACAACACACACACAATTTTAAAACAATTTAGTTTAGCTCTGAATGAATTTAAACAATCTAATGCTAATGAATTCTAAAAATTGAAGTCTATTATTTGCTTTACCAAAGGACCCATACACATGGCAGATGATAAAATTACAAGTAATAAAATATTGTTGTAATTCAGTCTTTCCGATATTTGTTTATTTTTAGTCTTGTGGAACATTGTTGTCACAGAAGTTTTGATCTAATGAAAATACAGACAACTCAGACTGTATTTGTTACCAAATCAAAAATATCCATCAGTTATATAACTTATTCCTTGAATTCTCAGGCTGTATCATATCTATTCTTGATTTTTGAGAGAATCGTTCAGCCAACTACAAAATAATGTAGATGGATTTTAGTATTCTTAGAAAATAGTATTTTATTTGGTTTTGACATTTTGACCTTTGTGTAAGCATATAAAAGACTGGTGTTATTGAGTGATATCTGACTAAGTCATTGTCAGAATCTGCTCACTTAAATTAATGAGGTTGTTACTTGATTTCAATGGGTCTATTCTGAGATTGATTAAGATCAGATATCACCCATGATCATTATTTATCACTACCGGTAGCTGGCCCGGCCACGCGTTGCTGTGGCTCATCCCTCACTGCCCCCACCCTGTTCCGACCCATGACCTATTCTGCCCCCTCCTCCCCCATCCCCTGCCTCATCCCTGTGACTCCCCCCACCCTGTCCCGACCCATGACCTATTCTGTCCCCTCCCACCTCATCCCTGTGACTGGCCACACCCAACCTATGACCTATCCCGCCCCTCCTCCCCCACCCCAGCTCATCCCTGTGATTGGCCCCACCCTGTCCCGACCCATGACCTATCCCGCCCCCTCAGCCCAGTCTGTGGAGAGGGAAGCTTTCCTAGGTGCAGTACCAGTGTGGCCGTCGCTAGAGGGTGGTGTTTTGCAACCTCTCCTGTGCTCCAAGCATCCCTGACTGTCAGAGTTTTGTGTTTGGGAACAGTGGGTTTTACCTGCTTTACCTGCCATAGGCGTGACATCTATCTACGCAACCTGTATATGGTCACTTGCATATTCGCTTGGGATATTGTGTCCAAATTTGAACGCAATCGGTCAAGCGGTTTCGGAGAAAAGTGAAGACTAACCCACATGCCCAGTTTACATTTTAATATATATAGATTCATAAAGTGCCTAAAATTTAGGAAGCAGAAGCACCATGTTGACCAATGGTCACCAACCTATTTGGGTCTAAGGGTACATTTGGAATTTTGAGAAGGTGCCAAGGCACCAGCAGGCCCATCTTAACCACATCCAGCGCCCCCTCCCTTCCCAAAATTTAGCCTGGGTAGGAGGGCGCCGTTGGGGAGGGAGGGAAACGAAGACAGAAGCCGCCCCGCCGCAGGGGCTGGAAGATGGCGGTTGGGATGGGGAGGAGGAGGCGGAGGCGGCAGCAGCAGCAGGCACAGGGCTGTGGGAAAAGGCAGCGGGGCTCTCTCTGCCACCACTCTCCTCCACAGCTGCCACTTGGTGCCGGTTCGCCTCCGCGCTCCCCACCCTCCGTCGCAAAGCGGCAGAGCAACCCCTGAAGGAGCTGGCTGGCTGCTGTGGCAGGCTGGAGAAGCGCTCCAGCCACCAATTGCAGCGCTGAGAGGAGGGATGGCCGCAGGGCTGGCTCTAGGTAGAGTCCTGGTGGTGTGGGGTGCCAGGGTGCTGGGCCAGTAGGCATGGCGCTGTGCGGCAAAGCCGCACGGAAGCCATGCTGTGCCCTGCGAGGGCGCCAGAGCGATCTTCGCCCCTCAGCGCCAGGGCGTGCGACCTGCTCGAGACTGCCCTGGATGGCCGCTGGGGATTGCGCCCGCCTCCCGGGCGGGGTGCGCACACCAGCCAGAGAGGGGCGGGCGGAGGGAGGGAGGGAGGGCTGGTCGCTGTGCACCCGGCTCTCCGCCACCGATAGACTCCTCCTGCCTTCCCCCTGGTGGCGGGCAGGCTGCCGCCCCTACCGAGCCGTGGCCCCCGCAACTCTTCCCTGGAGCCCTCCAGCGCCCTGCGCCGTGGTTCCCCGCGCCACTAGCCTCTATGGCTAAGATGGGCCTGGGCACCAGTCAGGAAATGGCTGCTGCCCAGGGTGTGGCCTAACACAAAATGGCTGCCACCTCCAAAAGAACAGAATAAGAAAAGGGACTGGAACATAAAATGGTTCAAATATGAAAACATTAATTCATTTTTGTTGTTGTTCAATAACAAGAATGTTTGAAAAACCTTATTTTTCCCCAGACAATGCTAAGTCTTGGTTATGTCACTGCTATGCTGCTGTGGATTAGAGCTAGAAAACAGAAGAAAGCTGAATCCAAGAATAATTTTGGCTACAGCCAGCCATACACATGTCTGGTCACAAATATAAAAACATGCTGGATGGCAAGTATTTTTTTTTTAAAAAAAACTATCTTTGTGGAATAGAAAATAATAGAAATACAAGGAAAATATAAATAAAATACATTAAAAACTCATCAGAGTACTGGTTGCCGGGTTCTGGGAGATGGTGGGTCTAGAATGCTTTCTAGTGATAACGTGTCAGCCAGCTGTAGCTCCAGCTCTGCCTCCTCCTCCTCTCCCAATATTTCCCAATTTCCCCCCTCATCTGCCTCTGAGCTGTGACCTCCCTCAAACCCCTGTTGTAATTCAGAACTGTCTTCCACTTCTCTGGAAAGGCCAGGCCGGGGAGGTTTTATTTCATATTTTTGTATACCACACTGGTATCTGTATAGTAGGCTAAAAATATTTAATAAACAAAAACACCGAGATTTCCTGCTCGTGTCAGTAGATTCAGAACAAACAACTACAGAATAATAGAGGAGGAAATGTAGGTTCAGTGGCCCATAAGGCTAACAAAGTAAGACTGAAACAACCATGGGAAAGTTATAACTGAATTGTGCAAAAGATATCAAAAAGTATAGTTTGGGAAAGGGAAAATAATCATGTTACTGAAAGCAGTCATGCTTTCTGACTATTTGTCGAAGAACACTGCTGCAAATTAGTCCCAAGTGAGGGGGGGGGAGGCTCTGGAGACATACTGGTAGTAGATAAATAGGTAACAGAGCAGTTAGAGCTTTCTTCAAAAAGAAGACTAAAAATAAATAAAATCAATCATAAAAAGTGGGCATACAGCTGTTCATATTTGTGTATGGAGAGAAAGACTTTGAGAAAAATATTTTCCCGCAGTTATACCTGATGAGTTTGAGATAGTGTAATAATGGAAGGAGAATGGCAACATTCATTCTTTGAAAACTGCAATAAGGGCACAACATACCTTTTCCGCAGAATATTGCAAGATAATAATAATAATAATAATAATAATAATAATAATAATAATAATAAATTTTTATTTATACCCCGCCCTCCCCAGTCAAAAACCGGGCTCAGGGCGGCTCACACCAACAGAATTACAATAAAACAAAAACCAATTAATTAAAATACAGATTAAAATACAGTATTAAAATTTAAAGTGCAGCCTCATTTCAAGTAGTCCATAAATCCAAGCCATGAGGGAGGAAACACAGGGGTCAAGCTGAGTCTAACCCAAAGGCCAGGCAGAACAGCTCTGTCTTGCAGGCCCTGCGGAAAGATGACAAATCCCGCAGGGCCCTGGTCTCCTGGGAAAGAGCGTTCCACCAAGTTGGGGCCAGTACTGAAAAGGCCCTGGCTCTAGTAGAGGCCAATCTAGCCATCTTATGGCTCGGGATCTCCAGAATATTGTTGTTTGTGGACCTTAAGGTCCTCCGCGGGGCATACCAGGAGAGGCGGTCCCGTAGGTACGAGGGTCCCAAGATGATGGTAATGAGAATTTTTTTAAAACTCCACCTGCTTTTCTACACAGCATCACTTTCCATTTCATAACAAGGTCACCAGATCAATATTTCAAGAATAAGAAACACCTCAAAACTATTTATTTATTTAAAAATATTTGCACCCTGGTGTTTTCCTCAAAAATAGCATCCAGGGCTGATAACAAACTTAATGAGCAAAACATAAACAACTAAAATATGCTTTATGAAGCTGGATGTTCTGAAGTAAGAGCTGGAACAAATGGCACAACTGCATATAAGAAAGCAGAATTTTCTGATCTGGATTAGTGTTTCTATTCCAAATGGCGATGCCTCTACTGGATTTGTTGAGAATTTTTTTGCACTGCAGCTCCATACTTCTCAAACATAGCAAGTGGAATAGTTCTCTTTGCCTGTTCTATTCTGCTCACTATAACTAAGCTGTGTAAGAGATAGGGAAGCTTGAGGAATTTGATTTCTATGAATTGCAATGCACTTCCCAGAAAAATGTGAAGAAGAGAATGTACTTATTCTTCAGATTTGACACTTCTCTAAAATTTGTGATACTAGTTCTCCTCTCAAAAAGTACCAAAGCATAGTACAAAATGCCATTTTCAGGATAAAGCAGATTTAAAAATATGAATATTGGGATAATATATGTATTTGAATATGCATCTTATCATAAAATGCCTTATTTAAAAACAAATTCTCATGCAGATTAAAAAAATTAAGAAAACTCAACAGACTAATGAATGATCACATGCATCACTGATACTGATTGAAAATAGAGTGACCTGCCCATTTCTAGTAGGAGATTGCCTGAATTGTCTGAGTTGGGAGATATTAATTGCCTGCTCCCCAAATGCACATTCTTGTTTAGTTTGTACACAGCAGTAAATGGACATCGCAGAAAGGTACCTTGCAGACAGAACTCTAACTTCTAAGTAATGTGAGCAGGGACTTCTCTGCCTTAGCCATCATGTAGTGTATAAGCTGCACTAAGCAGACATGATGCAATTTTTTAGTGTATTAACAGTAATGGTAGAGAAAGTAATATTAAAATATAATTCAATATTATTAGATTGGTTTTCTACTTTAAAAATTGCTACATGCAATTGTTGCACCTTTTCATTTTAGCAGCCTGATCTAGCTAATCAAGAAAAGAGCACTATCTATATAACCTTAGTCCAGACAAAAAGAAAAGATGAACCATTAAAAGTTTAACTAATCTTTGCAATTAGAGCATTTGCTATCTTATGCATAGTCCTTGTAACCTTATGTTTGGGATGTAAAATAATAATCCTGATTCTTATTTCAATAGGTACTTGCTCTTTTCTGCACACTTTGAAGCACATACATAATTGCATCATTTTGCATAAAAGTAGAGAAGAAGGGATAAAGCCCCCATACGGAAGGAAATAATAGTTTTAAACATTAGATTTTAAGCAGAAAATTGGCTTACCAGGAAGATAAAAAGGAAAATAAAGGAAACATAAAAAATTAGCCCTCTGTGACTGAATTGTCTGTCTTTAAGATGAGAAAACTGTTTGATTTATTTTACAGATGTTAGCAAACCGCTAGTTTAATTTCACACTATGAAACTATAAAAAAACCAAACTAATTAGAAATGCTGAGTGAAAATTTCAATACCTGGAGACTCCTACACACACTCCTGAAGAAATGTGTATTTGTTTTTCTCTTCATTGCTTAAACATTTAAGGCTCTACCTATAAATGTTTTGCTTATGCACTGTATTCCAATTTATGTGGACAGTTTAATTTGTTGATATTGTGGGTGCTATTCATTTTACTTTATTTGAAATCCGTTGTTTTTATTCATTTGATTAATTAATTAATTAATTAAAAATCTGGCATCATTTTACAGGGTTTGGATGCCAACTATCTTAAGTGAAACTTAGTAGGGAACCAGAAGCTACTAAGCTGGTTCCTGTCATCTTTCATTCCTAAGGACTAGTGATCTGCTCAGAATCATTTTCTCAGTAGAAATATGGCTGATAGTTGCACTGTCCCCAACAGAAATCTTAAAAGGTGAACATTTTGGTGTACTGTATGCAGTTGATAGGCCCAAAGACTCTGCCTGCTCTCCCTCCTGCCAAAATATCTTGAGACTCTGTCCTCCATCCTGAATTGGATAGAAGACATATTGGGACATTTTTGCTGTCAATCCATATGAAGAACAAGAGGAAGGACAAGCAAGAACAAGCTACTTTGCCTCCGTTTTCACCCGAAAGCAATGTCCAACCTGGAGATAACAGAATAAACAATGTAATAAGGGAGCTATAGTCCAAGATAGGAAACAAGGTGGTAAGGGAACATCTAGCTACTTTAAATAAATTTGAATCTGCAGGGCTTGATGAGCTGCACCCAAGGATACTAAAGGGGCTAGTGGGCATAGCTGCCAAGTTTTCCCTTTTCTCGCGAGGAAGCCTATTCAGCATAAGGGAAAATCCCTTAAAAAAGGGATAACTTGGCAGCTATGGCTTGTGGGTGTAATCTCAGAGCCTCCGTCCATAAAGTTTGAGAGTTCTTAGAGAACAGTGGAGATCCTTGCAGACTGGAGGCATGCAAATGTTGTCCCCATCTACAAAAAGGGGGGGAAAGACCCACTATTGATCGGTGAGCTTGACGTCAATACCAGGAAAGGTTCTAGAACAGACAACAGTTGGTCTCTGAGCACTTAGAAAAGGATGCTGTGATTACTACCAGCACGAGTTTATCAAAAATAAGTCATGCCAGATGAATCTCATATCTCTTTTTGATGGAGTTACAAAAGGCTCTTATGCCTGCTAATGGAAATTCACTGCGACATATCAGCCAGAGTGACATTTGGATCACATGGCGCTCTATCCCGCCCCTTTCCTTTAGCCAGAGGCGTCAAACAAGGCTGCCTTTTGGCTCCCGTCCTGTTCAACTTTTATATAAATGACATTGTAACAGCTATCAAAGCCCTCAACCAACCTGCCCCGTCTTTGCATCAGGTTAAAGTTCCTATTTTACTCTATGCTGACGATATGGCAGTCCTCTCGCTAACGAAGTTAGGCCTCAACCACAGGATGAAAGGGCTTATGCAATTCTGTGAGGAAAACTCCCTGAAAATCAACTATTCTAAAACCAAAACCATACCCTTTGGCACGCTTAAACCGAGTCCTCCGTGGAACCTCGAGGGCAACACCATAGAACAATGCCCGGTATTTAAATACTTGGGCATTACTTTCCACCAGATTATCATGGTCCTGCCCATCTAAATATGATCACCTTGGCCGGTCGCCGAACCGTGGAGGCCCTGGTAAAAAATTTCTACGCCAAAGGCGGCCAGCTCGTGGCGCCAATCAGAAAGGCCTATATCAGCAAAATATGGGGGTGGAATTTGAAAGCATTACAACGTCTGGAGACTGCAAAACCTCCTGGCAAGAAAGATTTTGGGCCTCCCTAATGGGACCATACCTGCCCAACTAAGAATGGAACTGGGACTGCCATCTATCGTTGCAAGAGCCCACATCAGGATAATCACCTACTATAAATCACTTGCAGAAGTCCCCAACTCGACTCTTGCTAAACAAGCCTTTCTAGCCTTTATTGGTAGCCGCATTTAGTCAAAAGGCATGGAGACCATCTGTGAACGTTATTCCCTCCCAGATTTTTCCGATCTGATCGCATGGGACAAAGATAAAATCCGTAAATGGATTCTAGACAGGGATGAAGTGCTGGATCTGGCTTTATCCAATTTGGCCAAACTATCCATGTGGTTTCCTCGTGTGAAGGCAGTAAGATCTATGGCTCACTATCTGAGTGACTTGACGAAACCTACGCAAAGAAGAGCCTTCACACTTGCCCGCTTCCACTCCATTCCCACAGCATTCCTACAGGGTATATTCTCCAACACTCCCCTCGACCTTCGACTCTGCCCGTGTAACAAAGGAAAGATAGAGGACTTTATCCACTTTTTCTTTCACTGCCCCCTATATGACGCAATAAGACGGAGGCTCCTTCTACTAATTCCCCCGCTCATTGCCTTGGAAGATGACCGCATGAAATTTCTATTGGTGGACGCTAACCCCAGGGTTACCCGTGGAGTGGCCATTTATATCTTGTAGGCCCTGAAACTCTCAGTCTCCTTTGACAGGCTAATTTTCTCTAGCCTTGGATCTCTCCAAATATATTGCAACCGACAAAACTCACATGATTTGTCATAGTTTTTATCAAACTCTGTTTTATATAGCATGATTTCATATTTGCTGTTTTGCAAGTGTATTTGATACATTCTCTGTATTATAGCGGTAGGTTACTGCCTGGGTCCTTTTATGTGCTATGGCTAATTGGCTAATGCAATAATTTTAAAAAAAGATGGAGTTACAAACTTGCTCTTCAGCAAAAAAGTGAATGCTATTCTAGGCTGCATCAACAGAAGTATAGCGTCCATATAAGGGAATTAATAGAACCACTCTATTCTGCCTTGGTCAGACCACACCTGGAATACTGTGTCCAATTCTGGGTACCACAATTTAGGAAGGATGTTGACAAGCTGAAATGTGGGCAGAGAAGGGCAACCAAGATGATTAAGGGTCTGGAAACAAAGCAGAAGGAGCTGAATATGTTTAGCATGCATAAGAGGAGACTGAGAGGAGATATGATAATCATCTTTAAATTTCTCAAGGGCTGTCACATGGATGATGGAGCAAACTTGTTTTCTCCTGTTCCAGAGGGTAAGACTCAGACCAATGGAATGGTCATGGCTGCTTTAGTTGAGATTCCTGCATTTCAGGGGGTTAGACTAGATGACCCTTGGGCTCCTTCCAACTCTACAATTTTATGATAATATAATTTTTTACCTAGCTAGTTTCTTGTAGTTGGTCTATTAAAAAGGAATGGGACAAATTCCATATGATTTACTGTCAGCACTATTTAAAATAATGAAAGCGGTTGAAAAATGTCACTTATTAGGGAACTGTCAGAGTGAGGTCGAGTTGTGAAGCATCGAGGCATTAAAACTTAAGGGAGGAACTTTTCAGGCCCGACGGAGTGCACCTCACCACCAGTGGCAATGAGCAATGGTTGGACGACATTAGGCATGGCCTTTTGGAATGGTTTTTGGACTGCAAAGGTCTTTTTCAGCTGTAGGTAGTCTTGGCGGCGAGTACGCGATTTTTGAGGTCTTGGGTGGTGGTTTTAGGCCTTGGGCGGAATCCTTTAGTCTATCTTCCCTAAATGGGGGGGGGGGGATGAAGCGGTGACCCCCGCCCCCACTGCGGCGATGATCCCAGGGTTCCCCGTTAAAGAGGTGTGTGTGGAAGGGAGGCACTGGCCATATGCTGTTGGGTTGTCAGTGCTCTCCCCTGCGTTGTGGCGAAATGGGGGAAGGGGCTCTCTGCTTAAACATACGTTTTCCAGAGCCAGCCCAATCCCCACACAGTTTCAATAACCCTGATGTTCCCCAGATCCCCGGACGGGGACTGGGAGGGATAAATGCCCATTGCCTAAGCCAAGGTCTCCATACATCTGAAAGTTTAATAAAGTTGTGGCCAATTTTAATCCCATAACACGTTGTCATGAGTCATTATTCCTCACGAGGGTCGCCTGGGGTCCGGGTGTGTGTGTGTGTCTCCACGTGGCCATGCAAATGTCACTTATTAGGGAACTGTCTGAGTGAGGAGTTGAATAATAAAATGGGTTGGGTCCTGTTTGAAATGTATACTGACATTTTTTTATTTGCATTTTGAATGGGGCCCCACTGGTGATGGCTTTTGGCTACACAATAAAGATTTGGATTTAATCCAATCTTTGGAGCACATTTTTGCATCCACCCACCCAGACACAGGCGCGCTGAGTTGCACCCAACTTTGGGGTGGGGTCCATGGTGTGTGCATGGTGTCACACGAAAGACGCCCTCCCCCAGTCCGGCTAGGCTGACTTGGGCTTTTCCCTTGGCCTCATCCTTTTTCCTTTATGCATTGTTTTTTAGATTGTAAGCCTGAGGAGGCTGTCTCATGTGTTATTGATCTTCTGTAGGCCACTCTGGAAGTGCTTTTGGATGAAATGTTGGGTAAAACCATTTTCAAATAAATAAATAAATAACCAACACACAGTGACAGTGTTAAACATGAAGACTACCAGGATTTAATTTAAATGACTACCTGCAAGCTGCCATGCTCATAGGTCAAGAGCAGCATGTTGGCTCTCTCTCTTTCACTGGAACCAGGAGACCAAGGCCACACTTCATCCTTTGCCGCCAACCACCAGCATATAACTCTATCTTCTTTGCTATTTATTGCCAGATGGTGCTTTGTTCTTCTATTGCCTAGTTCGGGTGTGTCAATATAAGATATCTGAGGGGAAAAAATGCAGGACACATCTGAAATTAGAAAAGCAACACATTTGTTACTAAGGCTGTCTAACACCTAGGTTCTCACAAAATCATTCTGCATGTAAAAATAAGATTTGTCCAATGACACTGCTTCCTTTTCCAGCTGAATCCCATCTATTATTTGATTTCACTTGCAGTGATAGCCCAGAATAGTAGTGAAGAAGCTCTCCAGGGTTAATGTAGTGCAGCAGACAATAGGGTCTTGAATTGGACTTGGACGTGGAAAAGATCGGTGAAAGTCATCACTGGATTTTATTTTATTTTATTTCAAATAATTTTTATTCGTTTTTCAAATCACAAAAAACAAACAAAAACTCAAAACAAAATCTGAAGCAAAGAAAAATAAAATAAAAAATAAAAAATACAACATAAAAAAGAAAGAAAAACTTCTCAAATCTTATATTATTGACTTAACATTGTTGACTTCCTCAATTCCCCCTCCCTGGGTCCATTATATAATCCAATTAAGCAGTTTTCATCTTATCTCTTAAATTAATCTAACACATTTTATCATTAACACTCAAATATCCTATTCTAAAAATACCATCTATTCTCCACCAATAATTAATCAATTTATCCAAATCAAAAATTATTTTCCCTTCCTTTATCTTCTGTTTCTCCCCTTAGCCTAGAGATTTTTACCAAGAACTTTCCATAAATTTAAATATTAATTCTTATATAAACATTTAAACCCATTATATCAAATTTAACCCCCCTTCCCCTGAACTCCGGGTCTCCCAGATTCATCAGTCAGTTCCATAAGTCATTCCAGTTTCGGACCATCAAAATCAGTCAAAAAAGTTACACCCATTACTACCCCTCACCCCACTCCCACCCTGTCCCAGCCTACCCACCATTCTTCCTCAATCACCCCCTGGTGTCTCCCCATTTCTTCAAATGCTGTTGTACAAAACCATCCAGCAAAAATTCCCTTCTCCAGCCCTTTCTCAGTTTTTATTCCCTTTGTATTCTGACCCCAGTATGGATCCTGCCCTCCCTCTCTCACTGGGAGGACATTACTCCATGCTGGTTCTTCTTTGGTGACTCCTTGGATCAGGCAGATGTTCTGTCCCCCCCCCCTCTCACTGGGGGAACCATGTTCCATATATCTTCCTCCTTTTTAAAAAAATTCATTACACTGTCCAAGACTGGTGGTTGTTCCTCTTGCATGACTTCGCTCTCTGTTGGGGTTACTCCTTTTTCTCTGTCCTGACAATTCTGGTTCCTTTCACACCAATCTGTATTACTTTTACACAACAAAATATTATTTTGCTGCAGTTCGTTTCTCAAGTCCCAAAACAATTCCAAAAGATCCTTCTGGAAGTCAAGGCCATCAGACGATGGTGTGGCTACAGTCATCCTGTTTATCTCAGATTTCATGGGAACAGCGCAGAGCAGGAAGTTGAACAACTGTATTTCCAAAAGCCTCAGAAAGCAAGCTTATGTCCAAACTGGTTATATTTCTCATTTTTAAATTCTTTTTTCATGTCTTAAAATTCTTATGTCCATTTATAAAAGGAGCAATGTTAAACTCTCTTCACAATTGACAGTTCTCAGTGTCAAAAGGCTAAACATATTCCTTTCTATTGTGAGGTCATAATGGCGGCTCACTGCTTCCTCCCGGGACCCAACTTCAGTTTCCAGGGGGATTTTCCCCAGTCCAAAATGAGAATTTTTGCAGGGATGTTAATGAATTTAATCCTTCTCCCCTTTAGCCTGCCTCCGGGGGAAGGAATTAAGTCCAGTCCTTGATATTTAAAAGGTTCCTTTCACTTTTCCGGCTATAGGCAAGTTAACTGCATTACGGTCCTCACAATGGGGGAGATCAACTTCCTGTTTAAATCTCCTCCTGTGGCCAATTCACATAGCTGCCAAGTTTTCCCTTTTCTCGCGAGGAAGCCTATTCAGCATAAGGGAAAATCCCTTTAAAAAAGGGATAACTTGGCAGCTATGAATTCATTCCAATTATTAAGAAAATTTCTTAAATTTCTGCTTTTACTCACGGTATCCAATATCCTTGAAGGAAGAACCGATCGCTGTTGCCTGGCAGGATCGCAGCTTCGTGCCTCCGAGATAGCTGTGCTCTGATGCGCCGTGTTAGCTCAAAAGCCCGTGCTCTCTCGCCGCCCAGAATTAGGCTAGCCGAGGGAGGGGGGGAGCTCGCTTCTGGCGTCTGCCAGATCCACGCCCCCGAAACGCTCAATTTGGGGTTTCTCCGGGGGGGCGGTGCGCTGAAGCAGTCCCCCCTTGCCTCGAAGGCACACGTTCCCCTCAGCTGAGGAGAACGGCGCCCGCCATTGCTGCGCGATCGGCTGGAAGTCCTTGAAAGTCATCACTGGATTTTAGTCTCAGTTCCCTATCTATGAAATAGAAACAGCACTGCTGGTTTCTCAGTGCTATTGTGAGGATGGATCAGAGAAAGAAATACCACTGCCTACCTCAAGCTATGGGGATTAGGAGTGTTAGAGAACAGAAACCAATCTATTGGCTTTAGAGGAAGGAAGCAATATATTGCACTAATACTGAACTGGTAATAATAACCTGTGTAACAGGAACAAATATCTACTTACCACCGTAACAATGTATTTTGAGTTCACAGCAAAATTCATTTGCATGCATATTTATTTCTATAAATCACACATGAATTATGGAAGCATTGATTACAATTCTTTATTGATGGGCAACAGAATTTTTAAAAAATGTTTGTGCCTCCAAGTTTATCTGGTTTACTGCAGAGCAAGCTGCCTGACAAACTTTTAAAAGTTGCTCTGTTTTTAAAATCACCGGTAAGTGTTGGAAACATATCTTTAAGAGGTTTTGCTTGTATAAGACTATGCCTTAGGTAATTGTATGGAAACAATGCAAATCAATTCATATAATTACGGACATCAATCCGGTTTCAGGTAGTTATGAAACAGAGATAGCTTTGATCTGTGTCAGGCACACAGTGCCTATGGAGGCTGTCCCTGGTGTCCAAAGAGTGCCTTTCTTCACTCCTACCCCAACCAAAATCAGGCTTGAAAGAAATATTCTGTTGTATATAATAGCTTGTGCCGTGGACTTAGCACCCATGTGTTTCTCTGGTTTGAAAAGGTGCCCAAGGGTCAGAAAAATATGGAAACTCCAGATCTAGCCAACCATAGGTGTTTCAGTTCAACTGAAGGCAGTGGGAGAAATAATTGAAAATAATCATGAATTTGACATAAATACCCATTCTTCTCCCATGCTCCATTTTCTCTTTGACTATTTTAGATGGAAAGCTTCATTGGGTAGCAGGCTATCATACCTGGACTTTATAAAGCACACTGTACACAGATGATGCTATGTAAGTACACAACAACAATACAGTCATACCTCGGTTTAAGTATGCTTCGGTTTGAGTACTTTCAGTTTAAGTACTCCGCGGACCTGTCTGGAACGGATTAATCCACTTTCCATTACTTTCAATGGGAAAGTTCGCTTCAGGTTAAGTACGCTTCAGGTTAAGTACAGACTTCCGGAACCAATTGTGTACTTAAACCGAGGTACCACTGTATATTTAAACTTGTGCTTAACTCTCCCGTTGAAAAACTAAAACCTAAAAGAAGTAGCTGGGTTTTGTCCATAAATGTATTCTATTTGAGGAGTATGAGTCTTAATTAAGCAGTAAGTTTGCACAACATGTGGTGCTGAACCTGAACTTAAAATTAAGGGAAAAACTAGACATGTGATAGGATGTAAGTGAGTGGAATTTCTATTTTTTTTACACTTAAGCAGTTACAGGGCCCACCCATCAATTACATTTGGATTATGACACTGAGGTTGTATACACCACTTGACCGTAAAAAAAACCTAAAAGCAGTTTAAAAGAAGAATAAAATGAATTATCAACAAAAACAGTTAAAACAATTATTTAAAATGTTAAAAATATGTACCGGTAAAATTAATGATAAGATAAAAACCAGATTAAAACACATGTTAACATTCTTTGTATCTGGATAGGCTAGCCTAAAGAAAAATGTTATTTATTAATATATATATATATATATATATGGTTTTAGCATCCTTAACTGGTGCGGGCACCATGTGTCATTGACTGTGCTATGTAATGATTCTGTAGCTCTTTTTGGACTACACATATTTGGAATATGCAGAAGAATTGACATTAACATCTTCAAGCTGTGGTAGTTAAAAAAAATGCTGTATGATGTAGCTGTTTCTTTACTTTTAATTTATTTAACTTTCCCTCTTACATCCTGTGGTCAGTGCTTAATCTTAGTACCTATTTCTATCCACTTTGTAGGAAAGGAATCACAGTGAGGGTGATTGAAATTTTTCAGAACTCATATATCTGCTTTCTTACTGTACCAAAATAACAATTGTGAACAACAACCTCTTCTTCAAATGAGCCAGCAAACTGTTTCAAAAGATTTTTTGTGAGATGAGAAAATGGATAGAAAAAGGTATTGAGCTGTATCTTGTACGCATGCTGATATATGGAAAAGCACACTGCTCATTTTTAATAATTACTATGCATTACTACTGCACATAGTAAAAATGGTGTGTGCATTACATATAGTGATGGGATGGGTCAAATTTGAGCGTATCTCAGTTCTTTTTTTCAATGTTAAAGATTTTGCTTAATTTTTCCATAGAAATCAATGGGATTAACAGTGCTTGATTGTGTATAGATTACATCTAGATTTGTATTTAAATGTAACCTTAATACTGAAAACATCTAGGAACTAGCTTTACAATTATGACATGTACTCATGTATGAGTTCCATCCTGTCATTTGTACATGTAAACAAAAAAAATACTGTAAGCAGAGATACTTATGTCCCTAGTTTTATAGGTGGATAAGGAAGCACATGAGTTAAGGAGGAATTTACTGCTGTGACTCCAATCAATACCAAAACACACAGTCATGGTTGCTTGACAGCATCGACCTACATGTAAGGATTTAATGCTACTCATATTAAGTTCTGCAATACTGACCAAAAGGCTAAGGCTACTTTTTTCAGACATAGCATCAAACATTAAAAGGTCATTTACAATGTTTGGATGTACCGTTTATTTTTCTCCTGGATTAAGAATGCCAAGTGCTGTAAAGGAGGATGTACTTTTCACTGAGTAATATGAATGAGCTATAGCATCTTGTGTAAAGTTTATGTAGCTCTTGAGAATTTTGTGCCTCTATTCCTCCAAAAGGATTTGTGGAATTTATTATTCAAACTATGTTATTTTGGAGCATGGTTATTTGAAAACATGAGCAGTACACCATCTGGGTGACACATGCCAAGGAAATATAGATTGCACCACATTTCTGCTTAAGGAATTAATGGAAGGTTGATAGCTAGGGGGATGGAAAAAACCTATCTTGCTATTGCTGGTCAGCAATAATCGAACCACTTTCTGGGGATTAAGCGCATGGCTAAGCCTACTGGACCAGACACTAGCAAAGGGCAGGGGGTCTTCTTATCAGAGAAATGCTTCTGGAGCCAGTCTCACTACATGACAGATTGCTTTCATATTCCTGTCTGCAAGGCAACAAAGGATGGCAGTAATGCGATAATGCCAGAGTGCAATGGGTGTTAAGAACCCGTTGCATTTATGTATTGTATTTAGTAAATAATCAGGCTCATCCAAATTGTGATCTCACCACTCAACCAAGGCCATTAAAAATCAAGGTTAATGCTTTAATAATCCTTTGCTGTTTTTTATGGCCAAAAGAACTTTTTTTCTATTTGCATGGTCATAATATTATTGACCTCTTCATCCCCTGAATACACATCAAAAGGAACTGAAATCAAAGCAATTACCACTGTTGTTCTCTCACAGTAAACATTAACTCCTTGTACTCTCCCTTCTGAGTCCTCAGTAAATTGAAATGGATTAAAAAGCTATAGGAATGAAAAACTTGTAAAAGGTCAATTGTTTAACTTTTCAAGATGCTGGGAATTTAGAAGAATAAAACTAAGTTATTGTGTACTGATGGCAATCTAGTTTCAGTACAATGTTTTTTAGCTAATTATATTCTATGTCTTTGCTGATATTTTTATGTAAACTATCCTGGAATTATTTTATATGATCATTTTTCTATAATTTGGGGGGAGATTTAATGTATAAATTTCCTAAATAAATAATAATGTTTGAATGCTTGAGGGGGAAAGGTCAGAGAAGGTCTTCCAAACTTACTCCCACTGCTCCCCACTCTATTACTCTATTTTTCCATCAAGTTTGTGGTGCCTAGCAGTATACACCTTTCCCCTGGACCAATTCAGTAACTCAGACTCACACAATTACTAGTGGTGAAAGTTGTCTGAACAAGACAGCATCAGTCAGATCCCATCAGTTAAGAGCATGCTGAACAATGGAGAATAAATAGAGTTGTAATATCCCACCCTTCCTGTGCTTGTTGGCTTCCCTCCTCTACACGTAAGCAGTGTACTGTCCCTGCCCCCAACATGCAGAGGTGCTGGATTGAGTAATTAAGAAAAAATGAAATTAAGGGGGGGGGGGGAAATCTTTTTCAACCCTTCAGTTTTTTCAAGCTGTTTAATCTATGATACGTTTTTTTAAAAGAAAATTACAATTCAATAACACTAAAGTGATATACAGCAACTTCCTGTGCTGTATTCAATTTTATAGGTAGTAGTTGTAAAAACATAATCCCTTTGAACGTTTAATACATGTATGCATCAATCAAAGGAAAGATTAGAACTTCCGAACTCTTACCAATAAGAAGTCTATCAGAACTAAACCACTACAATATCCATAAAATAAAAATAGCTATAAAATAGGAGTCAAGTAGATATATAGATATTTGGTAGAATCCTTTCTAACACTTTCTTGTACAGTTTGTTACAGAAGCAACAGGTTTTTCATTGAAAAATATCTTTAAAGAAGAAAATGTAAATTCAAGTGTGAAATTTGCTGCTGGAGAAGATAACCCAGAAGGAGATCTTAAAAAAAAAAGTTGACTCTATGAAATAAAACAAAAAAGAAAGAATGGCAACCCAACATGGGATGCTGTCACTCCAAAGGGAAGGGGGCATAATCAGTGTCTGGACTCACTGGCCTGGTTCACACAACATGCTAAACCAGAGCTTTCTAAACTTTTCATGTTGGTGACACACTTTTTAGACATACATCATTTCGTGACACAGTAATTCACTTTTACTAGCAAATCAGGGGTTAAACTAACCCCTTTCCAGCCCCAGGAGGAACATGGAGAGTGTTTGCATGACACACTGCAGCCGACACACTAATGTGTCGTGACACAGTTTGGAAAGCTCTGTGCTGAACCAAACCTTGGCTAAATGAGACTCTCGCAGAAAAGGGTATGCAGTAACTCTGCTCTCCAGTCTTTTTTTTTTTACTGCCACACTAAGCTAAGGCAAACTAAGCCAGGCTTCTGGTTAAGTTTCCTCCTCACTAATTATGAGTTGTAGCCAACTTTTGTTCTTGAATCAACCCTTTTGTGAGGAATTTTATCAAAAGCTTTCTTTGTTGTTGTTGTTCTTTAGTTGTTTAGTCGTGTCCGACTCGTCGTGACCCCATGGACCAGAGCACGTCAGGCACGCCTGTCTTCCACTGCTTCCCGCAGTTTGGTCAGACTCATGTTGGTAGCTTCGAGAACACTGACCAACCATCTTGTCCTCTGTCGTCCCCTTCTCCTTCTGCCCTCAATCTTTCCCAACATCTTTTCCAGGGAGGGCCTTTTCCAGGGAGTCTTCTCTTCTCATGAGGTGGCCAAAGTACTGGAGCCTCAGCTTCACAATCTGTCCTTCCAGTGAGCATTCAGGGCTGATTTCCTTCAGATAGGATAGGTTTGATCTTCTTGCAGTCCATGGGACTCTCAAGAGTCTCCTCCAGCACCATAATTCAAAAGCATCAATTCTTCGGCGATCAGCCTTCTTTATGGTCCAGCTCTCACTTCCAGACATCACTGCTGGGAAAACCATAGCTTTAACTTTGTCGGCAAGGTGATGTCTCTACTTTTTAAACAAAAACAAACAAACGTCTATCAAAGTCTATTAATTACTATGTCTACTAGATCACTCCGATCTATATGCATATTGACACTCAAAGAACTCTAAAGGGTTAGTGAGACAAGACTTACATTTCAGAGCTGCCTCAATGAAGAGGAGGTAGAGGCAGCATTCTCCTGGCAGTACTGTGTTCTTTGGCATGGGGATGTGGCAAGGCAGTAGTAGTCAGATGGGAGGGGCACTGGGGAAACAGCCCCGCAGAAGTACATGTACAAGCCTGGAGCTCCCCAAACCTCATTGCTGCCACTTTACCCTGCCCAGACAAGCACACTGCTGCCACCAGAACAGTACCATTGTCTCTGCCTCATACACAAGCCGCTCTTGCTGCCTTTGTAGAAGCTATGTTGATATTTCTTCAACAAGTGTTGCTCTATCAGACATTGTTGAACTCAGGCAAGCCAGCATAACCAATGGTCAAGG
This sequence comes from Zootoca vivipara, assembly GCF_965207765.1. NCBI lineage: Eukaryota > Metazoa > Chordata > Lepidosauria > Squamata > Lacertidae > Zootoca > Zootoca vivipara. The sequence continues at coordinate 2,607,873 of NC_142586.1, forward strand.
ATGACGGGAGTGACAAAGGTTCCACTTCTTTATACCACTTTGGTCTAGGACAGGGGTCTGCAACCTGCGGCTCCGGAGCCGCATGTGGCTCTTTTACACCTTTGCTGCGGCTCCGGAGCGGATACGAGGGGAGGAGGTGTCCGAGCCATGCACCGCCTGAGCCTTGCGCTGCCTGAGCCATGCGGCGGCGCCCGCCACGCCCACCAGACACCCGTGCGGCGCCAACCGCCGCTGGAGCACACAGCTGCGGCGGCGTGCTGTGCGCCTGCACCCCGCACGGCGCCCGCTGGAGTCTACAACTCCGCTGTGCGCGTGCGCTGTGCAAAAACGACGCAAGGTGACGTTAGCAGCCCGGGGAGCGTGGTCGGCCCCCTCCCTGCATCAGCCCCTCCCCGCCACATTTCTGCAGCCAATAGGCTCACGGGGGGGGGGGGGTGGAATTATTTATTTTTTAAAACGGGCGCGCTTCTTCCCGCCCAGCAGCAGAAAAGGCTTGCGGGCTCGGAGCGTGTGTTTGCTGCTGCTGCTGCTGCTCCTGCCTGCGGCCTGCCTGTGGCCTCCTGCCGGCCTGGTCAGGAGATTGAGGTAGATGTATTAATCAATGGGTTGATTCAATATGAGGAAATTTTATAAGTTCACTTGATGGGAGCAACACACATGAAACCATACAGGTGTCCTAATAAGGGAGTCAGAGTTTTGCCCATTCCCAGTAATCAAGGCAGCCCAAACTCATAAGGCAGTGGTTGCTGGTGCCCATCCCCAGTACAGTAATCAAGGCAGCCCAAACTCAAAGTTATTTTTATAATGACGAGGATGACATTGGGCCCTCATTATTAATTATTATTTACATCAGGCACTGATTATGATTTATGGTACACTGGGGCCCTGATTAATTTTCTATGGCATTTTGGGGCATTGATTATTGGGCATAGCAAATTTTGCTATGGGGCCCTCTGATTTCTAATTACGTCCCTGTTTTGCGGCTCCCAGTTTATTTTTTTTCTTCGGAAACGGGTCCAAGTGGCTCTTTTTGTCTTAAAGGTTGCAGACCCCTGGTCTAGGAAGACCATTCAGTGGCACATGGGTGCAGGAGTCAAACTGAGCAAGTGCCTCCAGCCATCTGGCCCAGTTTGTCATTCTCTTGGATAATGGGGAGCCTTACAAATTTAATGGTGTAAGCCTTGAAGGTGGGTACAGGTGCTGCTGGAGCAGCAGTGCCTTGCGCCTTCTTTGGTCTCGTCTGTATCAATCTGGCAATATTATCTGTAACAATCTGGATGAGTCTGATTATTTTGTTGGGAACATGGTCAATGAGTTCTCAGTTTTCCGTAAGTTTTCTGACAAGGCTGAAAACTGGAGCCTACTGAAAATATCAAAAAATAATCACCAAATCTCATCTTTTGCCACCCTGCAGCTAGGGCACTAAATGTGGCAAACACCTGGCTGCTATCCCTCCTCCTGCCTAGCTCAGTTCCTGGGGAAACATAACAGACTGAAGACATTGTGAGCTTGGGCATCTCATAAACAAGTTGCCACAAAGATGGGCTCAATGTGCTGCACAAATTTTCCAGAACGAAGTCCAGAGTGTGTCAGTGGAAACAGCTTACAGAGGGAAACATGCAATGGGGGCAAAGACAGCAGCATGGAAACCACACAGCCCTCCTTCCCTCCTGTTTATAAGATTAGGTAAGTCTGGTTCTTTTAATACTTTTGTAGAAAAGTTAAGTATAAATAACACAGTGAACTGTGAAAAGTCAAAGTGCTCCTCTGAATTTTATTTTTCTGCAAGGCTTGGAGGGAAGGGGGAAGAGCCAGTGTGGTATAGTGGTTAAGAGCGGTAGACTTGTAATCTGGGGAACCGGGTTCGTGTCTCTGCTCCTCCACATGCAGCTGCTGGGTGACCTTGGGCTAGTCACACTCTTTGAAGTCTCTCAGCCCCACCCACCTCACAGGGTGTCTGTTGTGGGGGAGGAGGGGAAAGGAGAATGTTAGCCGCTTTGAGACTCCTTCGGGTAGTGATAAAGCGGGATATCAAATCCAAACTCTTCTTCTTCTTCCTTTAAGAAACCACCTTTAAGTGCTAGATGCAGATATAACTATCTGTATCCATAATTTCAAAATAAGAGTGTCATTACTTATTTTTCTATAAATACCTTGGTACAGCCTGTGACCATATGTACAGGTCACAGTCTAACCTAATAAATCTGCAAAGAGTCTCCTGCATTATCATTTTAAAACTGTTAACATATTCCAGACTGGATTTCCACTGTGCCCTCAACTAGCAACTTTGTTTTTTGAACATCAAATCTGAGGAAGAGTTCTGTTAAACTCAAAAGGTAGCTTACTGATTTGTTATTTTAGATGGTCCTAATAAATACTGTGTTATTGATACTGCTTTGACTTTCCCCCCAATGGATCAAAGGTGCCTGTGTGTTTTTCCTTCTTTTCTTAAATAGTTATAATGTTTCTGGCATAATATGTTTTGGGCTATGCATATGCATCCAGAAACATGGTTAGAAAATAAATTATCAAAACAGATGCCATCCCAATATAGCTTTGCAGTTAGGCTAAACGTCCACAGATCATGATCGTGGGCACTAAAAGCCCATGTTTAACAAATACTCCGCAAGGCACAAGTGTGCATCATTTTGAAGTAAACAACATATCAGCTCAGTTCCTTGTGAACAGTGAACTGTCTCAAATCCATGTTACAGAGGTTGGATCAATCTTGCAAACACAAGTCAGTGCTGAAAGGAGGCCTTGAACTGAAACAGCCTGGAAAATGTATTTGATGTCCATTCTAGCAGAGAGTATTCCTAACAAACAAGTTATAATTTAATGTGGTAAAAAGTGAAGCATAATCCAAGGAAAGCCAGCCTTGCTGCTATAAAGCCGATTAAGCAAAAATAAAATAAAAGAAGAAAAAAGTGGCAGGATGAAAAAATATTGGTGAACAAAACATTTTCCTGTATTCTGCATTCCAGTACCACTTAGGGTGAGGGGAGGAGGGATTATTTTCATGCACTTGAGACCAACCTCTTTACTAATCTCCACTGTATATTTTGAAAAGAGACAATATGAAATTAAAAGAAGTTTACTTATTTGCTTTGAAGAATCTCCAGCCTTATATTTTGTACATTTTCCAGATACGTTAAGGGAAAAATTCATTCCAAAACCCCTGTCTCAAAGCTAAATAGTACATGACATCTATGTTGACGCATATTCTGGATCTCTGTCTCATACAGTAATCTCCTCTACAGCATTCATGCATGAAGGTGGGTGTGCTGCCATATCCAGCCAGTTTTACAGAATCATAGAATAATAGAGTTGGAAGAGTCCAACCCCCTGCCAAGCAGGAAACACCATCAAAGCATTCCTGGCAGATGGCTGTCAAGCCTCCACTTAAAGACCTCATAGAGTTGGAAGAGACCACAAAGACCTCCAAAGAAGGAGACTCCACCACACTCCTTGGCAGCAAATTCCACTGTCAGACAGCTCTTACTGTCAGGAAGTTCTTTCTAATGTTTAGGTGGAATCTTCTTTCTTGTAGCTTGAATCCATTGCTCCGTGTCCGCTTCTCTGGAGCAGCAGAAAACAACCTTTCTCCCTCTTCTATATATCCTTTTATATATTTGAACATGGCTATCATATCACCCCTTAACCTTCTCTTCTCCAGGCTAAACATAACCAGCTCCCTAAGCCGTTCCTCATAAGGCATTGTTTCCAGGCCTTTGACCATTTTGGTTGCCCTCTTCTGGACACATTCCAGCCTGTCAGTATCCTTCTTGAACTGTGGTGCCCAGAACTGGACACAGTACTCCAGGTGAGGTCTGACCAGAGCAGAATACAGTGGTACTATTACTTCCCTTGATCTAGATGCTATACTCCTATTGATGCAGCCCAGAATTGCATTGGCTTTTTTAGCTGCTGCATCACACTGTTGACTCATGTCAAGTTTGTGGTCTACCAAGACTCCTAGATCCTTTTCACATGTACTGCTCTCAAGCCAGGTGCCTCCCATCCTGTATTTGTGCCTTTCATTAATGTAGTACTTTACATTTCTCATTGTTAAAATTCATCTTGTTTGCTTTGGCCCAGTTGTCTAATTTGTTAAGGTCATTTTGAAGTTAAGACTTGGCCCCTTAACACTTGCCTTAAAGGTAAAGGGACCCCTGACTATTAAGTCCAGTCGCGGATGACTCTGGGGTTGCGGTGCTCATCTCGCTCTATAAGCCGAGGGAGCCGGCATTTGTCCGCAGACAGCTCCCGGGTCATGTGACCAGCATGACTAAGCCGTTGCTGGCGAACCAGAGCAGCCCACGGAAATGCCATTTACCTTCCCGCCGGAGCGGTACCTATTTATCTACTTGCACTTTGGCGCGCTTTCGAACTGCTAGGTTGGCAGGAAACATTGGCCTTAGACCCTCCCAATTATTATCATATGCAAAGATCATCATCATTTGTACCATTATTTTATTTTAAATTACTATACTGTTGTGAATATTTGTGGCTCTCCATTTTCATGGTGAGCAAATTATCTCTGTTTTAGAAGCACAGTACAAATATAGGAGATACTAGATTACTAACTCAAGACAGAGACTCATTTTATTTAGAATCCTTTACTACAGATGCTTAGCATAATAGTTAATCCAGGAGTAGTCTGCCTAAAGTTACTTTATCTCTGGCAGTCATTTAAAAGTTATCTATAATACTTGGCTGTTTCAAGCTTCATTTTTTTATTAAAAAACCCCAAAACCTTTCAAATAGTTACAATTTCAAAATTAGTTTTGGACGCTGGTAAGTGACGCTTATTACTTATCCACTTTCAGTATACGTTTGCCCATAATTATAATGATCAAACTTGCGAGCATCACAGGTGGTTGTACCTTAAAATCCAAGGAGGAGAGTTTTTCAAGCTTTATGTTTGCATCAGGAGAATTTGCCTTCTTTGTGAACTGAATAAAGCAGAGTTTGCTTTGCTCCCAAAATGACAAGATCATGAAACTGTCTGTAAGAACAGCTGAAAAACAAAGAAAAACTCTCAACACTGTAATACCTGACTGTCACCACCAATAAAACAAATTACTGAGGTCTCCACTGAGACACTGGGGGAAGAAAAGCAAATTTTCAAGGCTACACTTTAAAATATTACATTCAGCCTTCTGTGATCTCCTAAAGGACATCAGTGTTTCATCTTCTCAGGATCTTGCTGGAAATGAGAAATAAAGCTTAGGGGGTACTCAGATTAAGTACAGCTAAATAAATTATCATATTCCAAATCCCTTCTGTAATATAATAATGCTTTCTCATCCTATATTCATTTCTTCTTCAGTTGTTTTAGAATTTGAAATCTAACTCTCTTTTATGATAGCTTTCACTGATTGAGTGAAAATACTGTTATTCAGCTGCAATCAAGCATACATTGGGGGGGGGGAGTACCAGAGAGATGGCAGATTCGACTACAGCAGTTGAGCAAAAGGACAGACAAATCTGGGAAGTTTTCACATACAACATACAAGAAGTGAATTGTCCCAACTGTCCGCCTTCTGAAATTTATAAAACTGCCAATATGCAGAAAGTACTACTACAGATACAGTGTGGAAGTGTTCAACATTTGTTGTCAAGAACTGTACATACTATTTGATTGCTGTAACAGTTAATGCATACTAGTTTTACAACGAAGTATAGCTTTGTTTCAGCTAGAAGCATAATCTGGAACCTCGTATCAAGCAGTCCTTTTATAAAACAGAATTAGATGTACTTAGAGTCTAGAAGGGCAATTGTGAAATTAATGTATTTCTGTACAGTGCTTTCCACATACATGCAAAAACATGATGTAAGATTATTTATTTGAAGACTTGGGCTGCAATTTTTATCCATCATGTCCCTCAGACAGTATTTACTTTTCAAAGTCTATTTTTTTTAAAATGGAATTGTTTCCCACAGATAAGGATATTGCAACAAACACAACAAAAGCAAACCAAGGCTCCATCTAGACTAGAGCTTGGCTTCCAATAGAGGCCAGCCAGATACGTTCAGGAAGCTCAAAAGAAAAGCATAGAAGCAAGAGCTCAACAAGTGCTATTTGAAGGTACATTGCACTTGGCACATGAAGGTTTCATTAGATTTTGTCTAAGACCGTTTTAAAAGCCACATGCTTTGTGTTCATTGTTTTCAATGGGTAAGGAATAGGAACCTATGCTCTTGAAGTTCCCCTAACATATTTAGGATCTCAAGCGAGGAGGACTAGAAGAAGTCCTCTTTCTGAGATCTTGGGACGCTGCTTTCAGTCACAGCTGACAGTACTGGGAAGAACATATTTAAAATGACCAAGTCAATTTATAATGTAATCTAACATTATTAGTGAACTTTTAGATACAGGCCACATAGAAATCTTCACTGTTATATTACTGTTTATTTCAAGTCATTGTGCAGTACTAATATAGAACAAAGCTCTCAGATGGGAGGAAATTACATGTGCTAAACTTGAATACCTTGGGGGGAAATTATACAAGGAACTGAGATTTAGAAACAAATGTAACAGTTGATAAGAATAGAAACTTTGATGTTAAATATTTTTCCTAAAGTGGTTTTGGTCCTGAGGGTGGTAACTGTGGCATTAAATGCAATTACTTGTTGTGTTGCCAAGTCCCCAGTGGTAATAATTGCTCTATTGACATACTATAATTGACATACTATTCCTCCTGTTCCACTGCAAAATGTAGGGAACTGAATTGCACATGGGTATAATTACCATCGCTGATAGTGTCGGAGATGAGCTTCCCCATCAGGGTTCTGTCAATCACCACTCGCTCCAGCTGTGGCCCTGAAAGGCCTAGGGATACCAGTACACCTGAATGAAAGAGAAGCTGAACCAAATAGTCGGGGGGGGGGGAGAGAGAGATGCAACTTGTCAGCAGAGAATGATATGTTCCAAAATACCTTTTATCATCTATATTTTTCTAGATTTCATATACCGGTACTACAGCTTGGCTGGCAAAAGAGATTAGATGCACCACAAGAAATGAATAAAAAGAAAGAGAGAGAGAGAGAGAAGGGAAAAAGCAAAAACATACCGATCTTTGACTACATCTGTTCCAACTATGCATGAAATGCTTCACTATAGGATATAATTCCCCATAATTTGCATGGAAAACAGTAACTGCAGATGCTGCTATTCATGGCTGTAATCCTTCCCCAAGCTACAGCCCAGTAAAAATGTGGATAAGCAAAGAAGACACCATAGATTTGAACCTGTGAGGTGGAGTTACTTGATAACTTATATTCATGTGCTCTGCACAATCAGTTAACCACTCATAGGGCTAATGAAAACAACAATCCAAAGGTATATTAAAAACCCAGAAAATAGGAACAGAGAGGTGAAGGGAGAAAGAGAACAGATGCACAAAATAGGACATACATACTTAATTTCTACACTTTGTATACAAAAAATGTTCTTGCTCTTCTTAACATAGCACTACTGCAATCAAGTAGCATTTTAAAGGTGATTTCTGTGGCTCTGCAATGTGGGCCTAGGCAGTAGGGTTTTTTCTTTAAAAAGGGATTGGTACACATTACTACAAATATGTTGTTTTTGTGTTCTACCATGGGGTGGACAACCAGCAGTCCATGAATCAAATGCAGCCTGGCATGGATCCCAATTTTATTTGCGAGACCATTTTCCCCAGGCACATCCATGTTCCCCACACCGCTGATGTTAGAAGTGACATCAGATGCGGGACAGGTAGAGACACATCTGGATTGGTGGGGAACTCACTTGCACAGCTGATCTCTGCAGATAACCAGGTGGGGTTCAGCCTGTCATAATACTGAGTGATTGACAAGTGGGGCTGGAGGAAGAAAGGTTCCCCACTCCTGTTGAGCAAAGACTGTGATTTTACTCCACACTATATAGCAGGGACAGGGAATTATTGCCCCTGCTCCTTGCAGGCCATAACTGACAAATGGTTAGAGCCACCCACCTATCAATCACCTGATGAGTCTTGGGGGGGGGGGAGAGAGAGAGAGAGAGAGAGAGAGAGAGAGAGAGAGAGAGAGAGAGAGAGAGAGAGAGAGAGAGAGAGCACATTTTACAAGAGACCTGGTAAGACACAGTGATCAACTTGGAATGCCTCTTTCAAAGCACTCTTTGTGGAACACTTTGGAGGTGCCTGCAAATGTTCAGCTAACCCAGGTTTCTACCTGTCACATGTTGGTAATCCAGATGTTGGACTACAACTCCTATCATCCCTGAGCACTGGCCATAAGCACATAAGAATAGCCCTGCTATCTTATTACAAACTTGTGAACAGATTGCTATGCAGACAATTAACGGAGGCCTCATTTATCTCAACCAATTTAAGTGTGTGCTCAGAAAAAGCTTCTTGTGGAGGAACCTTTAACAGCTGAATTAAAAAAAACCAATGCAAAGTGAAGATTTTCATGCACTTCTCTGGAGCAGCAGAAAACAACCTTTCACCCTCTTCTATATGACATCATTTTATATTTTTGAACATGGCCATCATATCGCCATTTAACCTTCTCTTCTCCAGGCTAAACATACCCAGCTTCCTAAGCCGTTCCTCATAAGGCATCGTTTCCAGGCCTTTGACCATTTTGGTTGCCCTCCTCTGGACACGTTCCAGGTGAGGTCTGACCAGAGTGGAATACAGTAGTACTATTACTTCCCTTGATCTAGATGCTATACTCCTATTGATGCAGCCCAGAATTGTATTGGCTTTTTAGCTGCTGCATCACACTGTTGACTCATGTCAATAAAATAATAACAATAACAATAACAATAACAATAATAATAATAATAATTTATTATTTATACCCCGCCCATCTGGCTGGGTTTCCCCAGCCACTCTGGGGAAAACAGTACTTCTGTCTTGTCAGGATTCAACCTCAATCCGTTAGCCGCCATCCATCCTCCAACCGCCTCCAGGCACTCACACAGGACCTTCACCGTCAAGTTTGTGGTCTACCAAGACTCCTAGATCCTTTTCACATGTACTGCTCTCAGGCCAGGTGTCACCCATCCTGTATTTGTGCCTTTCTTTCTTTTTGCCCAAGTGTAGTACTTTACATTTCTCCCTATTAAAATTCATCTTGTTTGCTTTGGCCCAGTTCCCTAATCTGTTAAGGTCATTTTGAAGTGTGATCCTGTCCTCTGGGGTATTAGTCACCCCTCCCAATTTGGTGTCATCTGCAAACTTGCTCAGGATGCCCTTAAGCCCATCATCCAAGTCATTGATAAAGATGTTGAATAAGACTGGGCCCAAGACAGAACCCTGTGGCACCCCACTAGTCACTTCTCTCCAGGATGAAGAGGAGCCATTGATGAACACCCTTTAGGTTCGGTCAGTCAGCCAGTTACAAATCCACTGAATGGTAGCATTGTCTAGCCCACATTTTACCAGCTTCTTTACAAGAATATCATGGGGCACCTTGTCAAAGGCCTTGCTGAAATCAAGATAGGCTATATCCACAGCATTCCCTTCATCTACCAAGCTTGTAATTCTGTCAAAGAATGAGATCCAAGTAGTCTGACATGACCTATTTTTCATGCTGACTTTTAGTGATCACAGCGTTCCTTTGCTCACAGACCATTTGCTTAATGATCTGCTCTAGAATCTTTCCTGGTATTGATGTCAGGCTGACTGGGCGATAATTGTTTGGGTCCTCTCTTTCCCCCTTTTTGAAAATAGGGACAACATTTGCCCTCCTCCAGTCTGCTGGGACTTCTCCTGTTCTCCAGGAATTCTCAAAGATTACTGCCAGTGGTTCAGAAATCACCTCTGCCAGTTCTTTTAATACTCTTGGATAATCAATTGGTATCAAAAGATAACAGAATGAACTTTATGAGAAAAACAACTAATGTGAGCATTTGAGTGGTATGTAGGAAAGAAAGGTCCATCTCAGCCATGGACATACACAAACACTTTTCATCCTCAGTTTTCAGTCTGTAAAGTGAACTGACAGTAACATGCTTCACTAGATTTTTGTGAGGATGAATAAGATCAAACTTATAAAGCCATTTGAACTATATAAATCAAACGTATTCCAGTATTTATTTGCTTAGTGCCATCAAAGTACATGCATTTAACACAGTATAAAAAGTTTGTACAAAGGATTGCTTCTGAACTGGATCACAAGTTCAAACAGAAATATAATCCTGCTATTCAGATCTTTCTAAACGCATATCCAGACCAAGCAGTCCTGATTTAGTTTGTGGTTTTTAGAAATAGAACAACCTCTTTTTCTGTTAATCTAGTGAATATCTCTTTGTATAATCATCAGCTTCCCCAGTTATGGCAGATGTCCTTTAAGGTTTTGTCCTAGTAAAAATGTTAGACACAGTCACACACTCTACCAGCACTTATGGCAACCTTTCAAAACTTCAATTTATCCTTATGTTGCAGTTGGATTAGATAAAATCACAATTTATTCTCAAACTGATAATGTGATCTTACAGCTCAGAGGTGTTCGGCTAGTTCTTATAATTGTCCCCAAAATACAAATGATAAAGTTTCTGAAGAACAACAAAACTCTCTAGAAGTTGAGTAGGCAAGTTTGTAGGCCAGGTGGAAAAACAGTTAACCTTTGTACTCTATACTGAGGCATGCTCAAGAAAGCAACATACCATTAATCCAGAAAAATAGATTCCACTATGCCAAAGAACCCTGGGAAGTATCACATACCACCAATTCTTCTTGACAAGTTTCACATATTAGTATGTGAGAGAATAAATAAACCACCTGATTGCAGCAACAAGAAGAGATTGCCACAATAAATCTATATTGGGGGTGTGGAGGAGGAACAGAAAAGCCAAAGCCAAAATGCTAAGGGCCCAAAAAATTCTACAAAAAAGTATTTCAAACACAATAGAACATTTTTCCAATGTGACTTAACTTCCTTATGCCAACAGCCACTATGCCACAGCAGCGCCAGTGCCAGATCTGCATAGTGTAGTCATTATTCTAAGCATTCTCAGGTGCAATGTTGAAAGCAAAACAATAGTAGCAGAAACATGACACAATATAGTAATACTGACAAACTGCAGTGTATTGGGCAATTCTGTTGCCACCCATTCCAATGTGAAGCATCAATACCCCAATTTATCCATGCTTGGTAGGTAACAAACATGCAGTGACAGCAGATATGCCATGATGATGTCGTGGAACCCTGTCCATACCTCCTATAACACATAAAGCATGAGGGTAGTTTCATGAAAATGTCAACCTACAGACTCATTTTTCATTTCTTCTTTGAGGTTCTTAGCAAGCATTAAGAAACCGTGATTACATATTAACTGAAAAGTGTTTCACATGCAATATTTATTGTGACCAACGTAACAACACAATGATGCAACATAAACGTACTGTCAAGTATGTCATTTAAACCTCTTTTTAGGACTGTCCTATTTTCTTCCCTGAGAATTTTATAATTATTTGAGGAGCAATCCTATGCACAAGAAACTTGAGTAAAGCAAGTTAAGCTAAAGTAAAGTTATAACAGATCCCAACTCCATTCATCAGCAGAGATGCTGCTGCTGCTGAAGCCTGGCAGAGGGGAAAGAAGTCTTTTAGCACTGTATCCCAGGTTGTCAGATCATGCACTAGCTTAAGATTCATCACAAGCCCCACTGTCTGGTTTTGCTTCTGCTACATCCTCAGAGCACCCCTTTTGGCTGAGCCCAAACTGTCTTGTGGTGAGCAAGCTACACCACTGTATCTTCAGCTGAGTCAGGGTTGGGGAATTAAAGCTAAGAGAGCTCCATTGCATCTATGCTGCTGATCCCAGTGAATCCTGTCATAGGATTATCCATGCCCAGAAGAGCCCCCAAATTCTCCTTGTTAGAGGATCCCATTGTCCACTATATGATGTTTACAACCACAAGCTCCAGGGTTTCACTCCGATAGCACCGCAATCAGCCTGCAAACCAAACACATCCTGCAACAATCTTCAAATAACATTTTTAAAACAACAACAGAAGAATCTTACTTTCTTCAGTTTAAGCTGGAATTTTGCTATAAGAAACTGGTGATCTGAGCCACGGTCAGCTCCAGGTCTTGTTTTTGCTGACTGTATAGAGCTTCACCATCTTTGGCTGCAGAGAATATAATCAATCTGATTTCGATGCTGCCCATCTGGTGATGTCCATGCGTAGAGTCGTCGCTTGTGTTGTTGGAAAAGAGTGTTTGTGATGACCAGCTTATTCTCTTGACAGAACTCTATTAGCCTTTGCCCTGCTTCGTTCTGAACTCCAAGGCCAAACTTGCCAGTTGTTCCTTCTATCTCTTGATTCCCTACTTTAGCATTCCAATCCCCTATAATGAGAAGAACATCCTTCTTTGGCGTCATTTCTAGAAGGTGTTGTAAGTCTTCATAGAATTGGTCAATTTCAGTTTCTTCAGCACCGGTAGTTGGTGCATAAACTTGGATTACTGTGATGTTAAAAGGTCTGCCTTGGATTCGTATCGAGATCATTCTATCATTTTTGAGATTGCATCCCAGTACAGCTGTTGCCACTCTTTTGTTGACTATGAGGGTCACTCCATTTCTTCTATGGGATTCTTGCCCACAGTCGTAGATATTATGGTCATCCGAACTGAATTCGCCCATTCCCGTCCATTTTAGATCATTGATGCCCACAATGTCAGTATTTATTCTTGCCATCTCATTTTTGACCACATCCAGCTTACCAAGTGTGGATTAGGGCCTACGTAAAGGGCTAGATGCTAGCAAAGGATCAGCAAGTCCTGACCTTTGCTGTCACAGCAAAGGTCAGGTGGAACACTCACAAATTGCTTCTATCTGTATGACACTCTCAAACAATTCTAAAAGGCTAGCAAGGCAGGCTTTCCATTTGCCAGAAGTCATGCTAAATCAATCCTCAGTAAGGCTTGTTCCCCTATATGTTTAATGATTGTAGTTAAATAATAGTTTTTACCAATTCTCCTGGTACAGAAGTAAAGTTCAATGTGCTGTAATTTACTGATCTCGTGTATCATTTCTTCTTATTTAAAAAGAAGAAGGACTACCTTCCGGTCCTCTTGTAAGGAGGCCAAGTAGAGGTGAAATTAATTTTTCAGATTTGAATGTAAGAGGGATATATTATCTGGATTCAGGGTCACTTCTGATTTGTCATCCTACAGATGTACCACTGATTACCCGCAAGTAAGTAGGCACAGGATTACAGCATTAGTTTTGTATATGCTTATTCAGAAGTATGCCTCATTGTGTTCAATGGGCATACTCTCAGGTACCTGGGATTGCAGGATAAACAGTTTTATTATTAACCATCACCATTTTACTTTTGACTTTGAATTTTTCAGTAAAAGTATTTGGGTTACAAGGGAAGGCTAAATATATTATTAGAGTTGAACAGATTTTAGCTTTGGAAAGTACAGTTACAATTACAAGAGAATTCAATTCATTTTAATGGGGCTTGGATAAATGACACTGGTTGAGGGCTAGACTGTATATTAGTAATACTGTTCAAAATTCAACACTCTCTGTTAAGCAGTGGTAAGCTTCAGGAGATACCTATTAAAGATCAAGGATAAAAAGCTAGGAATAGCTTTTAATGAGTTAAATACATTAAACATATTTCAAGGAAAAGCTGTTGATTAGAATGCTGGATCACACACTCTAGATTTTCAACCTGTTCCCACTTCCCATGTTGCTAACAAGGATGTGAGCAGATGTTTTCTTTATATATTGTATGGATATTTATGTAGATAGGAATACAGACACATGCCACTATGGCCTCTGAGCAGTTTACGTCGTTTGGTATCTAATCTAAACTAGTTGGTTATCTTACAGTTCCTGTCACTGTGCTGCACATTTTGAATTAAGTACTTTTACAGAAAAATGTGTCATGCAGAAAATTTAACGAATTTCTCTTTAACTACACTCCCGACTCAGCATAGGTCCAGTTCAAAGTTGCTTAATATACTGAACAATTACGGTAATTTTAAATGAGAACACAGCACATCATACATTTTACCTGACTGCATCCCTATTTGAATATAGCCATTTTCACCAAGAAGAATTTTAGCTGGGTCTTAAACATTTTTTAAGCAAACAGAACCAGTTAACTTTGTACTTAACAATTGTTCAATTCTGTTGACAGAACATTGCAAGAGCATGTCAAAATATTTTACCTGACAGACGTATTTGCTCTTCCATTTGCTCAGTACACACCGACTGTTTTGCATCAGTTCCTGGAGGACAACCAAAAATAGACAGTGTATAGATGGCTGTGCACATTTCACTTGTAGATAAAGTGCTTCTGATTTTCAAGGAGGAGAGATTGCCTGACATGCTAAACAAAGATGCAACTGTTTTGGATAACCCACCAGACAAAAGAGCACTTATCAGCAGAAGGGATGATCTTTTATGAAAATTAAAGCTGTTGAAAGAGATCTGAAAAACTGGATTAATTGTTATTATGCTTGAAACTTTCTGAAAGGTACCTCCAGCTCCTGAAGTGTGTCTCGCAGCTTTTCCGGACGTTTGTTCTTAAGTACCCAAGGATAATCTCGAGCTAGCAAATAAAAAGTATGTATAAGATATTATCTACATATCCAAATATGTCAAATGCTGGATTTTACTTCATATTTTATTATTAAATACTGAATATTTTCTATCTTACAATAAATTTGTTTATAATTCTGACACAAGTTCCATAGACAAAATTTTATTAAATCAATCTGAATCACTCTGGTAGAGGTTCTGTCTTTTCCCAAAGGGAACACACATTTAAGTAGCTATAAGCAGGTTCAATATCAAGTTAAGTGATATTATCAATAATTCCTTTCAAAATAGCACAACCAAAATATTTTAAGATCATACGGCACCAAAAGTCCTGTCGTATCATTGATTAAACTGTTATCTCCTCCTGTATAATGAAACCAGCCTGCTTAGATTGGGACTTCTGACAAATGCCTTCTGTTAAATTACAGTCATACCTCGGGTTAAGTACACTTCAGTTTGAGTACTTTCAGTTTAAGTACCAGTACTCTGTGGACCCGGAAGTGTTTACTTCCGGGATCCGCTGCGCGCGCATGCACAGAAGCAATCTGCACAGTTAATGCATGTGCAGAAGTGATCTGCACGGTTCGCGCATGTGCAGAAACGATCTGCGCAATTTGCGCATGCGCAGAAGTGCTATCGCCGTTCGAATTAAGTACTTTTCGGGGTGCGAATGGCACCCCGGAACCAATTAAGTACATAACCCAAGGTACTACTGTACAGTACATTGATTCTTGCCTTCATTTTATGGATCAATGGTCTTGTTAGACAGTAAAATTTGTGTTAAATTGCTGTTTTAGGGGGTGTTTTTCATTGTCTGGAATGGATTAATCCACTTTCCATTACTTTCAATGGGAAAGTTCGCTTCAGGTAGTACGCTTCAGGTTATGTACGGACTTCTGGAACCAATTAAGTATTTAACCTGAGGTACCACTGTATGCAACTTAAACTGGACCACCAAAATGGTATTTAATTCCACTATTCAGATCAGCTGAAGTCAGCCCCCAAAATACAATAGTCCAGACTTCATTCAACTTAAATGTCTTGTATTTAGCAACTCAGCTGGTGGCCATAAACAACGGGAAATTGGGGAGGAGTCATTGGTTTCAGCACACTTTGGCACCAATGACATAGTAAAATATAGTCCTGCAGAACTGGAAGCCAAATTTATATTGTAAGGTAAGAGGTTGAAAGCCAGTATCTTGACCATAGATAGAATTTCTAAGAAAGCTGTTCTACATGCAGGGCCAGCTAGACATGCTGAGCGGTGGGGTCTCAATGCAAGAGCAAGGCAGTGATGTTGTGAGGATGGTTTGCATTTGTTTGGGATCGGGGAATGTTTTGGGACAAGGCGGACTTGCACTGGCCTTAACATGAAAAAGGTGCAGAGAGAGCTGACAGGAGCTTAGGAACATCTGGTTCAAGGTTAATCAGCCTTAAAGGATGACAGTCATACTTTTCACCTTTTTCATGTGCAGAGACTGTCCAAATGGGGATGGGACAGGACTTAGCCAATGAAAGTAGGGGGACATGATAGTCAAAGAGGCCAAAGAGCCATAAAGGAAAATGCATGTCAGAGGCATTTGGAGAGAGACCCAGGTTTTTACATGTTAATGATAGAAGCCTTTGAGCCAAGATGGGTGAGCTGCATGGCTTAGATTTTAAAAGGAACATATAGACAATGTATTGTAAAGTTTTCAATTAGCAATAAGCACACCTAGGATTAATCTCATTGGCTACAATACTGCCCACAATGGAACCAGGGAGACATGGTTAGCACTGGCTACAAACTCTATAATGGGGTAGTAAACCCCCATTGCTGGGTTACTCCAGCAATCTACTGAATGCAGCAGTGTTGGTGGAATTGGCAGCAGAGACCTCTACAAGCAGAGGGCAGAAAACCACACAGTTTCAACCCTAGTGGGGAACCACAGCACTACTTCTAAAGTCCACAGAAAATCAGTAAGACCAGCAGAGTCCACCACTTCTGTCTTTGGGGGGAGTGCTGTGGAAGTGCTCAAATGAAGATTCTAGACCACTCACAGTCAGAAAGTAAGAAAGGAAAAGATTGCCAGGAAGAAGCAAGTGCAGTGTTAAGGATATAGTACTTTGCACTACTGGTGTGTGCCTGCATAAGTGCTGGGCATGTCTATGTGCCAGAGTGATGGATGACCACACCAACTAGTAGCTGGCCATGAGACAATACTTTCCTTGGGCCAAAAAAATGCTTGTCACCCCTGCTCTAAAGCAACGGCTACCAAACTCCCCCCCCCAATGGACCACTTGTTTTGCACTATAATGTGAAGTAAAACCATGGCTAAATGTTAGTTAGTTAATTATTTGAATTATATAAAAAGGTAAAGGGGTAAAGGGACCCCTGACCATTAGGTCCAGTCGTGACCGACTCTGGGGTTGCGCGCTCATCTCACATTATTGGCCGAGGGAGCCAGCGTATAGCTTCCAGGTCATGTGGCCAGCATGACAAAGCCGCTTCTGGCAAACCAGAGCAGCACATGGAAACGCCGTTTACCTTCCCGCTGTAGCGGTTCCTATTTATCTACTTGCATTTTGACATGCTTTCGAACTGCTAGGTTGGCAGGAGCTGGGACCAAGCAACGGGAGCTCACCCCGTCACAGGGATTCGAACCGTCGACCTTCTGATCAGCAAGCGCTAGGCTCAGTGGTTTAACCACAGCACCACCTGGGTCCCACATTTGATTTATATTAATATAAATCAGCGCCACCTGGGTCCCACATTTGATTTGATTTATATGTTGTTGTTGTTTAGTCGTTTAGTCGTGTCCGACTCTTCGTGACCCCATGGACCATAGCACGCCAGGCACTCCTGTCTTGCACTGCCTCCCGTAGTTTGGTCAAACTCATATTCGTAGCTTCGAGAACACTGTCCAACCATCTTGTCCTCTGTCGTCCCCTTCTCCTAGTGCCCTCAATCTTTCCCAACATCAGGGTCTTTTCCAAGGATTCTTCTCTTCTCATGAGGTGGCCAAAGTATTGGAGCCTCAGCTTCACGATCTGTCCTTCCAGGGAGCACTCAGGTCTGATTTCCTTAAGAATGGATAGGTTTGATCTTCTTGCAGTCCATGGGACTCTCAAGAGTCTCCTCCAGCACCATAATTCAAAAGCATCAATTCTTCGGCGATCAGCCTTCTTTATGGTCCAGCTCTCACTTCCATACATCACTACTGGGAAAACCATAGCTTTAACTATACGGACCTTTGTCGGCAAGGTGATGTCTCTGCTTTTTAAGATGCTGTCTAGGTTTGTCATTGCTTTCCTCCCAAGAAGCAGGCGTCTTTTAATTTCGTGACTGCTGTCACCATCTGCAGTGATCAAGGAGCCCAAGAAGGTGAAATCTCTCACTGCCTCCATTTCTTCCCCTTCTATTTGCCAGGAGGTGATGGGACCAGTGGCCATGATCTTGGTTTTTTTGATGTTGAGCTTCAGACCATATTTTGCGCTCTCCTCTTTCACCCTCATTAAAAGGTTCTTTAATTCCTCCTCACTTTCTGCCATCAAGGTTGTGTCATCTGCATATCTGAGGTTGTTGATATTTCTTCCAGCAATCTTAATTCCTGCTTGGGATTCATCTAGTCCAGCCTTTCGCATGATGAATTCTGCATATAAGTTAAATAAGCAGGGAGACAATATACAACCTTGTCGTACTCCTTTCCCAATTTTGAACCAATCAGTTGTTCCATATCCAGTTCTAACTGTAGCTTCTTGTCCCACATAGAGATTTCTCAGGAGACAGATGAGGTGATCAGGCACTCCCATTTCTTTAAGAACTTGCCATAGTTTGCTGTGGTCGACACAGTCAAAGGCTTTTGCATAGTCAATGAAGCAGAAGTAGACGTTTTTCTGGAACTCTCTAGCTTTCTCCATAATCCAGCGCATGTTTGCTATTTGGTCTCTGGTTCCGCTGCCCTTTCGAAATCCAGCTTGCACTTCTGGGAGTTCTCGGTCCACATACTGCCTAAGCCTGCCTTGTAGAATTTTAAGCATAACCTTGCTAGCGTGTGAAATGAGCGCAATTGTGCGGTAGTTGGAGCATTCTTTGGCACTGCCCTTCTTTGGAATTGGGATGTAGACTGATCTTCTCCAATCCTCTGGCCATTGCTGAGTTTTCCAAACTTGCTGGCATATTGGGTGTAGCACCTTAACAGCATCATCTTTTAAATTTTTAAATAGTTCAGTTGGAATATCATCACTTCCACTGGCCTTGTTATTAGCAGTGCTTTCTAAGGCCCATTTGACTTCACTCTCCAAGATGTCTGGCTCAAGGTCAGCAACCACACTACCTGGGGTGTACGAGACCTCCATATCTCTCTGGTATAATTCCTCTGTGTATTCTTGCCACCTCTTCTTGATGTCTTCTGCTTCTGTTAGGTCCTTACCACTTTTGTCCTTGATTATGGTAATCTTTGTACGAAATGTTCATTTCATATCTCCAATTTTCTTGAACAGATCTCTGGTTTTCCCCATTCTATTGTTTTCCTCTATTTCTTTGCATTGCTCATTTAAGAAGACCCTCTTATCGCTCCTTGCTGTGTTTTGGAAATCTGCATTCAGTTTCCTGTATCTTTCCCTATCTCCCTTGCATTTTGCTTGCCTCCTCTCCTCCGCTATTTGTAAGGCCTCGTTGGACAGCCATTTTGCTTTCTTGCATTTCCTTTTCCTTGGGATGGTTTTCGTTGCTGCCTCCTGTATAATGTTACGTGCCTCCATCCATAGTTCTTCAGGCACTCTGTCCACCAAATCTAAATCCTTAAACCTGTTCCTCACTTCCACTGTGTATTCATAAGGGATTTGATTCAGATTGTATCTTACTGGCCCAGTGGTTTTTCCTACTTTCTTCAGTTTAAGCTGGAATTTTGCTATAAGAAGCTGATGATCTGAGTTACAGTCAGCTCCAGGTCTTGTTTTTGCTGACTGTATAGAGCTTCTCCATCTTTGGCTGCAGAGAATATAATCAATCTGATTTCGATGCTGCCCATTTGGTGATATCCATGTGTAGAGTCGTCTCTTGTGTTGTTGGAAGAGAGTGTTTGTGATGACCAGCTTGTTCTCTTGACAGAACTCTATTAGCCTTTGCCCTGCTTCATTTTGAACTCCAAGGCCAAACTTGCCAGTTGTTCCTTTTATCTCTTGATTCCCTACTTTAGCATTCCAATCCCCTGTAATGAGAAGAACATCCTTCTTTGGTGTCATTTCTAGAAGGTGTTGTAGGTCTTCGTAGAATTGGTCAATTTCACTTTCTTCAGCACCGGTAGTTGGTGCATAAACTTGGATTACTGTGATGTTAAAAGGTCTGCCTTGGATTCGTATCGAGATCATTCTGTCATTTTTGAGATTGCATCCCATTACAGCTTTTGCCACTCTTTTGTTGACTATGAGGGCCACTCCATTTCTTCTACAGGATTCTTGCCCACAGTAGTAGATATGATAGTCACCCGAACTGAATTCACCCATTCCCTTCCATTTTAGTTCACTGATGCCCAGGATGTCGATATTTATTCTTGTCATCTCATTTTTGACCACCTCCAGCTTACCTCTATTCATGGTTCTTACATTCCAGGTTCCTATGCAATATTTTTCTTTACAGCATCGGACTTTCCTTTCGCTTCCAGGCATATCCGCAACTGAGCGTCCTTTCGGCTTTGGCCCAGCCGCTTCATCAGCTCTGAATCTACTTGTACTTGTCCTCCGCTCTTCCTCAGTAGCATGTTGGACGCCTTCCGACCTGAGGGGCTCATCTTCCAGCGTCATAACTTTTATATGCCTGTTGTCTTTGTCCATGGAGTTTTCTTGGCAGGGATACTGGAGTGGCTTGCCAGTTCCTTCTCCAGGTGGATCACGTTTAGTCAAAACTCTCCACTGTGACCTGTCCATCTTGGGTGGCCCTGCATGGCATAGCTCATAGCTTCTCTGAGTTATTCAAGCCCCTTCGCCACGACAAGGCATTGATCCATGAAGGGGCTGATTTATATACCGCCCTTCATTTAAAGATATGAGAAAGCATAGAGGTACTTGGAGCAAAATTGCAGCCACTTCACTCCTCCACTGGTCTTGCTGCTGCAGTGCTTTCAAGAGTTAAGCCATGGTTTGCCTTAGGGTTACATGTGAATCCAGGTTTAGGGTTTGTTTTCTCTAAACTATGAGCATCAAGTCAGGAGCAAGCATTGGCTACATCTTGTGGTTTGTTTGGAGTGAGACAAACCACAAGCCCAGGTCCTCCTGCCTCCTGCCTCATTCTGCCCTGCTTGCATCCACTTTTACTAGAAGGAGATGAAGAGAAGAATAGATCAACACTGTATATATTTAACCACAAGAATGATTTGTGTGTGTTCCACCTTTATTTCAGGATTTTGGTTTATGGCAAAGTGAGTTTCCCAGACACATCCTGGTAAAAACAGCAAAAAGGGCTGCTGCCATAGGCTACGTTTAGACATCAAAGCATATAAATTGAAAAGAAATTAACACAGCCTAAACTATGCGAGTTTCACAGTTGTGTATTTTGTACTAACACATTTTTTGTGATTGTATTTTGTATAATTTTAACTTTTTTAACTGTTTTCAGTGTTGTATTGGGCAGGTTATGAATTAAAATAAATTTAAACATAATATTTTCATTCTTTTTACAGTAATAAGGAAACTGAAAATAGGTCTTACATTCTGCTAACTGTTGTTTCTCATATAAGCAGCCAAAGTTAATTTGTGGTTCTAAAAGAAGGAGAAAAAGAACAAACCTTATCATTTATTGTCAGCAAAATGTTAATTATTACACATTTAGGAAAAGTACAGCGATTTGAAAGGTGGGGGAGTTCTAAAGTTCTCATTTCCTGAACAGATGTCTTAAGCTTGAAGTGAAATAGACTTGAGCAATCCCAGCAGGTGGGTCAATATTATAAAGGATTGAATGTAATCAGATAGTGAAGTGAACTACGACTGAATCCAAACGAGAAGCTGAGTCAGCCGGCCACCAGAAGTCTAGAAGTAGCATGTGATGCCGATACAAGCCACCACTTTAACCTGGACTCAAACATGAAGTAACTGCACCTTTTGGCCCATCATGAATCTTCTGGGATTAAAAAGATTAATCAGATAAAGAAAATTGATCATTCACTCTGAAATGTCTATTTCAAAATAGCAGGTGAGGAGGATCCAGAAGGCCAAGACCAATGCACTCCTATGAATTTACAATGCCCTCTGGTGGAACTCCAATAAATAAAAACTAACTAGAATGCCCAGCATCAAATATTGCATTATACCGGTATTTAAAACCTAATTTTATAAAATGAGGTTATTACTTTTGACATATATGTTGTCTTTGTTGATTCATTGCTTTAAAATAATTGCTTTGAAATAATTTGAACCAATGGTTTAACTGATTTAACTGCAGAGAATTTCAGGTTCCACAACATAATTCATAAAAAATTCCTATACAGTACTTTCAAAATTCAGAAAGTTTAGATATATATGTGTGTGTTTGTGTTTCAGTTTTGAGAGCTTGAAAAAAAAATCAAGTGAGGAGTGTATATAGTTTTTTTCATGAGGTTTACACCTTACCTGCTTCCTTTTTGTCATAGTAATGATAGATTCCAATGTCTTGGTCTACATAAATAAGGAAACAAAAAACTGAATTATAATTCTGGCACTTGAAATTAGACATGTTTCTTGGGAGGGTGGGAACTATCTTATAAACAGAACTGAGAACCCATGCAGAATGCATGCAGTCATACAAATACTTGCAGAAACACCCACTGAAAAGACTTCAAAATGATTTCAAGCCAGCACCACTTAAATACCTTAATGGGAAACTGTCCAAAATAGATGGGTTTTTAGACTCCATCTGAAAGCCTCCCTATTGATTTACATATGGTTCTACAATTAGAAGGGAGTTCTAAAACCCAGGGAGTGGGGGAATAACTGAAAAGGTCCTCTCTTTGATGCACAAGAAGGTATAGAAAGCAGTACCATTCCATTGACACTACTTGAGGACCAGCTCTATTGGCCCTTCCATCACTCAAGTGTCACCTGGCAGCAGACATTCCATCAGGCTGCGAAAGAGAGGAAGGCAGCTGGGTCATTTCATCAGCTCTGCTGAGAAGCCAGCTACATTTGGTGCCTCTTCACCTTGAGCTGCTTCTAGCCCAGCTGGTTGTCACTAGTGATTTTTTAAACTTTAAGAATCAGTGCCCGAATTTGATTTTTCTCTGTTTACTTACCAATAGCCTTTTTTTCCTCCTCTATATTTTAGATTGTCAGTTTTTTTGGCAATGGCTGTCCTTGTTTTTATTGATTTTATGTAAGCCACTATAGGAGTCCTTCCAGGTGGAGAGCAGTACAGAATGATTTACATAAATAGATAAAGCCCACTAGGCTAGTTGATCTTACAAGCAAACCTACAAATAGGGCCTGCAAAGATGCACTTAAAGCTTGGGTGCCTAGGAAATTTTTCAGATGAACTAGCCCCAAACTGTTCTGTCAGCAAGCAGTGAGTAATAGGCGGGGCGGGGTGAGGTGGGTGGGTCACAAAATAGGTTTTAAAACTTTTATAAAATTCAGTTTTATGTGGACTTTGATGGCATACAGATTGGTATGCCAGATGCAACCTAAGATGGTAAAGGTACTCCTGGCTACCAACACTACCTGCACCTGCTGAATTTAAGGAAAGCCCCAAGATGCAAACTTGGTCCTTTGGGGGAGTCCTCCATTCAAGATCAGTTGCACACTTCCATCCAATTCAGCAGGTTTTCCTACCCACAGTACCTCTGTTGTATATGGATTTAACTTCAGTTTCACTCTCATCTACCTCAAAACCACCTCCAGTTTAGGAGGTTCCTTAGCCTTCTTGAGTTTTAAGATGGAAAGGGGACATAAAAACTGCTTGTCACCTTTACAATGGTGGCACTGTAGTCCAAAATCCCCAGATGATTTCACATCAGCTGTTTCATTTAAGGTAACCTAGAAGGGTAGCATAGTTTGATGATACAGAAAACTACTGAGACATCCATCGGATTGCCACCTTTGGAAGGATCTTTCACCAGTTACTACCGTGTTTCTCATATTATAAGACATGTCTTATATTTATTTTTTCCTCAAAAAAACACACTATGGCTTATTTTCAAGGGATGTCTTATTTTTTTTCCTCCTCCTCCTGCCGCGGCCGACATTGCTGCTGCGCCTATCACTATGTCTTATTTTCGGGGTATGGCTTATATTCCTTGAATGCTTAAAAATCCTGCTATGGCTTATTTTATGGGTATGTCTTAAAATATGAGAAACAGGGTAGATGGGTGACAACTTCACATGTTGTAAAACACAGAGATGTTCTCTATTTTGAAACAATAAGGAAATTATTTTACAGAGACAGGTATTTCTGATATTGTTCTTTCAAATTATCTTTTTTATCCTGAAAGTTGCTCTGAAATTAGTGCAGTTAGAAGTTAGTGGTTTTTGTTTATACATGAGAGGAGTTGTCTCAGTGGATGGAGAGCAAAGGGCAGGGTTTTGTATTATGTATGTTCTGAAAAACATGTATAAAATACTACATGTTAATTTCTGAAAATTGGACATGCTAAAGCCAGCAAAATGGTAGCATCTGCTTTACCTTGAACATGCAAGGTGCTCTTCAAAGACCATAGGTGCATTTCAGAGAGAAAGACAGTCATCTGAAGCAGCTGGCAGTTAATTCTAAAAGAAGAAGAAATTGAATTTGATTATTCAATAAGCTGAAAAAAGAACACTAAGAGCAGCAAGTATCCCAATTTTTAATTCTTTCACAACCAAAGCAACCAGTAGGGAATTTGTAAACTATGTTTATGCCTACTTTCCAGATGTTATTCCTCCGATAGCAAGGTTTGTTAGCCCTAAATGCTTGCACACAACGTTTAGTATACCAGCATGTTCAGATGCTACCAAAAGAGGAGCAAAAAATGTACAGTGGTACCTCGTTTTGCGAACGCAATCCGTTCCGCGGAGGCATTTGCTCGCCGAGGCATTCACTCGCCGAAGGCACGCTTCTGCGTGTGCGCAAAGCACCGATAGAGCGCTTCTGCGCGCACACGCGCTGTGCAGATCACTTCTGCACATCCGACGCCACAGAACCCGGATGTAAACACTTCCAGGTCTGCGGCGTTTGTAAACAGAGGTTTTCGGAAACAGAGGTAGGCATAAACTGAGGTTCCACTGTATCTGCATAAAAGCTTAGCAGTTACTTTTCAAGGAGGTAATCAGTTTTGATGGTAAGAGAAAACAAGAGACTGAGCAAAGGAATAGCAGATTGTTGTTTTTAAAAGGTACCAGAAGAGTAATGAAGGGAGCCTAGATAGAAAGAACAGATAAGTAGATGCGAGGGAAGGAAGACATGTTATATTTAAACTTGAAGTTAAATAAAATACAGAGAAGTGAGAAAGCGAGCCAGTGTAGAGAGCAGAAAAGGGAAGGAACACAGGCATAGTAACAAATGGAATAAAACAGTGAAATAATTCAGACAGGAACAAAGAAGTTTGGGAGAAAATGAAAAAAGGCAAATAAAGTTTTAATTGCCTCAAAAGAGAAAACAGGCAATTTTTTGTTGTTGTAGTTGTTGCTGCTGCTGCTGCTGTTACTTCCTGCCCTTCACCCAAAGGGTTCCAGGGCAGGTTCCGACAATTTAAAACACATATTTTAAACAGCTGATATTACAAACATGGATACAAGATTGCAAGCTTGTGCAGTAAATAAGTTAAATAGAAATAAAAAGTGAGAGAAAGAAGAGGAGAACAGAAACTTGGGTTTATTGGAATTCATTTAACAAATTAGAGGAAGGAAGGAAGGAAGGAAGGAAGGAAGGAAGGAAGGAAGGAAGGAAGGAAGGAAGGAAGGAAGGAAGACATCAAAAATCCTATTTAAGTACAAACTGTGTTCACACAGAACTGAAGGGCAGCAGCCCCCTAATTTCATATGCCTATTTATGGTCCTGCTCTGCTCTTCCTGTCTTCACTATACATTTATGCTTTCTCAAACATGCTAAATAGTGTCCTATTCATCAGTGAAGATGCAGTCCTCAAGTCCTAAGCAGTTTTCTCTCTAAATGGGGCTCTGTAATTGGAAGTAGCCCTGCCAGGATAAAGTGGTTTGGGGGAGAACTGAACTTACTTTTGAACCACTGTGCTAAGTAAATGCTTTCCCTCTTAAATTCAAGTTGCTAGGAGGACTCCTTAAAAGGTAGGGAGTTGTTTGCTGCTCTGAAAATTCATCAACTCAAAAGACAAAAATATATTCAAATTCTTTTTGTTTATGACTATAGCATGCAAGCCAAAGATAACAATGTGGTGGCAAAGTGAGGGCTTTGTGAAGATTTTAAATGTGTGTCAGTATTATCCTTATAATTGTGCCTTTTAGCAGCAACACACTGATGATATACAACTAAAAATATTCTATATTGATTTGAAAGTCACACCGAAGCACATATTGTCAAAAAGGCCTAACTATGGCTTGTATAATAATCGCTGAAAAGAAATACATTATCTGATAACCAAAGAATAGTGTCATGAAAATCACACACTGTAAACTTATTTCCATTTGCTGAGAAGTTGTTTCATGCTCCACTGAATTAATTCTTCACATTTTTAAGAAGTCTGGAAATAAGTCCTATCTTTTGCAATTATAAGTGGTCATGTTATAGCTACAGAGCTTTCAATTTTAAAACATTTACATGTGTAACAGTAGCAAAATTATATCAGGTGGTTACGGGCAAACATGAGAAATAGAAAATGCTTTATTTAACTAAGGCTTCAATTTTCATGTACTGAATAGATTCCATGTCCTTAGGTCTTTAAGTAAAATATCAAATATCATGAGCTCTGCAATGAAATTGTTGGGAGACACAGTAGTCCAGCTTTTATAGACATCCACTCATGCAGTTACAACTTTTAAAAGCATTAATTTACCTCAACAATATTCAACCACTATTTTTATTAGACACTTATTAGACTAACTATCCAGGCCTTAAGGTTAAGTTGTTGACAACAAAGGACAAGATATATTTGATGTTGGCTTTCTTTGGAAGCTCGGTTAAGTCCCCACTCTGCCAGCCTCTAGACATAGAATTAAGACTTTTTTTATTCTACAGTGTTTCAAGACTGATACCTTGTGGGGGTGTATGGTGTGTGTTAATGTAGAAAATCCCAGAGCAGTTCACAAATCTTACTCTCAAATACGTAACCAACTGAAACCATAAAACCATCTATGACCTAAAAACTGCAGCAAATTAAAACAAACCCACAGACTTTTACAGTTACACAAAATCAGTCTAATCATACACACAGTCAGAACTAAAATAACCCAATGAAAGGAAAGACATCCTCAATATCATAGAGTCATAGAGTTGGAAGTGACCCCAAGGGTCATCTAGTCAAATCCCCTGCAATGCAGGAATCTCAACTAAAGCGTCCATGACAGATGGCCATCCAACTTCTGCTTAAAAACCTCCCAAAGAAGGAGAGTTCACAACCTCCCAAGGCAGTCTGGTCCACTGTTGAACAGTTTTTACTGTCAGAAAGTTTTTTCTGATGTTTAGTCAAAATCTCCTTTCTTGTACCTTGAAGCTATTGGTTTAAGTCCTATCCTCCAGGCCAGGAGAAAACAAGCTTGCTCCATCTTCCACATGACTGCCCTTGAGATATCTGAAGTTAGTGGTCTCCTTTTTTCCAAGCTAAACAATTCCCTTAACCGATCCTCATAAGGCTTGGTTTCCAGAACCTTGATCATCTTGGTTGCCCTCCTCTGTACATGTTCTAGCTTGTCAGCATCTTTCTTAAATTATGGTGTGCAGAACTGGACACACTATTCCAGGGACTCAGCTATACAGCTGCAAATAAAATGTTTTAAGTGTGTTTTAAGTGTGATATACAATGTGACACTAAATGGTGATGGTGAGCCTCATGAAAAATTCAATGTAATTTTAAAAACACTTTTAAAAAAGCATTTTCAGAACTTCTTTTATAAGTGTGTAGATTTTACTGAGGTATAGTCTGACCAAGGCAGAAGAATAGAGTTGTACTATTACTTCCCTCGACTGGGACACTATACTTCTGCTTGTGCAGCCTAAAATAGCATCAGCTTCTTCTTCTTCTTCTTCTTCTTCTTCTTCTTCTTCTTCTTCTTCTTCTTCTTCTTGGCTGTTGCATCAGATTGTTGACTCACGTTACGCTTGGAGTCCATCCCTAGATCCTTTTCCCATGGGGGTGGGGTTACTGGGTTGTTCTTGATTTTATTTTGATTATGTATTTTGTGTTTTTATATTGTGAACCACCCTGACACCTGCGGGCATACAAATGGTAATAATAATAGTAATAATAGTAATAATAATAATGTACTGCTAGTAAGGCAGATGTCCATCTTATATTTATACATCTGGTCCTTCCCGCCTAAGTGTAGAACCTGACATTTGTCTCTACTGAAATTCATTCTATTAGCTTGGACTCAGTTCTCCAATTTGTTAAGGCCATTTTGAATTCTGATTCTGTCTTCTGTGGCACTAGCTTAACCCCCCCCCCACAAGCTTGGTATCATCTGCACATTTCATGAGCATCCCCTCAATTCCTTCATCCAAGTCATTTATGAAGACATTGAACAACAAGGGGCCCAGGACAGAACCCTACGGCACCCCACTTGTCACTTTTCCCCAGGATGTTGAGGAATGAGTACTCTTTGAGTTCAGTCAGTCAACCAGCTACAAATCCACCCAACGGTTCCCTTGTTCAACCCACATTTTACGAGCTTCCTCGTGAGAAGATCATGGGGTACTTGGTAAAAATCAAGATACACTATGTCTACTGCATTCCCCTAATTCACCAAACTTGTATCTCCATCAAAATAATAATAATAACCAGATTGGTCTGATATGACTTATTTTTGAGAAACACATGCTGGGTCTTAGTAATCACAGCATCCTTTTCTAAGTGCTCACAGACCAACTGTTGAATTATCAGTTCAATATCAAAATATTGCCATTATGCAGGCACTAAATCCACCACCTCCCAACCCCACACAGAATAAAAGCAAAACACACATGCAGCAGTCAAAGAAATCATAGGAACAACAATGTTTTGATGCTATTCCCCCTTTCTTTCCACACACCCAGCCTGCAACTCACTCAGGCTCATAATTTCCTCATAGTAAGTGCTTCATAGCCAGAAACATTACCTAAATTCCAGCTACTAGAAATCCAGAGCTATCACCCTGAAAAGAGTTCCTTCCAGCTCTCAACTGAGAGGCTTCTTCTTGAAATGAAAGGTGACATATAAATTATTTTTTAAATAATAGTATTACTTCTGCACATACACACATGGCTAATTGATGTTTCAGCAGCTGCCTTTTTGCTCTACTGGTCCTCTCACTTGACAGGCACCGTATTTTTCACTCCATAAGACGCACCTGACTAAAAGACGCACCTAATTTTTAGAGGAGGAAAGGGGGAAAGCCCTGGTTTTTTGGGGATCAGCTCAAAATTGTGCAGTTTTGTTTTTTTGCAAAGGGGGAAAGCTCCATTTTTGGGGGGATCAGCTCAAAGTTGTGCAGTTTTTTTGCAAAGGGGGAAACCTCCATTTTTTGCAAAGGGGATCAGCTCACAGTTGTGTAGCTTTTTTGCAAAGGGGGAAAGCTCCAATTTTTTTAGCATCAGCTCAAAGTTGTGCAGCTTACCTTGCAAAGGGTAAAAAAGATCCTGTCTTTATGGCGTTCAACTCACAGTTCTGCAGCTTCTTTAGGAAAGGAAAGGGAGCCATTTCTACAGTTTCCAGACAGATAATCTAATCAGCCAGTCACATGTCGCTCGGGAAACACAACAATGGAGGCCTGGGCAAGGGGGTGGGGCCGGAAAGGGAGCTAGCTTCTCTTATCTCCCTCCCGATCTCTTGCAATCAGCTGCTGAGCATGTTCTCTTTCCCTCTTGTTAGCCTTTAGCTCTTCCTTAAAAAAAAAAAAAGCACGATCTGCTTTTCGCCCCTAGGCAATTCGGCTCCAGGGACCATGCAATCGCTCCATAAGACGCACAGACATTTCCTCTTCCTCAGTCCAGTATACCTGAAGGAACGTCTCCTCCCCCATCGTTCTGCCCGGACACTGAGGTCCAGTGCCGAGGGCCTTCTGACGGTTCCCTTGCTACGAGAAGCTAAGTTACAAGGAACCAGGCAGAGGGCCTTCTCGGTAGTGGCGCCCACCCTGTGGAATGCCCTCCCACCAGAGGTCAAAGAGAACAACAATTACCAGACCTTTAGAAGGTATCTTAAGGCAGCCCTGTTTAGGGAAGCTTTTAATGTTTGATGGATTTCTGTATTTTAATGTTTTGTTGGAAGCCGCCCAGAGTGGCTGGGGGAACCCGGCCAGATGGGCGGGGTATAAATAATAAATTATTATTATTATTATTATTATTATTATTATTATTATTATTATTATTGAGCGAAAAATACAGAAAAATACTTTCTGAAAGAGCTGAGGTGGCCAGCAACCTCTGGGAGCAGAGGAGCTAGATGTTAAGCTATCCTCTCTGCTCTGGTGATGTTTGTGCCCCTCACACTGCTGCCACCAAAGTCCTCAAGGCGAGCTTGTGGCAGAGACTCCATCCCTAAAAACAGCACCTGGTACAGGTGAAAACCAGAGAGATATATCCTGTGCCAAAGGGATGCAGATTACTGGATGTGAAAGAAAGATGTATTTGTGACAATGGAACAGCCATGCTGATCTGAAATCTTTCTATATAAAAAAGATTACACACACACACAAACTACATATATCTTTGCAAAAACTATACAAAACCATGATGTGTTGCTATAAATAGCTTTGCCATTGTGCATCACTATTTTGATGGTGGGGGGCAGCAGGATAAATAAATTTTCCCTGGATCTCAACAATGTAAAATTATTTTAAATAGAATGATAATAAAGCTGATACTGTGGATCTACATGGAAGAGTCCAGTTCCACGAGAGCTAGAGGCTCATGGCAAAACAAGCAATGTCATCAAGCAGAGAGCAAACAGGAACAGGACCTTAGACAGCTCCAAGAAGCCCTGCTAAGGAAGGTAGATGGGATGATAATGGAGCCAACTGAAGCTTCCTGCAGGCTGATCTGAAGTGTAGTAGCCTCTGCTTTTCTAAAGAAACTGGGTGGCTAGTTAAAGGTATCTCATCTTATTTTGTAGTCTTTGAATTCTGTGAGGCACAGCAGAGGACTCATCCTCTGAGTCAGAGGATGGTGGCAGTGTTTATTTGTTATTTATTTTTATATTTATATTCATATCCTGCTGTAGCGGACCAACCACTTAATACCACCAATTAATAATGTGGCGGATCCACTCCCACTATCTGCCCCTATTAAATATAGTGCACCCACCTCACTCTGCACCAATTACACAAATTTCTACAATTAACCATAGGCTATTGTTGGGGGGCTTGTGTGAGGGAAAACTTAGTGATTAGAGCAGGCCTACAACTCCCATAATCCCTAGCTAGCAGGACCAGTCATCAGGGATGATGGGAATTGTAGTCTCAAAAACATTTGGAGGGCCAAGGTTGAGGAAGCCTGGATTAGAGTCTCAGGCAGAAGTTGATTAAACAAACAAGAAAAGTTTTATTTAACTAAAGAAGTTTATGAAACAATGTGGATCAGGAAATGCGTTTTTTAAAAAAGAAGTTTACTTGTTTACTTTAACTAACTCTTAAGATATCTCAGGCTTAAACATACCACTATAGGCAAAGCTCTTCTTGAACTTCAGTTACCTGGCATGCTATGGGTCCATGGGGTCACGAAGAGTCGGACACGACTAAACAACTAAACAACAACAAGCGGAGGCTTGACAGCCATGTGTCAGGAATGCTATTATGGTGTTTCCTGCTTAGCAGGGGGTTGGACTGGATGGCCCTTGTGGTCTCTTCCGACTCTATGATTCTATGATTCTAATGAAGGCTGGTACTCAGTGTTCAACTGATGCTGGAAGTTAGCTTACAAACCTTAGAAATGTTTATCAAAAAGGATATGCAAAGTGATCAAAGTACAAATTGTTAGATTCTGAAGAGGATTAAAAGTTTTACATTCATATTTTACTAGAGAATTATTTATTATTTATTTAACTTATTAGTCATTTAGTCTAAGCAACTTACAAAAGATTAAAGGCAAATGCATAGTATAAAAATAAACAGAATACATTACAATAAAAAACATCACAAAACCGTAAGGCCTGTGTAGCTTATTTGATAGCAGATGAGTGATCCAAACTAAAGATATCTCTTGACACAGGATAACTATAGGAATCTGAACTGCCAACTCTTTTAAGAACACTATTTCAATAAGTTATAAACTGAAGTGTTGAGAATCATATAGTTTTAAGAAGTTATTTACTACAGAAAAGATAAAACTATTTTAAATATGAATGAGAATTAATTAAAGAGAAACCATTTCTAAAAATTCACAAAAATTGTAAGAATAATCCACTTAAATGAAACACAACGTTTCTATTTCTGCCTTTCTGTTCTTTTCTGATCTTCAAACAGAATTACATTAGGAAAAACACTTTATTTTCAGATTTGCCCACCTCCATTGAAGGAAAGAAAAGAACCATCAGCATTTACATTCTAATAATTCAAGATTGCTGCACTACTTGTTTAGGTTTATTGTGTGTCCTTGTACAGATAGGGAGGACAAAATGACTTTGAAGAAGCATATGCACTCGTTCAAACATTTCAGTAATCACATTTAAAATAATTAAGTACCAAAAATAAAGTACTGTATTTGCATAAGTGTAAATGTTATAATTTTAATACATTACTTTTAATATGCACCTTTTCTTAGCAGCTCAAGACAGACTCCTTCCATCTGAATAAGAAAACATGAATATGAAAACATTCCTAGTCTACACAAATATTTGGCTCTGATCATTGCTCACCAAGCACATATATGATTGCAGGGATTTGCGTGTTTGTTTTTTTACAGCCCACATGTGAAGGCTCATTTCGAAGTGATGGAGTCCACATGTGCCAGCCTGACCATGTGGAACGTCTCCAGGAGTTTGGAATGCTTCCAAGGCAAGAGACTTAAAACATGATGTAACTTCTAACACGTGAAATGGGTTAAATGGCCTAGCTTTTTTGTATACTGAGCGATGTAGAAGCCAGCTCCTCCATACTAGTGATGTTTTGGTATGAAGAAAGACTGTAATTTTATAATGCCACTCATCAATATATTAACCTTTGGGGGAGGGGTGTTCCTACAATCAAGTGGTATATATTTTAATGAATGAATATAATAGCAAACCTATAATGGCTGCTTACACACAATCCCCATAAAGCTGCCAGGCTATAAAGAACATGGCATCTTAATTTATCACTCCTGGACTAGTTAATGAGTGATGTTTAAAGATCTCTTAAATTAAAGTTGTTAGAAATTAAAGTTCAATATCCTCTTATACCTAATACGGGGAACATAAGTTGAGTGGTTAATGTGCATTATAACCAGCCACAGTACAAAATAATAATAATAACTCGCCACTGTGTACAGACACCAGACAGGGCCACCAGATTGGCTCTGCACACTGCCTTCACCTAAGCTCCTCATACCCTTTCCTTCTTGGTAAGTAGCAGCGTGGTGAATGTGCACAATGGCCAGTTATTATGCACATTAACCTCTCAACTTACATTCCACTTTACATACCTACCAGGTCAAGGTCTCCTAAGGAGGAGAGTGGACATGTACAAGGTTAACAGTTTCCCTCATAGGAAAGTCTAGCTATGTCATTTGCTCTTGGCGCTTGTTTCAGCACTTCCTCCTTTTATACTTTTCTATTTTAACTAGAAAATGACAGAATATTCTGGGTTTTACTTTTTCTTTTGTCTTGTTTTCAAAATTGGTATTATAGTTAGTTCATTATTCTATCACAAAAATCTTGATCAGACATCTGAGTTTTCAGATAAACAGAACATCTGTAATCTTACCACCCCAGGCATCTATTACCACATTTATCTGAAGAAGTGTGCATGCACACGAAAGCTCATACCAAAATATAAACTTAGTTGGTCTTTAAGGTGCTACTGAAGGAATTTTTTTATTTCACATTTATTATATTATACCTTTACCATTTGTTTGTATGACTGAAATAATTAGTTCCATTTCCATCATTAGGTCTCTTGATGGACTGATAAGTGGTCACTCTTAGGAAGTCTGGCTTTCTGCCACTTTGTAAGACCAGTCCTTTAACAATGAATTTGTTAAAAGGAGTGTCTATAAAGAATACTCTTAGAATATTTACGGTATTATCATAGCTGCCAAGTTCTCCCTTTTTTAAAGAGAAATTCCCTTATGCTGAATAGGCTTCCTCGTGAGAAAAGGGAAAACTTGGCAGCTATGTATTATCCAATTAACACTTTTCCAATTAAGTACGTAGGAGTCAGGAATAGCTTCCTAAGCTAACCTGTTCTTCCTGTTGTCTGCATATTCTAACATTTTAATTTGCAGCTCAGGAGGGAGTCATACACCTTACCATCAGTTGTCTGTGTAAAAACATTACAGTATTTAGTAGAAAAATGTATTGTAGAATTTACTAGCTTAATTAAGCATTATCAGCATTTGTGAACCACCTTATACTGAGGTACCATTTGGGCAAGAGCCCCATTCTGCATGGGAATATTAAGATTTAAGTAGGGTTTCTACAGAAAAACTTTCATGTTTTAATACAGTCAAAAGAAATAGAAAAGCAATCACAGTCTATGTTTCTTTCAGACAGTCTGGAGGCAGAAACACAAAAAATGCACTTAGCTTATGTCATTATCTAGCCCTTTAGCATCATTTTAAAAGCTTATAATTAAGAACCATCTTCTGTAAGAAGGCAATTCTTTCCAAAAGAACATGTTTTAACTGTATTTTTTTTTAACTCAAAGATACCAAACATATTTCTATCCTTTACAATAGAAAGGAATAGTTTTAGAAAAGGATACTTGCCAGGCATTTAGACCTCTCATATCAAACAGAGTCAAACTTGAAGTAGTGCACTGAACTACAACAAACTGAGTTTTCCTGAATGCCTTTCTAGGTAAGATTCCACCACTTTTATTTGTAATGGGGGAGTGCAACGTAAGAGGAAAAAACTCTCTATATTACTAGATCTATTGCTAGATCAAGCAACACAACTGAATAAAGCACCATTATATTTACTAGCAAAACTGCAGGAATATGCTAGGGTTGCCATATTTTGAAGAGCAAAAGAGAGGCCCCTATGACAACTCTCATTTTAAATACCCCTGCTATATGTAAGCTACTTAAGCTGTGATATATTGCTGAGGGGGGCAGAAGAGAGGACGAAAGCAAGACTTCAGCCACCAGTTATGTCTATGTCTCCTCCAGAAAGTATAGCCAGAGACATTTTGACAAATTTAAAAAATCCACCCGGACAGAAATTTTAACCCTGAAAAAGAGGACTACTGGTAGGTCAAATGCATTAACTTTCAAAATGTATTCATATCTCATAACCCTATTATGTACAAAATACATATATCTGGTTTGCAAATTTGCAGTATATCAAACTGTGCAGTAATGTTTAATTTCTACATATTCATATAATTTTGACCATTTATGTGAATGGTATTCACAGAAAAAAGGATTAAATGTATTTCCGGAGTGCTGCTACAAAGCACAATTCATCTATGTAATAACAGGTAACAGGTAACAAGACTTAAGACTGAAGTCAAGCACGACAGGTCCTTGATACAGAAGCACCCTCTAATGGATGCAAAGTGGCCTACATGCTGGAACAACCTACAAAGCTTTATGATCATGAAGAAAGCTGAAAAGTAAGTGAGGAGGAGCTGATCTGCCAGCATGAACCCACCTGAACATACACAGAATTACTGGAGTGTTCAATACAAAAAGGGAAAAATAAAACTAGTGTGTGTAGTACAAAACTAAGCAGTTATTTATAGCCTGTGCCCATTTCACTTCATGAGAAGCAGAAATCTAATAGGTGAAGTTTTCCACATCTCCAGCAAAGAAAATGCTAGAAAAAGCTCAAACAACTGAATTTCTGGTTCTTATGCAATCATTACAAATACATGTACCATGTATCTTCCTAAGGCATGCAATGAGTTATGTAATAATACCCCAATATTCTTCCACCACACACAGTCAAGCCCAAACTTTAATGCTTTGGGGAAAGACAATAGCTCAGTGGTAGAAAACATGCTTTCCATATAAAAGTCCCAGGTTCAACCCCAACATCTTCAGACAGCACTGAGAAATACCTACTAGAGAGCCACTCTATGCAGACCACAGGTTGTTCGTAACCCGAGGTATTACTGTAGTGTTCTGTCAGGAGAACAAGCTGGTCATCAAACACTCTTTTCCAACAACACGAGAGATGACTACGCATGGACATCACCAGATGGGCAGCATCGAAATCAGATTGATTATATTCTCTGCAGCCAAAGATGGAGAAGCTCTATACAGTCAGCAAAAACAAGACCTGGAGCTAACTGTGACTCAGATCATCAGCTTCTTATAGCAAAATTCAAGCTTAAACTGAAGAAAGTAGGAAAACCACTGGGCCAGTAAGATACAATCTAAATCAAATCCTTTATAAATACACAGTGGGAGTGAGGAACAGGTTTAAGGATTTAAATTTGGTGGACAGAGTGCCTGAAGAACTATGGATGGAGGCTCGTAACATTATACAGGAGGCAGCAACGAAAACCATCCCAATGAAAAGGAAATGCATGAAGCAAAATGGCTGTCCAACGAGGCCTGGTAGAGAGAAGGCAAGCCAAATATAAGGGAGATAGTGAAAGATACAGATGGCAGTCACGAAATTAAAAGATGCCTGCTTCTTGGGAGAAAAGCAATGACAAACCTAGACAGCATCTTAAAAAGCAGAGACATCACCTTGCTGACAAAGGTCCGTATAGTTAAAGCTATGGTTTTCCCAGTAATGATGTATGGAGGTGAGAGCTGGAGAGAAGGCTGATCACTGAAGAATTGATGCTTTTGAATTATGGTGCTGCAGGAGACTCTTGAGTGTCACATGGACTGCAAGATCAAACTTATCCATTCTTAAGGAAATCAGCTGAGGCTCCAATACTTTGGCCACCTCATGAGAAGAGAAGACTCCCTGGAAAAGACCCTGATGTTGGGAAAGATTGAGGGCAGAAGGAGAAGGAGAAAGATTGAGGGCAGAAGGAGGACAAGATGGTTGGACAGTGTTCTTGAAGCTACTAACATGAGTCTGACCAAACTGCGGGAGGCAGTGGAAGACAGGAGTGCCTGGTGTGCTCTAGTCTAGTCCATGGGGTCACGAAGAGTCGGACACAACTAAACAACAACAAACAACAATGCAATCAGGGGAAATGCAATCAGGGGACAGAGAAATGCAATCAGGGGACAGAGAAAGGGCAGAACTCCTCAATGCCTTCTTTGCCTCAGTCTTCTCCAAGAAAGAAAACAACGCCCGACCTGAAGAATATGGAGCAGATGATTCAGCAGGGGAAACACAGCCCAGAATAAGTAAGGAGGTAGTACAAGAATACTTGGCTAGTTTAGATGTATTCAAGTCTCCAGGGCCAGATGAACTACATCCAAGAGTATTAAAAGAACTGGCAGAGGTGATTTCAGAACCATTGGCAATAATCTTTGAAAATTCCTGGAGAACAGGCGAAGTTCCAGCAGACTGGAGGAGGGCAAATGTTGTCCCTATTTTCAAAAAGGGGAAAAGAGAGGACCCAAACAATTACCGCCCAGTCAGCCTGACATCAATACCAGGAAAGATTCTAGAGCAGATCATTAAGCAAACAGTCTGTGAGCACCTAGAAAGAAACTCTGTGATCACTAAAAGTCAGCATGGGTTCCTGAAAAATAAGTCATGTCAGACTAATCTGATCTCATTTTTTGACAGAATTACAAGCCTGGTAGATGAAGGGAACGCTGTGGATGTAGCCTATCTTGATTTCAGCAAGGCCTTTGACAAGGTGCCCCATGATATTCTTGAAAAGAAGCTGGTAAAATGTGGGCTAGACAATGCTACCATTCAGTGGATTTGTAACTGGCTTACTGACCGAACCCAAAGGGTGCTCATCAATGGCTCCTCCTCATCCTGGAGAGTAGTGACTAGTGGGGTGCCACAGGGTTCTGTCTTGGGCCCAGTCTTGTTCAACATCTTTATCAATGACTTGGATGATGGGCTTGAGGGCATCCTGAGCAAGTTTGCAGATGACACCAAATTGGGAGCTAACACCCCCAGAGGACAGGATCACACTTCAGAATGACCTTAACAGATTAGACAACTGGGCCAAAGCAAACAAGATGAATTTTAACAAGGAGAAATGTAAAGTACTACACTTGGGCAAAAAAAATGAAAGGCACAAATACAGGATGGGAGACACCTGGCTTGAGAGCAGTACATGTGAAAAGGATCTAGGAGTCTTGGTAGACCACAAACTTGACATGAGTCAGCAGTGTGATGCAGCAGCTAAAAAAGCCAATGCAATTCTGGGCTGCATCGATAGGAGTATAGCATCTAGATCAAGGGAAGTAATAGTACCACTGTATTCTGCTCTGGTCAGACCTCACCTGGAGTACTGTGTCCAGTTCTGGGCACCACAGTTCAAGAAGGATACTGATAAGCTGGAACGTGTCCAGAAGAGGGCAACCAAAATGGTCAAAGGCCTGGAAACGATGCCTTATGAGGAACGGCTTAGGGAGCTGGGTATGTTTAGCCTGGAGAAGAGAAGGTTAAGGGGTGATATGATAACCATGTTCAAATATATAAAAGGATGTCATATAGAGGAGGGAGAAAGGTTGTTTTCTGCTGCTCCAGAGAAGCGGACACGGAGCAACGGATTCAAACTACAAGAAAGAAAATCCCACCTAAACATTAGGAAGAACTTCCTGACAGTAAGAGCTGTTCGGCAGTGGAATTTGCTGCCAAGGAGTGTGGTGGAGTCTCCTTCTTTGGAGGTCTTTAAGCAGAGGCTTGACAGCCATCTGTCAGGAATGCTTTGATGGTGTTTCCTGCTTGGCAGGGGGTTGGACTGGATGGCCCTTGTGGTCTCTTCCAACTCTATGATTCTATGATTCTATTCTATGATTCTAACAACAAAAGCAAACAGTCTAATTTGTCAGCGCCTAAATGTTATCGAGCGTCAGAACAACTTGGCCATAATAAGGAAATTTTGCCCATGGTAAGACTATTTTCCACCTTCCCATTTCAGCTCTCTGGCACCCTATCTGCATAACCTAGCAATCCCAAAATATAGACGCGCCTTTACCCTCACAAGATTGAATGCATTGCTCTCAGCTGTACTTGAGGGACGATTCCTACCAATTCCACACGAAAAACGCTTATGTCCGTGTGGAAATGGCAATACCGAATCAGTGGCGCACGTTCTTTTGGCTTGCACTCTATATAAAGACTTGAGGAATGAGATTATCACCCCTCTCTTATTGTCCATTCACTACCACAGTGTCCTTTCTCCTGGCAAATCAAGAGGAGCAGATGACAGCAAAGGTTCCAAGGTTTTTAGCTGGGGCAACCAGAATAAGGTCCACTATTTGACTGCTGAGTCAGGACCCTAAAGTGTGTTTTATATAATCAACTTTTTATTTCTGTTCTTTGTATACTGCATTGCTGTTTTGTTGCTATGGCCAATGGCTGACGCAAATAAAGATTCATTCATTCATTCATCGGACATTGTGATACATCAGTATATCACAATGTTTAGTTTTCACAATGCTGAAAACCAGATATCGCCCAGCCCTACTTACAAAAATGAACACTGAAGGCAAGTATATAAAAAAGTATAAGACAACTAAAAATGTACAAGTGGTGGATGGAATTCAAAGTAGTGCTAAGATGAATCTCTCCCCCCCCCCACTTTCCCCCCTCAATGCACTGTTCTAGGGGTTCTCCTGATCTCCTTCCCCAGAACCGATTGGGGGGGGGGTGACAGGAAGTGTGTGAGGGGAGGAAAGGGGGCAAACCCTGTTGTGCTAGGGGAAACTAGCTCCTGCTAGCTCAACTATTTAGTTGAATCCAGCCTGCTATATATGTAAAACCCCGCTCTACCCCAAAATATAAGCAGAAAATTAATATCCATAGGTCTGGATAAATAAGCATGTCTTTGTTTGGAATGTAAAAATAGTGATGGTGCCAGGCATTTCTTCATTGGAAGAGAACCACCACTGAGAAGGCCTCTTCTTTTGTCACCACCCTCTGCACCTGTCTGGGAGGTGGCACACAGATAAAAGACTCAGATGAAGAACACAAGGTCTGAGTTGGTTCTTGTGAAGAGAGGAGGTCCTCGAATTATTGGGCATCTGAGTTACACAAGGCTTTAGAGGTGAAAGCTTTGAAACTTTACAGGCTCACTTTGAATTGGGCCTGAAGCTAATTGGCAGCCATTGCAGTTGGTCCAGGATTAGTGGTATGTGTTGAGATCATCTTGCCCCAGTGACCAATCTGGCAGCTGAATTCCGTATCTGCAGTTTACAAACTGTTTTCAAGTGCCATGTATAAAAACATTGCAGTAATAGAGGTTACCAGAGCATAAAGAACAGAAGTCAGGCTGTCCAGATAGGGCTGTAGCTGGTCCACCAGCTAAAGCTACTAGAAGGAACTTGGCACCAATAAATCCTCAAGCCACAATCCTTGATCCAGAACTGCCCCAAATGATGCACTCGCTCCTTCAGAAGGAGTATAATAACCCTGTCAAAAACAGGACATATCTCACCCATCCAACCTAGGGAACCACTCTAGATTAAGCTTTAGTTTATTGACACTTTTCCAATCCATTATTAAGCCCAGACATTGGTCTAGTGTTAACAATCCAGTTCCAATCCCCAAACTGGATTGTAACTTTAAACAACAGCCTTGCTATGTATGCCAAAGGTGATCATGCCCAAGATAAACAACCTGAGATCTTTTTTTTGGCAAAGGAATGCAAGGATGTAACAGTAAACAACCAGTCTCAGTTCTTTCGTTGCAAGGCAGTATATGGACAAATAACTAGACCAAGGAAATTTCAAAAGCTTTCTTTCTTAGCAAAACTTTTACACAGCTAGGGCACCCTCTCCCAAACGGGAAGTTGCCCTTGAAAAAGGGGGAACAGAAATTGGAGGGAAGGGATTCAACTGGTGCTGAGAAAGAGCTGTATTTTAAGAGACATGTGATGGAGATTGTGAAAGTGACAAAATCCACCGCCAAAAATTCAGGTTTGTCTCAACATTGTTCTCTTCACATGCATGGGAACATCCATTACGTAAACGCAGAGTTTCCACATGTTAAAGCAGCCAAGTCCAGATTGCTTGCATCACAGTTCAAGCTTGATCTTCACACCTCACATGTACAAGCCTGAAATATACTCGGAGTCGAGAGTGAATTTCATGCTCTTTATTCAGCTCATATTCATCAAGGAGAAGAAGAGAAGACGAATGGCTCTTTTCCCAAAACCATCTGCTTATATACATTATTTACACAATGGGCCTTGCGTGATTGGCTACTTCAGGGCTACACCTGTGGGCCAATTATATTGTGGATTGACTTCTGCCTGCAGCCTGATTGGCTGCTCCTACAGGCCAATCAGGTAGCAGATTCACTTCTGCCAGCCGCCTGATTGGCTGCTCCAGCAGGCCAATCAGGTTGCGGATTCACTTCCACCTGGAGTTGGATTGGGTAGCTCCCGCTGATTCTGAATCCTATTGTTCTAGGATTCAGCTCAGTACATAACACCCCTCCCCTCTAAGTTCCAGTCCTGCCCGGGAAGTTGCATTCGTAGTCCCCAAGGTCTGCTGGCCGCCTCCGTGTGCGTTGTGGCCTGGGGTGTTCCTTGGTCAGGGGTTCTGGTTCTGGCTCGTGTTCCGAGGCTGCTGGCTGTGCCGGGGCTGTCTGGTCTGGCGCCACTGAACCACTAGGTTGTGACTCTGGTTCCGGTGTCCTTCCAGCCTCGGGGCGCCCCTCTGTGCCTACTGCTTCTGCTTCCCCTGCCCACCCCTCTCGCTCTACAGGCCTCACTGCCCTGCTGTCCCCTTGGGACCCCTCTGTCCCGCTCTCCTCCCGGGTTCCTCCCGGGAATCGTCGCCGTAGCTGGTCGCAGTGGCGGCGCCAACATTGCCCCCCTTCCGTTAGTACCTCGTACGACACGGGACCGGTCACCTTGGTGACTGTGGCGGGTACCCATGCTGGGCCTGCCCCAAAATTCTTTGCATACACTGGGTCCTGGGCCACAAATGTCCGGGGGTTCCTGCCTTTCCCCACCACTACCTCATCCTGAGCTCTGTCGGGGTGAAGTCGGTCCAGTCTAGTTGCAAGGCGCCGGCCCATGAGTAGTTCAGCTGGGCTCCGGCCCGTCGTTGTGCTTGGGGTGCTGTGCTGTGCTAGAAGAAATGCGGCAAGGCGGTATTCCCAGTCCCCTTGTGTTATGCGGCGGAGGCTGTCCTTGGTGGTCCGCACCATGCGCTCCGCTTGGCCATTGGTGGCAGGGTGGAATGGTGCTGAGCGGATGTGGCGGATGGCGTTCTGCGCTGTGAAGGTCTGGAACTCCTCTGACGTGAATGCGGTTCCATTGTCCGAGACGAGGGTGTCAGGGAGCCCGTGGGTTGCAAACAGCTTACGTAGTACCCGGATGGCTGCCGCCGTAGAAGTGGACGATACCAGTGCGACCTCCAGCCATTTGGTGTAGGAATCCACCACTATGAAGAATGTGAGTCCCCGCACCGTGCTGTGCCGGTTTACCGCAGCGGGCGGGGGACTTTCCGAGCGGGCGGCTCGGTTCACAGGCAGCCCGTGGGCCGGATAAACGGCCTCCATGGGCCGTATCCGGCCTATGAGCCGGAGGTTGCCGATGCCTGGCTAAGACTATAGATACGTATTATAGAATTGTGTCTCCTTTCTTCTTTTTATATTGAACTTATAGGATGATTTTTTCCGGATTATAGATAGGACCAACCTGATGTATTTCTAAAGCAAGAGAAGGAGAGAATTCCAGTTAAAAAGAAACAGGGGCTTTATTCCAAAGATTCGAATTGGTGATTTATAGACAAATATTACAAAATGTCAACCAGAAGAGCACAAGCGCTTGCAGCGAATACCTTGGGGAACCATGTAAGAAGACAATCGACATCCAATTAAAATGATGCCCTAGCGGACATTAAGGAATTGATAACGGAGATGAATAAATCATTGAATGAGAAGTTAAACTCTGTAGAAGCCAAAATAGAGAATAATTTGAAAATGATTTTAGAGATGACAGGACAAATAAGGGAATTGGATGGTAAAAATAAAGAGTTAGACAAAGCAGCTAAAGATCTGAATGTCAAAGTCAACAAACAAGAGGAATCAATTAAAAAGCTGGTGACAGAGAGTAAAGAGACAAAGAGAGTAAAGGAACAAGAAGAAGAAGAAGAAAGAGATGATATAAAGAAAACCCAGGAGGAGCTGGCAGACCAACATGCTATGATTGAGATGAAGCAGAAAGCTTTGATTCTTCGTTTGAGAGGTGTTCCCAAAATAACAAATGAACAAATAGAGGAAAAGATAATTAAAGAATTAGTCAATTGGTTAAAGGTGAAAGAAGATGAATTATTCTTGGATATTGATAAGATTTACAGAATAAGGAGGGAACGAGGAAAGAATAACAGAGGACCAGGAGGATCAGGAGACTGTATCCCAAAAACATGGCAGGAGACATATATAATTTTAATTCCAAAAGGGGAGAGAGGGAATAATCAAGTGGGAAATTTTAGGCCGATATCATTGCTTAATGTGGATTATAAAAATTTTGCAGAAATATTAGCTAATAGATTAAAAGGTGTATTAAATAGAATTATAGGGCAAGACCAACAAGGATTCCTACCAAAAAGAAAAATGTTTAATAATATGAGAACCTATCTAAATTTGATTGAGTATTTAGATTGGAACCCAGGTACAAAAGCAGCTTTCATTTTTCTCGATGCGGAGAAAGCTTTTGACAACTTGGCATGGGGGTATATGAAAAGATCATTAGGAAAAATTGGAGTAAAAGGCAAATTTCTGGAAGGGGTGAAAACAATATATAATAAACAAATGGCTAAATTGATCATAAATGGGGAAGTAACAGAAGAATTTGAAATATCCAAAGGAACACTTCAAGGATGTCCACTATCCCCTTTATTATTTATTTTATCTATTGAATTTTTGCTGAAAGATATTAAAGAAGATGGAAATATTAAAGGGATAACAATAGGAAAGAATATTTACAAAGTTAAAGCCTTTGCTGATGATATTATAGTAA
The DNA here is from genome assembly GCF_965207765.1 of Zootoca vivipara. NCBI lineage: Eukaryota > Metazoa > Chordata > Lepidosauria > Squamata > Lacertidae > Zootoca > Zootoca vivipara. Next base: position 2,651,715 of record NC_142586.1, read on the forward strand.
TACTTGAAGACCCAATGGAATCAATAATTAACCTGAAATGTAAGTTGCAAAGATATGGGGATATATCAGGTTTTAAGGTCAATGTTAAAAAAAAACTAAAATAATAATTAAAAATATGAGGAAGAATGAATCAGGTGAGTTGGACTCAATAGCAGAATGAGAAATACAGTAGTTAATAAAGTTACATATTTGGGTATTATGGTCACTTTATTCAAGAATAATTATGTAAAAACCTGGAAAAAAATTAAAGAGGAGTTAGAAAGATGGAAAGGTCTGAATTTGTCATTATCAGAAAGAATATCAGCGATAAAGATGCCTGTTTTGCCTAGGATGTTGTTTCTTTTTCAGATGTTGCCGATAGTGGGGAAGAGAGAAATATTTGAATTATGGAAGAGAGATCCGAGTAATTTTATTTGGATGGGAAAGAGGGCAATAATTCAATATAGACTATTGACAGATATCAAAGAAAGAGGAGGATGGGGAGTTCCTGACCTTAAATTGTATTATGCATCCACTTGTTTATGCTGGATCAAAGAATGGATCTTGCTAGAAAATCAAGAGCTATTGAATTTGGAAGGTTTTAGAAATATTAAGGGATGGCATGTGTATCTGGGCAAGGGAGCAGGGTGCCATTTCATTCTGCTCCAAGTGATGGTCTCGGTGGTTCAGGGTTTCCAGTCCAAGCAGAGGAATTTCAAGGCAAGAGTTCAGGATTCGGCTGGTACAATGTTGCTGCAGCACCAGACTGAACCCCAGGCCAGGCCTTAAATGGAGCTGCAGCTCTATCTGGATTGCTTGCTTTGTTTATGGAGTCTGGCCTACTTTAACATGATAGCAGCCTTCAACATGCTTGCACGTGGAAGAGGGAGCAAGCTTGTTTTCTGCTGTTCTAGAGGGCAGAAACCAAACCAAATGACAAGAACAAAGATTATGACTAAACATTAGGAAGAACTTTCTGATGTCAAGAGCTGCTTGACAGAGCAATGGACTACCTCAGAAGGTAATAGATTCTCCTTCACTGAAGATTTTAAAGCAGAGGTTAAATGACCACCTGTCCTGGATGCTTTAGTTGAGATTCTTGCATTGTAGGGAGTTGGAATAGATGTTCCTTGGGGTCCCTTCCAACTCTACAATTCTATTATTCTAATGCTTCCCCAACCCAAAATGCTGTTCCAATGAATTATTTAGGTTGCTTGGTGGTTGAGTATGCCCCGGGCACACCCTCAAGTCTCAATGACTTCACTAGGATTTTGAGATAACGCTCAGTTGGCTTTGATGAATGAAAATCTAACAGGCCCAAGAAAAGTAGCAGCTGTGCTTTCTAGGAGAAGGAATTGTGTTCCATTGATCCAACAATGCATTTAACACCAGACTACATGATCCTTTCAGAAGGGCCTACTACCCAAAATCCGCTTCACTATAATAAAAAAGCAAGCCTAAAATACTGAACATTTTAAACTTTAAAACCGGCCCAAGGCTGGCTCTTGCAAAAAGTACAACTCCTCTAGCTTAGGCTGAGGGTATCCAAAGTGTAATTTTTCAGCAGCTGTTTGGTGACATGACAGAATGGTGTTCAGGAAGCATGCAGTTTCCTCTTCGAGGAAGCAGTATTAGGCTAAAGAGCTCCTGCCATCAAAGTGAAAGCACAATTTACTCAGCACCAAAAGCTGAACCCTTATTTCCCCTGTGCACAATAGATGCAAAGGGCAGTGCTTTTGAGCTGCTGCACCAATGTGCTTTTCTACTGCTGTCTGTGTAATTTCAAAGAATGCTTCTTCCTACTAAGGGAGCCATTCAGAAAAGCTTCTTCAATTGCTCATGCAGGAGAGCCATGCTCCTTTAATGTATTGTTTTGTTCTTCACAAAACACTATGCTGAACGTCTACCCAGTGCAGACTGAGAGAAGTGGGGAGGGGGGCACAGAAGGTTAACTTGGTCCACATCACAGTCCACAGCAAAATCCTAAATTTTCCCTTCAGTTGACTTAGGAAGGACAAAGGTGAATATTAAAAAAATTCCTTCAGTAGCACCTTAAAGACCAACTAAGTTTTTATTTTGGTATGAGCTTTCGTGTGCATGCACACTTCTTCAGATACTTCAGGTGAATATTATTCATCACCTGGAGTTTTCTTCAGTGTCTTAGATACAGGACTACACACACACACACACACACACACACACAGGGATCTAGCTTATCTTGGTGTGGCTAAGAAAATGGAAGCAAGAGTTTACATGGAACTGACTTGCTACTCCCTTAGCCGTCAGTATGTATTTCACTGAGGACACCACCAACTCACACTTCAGTGGTTTTTGTGACAGTTGTATGGAGGCAACTTTGTGTGATGAAAATTATTAGATGTATGACCCTGGTTTCACTTGCAAGATATGCTGTTTAGTAACAACCTCCTCCTGACTTGTCATCTTTTTTCAAGATTGCAAAACACACTTCTAACATGTGATCTTCTGCTTAATTATGGTAATATGAGACATATTAATTAAAATGTGTTTGTGTAATTAAATGGGAGAGGTGCGTTCTACTCAGTGTACATGCAATGTATATAATAAGCAGCCTTGTGAGATAGATTAGTCTTTCAGTGTGAAAGTTTGATCCTTATAGGGCATCACTGCCATCAACACCTTTGAAGTGAATGCTATGTATGCTAGCACATACTTAAGTAAAGAGCCACAACACAACATCTTAGGAACCAATGCCAACTCTTCTGTAGTTTGGAGGTTATCTAAGCCCTTATTGATTGTTTGTGAAGTACAGGACTTAGTTTGGGCCTGGTTGTTGTTCAATATATTTATAAACAACTTGAATTAAGATACTGAGAGATTGCTCATCAAATTTGCACATGACATCACACTAGAATCAGGATTCAAGCTGACCTTAACAGATTGGAGAACTAGGCCCAAAGTAATGAAATGAATTTTAATAGTGGCAAATATCAGATTCTAAAATCAGGCAGGAAGAACCAGCTGCAAAAATATAAGATGGGCGACACCTGGATTACCAGTAAAGAGGTAAAGGGACCCCTGACCGTTAGGTCCAGTCGCGGACGACTCTGGGGTTGCGGCGCTCATCTCGTGTTATTGGCACACAGCTTCCAGGTCATGGGGCCAGCATGACTAAGCTGCTTCTGGCGAACCAGAGCAGCGCACGGAAACACCGTTTACCTTCCCGCCGGAGCGGTACCTATTTATCTACTTGCACTCTGACGTGCTTTCGAACTGCTAGGTTGGCAGGAGCAGGGACCGAACAACGAGAGTTCACGACGTTGCGGGGATTCGAACCACTGACCTTCTGATTGGCAAGCCCTGGGCTCTGTGGTTTAGACCACAGTGCCACCCGTACTATATGTTAAAAGGATTGCCAGTAGTATATGTTAAAAGGATCTAGGAGTCAGAGTAGGAGTCTGAGTAGACCACAAGCTTAACATGAGTCAACAGTGTGATGCAGCAGCTTTACAAAGCTAACGCTATTCTAGGCTGCATCAACAGAAGAATAGTATCCAGATCAGGGGTCAGCAACCTTTTTCAGCCATGGGCCGGTCCACCGTCCTCAGACCATGCGGTGGGCCGGACTATATTTTGAAGGGGGGAAAATGAACGAATTCCTATGCCCCACAAATAACCCAGAGATGCATTTTAAATAAAAACACACAATCTACTCATGTAAAAACACCAGGCAGGCCCCACAAAACCCAGAGATGCATTTTAAATAAAAGCATACATTTTCCTCATGTAAAAACACGCTGATTCCCAGACCATCCACGGGCCAGATTGAGATGGCAATTGGGCCGCATCCAGCCCACAGGCCTGAGGTTGCCTACCCCCGGTCCAGATCAATGGAAGTCATAGTGCCTCTTTATTCTGCCTTGCTTAGACCACACCTAGAATACTGTGTCCAATTCTGGGCACCACAATTTAAGAAGGATGTTGACAAGCTGGTATGTTTAGCCTGGCAAAGAGGAAATTGAGAGGAAATATGATAGCCATCTTCAAATATCACAAGGGCTGTCACTTGGGAGATGAAGCAAGCTTGTTTTCTCCTGCTTCAGAGGCAAGGATCCGAACCAATGGATTCAAGTCATAAGAAAGGAGATTCTGATTAAGTATCAGGAAGAACTTTCGGGCAGTAAGAGGAATGAACTCCAATGAGAGGTGATGGGCCCTGCTTCTTTGGTGGTTTTTTAAGCAGAGGTTGAATGGTCATCTGTCATATACAATATAATCTACTTGAGATTCCTGCATTGATGACTCTTGGGGCACCTTCAACACTACAATTCTATGATTCTAGGAACTTGTGCCAAAATTAAGTTTCACAGGTTGCTCCAGGAAAGTAAGAATCATTACTCATGCAACTAAATGAACAACTTAAAATATACAGTTTGCAATATGGTTTGACTTTCTCAGCCCACATGGGCATAGCCCGGGGGGGGGGGGCAAGGGGGCTGTTGCCCCACTAGATCCACAAAAAATATTGAAAAACGTTGAAAGCACTCAATTAACTGAGGTTCTGCCCCCCACCCCAGCAGAAGCCTGCTCCCCCTAACAAAGATCCTGGCTACGCTTAAAAGGCTTGTTCAAGATTAAACATGTATTCTACAAGGCACACAAACTTTAAGAAAGATACCCATTCACTGATTAGTGACTTTTACCTTTTACTCCAGCAAGACAAAAAGTTCAAGAAAATATTGTGCACGCTCAGGGAAATTGTTTCCTTCTGCTCTTTTTAATTTTAATATCAAAGTGTTAAAAACACCAATTATGGCTCATTATTAAAATTGTGAATATACAATTTAATTATTTTAATATCTTTGGATTACATGAAGAATGCAAAATTTTGGTAGACAAGGGGAAGAGAAACCACATTGACTATTCAAAGAAGGAGGAAAAGCTGAATTTCATGTTTTCACCCAATCCATGGGCAGCTTCAAATCTAGACAATATTGTATTACACATAATTGCGTTAATCCTAAGGCATTTTAAAGAGTATTTGAAGTAATACAAGGGAAGTCTGTTTTACTATATTCACAACGAATCTGAAATTACCTGCTCCCTGTTTTGCAGAGTGTTGGTTGAATGACCTCTCTTCCCCCCCACCCCCGGGATCTAGAAGGTAAATAATTTTCATACAAATATCTTAATAACATCATGTGACTTTGGTGATTCCACTACTTTCCAAAGATGCACTTAATTATGCTTTGAAAAATGATTAGATGGGCATACTATGGAGTCTTGCAAAGAAACAGAATTAAATAACTTCTAAATAAACATTCACAGTTCAAAAGGTAGGAAAGGTTCATTTAAAAAATACACAGCTTTACACAATAGTGCCATCTAGTGTTGAAACATAATATTTTATTACATTTATTGGATGACCTATTGTCCCTTCATCCTTCCATGTGAGAAATGTATAATTTTTTAAAAAATCATCAGGTTTGTTATATACAGGTGAAACTCAGAAAATTGGAATATCGTCGAAAAGTGCATTTATTTCAGTAATGCAACTTATTATTTTTTTCTTTTAATTTTTACAAATGCTTTGTTTTGGAAATGCCACAGTAATAAAACAAATAGTTACAATAATACAAACATAAACCAAAATAAACATTGCTATTACATTTCATTAATTACATTCAACTTATAATTGACCCGCCTAACGACAAATAATTACAATTACAACAAATAAAGGCTTAACATATCTTGCTTCGCATGTCATGCATCTATCTCATATATTGGTTTCACCTTTTAAGTTGCATTACTGAAATAAATGCACTTTTCGACGATATTCTAATTTTCTGAGTTTCACCTGTATATGTGTCTTTGTCCACTTAACTTCTACATACGCCAAAGAAAAACCTTTCACTTTTTTCAGGCCCAATTTAGGATTGTCAGGTACAGACAATACTCTTCTTCACTTCTACATGAACTAAAACTGAACACATTAAAGAATTGAAATAAAACACTAGTGCACGTTGGGAATATTAGTACAAGGAACAGATCAGAGCACAAAGATTTTTTTATACAGGTGAAACTCAAAAAATAACATTGAAAAGTTCATTTATTTCAGTAATGCAACTTAAAAGGTGAAACCAGTATAGGAGATAAACTCGTGACATGCAAAGCGAGATATGTCAAGCCTTTCTTTGTTGTAATTGTGGTGATTATGGCGTACAGCTGAAGAAAATCCCAAATTCACAACCTCAGAAAATTAGAATATTAAATAAAATCAATAAAACAAGCATTGCAAATAGAACAATATTGGACCTTTGAAAAGTAGAAGCATGCATATGTACTCAGTACTTGGTTTGGGCCCCTTTTGCAGCAATTACTGCCTCAATGTGGCGTGGCATGGATGCTATCAGCCTGTGGCACTGCTGAGGTGTTAGGGAAGACCAGGATGCTTCAATAGCGGCCTTCAGCTCTTCTGCATTGCTCGGTCTCATGTCTCTCTTCTTTTTCTTGGCAATGCCCCATAGATTCTCTATGGGGTTCAGGTCAGGCGAGTTCCCTGGACTATCAAGCACAGTAATCCCATGGGCATTGAACCAGGTTTTGGTACTTTTGGCAGTGTGGGCAGGTGCCAAGACCTGTTGGAAAATGAAGTCAGCATCCCCATAAAGCTCGGAAGGAAGCATGAAGTGCTCCAAAAATCTCCTGGTAGACGGCTGCGTTGACCATGGACTTAATGAAGCACAGTGGACCAACACCAGCAGATGACATGGCTCCCCAAATCAGCACAGACTGGGAACTTCTGGCATTGTGTGCTTCTCCATTCTTCCTCCAGACTCTGGGTTCTTGGTTTCCAAATGAGATGAAAAAGTTGCTCTCATCAGAAAAGAGGACTTGGGACCACTGAGCAACAGACCAGTTCTTTTCTTCTTTAGCCTAGGTAAGACCCTTCTGATGTTGTTTCTTGTTCAGGAGCGGCTTGACAAAAGAAATACGACCTTTGAAGCCCATCTCCAGGATCCGTCTGTGTGGGGTGGCTCTTGATGCACTAACTCCAGCCTCGGTCCACTCCTTGTGAAAGTCCCCAACACGTTTGAATGGTCTTTTCCTGACAATCCTCTGCAGGCTGCGGTCATCCCTGCTGCTTGTGCACCTTTTTCTTCCACACTTTTCCCTTCCACATAATTTTTCATTAATGGTCTTTAATACAGCACTTTGGGAACATCCAACTTCTTTTGCAATTGCCTTTCGAGGCTTTCCCTCCTTATGGAGGGTCTCAGTGATGGCTTTCTGCACAACTGTCAGGTCGGTGGCCTTTCCCATGATTATGATTCCTACTGAAGCAGACTGAGAGACCATTTAAAGGCTCAGGAATCTTTTGCAGGGGTTATGGATTGAGTAGCTAAACACTATTCTAATTTTCTGAGATTGTGAATTTGGGGTTTTCTTCAGCTGTACGCCATAATCATCACAATTACCACAAAGAAAGGCTTGGCATATCTCGCTTTGCATGTCATGAGTCTATCTCAGGGGTCCCCAGACTACAGCCCGCGGGTCAGATGCGGCCCAATTGGTCTCCCAATCCGGCCCGCGACGACCCCTGCCGCCCTCTGCCACCGCCCGCTCTTACGGCGCGCAGCGCGGCAGCACAATTCCAGATCGGAAAAAAGCGCCAAAAATCGTTTGTGCGCATGCGTTATGGGCCTCTCCCGACCCAGAAGAGGTCATTTCCGGTGCACTTCCGGGTTGGGGGAGGCCCATACGCACAAACGATTTTCGGCGATTTTTCCAACCTGGAAGCGCGCCGTGCCAGTAAGTGTGTGTGCGCATGCGCACGGGCATGCACTCCCCCGGCTCCGGCCCGCTGCGCGCGCACTCCCCTACCCTCTAGCCCACCGCGCGATCGGCGCGGTGGGCACCGGCCCAAAGCCGGGTAAGTCTGGGGACCCCTCGTCTATCTCCTATACTGGTTTCACCTTTTAAGTTGAATTACTGAAATAAATGAACTTTTCAACAATAAGTTCACCTGTAAGTACTCCAAGACAGCCCATTTGGTTTCTTCTTTTGGTTCTTATGATAACTAAATGTGCAGGCCATCAACAGTTTTGTTTCATTTACATCTCTGCCTTTCCCAACAAAAATCAAGGTGGCACACAAAAGGTTCACAGTTGGTTTCCCAGACACATACTTGCTTTGCTTTAGCCAAAGTTGTTGCATCATGCGTTTTCAGAATAGATTCAGATTCTGGACTCAGGCACCCTGGATTTATTTCCTTATACCAGGGACCAGGGACCCCCACTCTAGAATGGGGTTAAAACTATTTAAGCAGTATTTTGTATGCTCTGCTATGAACATGTTCCTCTATCTCTTTCAAATGTGTGGCCCTAGTTTAGTAAGCTGCATTCAGTGGGGAAAATTTATTTTGAAATAGAAGGCTATAACAAAGTTATTACAGGGCAGAGGTGATGGTGCAGACTTATTTACCATCTGCACACCATTTATGTTGAACCTTTTGCTCAGAATTATATTGGCCGTTATATTGCATTTGATGTTGCTATTTTCAGACTATAAACTATTACAAAGTGCATGATAAAAGCTCTAGGATGGTGCCTTATAATATGTGACTACTAGTGTTCTTTGTTCAGCAATAGATAGCTGCTTTGGAGACTAGCAAAGTGGAACAAACCCGTATAATTTATCTTGAGGACATTAAGGGATAGGAGACAGTTTCCTAATGAGACATGTTGATGTGGATTCTTGCAGAATAACTAAATTACTTAAAACTTTGATATCATTATAGGAAAAATAAACTTCACTGTTTTAGGTAGTTGTTAACCTGATTGTTTTAGGATGTTGTTAACCTGATTGCATGCATCCACCTGCTTTTCTTTGCAAGAAATATTATATGCTGTGGAAATGGCAGTACAGAGCAATTGTGGAGACCTGGAAGAGCCCACTCCTTTGCACTCTAGCTGGTTTGGAAGAATGTTTGGGAGATGAAAAGCAGGAGGGATGGCTTCCTCCACTCAGATGTTTGCCCATCCTGTTTGCTGCCCACATGGAGCTGGCAGTGGGCACTTGCTTCCCCTCTCCTGCCCCCAACATATTACAGAGAGAGGAAGGAGGGACAGGAATTGCCCGATTCGGTCAGCCAGTTGTTGCCCAGCAGTCACCTAGCAGCAGACACTTTTGTCACCCATTTTCCTGTTTTTAAGACAACAACATCATATCATAGTGTGTGTCAATTTTATGTTGTCTCTACAATCAGGATCTGTAGGAGAGGGCTCACTTTCCACAGTTAGCATGAGGTTTTCAGTGGTGAGGGAACCCCAATCATGCCCCACAGAACTCAAAATTCAAACGGTGCCTACTGGTACAAAAAAGTTAGTGACCCTGTCTTATACAAGTAGACTACAAACAATGTACAAATAAATGTTCCAAAGCACAGTCTCTTCATTTTTCTTTTCAACAATTAAAACTAATGCAGAACTTTTCTATATAATATGCACCTACACCATTCTTGTATTATCATATTTGTATTATTGATGCACAACCTTGATGGCAGAAAGTGAGGAGGAATTAAAGAACCTTTCAAAGAGGGTGAAAGAAGAGAGTGCAAAATATGGTCTGAAGCTCAACATCAAAAAAACCAAGATCATGGCCACTGGTCCCATCACCTCCTGGCAAATAGAAGGGGAAGAAATGGAGGCAGTGAGAGATTTTGCTTTCTTGGGTTCCATGATCACTGCAGATGGTGACAGCAGTCACGAAATTAAAAGACGCCTGCTTCTTGGGAGGAAAGCAATGACAAACCTAGACAGCATCTTAAAAAGCAGAGACATCACCTTGCCGACAAAGGTCCGTATAGTTAAAGCTATGGTTTTCCCAGCAGTGATGTATGGAAGTGAGAGCTGGACTATAAAGAAGGCTGATCGCCAAAGAATTGATGCTTTTTAATTATAGTGCTCGAGGAGACTCTTGAGAGTCCCATGGACTGCAAGAAGATCAAACCTATCCATTCTGAAGGAAATAAGCCCTGAGTGCTCACTGGAAGGACAGATCGTGAAGCTGAGGCTCCAATACTTTGGCCACCTCATGAGAAGAGAAGACTCCCTGGAAGAGACCCTGATGTTGGGAAAGATTGAGGGCTCAAGGAGAAGGGGACGACAGAGAACGAGATGGTTGGACAGTGTTCTCGAAGCTACGAACATGCGTCTGACCAAACTGCAGGAGGCAGTGCAAGACAGCAGTCCCGGTCTACCACCATTGCAGATCGGAGAAATCTCGAGCGCTGAGATTCCCCTGCATGGTAAGGGAGGGGGGGAGCCGCGAGAGCGACGTGGGCCCCTGAAAGAACCCCAGATTGAGCTTTCTGGGGAAGTGGAGATTCAGCCAAGCCAAGACATGGATCCTTTGCCCCCTGGCCAGCTCTATTAAGAGCTCCAAGAGCGGGCGAAGTGGAGCCGTGGGCTCTTGAATTGACTCGCTACCTTTGCCGTGCGAAGCTCCGAGCCGACTGTCAGCTGAGCGGTGGGTTCTTCCTAAATTCAAGATTGAACACATTGGACATCATGAGTAAATAAATTTAAATTAGATATTAACAATTCGGATCACGGAAAGGATAAAAAACAAGGGAAGTTGGTCCTTTCCGCTGCGGTAAAAGTGAAAGTAAGACAAGCGGCTACAGCCGGAAATGACTTTTAAAAAATTAAAACTTCCAAATCGAGACCCAGAAACTCTCCCCAAAGGGGAGAAGAGACTTTTATCTCAATAGCCCTGAAATTTTGAGACAAATAGACTATAAATACACCGTAATTCCCTTTGAGAACGGAACCCGGGGGTTCAGCCAGACACTGACATCACAATGGAGAACTGCTGAACTGCTGAACTAATCGTTTCCTATTTAGACCTTTTGAAGTCTCCTGCAGCAGTCTGAGCTGCTGCAAAGGCCTTTTTAAAATAAATATTGGAATTATCTTTCCCATTTTCATTATTTAAAGATTCTGAAGCATAAATTACTGCTGAAAAGTGGAAGAGAGAGGTAAATCCTAACACACCATTGACTGTAATTAAAGTGTTGCACTGCTCACCAGCCCCCTGCTGCTGGCTAGAGGGAATAACTGTTGTTTGACCTTGACTGTACAGCTGCTTGCTTAATATTTTGACTATGACAGAAGCTGCAAGCGAGAAAACAAGGATACAACCTAGAAGAGGCTCAGTAACAGCTTCACACCAACCAACAGCTACACATCTTGAACAGACCCTAGCAGCATTGACAGAAATTAAGACAGATGTAAGATCCAACACTGCTGAAGTAAAATCCAATACTGCAGAATTACAGAAAGTTATACAACGTCTGGATAAATTAGATGCAAGCGTAAAATCAAACGCAGAAGGAATCCAGGACATTAGACAAGATATTGGGACTCTGAAAAAGGACGTACAAGACAATAAAGTCCAGATACAAGGAGTAGATGTGAGAGTTACAGAATTGGAAACCCATAGACTCCAATTAGAAAAACAAGAGGAAGCGACCAAAATTGTGATTGCTTTTCTTCAGATGGAGGAACGTGGATCTCATTTACGCCTGAGGAATTTCCCCGAGACCGAACAAGGGAACTTAAAAGAAGTAATAATTCAAGAATTTGCCTCACAGTGGGATTTGGACAAAGAAGAATTTGAGAAGACGATTGTGAAAGATTGAAAGATTGGCTGGTAGAACCATTGGTGGATGTCTGTAATAAGATCCTTGGAGGGGACAAAGCACCCGAGACCTGGCAAGAAGCATATGTAACTCTGACTCCCAAACCAGATATGGATAGAACACAGATGAAGAATTATCGCCTAATCTCCCTTTTAAATGTGGATTTAAAAATTTTTGCAAGTATTTTGGCCTCAAGATTGAAAAGGGTGTTAAATGAGCAAATACATCATGATCAGGCAGGTTTTTTACCTGCAAGACATATGAAAGATAATATTAGAAATATTGTTGATGTGTTAGAAAGATTGGAAGTAAAAAAGAATACCAAAGCAATGTTAATTTTTATAGATGCAGAGAAGGCATTTGACAATGTTTCTTGGAATTTTATGATAAAAAATTTGGTAAATATGGGGGTTGGACAAGGGTTCATTAATGGTATAAATGCAATCTATTCAGAACAAAAAGCAAAAATCATTGTAAATAATGTGGTTTCAGAGGAAAATAGAATTGAAAAAGGTACCAGGCAAGGGTGTCCACTTTCCCCTCTACTTTTTATAACTGTCCTGGAGGTTTTGCTGAATATGATAAGGAAAAATGAAGAGATGAAAGGCATAGGAGTGGGATCAAAACAGTACAAAATAAAAGCCTTCCCTGACGATTTAGTATTGACTTTACAAGAACCCGAGACCAGTGCAGTTAAAGCACTGGAAATAATCCAGGGGTTCGGACAGCTTGCAGGGTTTAAATTGAATAAAGCAAAAACCAAAGTATTGGGCAAAAATTTAACACCAGAAGAAGGAAACAGTTTACAAGATGCCACTGGTTTGACATTTGTTAAAAAGGTGAAATACCTGGAAGTTAATATGACGGCGAAAAATATTAATCTGTTTAAAAAAATTATGATAAATTGTGGAATGAAATCAAGAGGGATTTGGATATATGGTCGAATTTGAAATTATCTTTGATGGGACGAATATCTGTGATAAAAATGAATGTATTGCCAAAAATGTTTTTGTTTCAAGCATTGCCGATTGTCGACAATTTAGGATGTTTTAATGAATGGCAAAAGGTGTTATCAATATTTATCTGGCAGGGGGGAAACCAAGAATCAAATATAAATTGTTAACGGATACCAAAGATAGAGGAGGTTTTTCCTTACTGGATTTAAAGTTATATTTTGAAGCAGCAGCCTTCTGCTGGATGAAAGAATGGTTTTTACTCGATAATACTGATGTATTAGATCTGGAAGGTCATGACAATGCATTTGGATGGCATGCATATTTGTGGTATGATAAGATTAAGGTTCACAAAGGTTTTAAATGTCATATTATTAGGAAATCACTATACAATGTGTGGAATAGATATAAAGATTTGTTAGAAAGGAGAACACCCAAGTGGATTTCACCTCTAGAGGTTAAGGCACATAAAAAATTGAATACGGAAACCAAGTGGTTAAAGTATAAAGACATATTGGTGGATGAAGGAGATCATTTTAAGTTAAAAACATATGAACAGTTGAAGAATTATGTAAATGATTGGTTACAATATCATCAAATAAACAAAATGTTTAAAATGGATAAAAAAGTAGGTTTTCAAGCAAAAAAGTCTAAATTGGAGACGGAATTGTTAGAGCCTAAAACAAAGAATCTTTCAAAGATGTATAATTTATTGCTGGAATGGCATACTAAGGATGAACAAGAGATATCTGTAATGATTGATTGGGCAAAAGACCAGGGTCATAACATTATGATGGAGGATTAGGAAAGGTTGCGGAAGAAGAATATAAAGTTTACCGCGTGTAATGCTTTAAGAGAAAATATGATGAAAATGATGTATAGATGGTATCTTACACCGGTAAGACTAGCTAAGACTAGCTAAGATTTATAATGAAATGAAAAAAGTGTTGAAAAACACCTTTGTTAATAAACCAGAAGCTTTTTTACTTGGGATAGTTAGAGAGGAAATACCTAAAAAAGATACTACATTTTTTCTGTATGCCACAACAGCAGCGAGAATTTTATGGGCTAAGAATTGGAAGAGTGAAGATCTACCTACAGTGGATGAATGGCAGATGAAGATGATTGAATTTATGGAACTGGCCGAGCTGACTGGGAGACTTCGTGACCAGAGGGAAGAGTCGGTGGAAGAAGATTGGAATAAATTCAAACTTAATTTAAGAAATAATTGCAATATTGGAAATGTTTAATATAAGATTTGGAAGTACATGGAGGTTGTAGAGGAGGAGTTGTAGAGGTATTATAGTATATTAAGATTTAGATATAAGGGTTAAATAAGAATTGAAATGTTTGTTAAGGAAGTAATAAGAGGTGAAATATGTTAGTCAAGGTAAAAATAAGATGAGTTGAAGGAAGGATGATATACAATGAAATGCAGTTAGGAGGGACATGAGGAAGTCAACAATGTCAGAACATATGAATGATAAATATGGTTTGTTTATTTTTCTTTTTGTATTTTTGTGTTTTATGTGATTCTTTGTATTTTTGTATTCCTGTATTTTGTTTTTTCAGTTTTATAAAATCAATAAATATATTTTTTTAATTAAAAAAAAGAGGAGTGCCTGGCGTGCTCTGGTCCATGGGGTCACGAAGAGTCGGACACGACTAAACAACAAAAACAAATTATTGATGCCAGGATACACTGCCTGGCAATTGGTCATCAGAACAATTTTCAATACATGTACTTGTTGCATTTATTTCCCCCGACTTCATTACTTGCAATCTACTCCAACCACCAACCACCCTGCCAACTTAGAATAAAAAATTATGCATCAGGTGAACTGAACTCTAGACCATGAAATACGATGAAATAAAATCTAAGGGGCAACAAGACTCTGTTGCTTTTGCTGCAACATAAGCATTTAGCTGAAGGTGTCAAGGATTTAACTTGGGACTTTCTGAAGTAACTACCAAAAATCTATACAGGTAACACAGGTAGCATTATATCTCAAACTGCTGCATCAGAATTTGTTTGTGTCAATATTTATATAACACTCTTCACCTATGGTCACCTATGGTCCGGGGGGGGGGGGGGGAATACAAGCTTTAAAAAAATTAAACTGAATTAAAAATTTAAAAGAGCATCATGGCACAATACAGTACAAAGGGGAAACTCATCAAATCCATCCTGTTGAAAAACATGGTGGAAGAATTAAGTCTTTTATCGTCATCAAAAAGATTGGAGTGAAGTGGCAAGACACACCTCAGTGGGAAAGAAGTTTTATATATGCAAAGCCATCACTGAAAAGGCCCTTCCGCGAACCTTCACATCTCTTACCTCATCTGACAGAAGTACCATCATGAGGGTATCATGGAGTTTAAAGGGGTTGATGCATGGACGTAGCCAGGATTTTTGTTAAGGGGGGAACAGGCCTTTTGTTTAGGGGCAGAACCTCAGTTAGCTATGTATTTTTATAGATTGGGGGAGCTGCCCCCTGCCCTCCCCCAACTTGGCTATGCCCATGGGTCGATGTGAAAGGAAGCTTCCCTTATGACCTGCACAAAATTCTGTGGACATCTAGTTTAGATTGTAACTCTTCTTCAAATCACTTTCATTTCAGTCTCCGCATTATGCCTATGAGCACTTCAAGTCTGTGGAGACATGTCCTATTTTGTGAATCCAGGCAGTACTGAATGACTGAATACAACAGTTTTCAGTGCAAAAGCTTAGTCTCTCACCCTCTGCTCTTAGGCCAAAACTAAGGACCTCTGGCCAAGGCCTGCCCCACCAGGAGTCCCAAAGACTCTCAGGATAGATACGGAGAGGGGGAAAGTTCATAGAATCATAGAGTTGGAAGAGACCACAAGGGCCATCCAGTCCAACCCCCTGCCAAGCAGGAAACACCATCAAAGCATTCCTGACAGATGGCTGTCAAGCCTCTGCTTAAAGACCTCCAAAGAAGGAGACTCCACCACACTCCTTGGCAGCAAATTCCACTGCCGAACAGCTCTTACTAATTGAATAACGCTAACAAACATACTTTTGTCAAATAAGGAATGCCCCAGAGGAATATTAATGGAAAGAAAAAGTATGTTTTGTAAGCATACAAAATTGCACTTGGCTTCTTGCCAGTAAAAGTCCCCCCTTCTTTTTGGTCTACAAGTATACTGTATAAAAAAATCTGCACAACACCATCTTTGAACAACAGAGCCAGATGTTAAAGACAAGTGCGTAGGAATTAATTTTTAGTTCTTAAAAATGTACTTAAGACATTTTTGCTTAACCATTTTTTACCTAGAAGGTAATTTTCACATTTATTAGCCATAATGCAAAGTTTAGAGTTATGCCAGTTTAGACTCAAGAAGTATGCGTATGGTTATTAAATATTACTGCTCTACTAGCTGTTATATTGTGTGTAAAAGTGGACTTAACGCAAAGCCTATTGCCACATATTTATATTAGAACATGTCATCCATAATGAAATGCAAATATAAATAAAAAATTCCATAAATTACCTATTTTTTAATACTTTAGCCACTATATTAGGAGAAAAAGTTTGCAGTAACAATTGTGGGCATCCCTCCCATCCAAAAAACTTTTTTAAAATCTTGGTATGATTTCCCTCCCCCCCCCCAACATATGCAATTTAGTAATCAGGTACTGTATAATTTTACATCAAATACAATAAATGAAGAAATTCCTACTAAAGCAAATGAAGACTCAAGACACTGATGTAACAGACTGATGTTTCAAAAAAGTATATCTCATATAAAATGTTTTTTCCTTTCTGTGTCACTTTGTGCTGCAGGCAATACCAATTCCTAATCAATTGTTATATTATGATGTACTTCTGAAAGAATGGCAAAATAAAACATTTAACGAAGTAGGTGGCTTATGAGTAGTATCCATCACTTCTTTTCTAAAACCTGGGTATCTCAGAACTGTGAAAATTGGGTTTCTATTAGCATCTAGATTCTTTGTGGATATCACTGGCAGTTATATTTGCAGCTTTGAAGTTTCCTCTAGGTCTGTCATTTGGTTAGGCTGCTGATGGTCACCTGGGGTGCTTTGTCCTCTGGGATGCTATTTGGCTTTAATTCATCTTTGATTATAAGCAATTTATGCATTTTATCTGTTTTATATAAACATCAAAGGGAGCAGAGATACCTACTCTGCAATCCCCATTACAGACAAAGGAGGTAAGTGATCTTATGTACTTTTAGTGTGGATCTCTAGGCTCACCTTCACTGTCCTCAAAAGTAGTTATAAGGCTTATAGACTTACTTACAGAATTAATTTTGTATTATATGCATGGAAATGTTTCAGACTTTACAAATATTTTCAACGCAGACAAATTAACTTTGTACATAATTTTACTTGTAATCACTAATCACTACCCATCCAAACTGTTCTTCTACAAATTAGATTCCAGTAAGCTTAAAAACTGAAGATTTAATTGACTAGAAATGAGCAAGAGGGTTTTTTTGTATGAATCTGGGGTGACTAAAAAAACTAGTTTGGGGGTGTAAATGTCATGGCTTGCATTTTTGAAGTACAGAAAGTATTGGTTTAAAGTGTAGATATATTTTCTATTCTATTTGATTTAAGAAGGTTCTGGAAACTTCTCTGTGTTACAAGCTAGAACAGGGGTCAGCCACCTTTTTCAGCGTGAGCTGTTCCACCGTCCCTCAGACCATGTGGTGGGCCGGACTATTTTTTTTTGGGGGGGGGTGAACGAATTCGTATGCCCCACAAATACCCCAGTGATGCATTTTAAATAAAAGCACACATTCTACTCATGTAAAAACCATCCGGGGGCCGCATCCGGCCCCTGGGCCTTAGGTTGCCTACCCCTGAGCTAGAAGCTAGCACTTTCTAGCTGGTGCAAGCTGAAACCTTTTTTGCTGACAAGTAAGTTTCCTTTGTGCTGAGAGCAAGTGTTCTTTTGGTTTAAGCTGGTTCAAACTGGTCCTGTTAGGACTTCTGGTGCTTGCTGATAGCGGACGCCGAGCATGCAGCCAATTAAGGATAAATTGAGAGTAATTATCCTTGCAACACACACACACCCCCAGTGTTGGGAGGTGAGCTTTCACTCGCAGATCGTCTGATACCTGCCTCCCGTTCCCACAGAATGTGGGGGGCAGGGGGCGCTGAGTGTGCATAGCACTGCACATATTGGAAACTCTCCAATGCAGCCACCATGAGTGGAGGTTCTTCTGTTTTTTAAGATGGATCTTAATTTGGACTTAAGAAACAGGCATGTTCTGGACGAAGGAGACAAGATAACCTGCTAAATGAATCAGCCACTTAGTGCCAAGGTCTTGACCTGGAGAGGATTTTCGCCGTAACCAGATTGGTATGTTGGTGAAGGGTAGCCTTTGCTTTCTCTTTATGCCGTTTTATGATTTGGCAACCCTTTACTGAAGAAAAATTAGTTGCTAATGGAATGTAATTATTAATGGAATGCAAGAGGGAATCAAAATGAACTTCATAATTTTATCGAATCAATTGAAAGAATGGAACTGTGTGGAAATATTGGGATGATTTGTGGCAATACTGTCCAAGGAGGACTCTAACTTTGATTTATTATGGTTTTGGCGAGATATCAGCTTATCAATGGATAGGAAAGAAATCAAAGAAAATGCTGGAAGTCTGCCTGGAGCAATGGCCAGAAGCCAGAATTATTTTTGTTTGGGAAAGGTGAGAGGCTGTTGCGCAGCAAGAATTGAGTTCTTGGAGTGGGGGCGAATGCCGAAAAGGATTGATTACAACATGAAAGGAAAGAAGATTGTTTTTAAAAAGCATTCCACACAGAAACTTACAAGATATACCATATTTTTCCGTCTGTAAGACACCCACATTTATAAGATGCCCCCTATTTTGGGGGACTCAGATTTAAGAAAATGGGGGGAGATGTATCCATGTATAAGACACCCCCTAATTTTTGACATTATTTTTTAGGATAAAAAGTACTTATACACGGAAAAATATGGTAAACTCCTCTTGCAAATTAATGGATATGGAATAGTTAAATAGGAACGAAAGTCATCACATTAGTGGCTGTTAAAATAAAGGATCAAGACTGGAACTGTATTATTTGGATTAAATAAAAGGATTGGAGCAGGATGAAGGAACATCATCTCCTAAATCAGAACATGGCAAGTCACCCAAATATGTTTAATTTGGAATTGGATAATTGACTCTTTTAATTGTATTATGATTTGGTATTGTATTAATGTGGCTCACATTGGATTGTTATTAATGAAAAATTAATAAAAATTATTTATAAAAAACAACTGATCCTGTTAGTTCCTTCTCCAAAGGTAATGCTGCCTATAATAACAAGCCAGAAGGAGCCTGGCTTTCACTTTCACTTTCCTTCTTGGTTCTCTCCCTGTGTGGTAATCTGTACATAGTACAGTATGTTTAAGTGCTAAGTTTTAGTCTTATTTTAAGTTTAAGGTTTTGCTGCAACTGGATTCTTAAGGACTGTGCCAATCCAGAAGATTGGATTTGTGACTGTTATGCTCATTTGCCTTTAGTAAATAATACTGGATGAAGCTGATTGCGTCTGAATCTTTTGGAACCCTGCATAGTGTTTAAGCTTTGTTTACTCTGCTATCTATGAGCTGTGACTTGCTCTGGATTGTTGTGGAGCAAAATCACAACAGTGAAGGCCATTATTAAGGGAGCAATTATTTACTAGGCTATATATGGTATACTGTGAGTGAAAATTGGAGGAGTGAATTTTGTTATAGGAAGTATGTGGGGGAGAATTTACTACCCCTTAGAGACATCTCTTGTATGAATAAGTACACAGAAACACTATGAAGTATTTTTTCCCTTGACCTAACTACTTCTATTATGCATTTACAACTAAACAGAACAACAAATATTTCAATATACTGTATTTTTTCGTGTATTGGACGAGGTTATTGACACAAAAATCCTGTCAAAAAACTGGGGTCATCCCCATAGTGGCATGGGGGGAGATGCCGCTGTGCCCAGGGAGTGATCTGGGGTGCTGGGTGCTGGCTAGTGGTGCGCAGCGTCTCCCAATGCCATAGCGGGTGGGGAGTGATCTGGGGGTGTTGGCTGGCGGCACACAGCTTCCCCCGATGCTGCTGCACACGGGAAGCACTCCCTGGATCGTTTCCCATTGGGGGAAGTTGCCAACCGGCTGGCTGGCTGGCTGGAGCGCAACTTCCCTCGATGCTTCCCTACCTGTACGCGGGAAATGATCTAGGCAGTGTTTCCTGCCCGCAGCTGCGTGGGGGGAGAGGCTCAACAACTTTGAGCCATCTCCCCTCATTTTCTTAAAACTGAGTCTCCCAAAATGGAGGGGGGGTCTTATACATGGGGGCATCTAATAGACGGAAAAGTACGGTACTTCTAGAAAGTAGTTGTTTCACGCTCCTCTGTAAGGCATGCCAGTAGACTAGGCTTTTCTTGATTTATCTGAAAGCTGTATAATCCCACATTTAATTCCACCAATCCAATTTATAGCAGATTTTAACTTTTCAAATACAAAGCTGTTAAACTGTTTGTAGCATAGCCAAGAAAGATGCCTGGACAATGTGATGTTAAAGCACCTCTGCAGTTGTCTGGTGTTCCTCCTAAAACTGCTACTGCCCTTGTAATATCCCAGGGGTAGAGTTGCCATACGTCCAGGAAATCCCAGACATGTCCTCTTTTGGAGGGCCAATATGCCCTCCGGGGGGATTTTTATACAGGTATTTTTTTAAAAAAAAGTCCAGGGTGGGTGGGTTTGTTTATTTATTTATTGGGGGGGATTTTGGCTTGGGCTTGGGCTCCTCAGGCTCAGGGTGCTCTGTGTGTTGCGGCTGCGGCCAGCCCGAGCTGGGGAATGAGGCGTGTGGGCGCGGTGGCCCCGCGTACCTTCACATCTCTTTCCCCAGCTCTGGCTGGCAGTGAGAGACGTGTAAATGCCTCGCAAATAAATATTATTAAATCAATAATGTCATCCAATGCACACTGAAATTACTGGAAAAGTTCCCACATTTTGAGGATAAAATTTAATATTAACAACTGGATCTCAAGAGCACTCATCTGAGGGTTCTTACAGAACACAAACATGAAATGGCTGATCCAACAAATATGCAACCTGTTACTGATTTTAGAATATGGGTCACTAACCTTTGACCCTCTGGAATCTGCTGGAGTACAGCTCCCACTACCCATTACTACTGCCTGGAACAGATGGAATCTGGTGTACAACAATTTCTGGAGGACCACAGGTTAGTCACCCCAGATGTATTCAGAAGGAGAAAAGTGTACGAAGTACACATTTTTTATTTCAACAGGTATATATTAACTTATATTATGCTGTTCTTCAGAAAAGTCAAGATCATTCAATAGATAAATGAAGAAAAAAGGTTGGAGAGACTTTGAATAAATTGTAGACAGGGAAATATAAACAAGAATTGGTATTGCCTGCAGCACAAAGAAATAACCCTTTAACTACTATAACATCAATGAACAAGCAAATCTTCTCCCTGTAACGGATCATAAACAAAAAGTTTAATTCTAACAAAATTCTGAAATGTTAAAAAGATAGTGCCAACTTGAAAAACTTAAGCATAATATACCTTGTAAGAAGCTTCACCTCTAATCCACAGCTCTGTTTACACACAGGCTTCCAATTCTGTGAGAATGGAAAATACGGGACATACAAGACCATTTCCAATTATAAGGTTCCCTTTTTATAGATGAAAAAAGACAGCATGTCTGGATGGAGCTTTTGCAAACAATTTGGATAATGGTCTTAACTTTTCTATTATCTGTTTCTTAACTGCATCTGGCTTTATGAACACATAGAAATACATATTTTACCGCAATAGAATGTACACACTGAAACAAGCCAGATGGGTAGGCTGAGGATTACAGATGCAAAGTGGACAGGAAATACCTCCAGTTACCACAAACTCTGTGATACCTGTGCACATACCACTAATAATCAGAGGCAGAACACATGGCAGATCATGCAAATATAAAATAGCACTTTTCATACTGCGTAGGAAGGCGATCTGTACAACACACCACTCTCATTTCTCAGTTGATTCCCACAGTTGTTTTCATGCCAAACAAGGACCATAAGAAGGTCCAATACAGACATGCCTGAAACCCAAACATGGACAAGGTTTTGCAAACAAATGATTAAACGATGAGATTGCCTAATTTGAGATGAGCTTTATTTTGTTTTAGTTCAGGCTTCCTCAAACTCGGCGCTCCAGATGTTTTTGGCCTACAACTCCCATGACCAGTGGTCAGAGATGATGGGAATTAAACACCTGGTTAAGGCTTAATCATTTGTCCTACCATACAACCCTAATTATTTCAAAGGCTCCTTCTGCTACATATAATATGTGAACATTCAATTAACAAATAAACCTCCCACCTTCCAATTAGCATGTTGTGCTAAGTTCACTGTTTACTCAGATTTCAATCTGCAAAGAAAATGCAACTGTTAAGAGCCATGCCCTTAACACGTGTGTTGTTTAGGCAATATGGGATGGTGTGGCTAATCCAAGCTTCCCCACCCACTACCTTGGTGCTGGAAGTCTATCAGTGGCATAGAGGCAGGCGCAAATTCCTTATTGGTCTGGTCCCTAGAAAAGACACATTCTGCTCACAGAAGGCATCTTGCGCCAGCAAATGCCTCAGCTAATGGAAGAGAGCAGAAGGTGATTTTTGCCAATTCCTCCTTCCTTGTATAGTCCCATCCATCCCTAAAAAATCTCCTCCAGGGTGTTAGGCAACATGGAAGAGTGACATGAGGGGAATTACTGCCAGAGAAAGGGACAGAAATCTTCTCCATTTCTCTTTGCTTAGTTTAGCAGAGGCCTCAGCATGATTGAAGACTCTCCCATGAGCAGAAGGTAACCATTGGAAACAGGGCCGGCCCACCCATGAGACAACAGCCTCGGGCGGCAGGATCCAATGGGGAACCCAATGTCAAACTTTCTTTCTCCCTTTGTTCCTGTTGTAGATCGTCCCTCACCCCTTCTACCCTGGTGAAGCAGGGTGCCATTTTAGGGTCTGCTTCAAGTGCCAAAATGTCTTAGGCTGGCACTGAATGGATACAATCTTGTCTATTTTCTTAGATGACCCACTACTGGGACTACTTCAAGTATTCATAAAAGACCAGACACACTGTGAGGGAAAAAGGCACCTACACATCTGAGCTATTACTACCATATCTCAATCACTGTCAGCAAGAAAATGTAATTCAGTGTAATGACTTCTGACTAACTCTTTTAATCCTTCAATTTACAAATGAAGCAGTCAGTCTTCATGCTGTCAGTTAAAATATCGTAGAAGGTTCTCAAAACAATCCCTCAGAACTTGTCCCAAGATCATTCATTCTATGATTTTTTTTAAAAAAAGATTCCTTAAGCACATCTCTTAAAGACTACTGGAGATGCCAATATGTTTAAAATATAATCTTGCTCACTTTGCCCACTTTTTGAAGAGAAAGCAACTACATATCACTTGTACATTTTGGTGTTTGTCAGCCTAAAAACAAAACGGTTTTATTTTTCTCCCAAAGGCACACTTGACATCTGGTTTGAAGATCTCATTGAACTTTAGCATATTTTAAACTATAGTTTAATGTGACGTTCTAACTACACCACTGAATGCCTTCTCAGAGACAAAAACATTGCTTCAGAGAATCAGCATCAGTAAAATGCCAAAAGAATGTCCTTCTCCCCCTCTTTCAAGATAATGGGACCCCTTTGATCACAGCAGGAAGAAAGAGAAGAAAGAGAATTAGACGGGGGAAATTGAAGGTGAAAATCAAGTTCCATTGGGTCAGTAGGTCAATACCTAAAATGGAAAATGATTTCACTGCAAAAGAAAGAGAAGTAATTACACTAAAAACATATGTTATACAATTAACCACATACAATTGCATGATAATTGCAATGTTTCAGTTTAGTCAAAAACAGAACCAATAGAACGTATTTTACATATTATTTCTTTTCAGCACTGGGGTGACATTCAATTTTTATTGCTACAATTTTAATGCTTGGAAAATATTAAAGAACACTTTGAAGCAGTCTGAGCAATCATTAGAATATTGATAGATTTCAGTTTCTAACCCACCTGTCAGTTTAATCTACACCCTGGGGGTACCTTTATCTAAGGGTTGGAATCCTATAGAAAATCTTGAAGAACTTGTTAAGCAGCACAATTCAGACAGTTCCAGAGACACAACTCACAGTTCCAGATACACATTATCTATGATTCTCTACAAAGCAATCTTTGACAGATGGATGCAGGCCACACAGTCAATCACCTATCTATATATATATATAAATGTTCACACTGCGTGCGCAGATGTACCACCCTTCCTCCGTAACCGCTGAACTGAATTCCAACAAATTTGGCCACAACGTTCCATGCCCATCAGGGAGGGATCTGGCAAAAAAAAAAATTATCAAAAAAACCACACCTTTCACACCTAAAATAATGATTAAATGCAAAAGAGTGGCGCCCCTATTAGAAATCACCAGCAAAAGCTCTGAAGACTCCAACAGCATCCAACAGAAAGGCAGATCGCACGCTGCTGCCTCCAAAGCCGCGCCACCAGATGACATCACAAAATTCCACAGCAACCAACTGAAAACAGGCCTTTTGCAGCAACAAGGCCCAACATTGCCCAGCAGACTGAATAGGCCGCAGCAGACTAGGCCACTTTCCAGACAAGGCCAAGTGGAGGTAGGAGCCTGCCTGAGGGGGGTGGGGGCAAATAGGGGGCAGGGATAGGTAATGGGTCAGAACAGGGTGGGGGGAGACATAGGGATGAAACCTGCCCTCTCCACAGTATCTCGCCTCGGCTTTGCAGACTAGGCCACTTTCCAGACTAGGCCAAGTGAGGGTAGGGGGCTGCCGGGGGGTGGGGGGGCCCAAATAGGGGGAAGAGATAGGTAATGGGTTAGAACAGGGTGGGGGGAGACACAGGGATGAAACCTGCCCTCTCCACAGTATCTCGCCTCGGCTTTGCATACTAGGCCACTTTCCTGACTAAGCCAAGTGGAGGTAGGGGCCTGCCTTGGGGGGGGGGCGAATAGGTCATAGGTTGGGCCAGCGTGGGCCCAATCGCAGGGATGAACTGGGGGATGGGGGGAGGGACAGAACAGGGTGGGGGGAGACACAGGGATGTGCCTATGTAAACATAACACACGAAAAACAGGGGGACTCTGAAGGTGAGGGGAGTCTGACATGGGACTCTGAGGCTCCATTGAAACAGACTGAGCCACCACAACGCGTGGCAGGGCCAACTAGTAGAGTCATATAATTTCAGAGAAGAATCAAAAGCATACTAAATTCACTCTCAATTCTTCATTTGCAGTCTTGACTTGAATTCAAGTCAGCACTGAACTTAAAAGCTAGCCCTGATTATAGAGCAGGCTTCCTCAAACTTGGCCCTTCAGATGTTTTGGGACTACAATTCCCATCATCCCTGACCACTGGTCCTGCTAGCTAGGGATCATAGGAGTTGTAGGCCAAAAACATCTGGAGGGCCGAGTTTGAGGAAGCCCGTTAAAGAGGAACAATCAAGAGTACATTCTAAGCCTCTCAATTGTTCCTTTGCAACCTACAGGTTTACCAACTCCACAGCTGGGATTGACAAAATATTTTTTACTGGATACCCACCCTTTTTCCTTTGCAAAGTGTGCAAAGCTGAGTGTGCGCAAGTTACATGCACGTAAATTGTGAGTTACCTGCATAGTGGCCAGGGTAACAATGTAATCAGGCAAGGTAAGAGATGGGTGGAGCAGCAAGCAGATGCCACCACCTGGGACCAGTGAAGATCTATTGGAGCTGCTGAGCTTTAAAAGTCCAGAGGTAGCAGTCAGGAAGGAGAGTTTTATGGAGAGAGCAGAGATATAGACTGTAGTTCTCTGCTAGCTGGGAGGTAAGACGTCCCAGACCACCTCAGCCCTCTGGGCTGAGAATACTGGTCCTAACCAATAGTGATGACCTGGTTAGTGGGGTAGAAGTGGCAGGATCATTAGGTGGGAGAGATCATGCTCTTCTTGAGTTTATTGTTCAGCGGAAAGGAGCAACCAAGCATACTAAGACTCAAATCCTAGACTTTAAGAAAGCCGACTTCAGAAAACTTAGGGAAACGCTGGGTGAGATCCCATGGACAGAAATACTAAAAGGGAAGGGAGTTCACGATGGTTGGGAGTTTGTTAAAAGAGAGATATTAAAAGCACAAATTCAGGCAATACCAATGAGACGGAAACATGGAAGGTGCCTAAAGAAGCCAGGGTGGCTATCTAAAGAACTTTTAACTGAGTTAAGATTTAAAAGGGATATGTACAAAAAATGGAAAAGGGGGGAAATCACCAGAGAGGAATTCAAACATATAGCCAGCACGTGTAGAGACAAAGTCAGAAAAGCTAAAGCATAGAAAGCAACAAAAAGGGCTTTCATGGGTATGTCCGTAGCAAAAGGAAGAACAAGGAAACAGTGGGGTCACTTAGAGGAGAAGATGGTGAAATGCAAACAGGGGACAGAGAAAGGGCAGAACTCCTCAATGCCTTCTTTGCATCAGTCTTCTCCAAAAAAGAAAACAATGCCCGACCTGAAGAATATGGAGCAGATGATTCAGCAGGGGAAACACAGCCCAGAATAAGTAAGGAGGTAGTACAAGAATACTTGGCTAGTTTAGTTGTATTCAAGTCTCCAGGGCCAGATGAACTACATCCAAGAGTATTAAAAGAACTGGCAGAGGTGATTTCAGAACCACTGGCAATAATCTTTGAAAATTCCTGGAGAACAGGCGAAGTTCCAGCAGACTGGAGGAGGGCAAATGTTGTCCCTATTTTCAAGAAGGGGAAAAGAGAGGACTCAAACAATTACCGCCCAGTCAGCCTGACATCAATACCAGGAAAGATTCTACAGCAGATCATTAAGCAAAACAGTCTGTGAGCACCTAGAAAGAAACTCTGTGATCACTAAAAGTCAGCATGGGTTTCTGAAAAATAAGTCATGTCAGACTAATCTGATCTCATTTTTTGACAGAATTACAAGCCTGGTAAATGAAGGGAACGCTGTGGATGTAGCCTATCTTGATTTCAGCAAGGCCTTTGACAAGGTGCCCCATGATATTCTTGTAAAGAAGCTGGTAAAATGCGGGCTAGACAATGCTACCATTCAGTGGATTTGTAACTGGCTTACTGACCGAACCCAAAGGGTGCTCATCAATGGCTCCTCCTCATCCTGGAGAGTAGTGACTAGTGGGGTGCCACAGGGTTCTGTCTTGGGCCCAGTCTTATTCAACATCTTTATCAATGACTTGGATGCTGGGCTTGAGGGCATCCTGAGCAAGTTTGCAGACGACACCAAATTGGGAGCGGTGGCTAATACCCCAGAGGACAGGATCACACTTCAAAATGACCTTAACAGATTAGACAACTGGGCCAAAGCAAACAAGATGAATTTTAACAAGGAGAAATGTAAGGCAAAAAAAATGAAAGGCACAAATACAGGATGGGTGACATCTGGCTTGAGAGCAGTACATGTGAAAAGGATCTATGAGTCTGGGTAGACCACAGACTTGACATGAGTCAGCAGTGTGATGCAGCAGCTAAAAAAGCCAATGCAATTCTGGGCTGCATCAATAGGAGTATAGCATCTAGATCAAGGGAAGTAATAGTACCACTGTATTCTGCTCTGGTCAGACCTCACCTGAAGTACTGTGTCCAGTTCTGGGCACCACAGTTCAAGAAGGATACTGACAAGCTGGAACGTGTCCAGAGGAGGGCAACCAAAATGGTCAAAGGCCTGGAAACGATGCCTTATGAGGAACGGCTTAGGGAGCTGGGTATGTTTAGCTTGGAGAAGAGAAGGTTAAGGGGTGATATGATAGCCATGTTCAAATATATGAAAGGATGTCATATGGAGGAGGGAGAAAGGTTGTTTTCTGCTGCTCCAGAGAAGCGGACACGGAGCAATGGATTCAAACTTCAAGAAAGATTCCACCTAAACATTAGGAAGAACTTCCTGACAGTAAGAGCTGTTCGGCAGTGGAATTTGCTACCAAGGAGTGTGGTGGAGTCTCCTTCTTTGGAGGTCTTTAAGCAGAGGCTTGACAGGCATATGTCAAGAATGCTCTGATGGTGTTTCCTGCTTGGCAAGGGGTTGGACTGGATGGCCCTTGTGGTCTCTTCCAACTCTATGATTCTATGATTCTACTGCAGAACTGATCCTAGAGGGTAACCTTAGTCCCAGTCACCAAACACTATTGCCAAAATTATCTAGCAACAATCGTTAATCAGATCTTCAAGAGAAAATAAATTTCACAGCTATGGGATAACCTTCATGTAAAACATTTGTTGTTTAGTCGTCTTAGTTGTGTTCGGCTCTCCATGACCCCATGAACCAGAGCATGCCTTGTTAACTCTTACTTCCTTCTCAAAGTTTCTCCTTTTTTATGTCCATGGAGTTTTCATGGCAAAATACTGGAGTGGGTTGCCAGTTCCTTCTCCACATGTAAAACATAACCACTACTTAAAATCTGGAATTTCTGTAGCACAGCTAATATTTTAGGTTGCTATCAACAGGTATTGGTGTCAACAAAAACAGGAATTTGTATTTAATCTATTACAATCCTAAATGCCATCAGTCCCTCAGGTCAGTGGACTTGCACACAGCTGTGTGTGTAATTACATAGGTTCAGTATTGCCTTCCAGTCCTCAACAGATTTTGGCAGATTAGATAGCAATCCTACACACGTTTACCTGTAAATTCCACTGAGAGAGTAAGTCCATTGTGAGAGTACTTGTGTATCAAACTTTGTTTGATAACAAATATAATAGGAAATAAAACCCTTAATTGCATAATATAAGTAATGGTGTAAAAAAGGAAAATCTGTATTGAAGTCTCATCCTATAGTCTTTACACAATAGGTTCTGTGACCAGAGTAAAACATATTCTTGACAATTACATATAAGAAATTGTTCGATTTACTTTGTTTTCTTAGTGGTTTGTTCTACAACATTTTACATTTTTTTTGAACTTTTAAAAGCTGGAATATTTGGGAAACAGGGGTTATTTCTATTAGCATGCAATAATGCAGCCTTAATATACTGTAACTTAAAGTCTGAAAGTATGCAGTATTAGGACTGAATCATATACACTAATGCCTTTGGGAAGTAACTTTAGCCAAATATTTTTTGGTCACTATTGATATAATGAACCTGTAATTAGCTGATTTCAAATGTATGAATAGATCTTTTGTCTTCAATGGTTAAATTAAGATATCTTTTTAAAACAGCAACATATGAAAATAGTGCTTATGTTCAAATCACCGGCATAAAAAATATAAAAATATAAGGAAATAAGGAAATATAAGGAAAAAAGAAATCTAAAAATAAAAATGGCTCAGTTTAAGGATGCAGATCTCATGCCAGAAAGACATATATTTGCTGTGTATCTGTACACAATAAACTGTGATGTTATATCAGCATTGCAGATAGGACCAAGTTGCTGCATTATGAACCATTTTAGGAGACTTGTTAAATTATTTGAAATACTTACAGTATCTCCTGCTTTATAGCTCCAAGATGCACTCAAAGCAGTTCACAAAAGATTCTCAAAATAAAGTTATACTCAAATATAGTAAAGCAATGGTTCCCAATTAGGGGTCCGGGGACCCCTGGGGGTCCACGGAGTACACCCAGGGGGTACACGGCCGCATCCCTTGCCTCCCCCAACTAATTTTTTGTCATTTTTGCATGGTAATAGCACAAATTTTATGGTCTGTTTTAGCGCTGTGTGATTTTTCAATAGATTGGCCAGAATCAGTTTTGAAATCCATTGCAGTAAAATTTTTGACCTGCCAATACATAGCAATGTTTCACTCCTCAGGCTGAGGGAAAACAGGGCAGCCGATTGCGAAACCCTGCCTTCCCCTCACACTGACAGATCATCCTCACTTCAAGGCAGCATGGCACTACCTTCCCCTGGCACTGAGGCAAAGCAGCATTTCTTAGTCAGCAAGAAAGCAGCAGCAGCCACAGTGCACGTGCATCTTCACTGGCTGCCACCGCTCGCTGCCCTGCTGATGGCGGCTTGAAGTACCCCCTCATCCCCTTCCACTCAAACCATGTGGTGGAAGTTGAGGGCATCCTGAGCAAGTTTTCAGATGACACCAAATTGGGAGGGGTGGCTAATACCCCAGAGGACAGGATCACACTTCAGAATGACCTTAACAGATTAGACAAGTGGGACAAAGCAAACAAGATGAATTTTAACAAGGAGAAATGTAAAGTACTACACTTGGGCAAAAAAAATATGAAAGGCACAAATACAGGATGGGTGACACCTGGCTTGAGAGCAGTACATGTGAAAAGGATCTAGGAGTCCTGGTAGACCACAAACTTGACATGAGTCAACAGTGTGATGCAGCAGCTAAAAAAGCTGATGCAATTCTGGGCTGCATCAATAGGAGTATAGCGTCTAGATCAGGCACCCCCAAACTGCGGCCCTCCAGATGTTTTCGCCTACAACTCCCATGATCCCTAGCTAACAGGACCAGTGGTCAGGGATGATGGGAATTTTAGTCCAAAACATCTGGAGGGCCGAAGTTTGGGGATGCCTGGTCTAGATCACGGGTGTCAAACACAAGGCCCGGGGGCCAAATCCGGCCCGCCAGACCTCGTCATGTGGCCCGCCGAGCGCCCCAGCCAGCGGGACCCAGCAGCGGGACCTTGCTGCTGAAGCGCCGCGCCAACAAAGCGCCAACAAACAGCTGGGGCTGGGGGGGTAGAAAGGCGGCCGGAGCAGCGTCGCGAGTCCCGAGCCTCTGTGATGCAGCAGTGCTCTGTAGCACTTTGAATCCTCCTCCTCCTGCCACGGCTCGGCGCCTGGAAACGGCTGCTGCTGAAACACAGACAAAGCACCCAGAGGCTCGGGACTCTCCGCACGGCGCTGCCGGGCACTAACCCGGCAAGCCGCCTCCTCCTCCTCCTCCTCTTGCCTCACCTCCTCCTCCTCCTGCCGCAGCTCAGCCTCACGAACGTGCAACTCTGAGGCTTTACGCACTTCTCCTAAAACGGACACCCGCTGCCTCACGCTGCACGGGAAATGCTTTTTGCCCCTGGGTCCCTTCGCGCTCTTTTCTGGCGCTGAATCAAGGCGGCGACCCCCCCCTTCCCTTTCTTTCTTCCTCTCTCTTGTTCTTATTCTTTCTTTCCCTCTCCTTCCTTCCTTCTTTATCTCTGTCTTCTCTCCCTCTTTCTTTTTCTTTCCTTCTTAATTCCTTCTTTCCTACTCTTCTTTCTCTCACCTCTTTCCTTCCCCTCTCCCTCCTGCTCCCTCTTTTCTTTCTTCCTTACTTCCTTCCTTTCTTCCTTCTGTCCTTCCCATCTTTCTTCCTCTCCTTCACTTATTCTTTCTTTCCCTCTACTTCCTTCCTTATTTCTCCCTTTCCGTCTTCTCTCCCTCTTTCTTTTTCTTTCCTTCTTTATTCCCTTCCTTATTTCCTACTCTTCTTTCTCTCCCCTCTTTCCTTCTTTCCTCTCTCCCACTTCCTCTTTTCTTCCTCCCTCCCCTCCCCTCCCTCTCCCTCTCCTCAGAAACATAGGATGCTGCTTTATACTTCTGGCCCTTAAACCCTGGAACCAGGAGAGCAGCTCCAGTGAGTCAACCTCAGCCAGTCCCTTTGGTGAAGGGTGGTGGCTCACTGGCAGAACATCTGTCCTGCATGCAGAAGGACCCCAGCATCTCCAGGTACTAGTAGCTCTGCAAAGGTCCTGCATGAAACCCTAGCGAGCCTCCACCACCCAGTGCAGTTACTAAAAATCATTTTTCAATGAATTGTACAATAATTGTACATTTGAATATCTACTTGCCATTATTCTGACTATGTTTCTGCTTTCAGAGCTAGTTATTACTTACATTATTACAAAAAACAGTAATAATTGAATGCAGTGACAATAATTTATGATAATAAAGAGTGGACACATAGTCCTACAGATACAACCGGCTCTTTGAGGGTGACCAAACTGCTGATGCGGCCCCCGATGAATTTGAGTTTGACACCCCTGGTCTAGATCAAGGGAAGTAATAGTACCACTGTATTCTGCTCTGGTCAGACCTCACCTGGAGTACTGTGTCCAGTTCTAGGCACCACAGTTCAAGAAGGATACTGACAAGCTGGAACGTGTCCAGAGGAGGGCAACCAAAATGGTCAAAGGCCTGGAAACGATGCCTTATGAGGAACGGCTTAGGGAGCTGGGTATGTTTAGCCTGGAGAAGAGAAGGTTAAGGGGTGATATGATAGCCATGTTCAAATATATAAAAGGATGTCATATAGAGGAGGGTGAAAGGTTGTTTTCTGCTGCTCCAGAGAAGCGGACACAGAGCAATGGATTCAAACTACAAGAAAGAAGCTTCCACCTAAACATTAGGAAGAACTTCCTGACAGTAAGAGCTGTTCGACAGTAGAATTTGCTGCCAAGAAGTGTGGTGGAGTCTCCTTCTTTGGAGGTCTTTAAGCAGAGGCTTGACAGCCATATGTCAGGAATGCTCTGATGGTGTTTCCTGCTAGGCAGGGGGTTGGACTGGATGGCCCTTGTGGTCTCTTCCAACTCTACGATTCTATGATTCTAAGTGACTCTGCTTCCTCTCCTCCCCCCCCCCACCCATCCGACCTCCGTGGCTGCTCCTTCCCTCAACCCCACTAGGCCTGGCTGATACATTGCCCAGGACCAGCATGAGGGACAGACTGCAACTACGGCTTCAGTCAGCGGTGTATCATGGGTGAAACTGCTGCCTCCTGAGTCCCTCTGCATGCAAGCAGCTGTGGGATCGCGGCTGCTCAGGTGGGGAAATGCAAGCTCTGTCCCAGCTCTCCATTGAGAGGCATGCAGTTGCATTCCCCTCAAGAGGGAAATTTAACCCCCACCTTGCCTCCAGCTCGAGCCAGCGAGGGGGTGAGGTCTCTGTTAGACTTCCCCCCACCCTCTACCACCGCCTGGTCCATCTTTGGGGGTTTATCAGGATATCATGATGCTAAGCTGCTGATATACCATGATGTTGAAAACCAGCTATCACCCAGCCCTAGTCTGTTTTTTTAGTATCCCTAAAATCCATTGCTTATTAGGAGCTACCCCACATTTTGTTCAAAAAATTGCTTTGCAGAGGTAACTACCATAGAGTTATCAAAAATTTCAAAAGTAGGGGGTCCGTGGCTTGGCTTTTGAAAAATAGGGGGTCCTCAGTAATTAGCTAATTGGGAACCACTGTAGTAGAGGAACAGAGGAACTGTATGGTGCCCACATGGAACCACAATTAATCAGGCAGCATTTTGGGGCCTCTTTTAATTGATCCCCGACGTCACACAGCTCCCAGCAAAAGGAATCTTGGAACTACTGGATCTTGCTCAACCAGTCCATGATGGAGAAAAAGTTCTTTAGATGGTATACTACATCACCTATTAAAACCCCAATAACATTTGAATGTTCACATTGGCCTTCTTAAAAGAATGTTTTACAGCTTAATCTTATCCATGTATACTCAAGCATAAGCCACACTAAAGTTACATCCACACCATACATTTAGACCACCCCTATACCACTTTAACAGTCATTGGTTCCTGCAAGGAATCCGGGGAATTGCAACTTGTTATGGCTGTTGAGAGGAGACCACTCACAAAGCTACCCTCAGCATTCTTAACAACTACATTTCCTATGAATCTTTGGGAAACACCATGACTGCTAAAATGGTATAGGGGTGATTTAAACGTATGCTATGGATGTGATCCAAGTTGGATGAGATTTTACTTCCAAGTTCATGTGCAGTCTTAGAAACAAGCTTCTCCCCATCTATTGCCTGACTGACTAACTTTTGGAAGTAGAAAGCATATATGGCCAAATAAGCAACTTGGCATGTGGCTGGTTGAGAGAAGGGTGTCAAAGTCCGGGGCAGGGGAAAACCTGACCCAATGCATGCAGCCACGATATCTCTGAAGATGAGAGGACACAGAGCAGGTCTTTTTCTGAACACTTATTGTGGGCAGGTTCATAGGAGGATGTAATTTAAGGGTTTAAAGAATGGAAGAACTTTCTTTTATGTATATGTAACCTTCTTTTATGTATATGTAACCTTTATTTTTGTTACATTTTACTTTACTTTCTATATAATATATTTTTGTTAACCAATGGGTGGTGTATTTTCTTTTTAATTTTGTGGTGTAACATTTACCAGTAAATTCAATATTATATATATATACTAGCTGGCCCTGCTGTGGCTCAGTCTGTTAAATGGAGCCTCTGAGTCCCCGTTTTACATGTGTTATGTTTACACAGGCACATCCCTGTGATTCCCCCCACCCTGTTCCGACCCATTACCTATCCCGCCCCCTCCTCCCCCAACCCCCGGCTCATCCCTGTGATTGGGCCCACCCTGTCCCAACCCATGGCCTATCCCGCCCCCCATCCCCCACCCAGGCAAGCCCCCACCGCCACTCGGCCTAGTCTGGAAAGCGGCCTAGTCTGCAAAGCCAAGCCGAGATCCTGTGGAGAGGGAAGCTTTTCTAGGTGCAGTACCAGTGTAGCCGTCGCTAGAGGGCGCTGGTTTGCAACCTCTCCTGTGCTCCCAGCATGCACGTTCGTATGATTTGTGAGTTCTGAAACACAGGGTTTTGGGGGTTTTACCTGGCGAAGGTGTGACATCTGTCTTAGCAAACTTTCCTATAGTCTTCAGACATTCGCATGTGATGTGTCAAAATTTCACCTCAATTGGTCAAGCAGTTTTGGGGAAAAGTGGAAACACACCCACATACCCAGTTTACATTTTTATATATATATATACTAGCTGGCGCAGCCACGCGTTGCTGTGGCTCATCCCTGTGACTACCCCCACCCTGTTCTGACCCATGACCTATTCTGCCCCCTCCTCCCCCAACCCCCCGGCTCATCCCTATGACTCCCCCCCACCCTGTCCCGACCCATGACGTCTTCTGTTCCCTCCCCCCTGGCTCATCCCTGTGACTCCCCCAACTCTGTCCAGACCTATGACCTATTCTGCCCCCTCCTCCCCCCACCCCCAGGTCATCCCTGTGATTCCCCCCCACTCTGTTCCGACCCATGACCTATTCTGTCCCAATCCCGCTCATCCCAAACATTTAAACATTACTAATACAGTAGTACTATAACACAAAAGTTGTAACAATATAAGTAAAAAATTGTCAGTTTTAGAGTTAGATCCATATATTGTGATACCTGTATATTGAAATATTGTGATGTTTATCTGGTAATATGCTGAAAATCAGGTATCGCCCAGCCCTACCAGGGATACTAAAGTTTAGACATACTATAATGAAATGCAATACAGTGGAACCTCGGTTTATGAACACCTCGGTTTATGAATTTTCGGTTTATGAACGCCGCGGACCCATCTGGAACGGATTAATTCACTTTCCATTACTTTTAATGGGAAAGTTCGCTTCAGTTTATGAACGCTTCAGTTTATGAACAGACTTCCGGAACCAATTACACCCATGTTTCAGTTTATGAACGCTTCAGTTTAAGTACTCCGCGGACCCGTCTGGAACGGATTAATCCACTTTCCATTACTTTCAATGGGAAAGTTTGCTTCAGTTTATGAACGCTTACTCCACGGACCGTCTGGAACGGATTAATTCACTTTCCATTACTTTCAATGGGAAAGTTCGCTTCAGTTTATGAACGCTTCAGTTTATGAACAGACTTCCGGAACCAATTGTGTTCATAAACCGAGGTACCACTGTATTCATTTTCCCCCTGCAGTAAATTTCTGGTGACAAAATTAAAACTATGCCTCATTTGGGAAATGGAAAAATGAAACTAGATTATATTAGTTCTTATAAACTGCAACTGCTTATGATGCTTGCAACAGCATTTTGCTTCAGGTATTTGAAACTTAATACTACTTAAATATTCTCTGCTGGATATTGTTACAGTGGAATTCCAAGTATTTCCTGCAGTTTGAGTTCAAGATTATACTTGACTAGTGCTGAGAAGTACAAAAAAAAAGTATCTAAATGGGCACATTTGTTTTGTGTCCCATTTCCTACTTTAACAGAATGAACAGCTAGTTTGGATCAATGAATTTAAACACCATGTAGATTCATTGTAGTTTTAACTGTTTCATGTGTCTTATGTTCCTTACCTATAAGATGTTTACTGTACAGGTCAACCTGCATTCCCTTGTAGGTAGATTGAGAATTGCAGCAACCATTTTAATAATACCGGTATTACTGAGTGCAATCCCATGCAACTTTACTAAAAAGTAAACACAAAGCTTATAGAGCTTACACCCGAGAACAGTGTTTCTCAACCTTTTCTGACTGTGTCCCCCTTCCGACCTTGTTTCCTGCCTCTGGCCTCTCCTGTCCTACAGGTAGAAAAGTAGCTATTTAAATGTTTTGTTTGTAAATAGATCATGTTTTATTTATTAAAACTCATTTGTCACTGATATGGCCCCTGGAGACCCCCCAGGATATTTCAAGGGGGTCTCAGGTGAAAATCGTGTAAATGGGGGGCCACGGCACGAGACTGTGTAAACTGTGTCTGGAACTATGTAAAACTTGCTGAATCCTCAGGAATATCACACCTGTGGCCTTAGCCACAGTAAAAAAAAAAAACCTTGTGTGTGATGTATGGTAATTTCTGACTGTTTGTAGAGGGGATGTCCTTCTCCACACCAAAATGAAAGCCCTTAAAAGAGAGGTTTCTTCTTGATTCTGGGTCTCTCTTGCCTCCTTGCTGGGGGGAGGGGGGGGCCTCTGCTGCAACAGAGAAATAAAGATCTGCCTTGCTTTCACTGCATCCTGCCTCCATCCATTCATTTCTGACCGATCATGGACTTAGGGGGCTCAGTCCCTTGGGTGGGGTGGGGCAGCAAAAGCAAACCACCCCTACCGGTATTTTTCATTATCACAACAAAACATTTTAATAGCTACCTTTCTACCATAGAATCATATAATCATAGAGTTGGAAGAGACCACAAGGGCCATCCAGTCCAACCCCCTGCCAAGCAGGAAACACCATCAAAGCATTCCTGACATATGGCTGTCAAGCCTCTGCTTAAAGACCTCCAAAGAAGGAGACTCCGCCACACTCCTTGGCAGCAAATTCCACTGTCGAACAGCTCTTATTGTCAGGAAGTTCTTCCTAATGTTTAGGTGCAATCTTCTTTCTTGTACTGTAGTTTGAATCCATTGCTCCGTGTCCACTTCTCTGGAGCAGCAGAAAACAACATTTCTCCCTCCCCTATATGACATCCTTTTATATACAGTATTTGAACATGGCTATCATATCACCCCTTAACCTTCTCTTCTCCAGGCTAAACATACCCAACTCCCCAAGCTGTTCCTCATAGGGCATCGTTTCCAGGTCTTTGACCATTTTGGTTGCCCTCCTCTGGACACGTTCCAGCTTGTCAGTATCCTTCTTGAACTGTGGTGCCCAGAACTGGACACAGTACTCCAGATGAGGTCTGACCAGAGCAGAATACAGTGGTACTATTACTTCCCTTGATCTAGATGCTATACTCCTATTGATGCAGCCCAGAATTGCATTGGCTTTTTAGCTGCTGCACCACACTGTTGATTCATGTCAAGTTTGTGGTCTACCAAGACTCCTAGATCCTTTTTACATGTACTGATCTCAAGCCAGGTGTCACCCATCCTGTATTTGTGCCTTTCATTTTTTTGCCCAAGTGTAGTACTTTACATTTCTCTGTTAAAATTCATCGTTTGCTTTGGCCCTGTTCTCTAATTTGTTAAGGTTGTTTTGAAGTGTGATCCTGTCCTCTGGGGTATTAGCCACCCCTCCCAATTTGGTGTCATCTGAAAACTTGATCAGGATGCCCTCAAGCCCATCATCCAAGTCATTGATAAAGATGTTGAATAAGACTGGGCCCAAGACAGAACCCGGTAGGACAGGAGGGGCCACAGGAAGGAAACAAGGTTGGAAGAGGACACAGTTAGAAAAGGTTGAGAAACACTGTGCTAGAGTGACAATTATGTAAATTTCCACAGAAAGTCATCCTGCTAAAACAACTCATTTCATTGTTTCCATCCTTGCAGTTGCCTTCCGCCAGTCTCACTTCACTGCATATTGGGCCTCTCAATTTAGCCTGGTCTGCGTCACTGGAATGCTTTTTGCAGCTGATGAAACTTCACTATGCAAATCCCAGGAAATTATGCTGGATAAAGTGATTTAACATGCACCACAGCATCATGGAATTATCCAGTTTTCTACTATTCTTTTATTTATTTCTTAAAACACAGTAGGAGGCCATTTTAAAAGTAAATTCATAGTAAAGTAATTCACCTACAAAGCTTACTGATTTCAAGGATAAAACTCAACAAATTTTCATCAGAAATACAGTGAAAGCAAAGCAGGCTTCCTAGTAAGGTGGGAAACCAATTGCAAAACTTTCAAGCACTGAGGTAGCCACGAATCTTTTCAGATTTAAATAAATTCAAGCCCCAACTTTTTAACGTTACTCAGTTTACAGAATACACACATACACCACACACACTCCATTGTCATACAACGACACTTGCATTTCTTCAGCTTTCCAATCATTATGCAAACTGTACCCCACAATTCAATAGGCAGTTTAATTGTGCATATGAATTGTGTATACTTGGCAAATAGGAAGGACTTTCCCTTTATAACCTGACCTGTGTATGTCTAATTAAAAATACGTATTTATCTCACAAGACTGACTTGTCATATACACATCTACTGCCAAGAGCCCTGTATTTCTTTCCCTTCCCTCGTTATTAGCAACAGCCATCATCAGACTGGGTTGGGTCCTAGCTGTTTTGACCCTTTGCCTGAATATGCAATTGAAGCAAGTTACCGGGTTTCCTTATGCCCAAGCAAATTTGTCCCTCCCAGGAGGGACACATCTAGTACATGCTGGCCCAGCGCTGGCCCAAAAAGCCTGCTTCCTGCACTGCTTTTTCGGACAACATTGGGCCCTTTGTGGCTGACTCACCCCACGTGGCCAAGCCGTCGATCTGCAGTGGCAGCTTCTCCAGGACGGGCAGGGGCTCGATAGCAACATGCAGGGTGGCAGCAGCTACGTGGGACCCGGCCACTCCCTCGCTGGTAGGGTGCAAATGTCCTGGCCCACCAAGAGGACTCTGGAGACGGTGCTCCTTAAGAGTCCACTCCGGAGCAGCAGACGCCCCAGACGCCTCCTTCCAGGCCCAGCCCAGGCCCAGCCCAACATTTCTGGCTCCCGCTTCACTTCCGCAGCCACTCCACTCTGGGAAACTCCCCAGGAGCCCAGTCGGAGCTCCTTCCCCGCTTCTGCTCTGAGGGGTTTTCCTCTTGGTAGCAGAGCCTCCTGCAGGCATTGCAGCCTCAGCCATTTCTGTTTATTATCTGGCAACACAAAAGGATTCTCCTTCTCAACAATAAGAGGGAGTCTGTTGTGTAAAACAAACCACTATTGGGAATCTGTTCGCAGGGCCAAATCAGGCCACTCTTCAGGGTATTTTGCAAGCCTGGAGGGCGCCTGGGAGGGGGGCCAGGAGGGACTAGGAGGCAGTGCCTGGGGCACCTTGCAGCCCCAGTGCCACCCTGGGCATCCCACACCCCTTCCTACACTACTACTTAAGAGATGCTTTCGTGATTACTGTAACGTGTGTAGGTTCATACAAGAACAGTGTCTTTCAGATACCCAGGTCCCAAATCATGTAGGCTTTAATGGTAAATCACCGTCTTGTATTGAGAGCACCAACACTGGAAGCCAACACAGCCAGTGTCATCCTTGCATAATATGGCTCCCATCAGACCCTTTCCACTGCTTTTGCACCAACTGGAGTTTCCAGATGGCTTTCAAGGGCAGCTCATTGCAGTAAACTAATCTAGAAATGACCAAAACATACTTGAAGAGAAGCAGTGCCCATGCAAAACAAATTTGTTCTTAAGTAGGCACAGTTAGTGGGATCAGGTTGTCAAGCCCTGTAATTAATGTCTATAAACTCCTTTAAGAACAACTTTTTAAGATATTAAAGTGCCATCTAATCTTCAGTTATGTATTGTAACTGTCAGAACCATTCAGATTAGAAGATACGGGTTACCTCGTTTGACACTTGTGTCCTAAACAATGAACAAATTCCATGGTAATTGGTAAGGATAGTATACAGCAGTCAGGGCCGTCTTAAGGGTATCCAGCGCCGTGGTGCAAAATCCCTCTGGCGCCCCCCCCCACGGGCTTGCTAGGCGCCGTTGGAACGGCAGCTAGCAAGCCTGCTGTTGCGAGGGGGTGTGGCAGGAACAGTGCACCGAAAGGAGCCCTTTCGGGCGCTGTTCCTGCCGCCCCCCCTCGCCTGGGCAGGCTTGCTAGGCACCGTTCGAATGGCTGCTAGCAAGCCTGCTGTTGCGAGGGGCGTGGCAGGAACAGCGCACCAAAAGGAGCACTTTCTGGCACTGCTCCCACCGCCGCCCCGCCTGGCCTCGCCTCCACATGGGCCACCCAGCTCCCCCACTCGCTGGGGCGCCCCTGAGAGGCCGGTGCCCTGGCGCAACACGCCAGTCAGCCCAGTAGGAAGGACGGCTCTGACAGCAGTGTTTCTCAACTGGGGGGCATATGGCCCCCCCAGGGGCCCCCAGAATATTCCAAGGGGATCACAGCTATAAATTGCATAAATGGGGAGCCACAGCACGAGGCAAGGAGACCAAAGTGGGAAGTGAGAAGTGAAGAAAAAAATCTTTTTCTTTTTTTAAAATCCTGGGTCTAGTGCTCCTTTTTGCCACATGCATTTTCTTGGAGCAGTCCTGGTTTGTTTCCAGCAGGAGAGGGAAATCACTGAGACTCCCAATCCTGAACCCCCAGGTCAGGTAAGTGCAATGGTCGAGTGGCAATGGATAGGGCTGGGCCAGCCAGAGCTGTTTGTTGCTGCCACTAGTGCTGGGTCCAATGGCAGCCTGGGCCTAACTCTGCAAGGAGCATAGTGCAATCCACCCCAGCGCCTAGCTAAGCGGGGTCGACTGGTGCTGCTGACTTGCTGACAGGCATCCCCAAACTTCGGCCCTCCAGATGTTTTGGACTACAATTCCCATCTTCCCCGACCACTGGTCCTGATCATGGGAGTTGTAGGCCAAAACATCTGGAGGGCCGCAGTTTGGGGATGCCTGATCTAGTAAATAACTAAGTATCTACTCAGAAGAAAGCCACACTGAGTTCAGTGGGCCTTACTCCCAGGTAAGGGTGTGAGAGGCTATGGCAGTGGTTTTCAACCAGTGTGCACCCTGGAGTACCTTCAGTGATGGTCAGGGGTGCCTCAGGCAACACTGGCCTCAGTCCCTCTTTCCCTCCCTTTTGGCGAACCTTTTAAAGACTGAGTGCCCAAACTGCAACCCCAAACCCACTTTATATTAAGCTAAGCTTAGTCACCTTCATACCAATTTCCAGAGAGGCAGCTGTGTTAGTTTGAAGTCCTGCAGCAGTTTAAACACTAAAACATGACATAAGCTTTCATCCAATGCATTTTATAATGTGGCCACTAGTCTGTGAAAGCTTATGCCATGATAAAATGTGCTACAGGACTTTTTGCTGCCTTTGCTTCATTCCTTCAATAAAAGTGTATGAAACCCCAAACACCTGTTCACTAGGGTGTGGGTGTATCCCTAGTTCGATTCATTTCCACGGAACACAGCTCTGAGTGCGTATATTTAGGAGAATAGTCACAAGCGATGCGCATTAACTAAACAGAAAGGCAGCAGGCAGCTTATTAGAGCCCCACAATATCAGAAAACTACCGTTGTCAACACATCAAGGTAATAGGATAAAAAAAGGTAAACGAAAACAAAATCCGGCAACGTTAGGAACTTGTGACTAGCTCCGCCCCGCCGCCTCTTCTTGCCCCCACAGCTCCTTAGATTGGGGGCTTCTCTCCCCGCCCGCCCCGTAAAAACATAGCAAACGGGGGAAAATAACAGAGCAAATAAGACGAGTTTCGGATACCTCCGAAATGCAGAAATGTCTCCCGCAGCGCTCACCTTTCGAGGAGGAGGAGGAGGAGGAGGGCAAACGCAAGGCGGCGGCGGCGGCGGCGGCAATCCGTTCTTTTCCACTAGGCGCGCGCTTTCTTGTCGTCACTTGGCAACCGGCGAAGCAGAGACTCCCGATCTAGGAAACCAAATGGATCCGCCCGCTTTTGCCTCGGATTCATTTACGCGCGCGCTAAGGGCGACACGCCTGCAGCGCAGAGATATGAAATGTTGCAAGTCTACAAGCTCTCTCAGTCGTAGCCGGGGGGGGGGCATCCACCCCGCCCCCCATCAAGAAAATAAATGAAAACACTTAACGAACTGACCAACTGGGTCGCAGATAACTCGGTTCTGCCCCCCCCCCTCAAATCCTGGCTACACCCATGGTTGGCACTCCGGTCTAAGTTGGTACTGATTTGTATCACTCTAATTCATAGACTTTGAGTGTACAGGGCATCTGTATTTAACAGCTTGTTTTCCTCTCCAAAGAGAGAAATGGGAAAAATCAGGATAGTAGCACAGTTATAAGTTTGGACACCAGCACGTCCTCCCGCCCCCAGGCCCCCAAATTAGAAACAGACAGGAATTTCATGCTAATTTTTATTTTCTGATAAACAATATTTTCAAAAGTGCAACTTGCCTGCCTGCAAAGCACTTCAATGTTATTTCACATTAAAGGAAATGAGTAACATCTCTTTAGAAGTATCTTAAACTTATTTGAGAAAGGGCTGTAATGTCAGCGACTTACATATTTGGCTTCCTCCAAATAATCCTGAGAACTATTAGTTTATCTCCCAAAGCTACAATTCTCAACACCCTCAGGAAACTTCAATTCTGAGCATTCTTTTGAGGAAATCATGTGCTACAGAAGACGAGATGGTTGGACAGTGTTCTCGAAGTCACCAATATGAGTACTATGGACGTAACTGTTTATAATTTCCTGGTTTTTGAGTTTCTACCTCTTCGGTTTTTTCAGTTTCCGTCTGAAAATTGTTTGAAAGCTGTTACTTAATATCCGCACTGCAAGCTAAACTCAATGAACTTCAAGCAAAATTCCAGGACTCCTCAAATCACGGAGCTTTGAGAGACCTTCAGACCCCTTCCGCGCATGCGCCACAACTGCCACCCTACTTTCCTCCTGCGAAAAGCGCGTGACTTCTACGTCAAAGCAAAAGCCTTTCCTCTCGAGCCGATTCTTCCCTCCTCCCCCTTCTCCGCTCACCTCTTCCCTTAGCAGACGTACGACTGAGGGCAAAAGCTGGTTCCGGTGCCTTCTGGGCCTTGTAGTTCTGCTGGGCCGCAACCTTGCGTTTCGCACCACATACCGTCCCTGGAGCTACGGACTACAGCTTCCAGGTGGCAAAGCGAGAGGTGGGCGTGGCTTTTTTCGGAGCTCCCGCCTTCTCTGTGCTGTAGCCGCCGACTGCTGCTGGGGAGAAGGTGACCTGCGAGGAGAGAGATCGGTCGCGTCTTCCGTCATCGCCATGGTCAGTGAACCTGAGTTCGGGATTAGATTATGCAGTGAGACGTCCCGCACCCTTTAAAAATGAATATTATTATTTCCTCGGTTGGGTGGTAGGCAGAATGTTCTGACGAGATCCTGGACCAGCCCAAAGGGGACACATTAACCCGCAGTAAAATGGAAGGGCAGAAAAGGCAGCGGCCGCGCTTGTCCTTCTACACAGCTGGGGAGGCGCGAGGGAGCGGAGGGCACCTCGAGGGCGTGCGAAAGGGTAGCGACGTGGTCTAAACCACTGTCAGGTCCCATGGGTGAGGGGCTGCGAAGAGGAGAGGCAGGGAGGAACCTTCCCACCTGCGGGCGCCTGAAGTAAAGGGGCTGCGGAGGGCTCTGTTTCCGAATAGCAGGGTCGGGGGGGCAGAGACCCAGGATGGGGAGGGGTCCCCGACTCCCCTCACCTTCCGCGGTGCAGCGGAATCCCTCTGATTCAAAAGGCTAACCAGGGGCTAGAGTTGACTAATCGGGTTGGGGCATATGGGTTTAATTGGAAAAAAACCAAACCCACGAACCCCTTCTTCCAGCATTGCTGACGTAATTTGCCACCATAATTTGAGCACCGGCTCAGGTAACTGCTTCGGTCACCTTGGCTGAGTTATATGCTCAATAGATTAGTGTGTAGTAGCACATGAGACTCTTAATCTCTGGGTCGTGGGATCAAGCCCCACTTTATTTATTTATTTAATTTATATACCGCTTTATATTTTTAATAAAAATCTCAAAGCTTTTTACCGTATATTCAATCAATCAATCAATAAAACAATAGCCAGGTAATGTTCCTCTGGTCTCATGAGGAGCCTCTTTAGTAGGGCTGGTGAGTCTGCGCCCCCTAGGCCAATAGGCAAGATTCCTGCATTGCAGGGGGTTGGACTAGATGACCTTCATGGTTCCTTCCAACTCTACAATCCTATGGTTCTATGAATACATGTGGCAAGGACAAAGGAGATTTTGAGTGAAAAATCTTCAACCATGCATGAAAGTCCTGGTAAATCAGAGCAAGCCCATTGCTGCTGTTCATTGCATGCAATGAAAACCTTTTCTGGGCTTCAGTACTTGGGGTTTGTGATGCATGCTGCCTTGGCCCTCTGTTTTTACAGAGTGTATGTGAGAAGAAGCTCTACCCAGTTCCATTCTTTTTGCTATCATAAGCCTTTGAAAATTGGAAAAGTCTCTGCTGAACGATGACTATAAATTGTTC
The DNA here is from genome assembly GCF_965207765.1 of Zootoca vivipara. NCBI lineage: Eukaryota > Metazoa > Chordata > Lepidosauria > Squamata > Lacertidae > Zootoca > Zootoca vivipara. The sequence goes on from NC_142586.1 coordinate 2,696,084, forward strand.
GCAAAAGTATTGGCACAGAGGCTTAAAAACACATTGAGTAAAATAATACAGCAGGCAGGCTTCCTACCAGGGCGTTACCTTAAGGATAATAGGAACATAATAAACATAATTCAATATCTTGAGAAGAGAATAGATAAGCAGGCTGCTTTAATCTTTGTCGATGCTGAAAAGGCATTTTGACAATGTGTCATGGGCCTTTATGAAAAGGAATTTACAACAAATAGGCTTAGGATTAAATATGTTGAGCAGTGTGGAAGCTATATACAAACACCAGAAGGCAAGACTTATAGTAAATGGCGAAGTATCGGAAGAATTCTATATCACCAAGGGCACAAGGCAGGGGTGCCCGCTGTCCCCTCTTTTGTTTATTGTTTCATTAGAAGTACTGCTTCAAAAGATCAGAAGTACAGAGAACATTCAAGGTATAAAGTTGGGTGTCAGAGAATATAAGACAAAGGCATTCGTCAATGACATCATATTAACTTTACAAGAACCACAGTCATCAATAATGGAAGTACTGAAAACCATAGAAGAGTATGGGGCGGTAGGATTAAAAATAAATAAGAGCAAAACAAAGATGATGATAAAAAACCTAAAGGAGGAACAAGCCGATCAATTACAGAAAGATACAGGTATAATGGTGACAAAAAAATAAAGTACCTGGACATTTGGCTCTCCCCAAAAAACACAAACTTATTCAAAGACAATTATGAATGTACATGGAAAGAAGTTAAATCAAAGCTAGAAACATGGAGTAGAATTAAGCTTTCATTCTGGGGAAGGATTGCAGCAGTTAAAATGACCATCCTACCCATGATGATATTCTTATTCCAAGCAATCCCCATAATAACATGGCAGAGTAAATTCGCAGAATGGCAGAGGGATATTTCTAGATTTGTCTGGCAAGGCCAGAAACCTAGAATCAAATTCAAATTGCTAACTGATAAGATTAAAAGGGGAGGCTTCTTGCTCCCAGACTTAACATGGGTAGGAAAATGGATAAAATTGACAAACCCCGCTATTCTGGATCTGGAAGGGTATGAAAATGTCTATGGGTGGCATGCGTATCTCTGGTACAGTAAGATGGGATCACACAGAAACTTCTTAAACCATGCCATCAAGAGACCACTCTATGAGGTCTGGGATAGATATAAGGAATGGTTGGAGAGAAAGACGCCTGGCTATCCCCACAAGAGGCGTTCGCAGTGAAGAAATTAAACATAGAAAGACAATGGTTGGTTTATAGAGCGATATTGGTGGAAGAAAATAACTCAATTAAGATCAGAACATACGACGAGTTAAAAGACAGACTGGGAAGTTGGCTTGAATATCATCAAATACACAATGTATACTTAAGAGATAAGAAATTGAAAGGATTTGAACATCAGAGATCAGAATTAGACAAAATATTAGTGCAAGGTAACGTAAAAACTATCAAAAATCTACAAATTTCTACTGGAGTGGCATACTAAAGACGAGGAAGTTAAGGCAGTGATGACGAGATGGGCAATGGATCTAGGCTACAACATAGAAATTGAGAATTGGATAAAATTATGGACCATTGGAATAAAATTCACTGCATGTACGTTACTAAAAAAACTTGTATAAGATGATGTATAGATGGCACCTCACGCCAGTTAAATTATTCAGAATGTACAAAACAGACAATAAGATGTGTTGGAAGTGTGGCAAAGAAGAGGGGGATCTCCTCCACCTGTGGTGGAGATGTGAGAAAGTCAAGGATTATTGGGAGAAAATATACAACGAGCTAAAGGGGATTTTCAAATATACCTTTAAGAAAAGATCTGAACCCTTTTGTTGGGGATGGTAGCTGAGGATGTAAAGAAGAATGATCAAAAAATTGTTATGTACACCACCACAGGTGTGAGATTGTTATTAGCACGGATATGGAAGCAACCTTAATGTACCTTCAGTAGAAGATTGGCGGCAAAAGGTTATTGAATACGCGGGAATAGCTAAACTAACAGAAAATTAGACAACAAGATAACAAAATATTTGACAAGGAATGGGAAAAATTTATGAGTTACATAGAGAAAACATTTTGAACCTTTAAAAGGATGGACCAGTAGAGTGGAAACAAGTACTGTATTCAATGTTGGTAAATGATAAATACCGTACTAAAAATTTATTGAGTCAAGTAGGGGGAAATGTAAATATGACAATAACAATGTACATATACTCTGTGGAATAATTTTTTACAAATCAATATTAGGTTAAGCAATGCGCAAAGTAATTTGGAATATAAGAAGTGCCAGCCTTGCTTAATAACAATGCCCAATTTATCGTCTTCAATTGCAGCAGTGTGTGACTTACTGGTATTGCTGGAATGTCTCCCTGTATGACTTTCAAGGTGCTCTTCAAGTAGGCAAACTTCCAAATTCTTCTTGGGACCATAGCCATAGAGTCTGATGAAAGGAGTGACTTAAGGTGCAACTTTATATTCACTGTGTTATAGTGGTGCAAATCAATTGCAAATTTTTATCTGCACCTCCACCAAGAGGAGGCAATGGGTGTCCTATAAGACACACCCCTTTCCTTATGGTCTGCAGCTCATAACACTTTATTAGGTAACAGGTAAGAGTATTATCTGTAAAGACTTAAATGGTGTTTTTTTTTAAAAAAAAAGGTAACTTGTATAATTTAATTTAAAATGTTACTAAGATTTAATTCTTCATACCATTTCTGGTTTTACTGTAAAATATGTCCTGTGCTCTGACATCATCAGGATTAAATGGTGTGTTGGGGATTATGGGGGAGATGGCTGCAATCAGCATTGTTGCTTTCACGGGTGTTTTATTAACAATGCCATTCATTTAGTCTCTAGTAGTTAAAGCAAATCAATATTTTCCCGCCAGCATTGTGCTGCAAGTTAACACTGATAGTTTCTTTATTCCAGATGCTTCTGTGGTATAGCTATACAGCACTGTATATACAATGCAGGTTTTGTATATACAGACTGCACTAATTTAACAGCCTGATCTTGTGAGCTTTTATAGTAATACAGCAGTGCTGTTGAAATATGGAAGAACTGTGGGTGGAACAACATGCTTGTGCATCTGCTAAGTTTGTGGTAGCCCACATGAGCATTCCAGTTGTTTTGGACTTCCAACAGCCCTGACCTGCATACCCACTGGTTGGAGATCAAAGGAATTAGAGTCCACAACATCTGGATGGCTCCGTGTTGGCAGTCCATACAACTACATCTACAACTACCAATGTTTCCTGCACCTGTGCATCAAATAAATTAACATTTTCTGAAGATCATACTCTAGTATTGAATAGGGTTGCCATATTTCAAACAGTGAAAATCCAGACAGAAAAGTAGTTGAGCTTTTTATAGTTGCCCAAAGTTGTTGACCTTTTTGGGGGAAATTGCTTTAAAAATGAAGTTTTTGAGCTATTTTTACATAATCATGGCACTGTTGACATGGCCAGCCATATGTCTGGATTTTTCCCAGCTGTTTGCCCAATTTCCACCCAGACACTGCTGCCGACTGATGTATGGCAACCCTAGTATTGAATGTTAATACTATTTATTTGTATATTGGCACGGGAGCTTCTTGTAATATAGAAAATGTTCCACCTTAGAAAACAGGCCTACCCAGTTCTAATAAATATGGCATAATACAGTTTGCCTGCTATCTAGCAATTGTGTATACCTGCTTACCTTTAAGTAGTAGAGCTTTTACAGTCTATACTGTACAACTTAGTAAATTCTTACAACAACCACCATCACCACCACCCCATACTCTTTGCCCCTTGCCCAATTTCAGCTGTTAAAATCCTTGTACCTTGTAATGTAATATACACACAGTTCACTCCCAGTCTAAACTGAAGGGCTCTGGAAACTTGTGTGGTGCCAAGTAACCTCCCTCACACTCCCAACTGCAGGCTCTGGCATTCAGTGAAGAATCCAATATTTTATATGCAGAATAATGAGAATTATTAATTGCAAGCAATTTTAAGTTGAGCTTATAGTAATGACTTCACGTGGGAAGGGTACTGAAAGTATGTTGGCTGTTGTTGTTTTTCTGAAAACAGCAGGGAGAATTTACATGGAACTTCTGACAGGTGAGAGGTGGGATTATAGTAGTTCATATAACACAGCCAGCAGCTATTCCCTATATAGCTTCTTGTCGAGAGTATTTATTCCTGTTAATCAGCCAAAGGCCTGGTTGAAGAGGAACATTTTTGCCTGGCATCTAAATGTGTAGAATCATAGAATCATAGAGTTGGAAGAGACCACAAGAGCCATCCAGTCCAACCCCCTGCCAAGCAGGAAACACCATAATGTATAATGAAGGCACCAGGTGAACCTTCCTGCAGAAAAGGCCCATTCCTGTCTTGCCACCCTTTTGTGGAGGAAGCACACATAGAAAGGCATCAGATAATGATTGCAGAGTCAAGGTCGGATCATATGGGGAGAGGCAGTCCTTGAGGTATTGTGGTAATTACGCCTCTCCAAAGATACAAGTAAGCCAGAATTCTAGTAACAGTATTAATAACTAATACTAATAAGTCTATTTAAGTTCATCAGTCCCTTCACAGGTATGATGCATTGTCTTTCATGATTGCTTTCACTAGTATAGGTTCTTTCCTCATAATTAATCATAACATTTAAATAGACTTGTATTTCTCTAGTTTAAGCTAGTTCTTTTTGTTGATAACCATGATTATTTTACCCAGTTACTGCAAACTGGCCGACACCCGTAACTTGGGAAGAGGATCTTTGGGATTGTAATTAAGACAGACTTCAAACAGCTGGCATCCAGCATTACATAAGTTGCAAATCCTGCTAAACCTCAGAAAATTGTCTTGCTAAGTCAAAGTAGTGCATCAGAAATAAAACCGCAAACTTTTTTTTTTCTTGTTGAAGCTTGCATTTTGTTTTTCTTGAGGCCACATCATTTCTTTTGTTCAAACTTTTTAACCTAAAAGCTGTAGCTTGAGTGAGCTGAAATTTCTCTGCTTTGAAACAGCTGCCTGCATCATTTTGCTAGCAGTGAATAGACTCAAATACCTTCCTTAAATGAGCACAACACTTAGCTTACCCCACGAGTATGGTGTGAGAGCACCGTGCTGAAGCTAAGCAGATCTGACCAGTGCCTGAATGGAAACGATGAAAGAAAGCATAAGGTACCAGCATAAGGAGAACTGCTCCCCATAAGATCTATTAAATATGTTCATGCATGTTCTCTACAGCAGTGTGTCAGTTTCCTATGTCATTGCCTAAAGTTGGATGTTTAATTGTAGATGCCAAAAGTATATATATATATATATATATATATATATATATATATATATATATACCTACCTACACACACACACACACACACACACACACAATCTGCCAGTATAAGGTTACCTGGTATATTTTTCACCCTTGTCTTGTTATATGGTGGTCTTAAATAAAAATTGTCTTTCAGCTTTTCATTTTCTACATGGAACTGCCATGTTTCCAAAAGACTAGTTTTTGAGAAATCTCTTTAAAATAGCTCATGTTTAGGCTGATGCAGAATATTGATGTTTCTGTATTCTGCATGGGAGATTTGTCCTTTTAACTTTTGTGTTCTGTTTATAAGTTTAAAATGTGTTTTGGCTATCCCAAGACTGAATAATTATAATGAATTCCTGGCAGTCTGGTTAGTTCGCAGTTGAAGGTTAGCTGAACCATAGACCTAACAACCTTCCTGACAAAAAGTTTGCCAAACGCCAACTTTTATGAAAGTTCATTCTACAGTAATGAGAGAAAACGTGTTTATGGAAATCTACAAATATCCTTTCTCTTTCAGTCCAAACCAATAAAAGTCCTCGTGACTGGTGCTGCTGGACAGATTGCCTACTCTCTGCTCTACGGCATTGCGAAGGGTGATGTCTTCGGAGCAGATCAGGTAATGGATAAAATGAATGATACGGTAGCATACCCATAAGCAGTCCATATGAGCACAAAGGTCAACTCTGCAGTTGTTAACAGACATCCAGTGCAAGAAAAGGGCCTCATTGACTTTTTTGTCAATTGTTATTAAAATGACTATCTTGTGGAGGGAAAGTGAGATTCCATTATGCAGAAATGAGGTTTTGAATATATTTTCATTGTATAGAATGGTAAGAAAGATTCTGACAAATCATAAATTATTCCTAATATGGTGGTACAAACAGGACAAAGAGTCTTAATTTAATTTGATCTTACATGTAATCTGATCAATATTAAAAAAAACTAAGTAACTGTTGTTGTTTTACAGCCTCTTATTCTTGTACTATTGGATATCACTCCCATGATGACTGTATTGGATGGCGTACTTATGGAATTGCAAGACTGTGCTCTTCCTCTGCTAAGAGGTGACAAAAAAAAATATCAACATTCAGTTTGTGCTCTGTCTGCAGATCCTTAGGTTTGAAATATACAGTATAGGCAAATGAGAGACACATTACTGCCAGATTTAACAGCATTGTTCAGTGTAGTGGCCATATATGTCAGGGCAAAAGAGGACCATTTTGCCATTCTGTAAATTGAAGAGATGTTGGCTTGCATGAGGAATTAAATGTAAGATTTATAAGCCCAACACATTAAGCAAACTATGGGAGGTATAGTCTGTGGTGGAAGAAAATAATTTTCAAAGCATTGGGGAAGCTTGTCCAGTAGTATACTTGCACATTTTGCTCTACTGACCACTAGTGCCAATTAAAAGAAAGTCAAATTTAATAGAAACCTACCTCACACTGATTCAGTGATTGTACATTCGTGTGATGTAGTTAATTTCAGTGATGAAAGCTTTTGCCTTTGGTTATGCTTACCTAATAAAGTGGCCACTGAATCATTATTTCAATAGCCTTGAAAAAACAGGGGGGGAGGAGGCTTGTGTTTTCTTTTGGCTTCCATCTAAACCAGTGCTTTCAAACTTGGCTTTCCAGCTGCTGTTGGACTACAACTCCCATCATACCTAGCTAGCACGACCAGTGGTTATGAATGATGGGTTGTAGTCCAGCAACAGCGGGAGAGCCAAGTTTGAGAAACACTAATCTAAAGAAAGCTTAGGCCAGTTTGGATCATGGAAGTCATGAAGCAAATTCACTTCACAATTTATTAATAGGTTGAGGCGTTCGAGAAAGAGAAAATTGACACTTAAACAGAAGCAGTGGCAGACCTTTTGATACGCTTTGGGATTTTGGTCACAACCTTGTTTGTTATGATTAGTTCTGAAGGCATTGGTTTCCCCTCATAGTGTTACCATAAGCTCATCTTTCGGCCCTCTTCCTCTCTACTTACAGAGGTAATTGCAACTGACAAAGAAGATGTTGCATTTAAAGACCTTGATATAGCCATCCTTGTTGGCTCCATGCCAAGGAAAGAGGGCATGGAACGCAAAGATCTGCTCAAGGCAAATGTGAAAATTTTTAAGTCACAAGGAGCTGCATTGGACAAGTATGCAAAGAAGTCTGTTAAGGTGAATACAGCTGGGGTGATGTGGTTGCTAAGAGAATGAGCTGTGCTGCAAGAGATTGCTGATTTACATATCATATCATCTCATATCATCATTGTCACGCTCTTACTTCTGTCCATAATATAAGGATACTAAGTCTGGTCTACCCTTTAAGCTGTTAAAAGGATTGCTATCATAACATATGTGAAGTACTTTGAACACAGAAATGAAGTTGGCACTTCTTTAATTAAAGTCGAGCATCCAAGTCTTAAGCTACTTGAGTCTTTAAAAGGGGGAGGGAGACATTTTTGTACCATTTGTCTTGTTAACCAGTTTACAAAATGTTTCTAGTTTAGTAATTTGCCGTTGATCAGATTTCAATTTCCACATGATCAGTGAAATGTTGGTTTACACAATTTATATACTGCTTTAGCATTAAAAAAATCTCTAAACTATAATAATAAAATCACATCTGAAATCTCAGCTATTTTGGTTTAGTTGGTTGGTCACTTGGCAGACTTGCAGTAAACAGTCCACTTTATTTCTTGCCCCCCAATCAGGTTATTGTGGTAGGCAATCCAGCAAACACCAACTGCCTGATTGCCTCAAAGTCTGCTCCATCTATACCAAAGGAGAATTTCAGTTGTTTAACCCGTCTGGATCACAACAGAGCTAAATCCCAGGTAGGAACTCTCTTCTAAGTTATAGAAAACACTTTTTTGTTCTTTATGTAAACCAGTTTTTTTAAAGAATTTGTTTAAAAGGGTAGGGAATCCGAATGCTTCAAATTACCAAACTGATCTTGGCATTTTCTGCTTCCTACCCTCAATAAAACTAGATTGCTATCAAAGTTGGTGTGACTGCTAAGGATGTAAAGAACTGCATCATCTGGGGGAATCACTCCTCTACTCAATATCCAGATGTTAATCATGCCAAGGTGAAAGTGCAAGGAAAAGATATTGGAGTTTATGAAGCTGTGAAGAATGATAACTGGCTCAAGGGTGACTTCATTACTGTAAGTTAATAATGTGGGTGATTTTGTTTTTTCTTGTCTTGTCTATTGCAGCAACGTAACACGAGTAGCAGATGTTCCAGAGTCAGAATTTCAGAATATCAACTTCTACATTCACAGTTTTGTACAGCTCTGCTATTTGCATGTAGATAAACTCTATGCATGTATAGTCATGGGAAAAAGAAAGTACACCCTCTTTGAATTCTGTGGTTTTACATATGAGGGCATAATAACAACCATCTGTTCCTTAGCAGGTCTTAAAATTAGGTAAATAGAACCTCAGATTAGCAACAAAACATGACATATTACAGAGTGTCTGAATTCAGAATTGAAAGAGGGTTTTCTTTCTTTTTCCCAGGACTGTATGCCCTACACCAGTTGGACCACTGCATAGATACACAGTTCCCCCATACACTTTATTTCAATGCTATTGTAGCTTTAACCTAAGGAAGCAATCTCCCAGAAGAATTTGAACATGGAAAAGAAGTGGTCAATATAGAGAGACTTATGGCATTTTACAGAAAAAGATGTAAAATGAAAAAGTTTGAGGATATTAGAAATCAGGTAATGAGTTGGTTGCATTACTACCAACTGAAATGTTTAAATGTGATTTTAAAAAAGTTTGGCTTCGATGACCAAAGTTCCCAGTTTGAAAGGGAACCAACAGAAAATAGAGGAAAAACTTGATTTCGAGGATGTATAAGATATTGTTAGAATAGGAAACCCAAGACGAAATCGTTAAATCTGCTATTGGGCTAGGGGTGTGGGGCTTCATAGAATTAGAATCATGGGGAAAGTTGTGGAAATCTGGGTTGAAATTCACAGCATGTTATACCTTGAGGGAGAATTTTATGAAAATGATATGTAGATGGTACCTAGGTAAAGGGACCCCTGACCATTAGGTCCAGTCGCGGACGGCTCTGGGGTTGCAGGGCTCATCTCGCTTTATTGGCCGAGCATGACTAAGCCGCTTCTGGCAAAGCAGAGCAGCGCACGGAAACATTAGCCAAAATTTATAAATCGACATCTAATCTTTGTTGGAAATGTGGTGGCTGTGCAGAGTAGCTAAGGACTTTTGGGAAATGATTTATAATCAGTTGAAAAGGATATTCAAGGTAACCCCCCCCCAAAAAAAAAACAACCCCAGAAGTTGTTTTTTTTAACTAGGGATAGCTGGAGCAGATATCCAAAAAACTCATATAAATCTATTTCTTTACGCAACCACGGTAGCATGAATATTATATGCACAAAAATGGTGTGCTGAGGTGGTGTACCTACCAAAGAAGAGTGGCAGCTGAAATAGATAGAATATGTAGAATTAGAAGTAAGATTTGAGGATTTGAGTAAGAACAGCAGTGGGGGGGGGTGAACTTTTTCTTTTTACTGTGAGTTAAGGTGAAGGTATAGAGTAACTATAATATGCAGCATAAATTGAAATTTTGAGGGAACCAGGGAGGGAGGGAATTTTGTTGGTGGAATGATTGATTGCTAAATTTGAAATGTTGGATTGTTTTATTTGTTTAAAATTTATTTTATTTTTTAGAGAAAAGACACTGCCTGCCTTCTCGAGCAAAGGCAGGCAGGCACTTTTGAGGGAGCCCCCTGTCTCCAGCTCGCGTGAGCCAGAGGGTGGGGACTGCCCACCCCATAGCTGTTCAAGCCCCCATACTGCTCTTGCAGCAGTCAGGGCAGTATGGGGCTGACCAATGTATCTTGGCTGCATCTTCCTCCTCAAAGGTGGGGAGGAAGAAGCAGCCGAGATACATTTCAGGCATTGTGGTATACAGAATAGTTATGTGGCAGGATGGGGGGAAAAACCCAGCAACAATATCAAGATAAAAGGTTAATGTCCATGGATCTAATTAAATTCCTAAATCTGATTAAATTCAGCCTGAGTTTTGTAAGGCTCTATTGACTTCATGTGAAGTTGGTATATTCCCTGTTCTTTTGTGTTCTAGATTGTAATCCTTGAAGGCAAGGAATGTCTTGTGTTTTCTGTATCTGAAAGCTACTCTGGGAGTTTTTGGGGTGAGGAACAGGGTAAAAATGCTTAAAATGTTTTCCATTGTCCTTATGTAGACAATATGGCCAGCCTCTCTGTCTTGGACTCATTATAATAAAGAGTAATTATGGTAGTAGGTGCAAATAGTCCAGTAATTTTCCTCTGTCAATACTACAGACTGTTCAGCAGCGAGGTGCAGCTGTTATTAAAGCCAGGAAGCTATCAAGTGCAATGTCGGCAGCCAAAGCTATCTGTGATCATGTGAGAGACCTTTGGTTTGGCACTCCAGAGGTAAGTGTTGCAACAGCCCATGAAGAAGTTAGCTTTGATAATAGCTGTTCAAAGTTTAGTACAGTAGTGCCTCGCTAGACGAAATTAATTCATTCCACGGGTCAATTCGTGTAACAATTTTTTCGTCTAGCGAGTCCCGGTTTCCCATAGGAATGCATTGAAACTTAATGCGTTCCTATGGGCTCCGGGGGACTGGCGGCGGGGAAGGCAGGCAGGCAGGCGCTTGCTCTCTTGCCTGCCTACCTTCCCCACCGCCTGTCACACGGCGCTGTTGCGGCGCTGTGAGGGGGAACGCAAACGGCGAAAAGCCCCCGCTGCTGACTGGCTTGGCGGTGGTGGAAAGAAGGGGAGGACTGCCGCCAAGCCAGTCCCTGAGCCGAAGTGCGACGCGGGAGGGGGCTTTTCGCCGTGTGCCTCCCCGTTAGCTCGGGGAAGGTAAACGGCAAAAGCCCCCCCCCCCTGCGCCGCAATTCGGCTCCGTCCCCCGGGCGCTTCAGCTCGGGGAAGCAGGCAGGGAGATGGCAACAGCCCCGGAGCTTCCACGGGCTGTTGCCACCTGCCCGCCTACCTTCCCCAAGCAGCGCCCGCAGATCCTCCACTTCCCCCCCATCCCGCCTGTCACACAGTGGGGATCGTAGGGGGCTTGAGAAGCCCCGTGCGATCCCCGATGTGTCGGGCAGGATGGGGGGAAGCGGAGAAAAGTTCCTCCGCTTCCCCCCCACCCCACCTGCGCTTAGGCTTCCTCGGCAAAGGCAAGCGGGGGACACCTAGCGTGTCTGCTTGCCTTCACCAAGAAGGCGCAGTTGCCGCCTAATGCCGGCTCTGTCAGGCGGGGGGAGGGAGAAGCGGACTCCGCTTTCCCCTCACCCTGCCTGACACAGCGGGGATCACACGAAGCTGTCGGCGGCAGGGGGAGAGGAATGAAATTGTTCCTCTCCCCCTGCTCCTGAGCCTGCACAGATCCCGGGGTTTGGGGAAGCACTTGCAGCTTGTCTGAACCCCCCGGGATTTGTCCTTTCTGGAGGCGGGGGGAGAGGAAGGAAGGAAGAGAAAGGGCTGCTTTCCCTTCCATCGTTCCTCTTCCGCTTCTCCCCCCGCTAGTTCCTCTTTGTCTTCCGCTGGTCTCTGCCGGGGCAGAGACCAACGGAACACAAAGAAGAACCAGCTGCAGCAAGGGCAGAAGGCAAAGGAAGATCAGCTGTCAGCACCTCTCAGCTGATCTTCCTTTGCCTTCTCCCCTTGCTACAGCTGGTTCCCCTTTCGCTAGATGAATGCCCTGATTTTCTGATCAGAGGTTTTTATGGCCATGCTTTGCACGACGAAGCAGTGGCCATAGAAAACCTCGTTGTATAGCGAGGCAACCTCCGATCAGAAAATCCTTTCATTAAGCGAAATTTTTCGTCGAGCAGGGCATTCGTCTAGCGAGGCACCACTGTATATACTTCCTTTGTATTAGGTATACAGCTGATCACCTAATAATCTTATATATGCTTTCATGAATCTCTTGATAAAATGTGATAAAACTGATCATAAGCGTAAAGAGAAAAATGGCAAATTGATATTCTGGAATGCAAGGAATTGTAACAGGATGCAGACCCTTCCTTCAGAACAGTAAATGCGTATGCCAGATGTGAAGTAAATAATTGGGAAAGTACTACACTATTTACTTGTATTCTTATTTAAAGGGTGAATTTGTTTCCATGGGTGTTATTTCTGATGGAAATTCATATGGTGTGCCTGAAGATCTGATCTATTCATTTCCTGTTGTGATAAAGGTATGTAAAAAATATCCAGTTTCTGAAATACTTAAGTAAATGTGATACTGTGCAAAGTTTCAAAAAGCACAAGTGCAATGTGGACATCACTACTGTGAGCATTAAAGAATCTATAAAACAGTAACAGCAGTTTAAATACTATCCCTAAAGCACATAGCGCAGGATTTAACTAATGAGTCCTGCAAGTGGAGCCACTGTGAAGGATTTCTTTTTGTGCAATGGGGCTTCCCTTCTCTCCTCGTCATTCCACCCTCAAAACTGGCTTTGGGGAGTAGGTCAGGAGAACCCCCAGAACAGCACGCAATGGGCATTTTAGAAAAGCTAAAATGCTTGGCCTGACAGAACAATCACCTTTGTGTAACGATGAACTCCCCCCCCCACACCTTTTTGTTGTTGTTGAAATAATTTTGATTGAGTTTTACCAGTATTTTTTAGGAAAAAACATCCACCTTACATATAATATATAGACACCACCTGGTCATCTCGGCCTGAGACTTCCCTCCTCCTTGACTAATGGTTTTCCTATTTATACTCTAATATTGCATTTTTTTATTATTGTTATTACCCTTAAATCCTAATCTTAAATAAACTATTTAAGAATCATACTACAGTGGTACCTCCAGTTGCAGAAGGGATACGTTCCAGAGGTTCAGGTCGGATCCCGAGGTTTCTGTAACCTGAGGACTGCTTCTGCGCATGCACGCAGGGCGAAACACGGTAGAATACTTCCGGGTTTGCCTTGTGCGCATCCCAAAGTTTACGTAACCAGAGAGTAAATGGAGGTTTGACTGTAGTAATAAATGATACATCTAACCTTACAACACTTCTTGTAACTCTACTAACGATGTCAGTTGTTTATAGTTGTCTTTCAAATACAGCATTAATTTATTCCAATCTTCCAGAAAGGTCTGGTCTTGCTGGTTCCGAATTTCCCCCATCAATTTCACCAATTCTGCATGGTCCAATAGTTTCATCTGCCACTCTTCTTTCGTCGGAATCTCTTCCTGTTTCCAGTTTTGGGACAATAATATTCTTGATGCAGTTGTTGCATATAAAAAGAGTGTTTTATCCTGCTTACCTATGTATTTCTCTGCCTACAATACCCAGTAAAAGGGCTTCTGGTTTTCCCCTCAAAATGTATATTTCAACATTTTTTAAAAGTTCATTATATATCATTTCCCAGAAAGCCTTCACTTTCTTACAAACCCACCACATATGATAGAAGGTACCATCTTTTTCTTTTTCCAACATTGATTATTTGGTCAGTACATTTTTGCTAACTTCACTGGTGTTGTATACCATCTGTACATCATTTTCATTACATTTTCTTTAAGTGAACTGCAGGCTGTAAAATTTATTCCGTCTTTCCAAAGTTTTTCCCAATCTTCTAATTGTATATTATAACCAATATCTTTTGCCCAATGTATCATAACAGATTTAGCTTCTTCATCGTTCACATGCCATTCTAAAAGTAATTTATACATTTTTTACAATATTTTAATTTTGGAGCTTAACAAATCTAATTCAAACCTGGATTTTTGTATACTCAAATCCAATATTTTTATAAATCTTCTTTAAATATTTCATTTATTTGACGATAATGCAACCAATCTTTTACTAAACTTTTAATTTCCTCATAAGATTTTAATTTCCACTGATTATCTATTTCCATCACCAAATCTTCATAGGTGGCCCAATTTCTTTCCATACTTAGCTTTTTTACACTTATAGCTTCTATAAATATTAATGCTGCTTGCTTATCATTCCTGGTCGTCAAATATTCAATTATATCAGCTATGTTTCTTATGTTATCTTTCATCTGATGACCAGGAAGAAAGCCAGCTTGGTCTTCATGCATTATATCTTTTAATACTCTTTTCAATCTGTCTGCTAAAATACTTGAGAACAGTTTATAGTCATTATTTAACAACGGGATTGGCCTATAATTTTTAATTTGTAACAAATCTGCATCCTGTTTTGGAATCAAAGTAATAAATACTTCTTTCCATGTTGCTGGGATATCTCCTTTTTCTAAAATATTGTTCATCACATCTTTCAAAGGTATCATCAAGGTTTGCTCCCCCAACCTCAATAATATATTGAATACAGTATCTTAGTAACTGTAGACATAGGGTAGTCATTCAAATCATATGCAACACTTACATGGTTTTCATAACAGTTTAACATAGCTGTCTCTAAAAAATACTTGGGAGTTCTAATTTGGCAAAGTGTGAAGAATACATTCTTAAAGTTCCCTAAAACAGCTCCGCTGGTTGGGAATGACCAATTTGTTTATTACAAGTCTATGGTTCTATGATTCCCTATATCTAATGTCTAGCTTGTTTAAAGCTCATGTGCGGAGGCTAGTGAATACCTAATCCAACGTTCTCCAACCTGGTGCCCTCCTCCTGTTTTGTAGTACACCTCCCGTTATCCCCAGTTAGCAGGAAAGGTTGACCTAATCAATAGCCCCATCACACATTTTATCCTGCAGAGTTGAAATTTGTTATGGTTTAAAGGCTTGAGCAAGTCACCAATTCATTTTTCACAGGATAAAACATGGAAGTTTGTTGAAGGCCTTCCTGTTAATGACTTCTCCCGTGAGAAGATGGATTTGACTGCCAAAGAGCTAACTGACGAAAAGGAGACGGCTGTGGAGTTTCTGTCGAGTGCGTGACTAGGTGCTGCTCAGGATGCTTCGGGAGATGGCTTGAACACAGAGGAGTCTAAGAGTCGCCTCTAAAATTCAGCATCAAATGTGATTACTGTATCAGTCACTTGTCTTCCCCCACCCCTCTGCAGCAGTCAGTACCTGCTTTGTTGGTACACCTGTGCCTATTATTGAGTGCTTCTAGTAATGAAGTTATCACACAACACATTTCGAAAGTAGTTTGCAGACTTGACCAAATCTTCTTGATTTATTACTGTTTGCTTCTTGTATTGCATTGTGCATTAGAAGGATAGGAGCCTTTCAGCTTTAATTACACTAAAACCAGCTATATAGTGGTAAAAGCTGATTTTATAACATGGGCTTTAGCACTTTATTAACCAAGTACAATTAGAGCCACCATTGGTCTTTATCAAAGTGCACAAGAGCCTATATTTCTACCATTAAAATCTCTTCAGTAGGAAATGCATTTTGCATACAATGAATGTACTATATGTTGACCATCACTGACTCACAAATTTTACTGGAAATTACATTAAATGTTGCTGAGTAAGCAGCTTTTGTGGTGTTTTGTTTACCTTGCTTTCATGAAAGTATGTAAAACACAACCTAGTGGTTTGAAGGTACAACCATGCACAGAATACACAATACCTCTGCAGCAAGCTCGAACAGATTGTACTTTTACAAATATTATGGTGACAAAAAATACTAATAGTGTAGGTTAGACATAATGATTGATCTCTAACAAGATGTGATAGAACAGGTGTATTCTGGGTAAACACAAAGTTTTATATGGTCTGTGGGCACTTCCCATATCTCCTCTTATCACTTGTCCAGCCCCTCCTTCCCTCTGCTCATCAGCTTTCTCCTTCCCTTGAGTTATAACTTGTTGCTGATTCTCTCTTTTGAGCTTTGTTAACTTTCCAAGCTCAAAAACAGCTATGTTTAATCTTTTATTTCTTTGGGCAACTCTCACTTCTCTCCCTGTCCCTTGGCCCTCTTTATATAGCTGTCTTTTTCTTCATCCATTTGGTGAAGAAGGAGGATGAAGAGAGGAAGGAAGGAACCACAAGAGTCATCTAGTACAACCTCCTGCCCTGCAGGAATCTCAATGAAAGTATCCATGACAGATCCAACGTCTGTTTAAAACCTTCCATGAATAAGTGTAGCACCTTCTGAGGAAACCCATTCCACTGCCGAAGGACTCTTACCATCAGAAAGCTCTTCCTGGTCTTTAGTTGGAATGTCTTTTCTTGTAACTTGAATCTATTGGTTTGGGTCCCATCAATGGGTCTATGGACCGTAATAAATTGATGGGTCTATGGACCGTAATAAAGATTGTTGTTGTTGGTTTGGGTCCCAGCCTCCAGAGCAAAACAAAACAAGTTTGCTTCATCTTCCATGTGACA
The DNA here is from genome assembly GCF_965207765.1 of Zootoca vivipara. NCBI lineage: Eukaryota > Metazoa > Chordata > Lepidosauria > Squamata > Lacertidae > Zootoca > Zootoca vivipara. The sequence goes on from NC_142586.1 coordinate 2,712,683, forward strand.
GCTTTTTAGATATTTAAAGATGACTATCATATCTTCTCTCAGTCTCCTCTTTTCCAGGTTGAATTTCCTCATACGGCTTGGTTTCCAGACTCTTGACATTTTGGTTGGCCTCTTCTGCACACGTTTCAGATGTTAATATCCTTCTTAAATTGTGGTACCCAGAAATGGACACAGGACTCCAGGTGGCATGTGACTAAGGCAGAATAGAGCAGTACTATTATTTCCCTTGATCAGGACGCTAGACTTCTGTTGATGCAGCCTAGAATAGCAGTAGCTTTTTTTGCTGCTGCATCACTGTTGACTCATCTTAAGCTTGGGGTCCACCAAAACCCCTCAATCCTTTTCACATGTACTATGGGCAAGCCAAGTGTCCCCCAGTTATATTTGTGCAACTAGTTTTTACTGCCTTAGTAATAACAGGCATCCGCAAACTTCGGCCCTCCAGATGTTTTGTACTACAATTCCCATCTTCCCCGACCACTGGTCCTGTTAGCTAGGGATCATGGGAGTTGTAGGCCAAAACATCTGGAGGGCTGCAGTTTGAGGATGCCTGGTGTAGAACCTGACATTTGCCCCTATTGAAATTCATTTTGTGAGCTTGGGCCCAGTTCTCCAATCTGTTAAGGCCATATTGAATGTCAATTCTGTCTTCTGCGGCATTAGCGACCCTTCCCAGTTTGTTGTCATCTGCAGATTTGATGAGCATCCCCTCAATTCCTTCATCCAAGTCATAAAGACATTGAACAGCGGGTCCAGGACAGAACCCTGCAGAAACCCACATCTAACACTGTGATCACTAAAAGTCAGCATGGGTTTCTGAAAAATAGGTCATGTCAGACTAATCTGATCTCATTTTTTGACAGAATTACAAGCCTGGTAGATGAAGGGAACGCTGTGGATGTAGCCCATCTTGATTTCAGCAAGGCCTTTGACAAGGTGCCCCATGATATTCTTGTAAAGAAGCTGGTAAAATGCGAGCTACACAATGCTACCATTCAGTGGATTTGTAACTGGCTGACTGACCGAACCCAAAGGGTTCCTCTTCATCCTGGAGAGAAGTGACTAGTGGGGTGCCACAGGGTTCTGTCTTGGGCCCAGTCTTATTCAACATCAATAATAATAATAATAATAATAATAATAATTTATTATTTATACCCCGCCCATCTGGCTGGGCTTCCCCTGCCACTCTGGGCGGCTTCCAACAAACATTAAAATACATCAAATATCACAGATTAAAAACTTCCCTAAACAAGGCTACCTTTAGGTATTTTCTAAATGTCAGGTAGTTGTTTATCTCTCTGACCTCTGATGGGAGGGTGTTCCACAGGGCGGGTGCCACTACCGAGAAGGCCCTCTGCCTGGTTCCCTGTAGCTTTGCTTCTCACAGTGAGGGAACCGCCAAAAGGCCCTCGGCACTGGACCTCAGTGTCTGGGCAGAACGATGGGGCTGGAGACGCTCCTTCAGGTATACTGGACCGAGGCCGTTTAGGGCTTTAAAGGTCAGCACCAACACTTTGAATTGTGCTCGGAAACATACTGGGAGCCAATGTAGGTCTTTCAAGACCGATGTTATGTGGTCTCGGCGGCCGCTCCCAGTCACCAGTCTAGCTGCCGCATTCTGGATTAGTTGTAGTTTCCGGGTCACCTTTAAAGGTATCCCCACAAAGAGCGCATTGCAGTAATCCAAGCGGGAAATAACTAGAGCATGCACCACTTTGGCGAGACAGTCCACAGGCAGGTAGGGACTCAGCCTGCGTACCAGATGGAGCTGATAGACAGCTGCCCTGGACACAGAATTGACCTGTGCCTCCATGGACAGCTGGGTTTCCAAAATGACTCCCAGGCTGTGCACCTGGTCTTTCAGGGGTACAGTTACCCCGTTTAGGACCAGGGAGTCCTCCACACCTGCCCGCTTCCTGTCCCCCACAAACAGTACTTCTGTCTTGTCAGGATTCAATCTCAATCTGTTAGCCGCCATCCATCCTCCAACCGCCTCCAGGCACTCACACAGGACCTTCACCGCCTTCACTGGTTCTGATTTGAAAGAGAGGTAGAGCTGGGTATCATCCGCATACTGATGAACACCCAGCCCAAACCCCCTGATGATCTCTCCCAGTGGCTACATGTAGATGTTAAAAAGCCTGGGGGAGAGGACAGAACCCTGAGGCACCCCACAAGTGAGAGCCCAGGGGTCCGAACACTCATCCCCCCCCACCACTTTCTGAACACGGCCCAGGAGGAAGGAGCAGAACCACTGTATGACAGTGCCCCCAGCTCCCAACCCCTCTAGACGGTTCAGAAGGATGTTAAGGTTGATGGTGTCAAAAGCAGCTGAGAGATCCAGCAGAACTAGGAAACAGCTCTCACCTTTGTCCCTAGCCCGCCAGAGATCAGCAACCAGTGCGACCAAGGCAGTTTCAGTCCCATGATGAGGCCTGAATCCCGACTGGGAGGGATCCAAGTGGTCCGCTTCTTCCAGGCGTGCCTGGAGTTGTTCAGCAACCACTCGCTCAATCACCTTGCCCAAGAATGGTGAATTTGACACTGGGCGATAATTAGCCATATTTGCCGGGTCTAAATATGTCTTTTTAAGAAGCGGTTTAATGACCGCCTCTTTCAGCGGGTCTGGGAAGACTCCCTCACAGAGGGAAGCATTCACCACCCCGTGGAGCCCGTCGCCCAGCCCTTCCCGGTTCGCTTTTATTAGTCAGAATGGGCAAGGGTCAAGGAAACAGGTGGTCGGTTTCACTCGTCCAAGCAGCCTGTCCACATCTTCGGAGGTAACAGATTGGAATTGATCCCATAGAACACGACTAGGATGATTTGGATGATGGGCTTGAGGGCATCCTGAGTAAGTTTGCAGATGACACCAAATTGGGACGGGTGGCTAATACCCCAGAGGACAGGATCACACTTCAAAACAACCTTAACAAATTAGAGAACTGGGCCAAAGCAAACAAGATGAATTTTAAAAAGGAGAAATGTAAAGTACTACACTTGGGGGGGGGGGAATGCAAGGCACAAATACAGGATGGGAGACACCTAGCTTGAGAGCAGTACATGTAAAAAGGATCTAGGAGTCTTGGTAGACCACAAACTTGACATGAGTCAGCAATGTGATGCAGCAGCTATAAAAGCCAATGCAATTCTGGGCTGCATCAATAGGAGCATAGCATCTAGATCAAGGGAAGTAATAGTACCACCGTATTCTGCTCTGGTCAGACCTCACCTGGAATACTGTGTTCAGTTCTGGGCACCACAGTTCAAGAAGGATACTTACAAGCTGGAACGTGTCCAGGGGAGGGCAACCAAAATGGTCAAAGGCCTTGAAATGATGCCTTATGAGGAACGGCTTAGGGAGCTGGTTATGTTTAGCCTGGAGAAGAGAAGGTTAAGGGGTGATATGATAGCCATGTTCAAATATATAAAAGGATGCCATATAGAAGAGGGTGAAAGGTTGTTTTCTGCTGCTCCAGAGAAGTGGACACGAAGCAATGGATTCAAACTACAAGAAAGAAGATTCCACCTAAACATTAGGAAGAACTTCCTGACAGTGAGAGCTGTTCGGCAGTGGAATTTGCTGCCAAGGAGTGTGGTGGAGTCTCCTTCTTTGGAGGTCTTTAAGAGGAGGCTTGACGGCCATCTGTCAGGAATGCTTTGATGGTGTTTCCTGCTTGGCAGGGGGTTGGACTGGATGGCCCTTGTGGTCTCTTTCAACTCTATGATTCTAACATTTTTCCAGAATGATGAACCATTAGTGAACACTCCTTGGATTTGGTCAGGCACCCAGCTACAAATCCACCTAGAAGTTACCTCATCCAGCCCACATTTTACCATCTTCTCTGTGAGAATATCATTGGGAACCTTTGTCATAAGCCTTACTGCAATCAAGATGCACTATGTCCATGGCATTCCCCTGATCCACCAGACTTGTAACTATCAAAAAAAGAGAGAGATTAATCTGGCATTACTTCTTGAGAGTGCTCCCAGATCGACTGTTCTAGGACCTCTCCTATTATTGATGTCAAGTTAGTTGCCTGGGTTTTCCTACACACACACCCTCTTGAAGATGGGAACAACATTTGCCAGCTTCCAGTCTGCAAGGACCTCACCTGTTCTCCAAGAATTCTCAAAGATTATAGACAGAGTATCTTGGACTGCATCCACAAACTCCTTTAGTACCACTGGGTGCAGCTCATCAGGCCCTGAAGATTTGAATTCATTTAAAGTGTTCCCTTACTATATCTCTTCCTATCTGGGGCTGCAGGTCCCTCCTCCCATCATTTATTCTGTTATCTCCGGGTTGAACACTGCTTTCCTTCCAGCTTCTCTTTGTCAAAAGCATTTCTCTGTCCTCTGCACACAGAGGACCTTCTACTTGCTTGTTCTTCCTCTTGCTTCAAATATAGCCGAAGAAACATTTTAAAAATTATTTTTAACCTCTCTTGCAAGCCTGAGCTCATTCTGAGCTTTGGCCTGCCTGACCCTCTCCCTGCAACTGTTGGCTACTCATGTACACTCCTTCATGATTTCCCCTTTCTTCGTTTCTTATACATGCCTTTCTTAAATCTCAGCTTATCTGCAAGTTCCTAATGCTGCCACACTGGTTTCTCTCGAAGCCTCCCACTTTTCTTATGGGAATTGTCTGCATTTGTACCTTCAATAGTTCACTGTTAAGAAACACCCATCCCTTCTCTTTGAGTATTTCTGACCATAGTACCACACCCAGTAGTTCTTACAGCTTTTGGAATCAGCTTTTTTAAAAGTCTAAAGTGCATGTTTCAGCTTTCCCTTGCCCGTGTCCCAAGAGGACACAATTACTTCTTCCCAAGGTTCCCAGTAATTCCACTTTGTCAAATACAGTGGTACCTCGGGTTACAAACACCTTGGGTTACAAATACTTTGGGTTACAGACTCCGCTAACCTGGAATTAGTACCTCGGGTTAAGAACTTTACTGCAGGGTGAGAACAGAAATCGTGTGGCGGCAGCGGGAGGCCCCATTAGCTACCGGTAAAGTTAAGCTTAAGAACAGTTTCAGGTTAAGAACTGACCTCTGGAATGAATTAAGTTCGTAATCAGATGTACCACTGTAGTTTCTCCCTGTTGGTGAGGACCAGGTCCAAGATAGAATATGACCCCCCTCATTGCTTCTTCCACCTTCTGTGAAATGAAATCGTCAGTGAGGCAGTTGAGGAATGTGTTGGACTTTACATTCTTGGGAAGGAGAGAAATGGAGCAAAGGAGAATGGTGGAAGAGACACACCAGTATTGGTCTACTTTTCCTCCTGTCTGAGTGGCAGCATTTTGCAGCTCTGCCCTTAATAGAATGTAAAACAAAGGAAGGATGTTCATCCTAATAACCCTTCTCTAAACAGTCTACCTGTATGAACATAGCTTAAGTAAAATATTAGGGGCATAAGGCTGTTCTGTAATGTCACCCCAGTGTGATGGCAATATTTATTCAATTATAAAAAGTTGAATCAGAAAATTAGTGATTGCTTAATTGAACTATTTCCTTGTAAGTGGAATCAGTTCCCTGCAATTGGTCTTTGGAAATATTTTCAATTGAACCTGTAGATGGAGCTATATACTGGTGAAAAGCAATAGAGAGTTGGGAATCTGAAGTAGAAAAAAAATGCTTTCCTGTAAAGGGAGCCCTGACCATTAGGTCCAGTCATGACTGACTCTGGGATTGCGGCGCTCATCTCGCGTTATTGGCCGTGGGAGCTTCCAGGTCATGTGGCCAGCATGACAAAGCCGCTTCTGGTGAACCAGAGCAGCACACAGAAATGCAGTTTACCTTCCCATTTGGATCGGTACCTATTTATCTACTTGCACTTTGACGTGCTTTCAGACTGCTAGGTTGGCAGGAGCTGGGACCGAGCAACGGGAGCTCACCCCATCGTGGGGATTTGAACTGCCGACCTTCTGATTGGCAAGCCCTAGGCTCTGTGGTTTAAGCCTCTATTCCAGAAACTCAAGAGACTGGATAAGAAATTATAATGTTGCAAATGCATCTCTACAGCAGCTATTTTTTAAATCTTCAGGAGACCTCCATGAGAATCCACCCTTATATTGTTGATGATATGTTAGGGCACCAGTTCAGTTTGTTACCATTCTCCCAATCAGTTAATAAGAAAGAAGCTGCATTTGAAAATTATTGGTGGGGTGCCAACAGCATTGGGAATTAAATAGTTCTCTGTGGTACTAACTGCCAAGAGGCTGAAAATCATTCTTCCGATACTACCGTATTGTCTGAACTCAGCCATGTAACACAGTGCCCTCATCAAGGAGGATAACACAGTTGTTGGTATCTAATGACAGAGATCAAGGGCAAAATCAATGCAAACAATGGTTGTTGTGATGTAATGAATTAAATGTAATTATTTAAGCTCTCTGAAGGAAAGGTTATATAAACATTTCAACATACCACTGTATGAGAATTAACCAGGTTTGTCTAGCTACCTTAATCAAATTGGGAGAATCCCTTTCTCTCTTTGGGTGGATCTCTCAGATTATATAAAAATAGGTTGCATTTTGAAGACTGTGGTGCCTAGGACTCCATAGTAAAATACAATTTGTGCTCAAAACTCTATTTTATGCAAAGCGAGCTCAAAAAAAATATCTAGAGCCTTTTATGCTTCAATGCTTATATGGGCTGAGTTTGTCATTGCATAGGAGCAGGCACAGCCAAACCAAAGCATACAGCAGATTAGCCTCGTGGAGCAGGCTGCTTTTACATAATGCACAATTCCAGATTATTCATTGCTTATCACAAGGCTTCAGTGGGACATGGATGGTCCACGTGGTAGCAGGCAAGAACGCTGAAGAGCTGACATTCAAAGCCAAACTCTGTCCCCTGCCTTCTAAAGCTACTCTACCTTCTTGGGCCTCCAGCCAAATGCAAATCATTTGTTCCATGGGTGATCATGCTGAGATCCTCATACATTGCATGAAGCCTGCTACTGTGTGCTAATAGAAAATAGTTGTTCTCTATTTAGACCATAGAATAGAATCATAGAGACCACAAGGGCAAGGCAGGAAACACCATCAAAGCATTCCTGGCAGATGGCTGTCAAGCCTCCGCTTAAAGACCTCCAAAGAAGGAGACACCACCACACTCCTTGGCAGCAAATTCCACTGTCAAACAGCTCTTACTGTCAGGAAGTTCTTCCTAATGTTTAGGTGCAATCTTCTTTCTTGTATGCACAGAAGCATATGCACACAGAATGCTCGCGCATGTGCAGAAGCGCTCTATCGGCGCTACGCACAGAAGCATGCCTTCAGCAAGCAAATGACTTGGCGAACGAACCCCTCCACGGAACAGATTGCATTTGCAAACCGAGGTACCACTGTACTGTATTTATTTTTCCTGATTTGAACTATAAAATGGTGATTTTCTTGAGTCAAAATGAGAATATCCCTAAGCATTTTTTGGGGGGGGAAGCAGTGGAGATCAGAAATATACTTTATTGTTTGTTTAAAATTTGCTAAGTTTGAGATCATATGGGCAAACTGTCACAGGGACAGAATTTGATTATCTGGAAAATGAAGTAAAGCCTCTGAAATAAAGACTAACATTTCTTTCATTGGTACAAAGGCAAAAGGATGGATAGCAAATATAGGCCACACAGATAGTAAACAAGAAGATGTCCAAGAGAGCAAAAGCCACAGTCTGAGGATCAAAGTGGTGAAGATAAGCAGCCGTAGCTCAAACATTAACAATGAGTCAATATTTTACCTTGGTCTCATTAAAATTAAATGGGTGAAGTGCAACATCTAATTTGAAGGATGTTCAAATTTGAAAAGAGGGCAGGAGGCTGGAGGGGGAAAGAATGTGTTGCTCCATTCATCAAATGCTCACAATTTCTCTCTCTTGAAACACTTACTAATTCACATTTTTTAAAAATTCAACTATAATTCATCTGTAATTCAGTTGCCACTTTGGTAGTCTACTCAAATGCAAGTCCCACTGAGTTCAATGCCACTTGCCCCAAAGTAAATGTGTCCTGGGTCAGACTGCAAGATGTTTTTTGTTTATAAATGACAGTGAAAATGTAGTTTAAGAGAGTGTATTTTAATTTGAATTCCAATCAAGCTTATTTTAAAATTTTAAAAAAGAAAATGTAGGATTAAATGTAAACCAGTAACTTCCTAAGAGTAATAGAGATGATAGATTATATTTCCTTTGCAGGTTTCTTTAAAGTATCAGGGATGCATTAGCTAGGGCATCATGATTTAGGACAGGGCTAAGGAACCCCTTTCCAGCCTGGGGGCCACATTTCCTTTTGTTATCTATCATTTGATTTGTATCCTTGGTCTCAAAGAAGCCCATGGTAGCGAACAGCAAAACATTTAAACAATACAATTTAAAATAAAATACAAACACAATGGAGGGGTGTATTTCTATTAAAATTGTTTCTATATTTGCATCTATCCATACCAATTAGCATATATGCAGATACAAGTCCTCTTTTGCCCTCTTCCCCTCTACCTCTTTTTTGGAGATGCACAAGTAGCCTTCCTAGTGGACAATGTGCAACAGAAGCAGGCAATGTTTTGATCAGTCTTGATGGGGTAATAATGGTTTTGCTCTCAATTACTCCACCAAGAAGAGGCTGCAAAATTAGTCTAACTAGAAATCAATAAAGGACACAATCAACTTTCATCTCTTTTTGCTGTGTGCTGCTGAAACACTATAGTTTATTTAGATAAATTTTCCAAATAAGGTCCAAACTAGATGAAATTGAACAGTCTCCTGAGTTATGTTTTATTTCACTAAAATGCAGCTACAGAAGGCTATGAATCTGATCAGAGCAATGGTTAATAATCCCTTCCTACAGGTCATATTTCCATTAACTTACTTCCGCATATGCTTTCCCCACCCACTTTCCACAGCCGTATTTCAATTTTGTAGTAAAGGTTTAGAGATTAGCTGCACATCTCGTTTAATTTAGCACAAACTACTTTGTAATAAACCTTTGTTTGCCATGGCAAACACAGCGTTTGATTTGGCAATGAATACCTTCTTGCAACAGAGGTTATTTTTTCCTCATCCTTAGATGACTCAGCATACCTTGCATAAGAGGATGCTTGCACTTTGAGTAGGTTAAGGAAATGATTCAGTGTAAACACTACAGTATAAAAACAAATACAAATTAAAAAAATACAAATTAAATAATTGTTTAAAAAGAAGCTGCAGCCATGTGACCCTGGTAAGCAAGGCTTCGGCAGGGGCGGCAAGGGTGGGCGGGCAGCACACACACTGGGCTGCGCCTTCCTATTTCTCCTCAAGTGGCAAAATGGGCCAGGCTGCCCCTGCATGCATTATACCAGTAGGTATGGTACATAAGCAGTTTCATAAGGGTTGCAAGGGTAAAATATGTGGAAGAAGCTGCATATCAGAATCTTTCTGATTCATGTGGGTACAAATAATACTAAGACTACAAAACAAACCTTAGTTACGATCACAGTCAAGCTATACACAAACGTAACTGGCTATAATGAAAATTCATAAACTTATACCAGAAGGTTCAAAAAATTTTGTTGTTATGTGAATAAGAACAACATATATCAAAAGCGGAGGCACATCCCCAAACTTAAAGTGTTGATAAGGACTCAGTCCAAAATGAATGAGATAGTCAAAGAGTACCACAAAAGAAGGTGTGCAGCACCATACTCTTTGACTATCTCATTCATTTTGGACTGAGTCCTTATCAACACTTTAAGTTTGGGGATGTGCCTCCGCTTTTGATATATGTTGTTCTTATTCACATAACAACAACAAAATTTGAACCTTCTGGTATAAGTTTATGAATTTTCATTATAGCCAGTTACATTTGTGTATAGCTGGTACAAATAATACTGCCACACATAGCCTGCAAGGGACTATGAGACACTGGGCAGAGAGCTGAGGTAGGACTTCACCTCACAGCAGTTGGCAAGAGTGTGTTTGCTAAGAGTCTTGAGAATCTGATCAGGAGAGCTTTAAACTAGATCTTGAGGGGGAGGGATAAAACAATACGAATGGCAAAAGAGCACCTGGCACTGGGGGTAACAGCTTCATTGATGCACAGGAAAGTGAGGTGGTGTTCCAGAAACCTGCTAAAGGACAAGAAACTACAGGAAGGAAGCAGCTGCAAGGAACAATTCATGATTTCAGTTGTCTCTACACAAATGCACAGAGTATGGGAAACAAACAAGATGAACTGGAGCTTTTAATACAGGATGGCAAATACGACCTGGTAGGCATTACTGAAACCTGGTGGCATGAGACTCAAGACTGGAGTCTATGAATTGAGGGATATATTCCTGTTCAAAAGGAATAGACCAAACAGGAAGAGAGGAGGAGTAGCATTATATATAAAGGATGTGTACACTTGTTGATAAATCCATGACCTGGAGCATGAAAAGCAGATTGAGAGTATATGGGTAAAAATTGTAGGAGAGAGAAACAACAGTGACCTTATTGTGGGTGTCTGCTATAGACCGCCAAACCAAACTGAAGGAGAGAAATAACAATCATGGGAGACTTCAACTACCCCAATATCTGCTAGGACTCAAACTCTGCCAAGAGTGAAAGGTCTGACAAATTCCTCCATTGCCTCGCTGACAATTTCATTTCCCAGAAGGTGGAAGAACCAACAAGAGGTCATTTATCTAGGACATGGTTCTCACCAATAGGGAGGAACTGATTGATGAAGTGGAAGTGCTCAGAAACTTGGGTTTTAGGATTCAAAGGCAAGGGAAAACTGAATGTAATTGGACACGCACTCTGGCCAATTTAAAAAAGCTGAAGGAGCTACTGGGTGTGATCCTGTGGTCAGAAATACTCAGTCAGAAGGCAGTCCAAGAAGGATGGGAGTTTCTAAAAGGAGAAATTTTGAAGACCCAAACGCAGACTATACCAACAAGAAAGAAAAGTGGGAGGCATCTAAGGAAACAGGTGTGACTGCATAAGGAGCTTACAGATGAGCTGAGAGTTAAGAAGGGAATGTATAAAAAATGGAAGACAGGAGAAATCACAAAGAAGGAGTATACACAAGTAGCCAACAGTTGCAGGGGGAAAGTCAGGCCGGTTAAAGTAGAACAGACTCCCATGAGAGGTGGTGGACTCTCCTTCCTTTGAGGTTTTTAAACAGAGGTTGGAAGACCATCTGTCATGGATGCTTTAGCTGAGATTCCTGCATTGCAGGGGGTTGGACTAGATGACCCTAGGGGTCCCTTCCAACTCTATGATTCTATTATTCTATGTTACCCTTGGGAACTAGGAGTAAGTGTGAAATAAAAATGTCAATAAATACAAAATATAAAATACAGTCAAACCCCAGCTCCTGAACGGCTCTGTTTTCTAATGTTTTGGCTCCCGAACGCCAAAAAATCCCAAAAGTAAATGCTCCGGTTTTCGAACATTTTCCGGAAGCCGAACATCTGACGTGGCTTCTGCTTGAGTGTAGGATGCTCTTGCAACCAATTGGAAGCCGCACCTCGGTTGTTGAACATTTTGGAAGCTGAATGGGCTTCCAGAACAGGTTACGTTTGACTGTATATCATGTCCACCCTGGAGGTTTAGAGTAACAACACTTTCTCAACTCCATTAGATTCACAATTCTGTGAGAGAGGTTCCAATTATTGCTCAAGATGGACACCTGAGGGTAGCTATATATGGTGGAAATTACACAAGAGCAATTTTTATTGGGGCTACAGAATGCAGGAAGGGGAGTTTAGGCCAGAATTCACAGAATGATAATAGAACACTCCAAAAGGAGTTATATACTGTACCCTGTAGTAGTTCAGCAGGCTTTACAAACCTGTAGGCTTACTTGGTTTCTTACAACAGCACTCAAATCGTTTCACAACACTGTCTAAAAATAAAACGGCACATGAAAGATCCACCCGTAAGGAGTGAGTGACAAATATAAAGCCAAAACATATTCTGTCAAGTGAGTCCTCTCACATTTCACTCACATGCTTCTCTTTCCACTTCTAAATCCAATCCCTGAAGGTTCATGGAGTCCTCTCTTTGTAGAATCAGCTGCCAATGACATTCAGAAGCCAGCCTTGTAGGAAGCATGCTATCAGGTTAACTAAATAATGTTTGCAATAACTCTCTAGCTGCCGGAATTCATATCACTTAGTTTTCACATGTGCATACATGCTCTGTAAATATATAATCTACTGCTTTTCAAAATTAAGACAGCGTGATCAGTCACAGTTGGTGAAAGCAAGCCACCATTGGCTTTCTCCCCCAGTGAAACTTTTGATGCTTACATTTGTTGGTTTACTGGTTCTTTAAATCTTAAATGCTTTCAGATGATTGACAGACATTTCTTTGGAGGTCACTTGAGGGAATGGAGATCATCTGAGATCATATGATGAAGTCAGAGTTTTAAGATTCCAGTATTAAGCTCCAGCTTGACTCATATTTTGAGCTGGAGTTAAACCAGGTCTTATCAGCTTTCATCCTCAAAGAGAAACACAAACCAAATCAGGCATCTTGATTAATAGAATGCCAAAGCTTACAAAATGCTCAGCTAGCAATTTTGAGAGTTGCTGAAAGAGATGTGCAAAACTCCACTGTTAGAAATGAAACTGAAGCAATGGGTGAAAATTGTCAAAAGAAGGCCATGTCATGCTAAATGGAGAATAGTTAAATCAAAAGAGAAAAAGGAAGACGTAGAGAGTAAGAAAACACTTGTCTAATTATAGGGATAAGGGATGTATAAAGCAGGAATCGTAACTGGCTTCTTTTTTAAAAAAAATATATTTTTATTAATTTTTCCAATTAAAACCAATTATATCACATTCATTATTTCAAATTATACACATATATATCAATCAAACCGAATGTTATGCCAAATCATCTAAAGAAAATTTTTTTGGGTTCCCATGCTTCAAGAAATTGGGGCTTCCTCGCAACCGTCCACTGCCGTCTTTTTTCTAAAGTTCAAATCGTCTCTCTGAGTTCATAATAATCCAGATCTTTCCCTTACAGTCACATAGATGTTTTCCTCTTTCAACCGATTATTTCCCAGCTGCTGAGATAAATGTCAAACAAAGTTTCACAAATGTTCTTTCTCCTGTGTGAGTTAATCAGTCCAGCCTCCCCATAAATCTTCTTGGTCTGGAGCGTCCCTATTGCGTCGACTCTCAACACGAAGCAGCGCCATCTTAAAAAAACTCAAATCACTTTCGTTTTCTCTCATAGATTAACGATCTTTATAAAATTTACAGCTTTTCCAGGCAGAAGAACCAGACCTCACACCATGCATAGACTCTTGGTAAATTAATGGATCTCCTTGCCCTATAGCTGAACTTAGCTTCAGGTCGCTGCTCCAATTCAAAGTGCGTCACAACTCATAAATCCTCCGAACGCGTCCAGGCACTCCTCCCATCCAACTAGAGGGGGGCTTTTCTCGTCAACAACTCCTCATCTTCAAAAAATATGCTCAATAACAACAGTTTATAAAGTTCAACTCACACAGTCTTTTGCTTCTCTTTCACTCCAAACAAGCCAGGACATCACGTCTGGGAAGGTACGAAGTAACTCATATGAAAAAAAATAAAAAAGACTCGCTTCCCTTATCGCTCTGTCCCCATCAATTCTTCTTCCAGATGAAATACAGCCTTTAACTCCTCACCCTCAGCAGCATAGATTTCTCGGCAGTAAACAGCGCTTCTGCCCCTCCTTCTGAAGTATGTCCATAGATTTAAGCCTAATTATCTTCTTTAATCATGGAAATCCCCGCCATGCAGATTAGCGTCCGGGAGTCCTGGCCCTCATAAGTGCTTCAGCCCAAGCTCCCCCCACTCCATAAACAGTCGGAGTGGGTCTGGGGGCATCGCGGGCCAGCGGCCCCTCTCCGTAACCCCCGGAGAGGGTAGGGGGTTGCCATTTACTCCCCTAGCAACCGCCAAATTCCTTACGAAGGTCAGAGGGATGGAAAACAGGTCCGCCATTCCTGCAGGCGGAAACCGGAACTCAGGAATCGTAACTGGCTTCAGTGTCCAACCGATGATGACATTCTGTCCGGGTTATGAGATGAACTTTTATTTATTGTTAAATTATATATATAAAACCCACTTCCACACATTGAAAGGAAGAGCAAAATATGCACACTATGACAGGGAAAACAAAAGGGAGAGTTTTTTAATACAGCTTTGCAATTCTGTGCAAAACATATAAGGAGACCATCCAGTTTTAAGTTTGACAGAATCACATGTATTCTGTTATATTCTCCCCTCTGCAGGAAAAAAAAAACCCCTCATTGTTTTAAATAAGGGATGCCTTTGTTACATGGCTGTTTTCCTGTCCTCATGTTTTGAGAGCTATGGTAGGCAAGTGATACAGCTCTTTAGTTATCAAAACAGGTGTTATAGATTTCAGGGGGGAGACCCCCCTAAACCCTATAAATTAATGAATGCTAGGATTTTGATTATTTGGGATATAAAAGGAGAATGCAAGCTGCAGGGGAAGTCCTGGGCTAGCTTCTGCAATACAACCTGACTGACTTAGGCCACCAAAGAACAATGGGTGGCCATTTGCAATACAAGAGAACCCCCTTGCCCCTACCCTGAGGTGTGAACAGAGAAGTGTTTGAAAGGTGGCCAGAGTAACTATGTGCTTGAGTTGACAGGAAAAGGGAGTTTGGGAGCAAGGGTTGCTGGGAGGAGGGAGGAGGAAGAAGGTATGAGATCCATCTTGAGCGGGCTGGCTGTGGGGGTACAAGCCCCTCTTGAAAGGACCATGCTATAAGATCTGGACTCCCTCCAGGAGACTGAATGGATTCACCTACTCATTATAGGTGAATAAACCATATTTCTAAAAGCCACGACAGTCTCCATGTGTCTCCATTCTCCAAAGGATCACAGACTGCGTGTGCCTCATGGGCTCTTGCTACCACTCGGCAGAGAGAGGGCAGGCATCCAACTTTTGTAACAATAAGTATAAAATGTGGGGATACATAGTGCCCCACAATTTCTCTGCTTTACAAATTGCCAGTTAGACCTTTTTTAAAGGACTAAAAAGTATAAATATTTGTAGAACCTCATCTTAAAGCAGAACAATAATAATCTGCATTCCTCAAAAAGGAATAAAGAATGATATTTGGAAACTTACAAATGTAACATTATATTGAACACTTAAAGTTATAATTATTTAGTGTGTTAAACATTGTGGCTTGGAAACTATTTTTTGAAATTAACTTTCCTATCTTCCCCTTTTCTCTGCAGCCCTCCAACCTCACCCCTAATTCAGCCCAAATTAAACATGTGCTTAGCACACTCCTATTAAATAAACTGGAGTGCTTAATATCAGCGGGACATACCACATACTTAGTAAAGTATGTTTCTCGGTTAATATAATGTTATGAGTAGGGAGTACGGAGATTCTTCTAACTCCTGGATCCAGCATGTGTTAAAATGTAACCCAAGCTAGCTTCCTGTGTTGAGGTGATTGCCTGGTGATGGGGTATTAAGAGAAAAAAGGAACGGGGGGGGGGCTGTGGGCAAGCAAGATTGAAGTAGAGTTTGGGAGCTGTGATGTGAATTAGAGGAAAAGCAGCAAGCTGAAGAGAGATAGACAGAGCAATGTTTTATTTCTGTTTGAATCCAAGGCTGCAGTTATGGGAGAAATGGGTGTTAATGTTGATAATGCCCTCCATTGTAGGCAGAGGAGCCAACTCCTAGGTGCAAAGGGGCCAGCTTGATGGGCATTGCCATTCAAATGGTGTGCATGCAAAAAAAGGTAAAGGTAAAGGACCCCTGAACGGTTAAGTGGAGTTAAAGACGACTCTGGGATTGCGGTGCTCATGTCGCTTTAGGTTGAGGGAGCCGGTGTTTGTCCGCAGACAGCTTCTGGTTCATGTGGCCAGCATGACTAAACCACTTCTGGTGCAATGGGAGACTGTGATGGAAACCAGAGCGCACAAAAACACCGTTTACCTTCCTGCCACAGTGGTACCTATTTATCTACTTGCCAATCGCGGACTGTGGGTTGGGGGGGGGAGGCTCTTTCAGAGCTCTGCCAGCACTGGCGATCTCCGGCATTGAATGTGTTGGTCTCGTGTGGGGCACCAAGGAGAGCTTGGCTGTCTGGCTGGTGTACTGACCACCCAGCGCACCAGCAGCCGCCCTGTCAGGAGAAAGGGATGACAGAGGACAAGATGGTTGGACAGTGTTCTCGAAGCTACCAACATGAGTCTCACCAAACTGCGGGAGGCAGTGGAAGACAGGAGTGCCTGTCGTGCTCTGGTCCATGGGGTCACGAAGAGTCGGACACGACTAAACAGCAACAACATGCTGTAGTCAAATGGCAAGAACCCAACTTGTGAATCGTAGTTATGGCTGACTACAGCACATGGGGAGAAAGCAGGGAAGATACAGGCAACCTTTCATGACAGTCTTTTGAAAGCTGACAGCCAGTGCAGAATTTCTGCACTAATCACAGGACATTGGTCACTTCAGCACATTTTATTTCATAATTTATTTAATAAAATATATACACTCCTTGACTGTAAAACCACCTTTAAACATCACACTAGAAGTTAAGAATTGGGGTGGATATTAAACTAGCAAATTAGTGCAATTTTACCCACCCATGTAGTTTATAACACAACATTCCTTCTCACAAAAGATTATCTGCCTGATCCAGTCCAGGAAACTCACACACTCTATCCTCATCGAATGCAAATTCTCCTTGTAGCTCCTATGCCATTTATTATTGACATTAGCATAGTATTTTCATTGCCTAGCAACAGCAGATGGTTTACACAACACCAGTTTGCTGTATATTTATAGATATGTAATGATGATACATACTATAACTGCTGCAGGTAGCTGTGCTAAATTAAGAGTTTCAATTTGCCTTGTTTCAATCTTATGCTGTGTAACCTTATTTATTGTCAGTGTTTGACTCACAATATCATCACTGGTTATCACCAACAAACTATATTATAGAGGAAGGGCCATCCATCTGAAGTGTTTGGTATCTTGCTGGAATCCTGAGAATCTGAACTGGTAGTTTAAGAAGGCTTTCAATACAATTTCCTTAAGAAACAGGCTGATGATATGAGTGGAATTCAGTTGATGCCTTGTAAATATGGATACCTCCACTTAACTGCAGAGGAGGTAGGGGTCCCCCAACTCCCTGGAGTTCATTTGGGAGTGGGCAACTGGGGATTTCATGTGGAACCAGCAACCTTCCCCTCCCCTCTGATTTCCCCTTCCCTCTTTACTGCTTCGGCTCTCAAATACCTTTGTCACATGACACCCTCAACCCCTTTTGTTAGAAGACACTTCTGCTGGATGAGAACTCCTTCTGTTAGTGCAAGGGCACAGACTGGATTCTACCCTAGGAACCCATAATGCTAAATAGGATGGTAACCACACAACCAAGCACCTGATTTTCCACTGGCTGCTGCTGTGAGCTTGTGATCTCCATGGCATGGGGTGTGTGTGAGAAAAAACCTTGCCTGTGAATGTTGGATGGGTGCCTGCCTGCTGTAGAGCCAAGAGGTCGAAGTACAGCAACAAATACTTTATGGCAGTTGCAACAGGCAGTTCTTTTGTCTAGTCTATGTGCTCAGTAAGGGTTGCTGGGAGTGACTGAGAGAAAGAGTGCTACCACCTCAGTGTGATTCTATTCCACATACCCTAGCTTCATACCTGCCAAGTTGCTGTCAGAGAAATAACAGACTGGAAATAGCAGACTGGAAGTAGCGCTGCCGCCATTTTGGAACTGGGCGGAGCATGCTCAGAAGTGACTTTTGGTGCTGCTTTGCCCAGTTCCAAAATGGCCGCTGCGCCAGAAGTCGCACTGCATCCATTTTGGAACTGGGCAAAGCAGCATCAAAAGTCGCTTCTGAGCATGCTCTGCCCAGTCCAAAATGGCCGTCACGCCAGAATAAACCGGGGGAAAACAAAAAAAAATCTGTTTTCTCAGCTAGGAACAGCTGGAAAAACGGGGATTTCCCGGGGAAAACGGGAGACTTGGCAGCTATGCCTAGCTTCCCTTCCCCCTCCTTTGGTGGTCCCCTAATTGTCCACATATGAAGTGTTAATGGTTGGGAATAAAATGTAATCACTCAGTCTTTATCCATCTAGCACCCTTGATTATTGCTTGTTCGGCTCCACGTGCACTAGCTCTGATGCAATGATGACAAATGGGGTCAGCATTATTTGGCAGTAGGTGGTGTGGTGTCCTTGGCATTCACCAACAAAGTTGGCTGTGATCCATGGGTGTAGCCAGGATTTATTTTAGGAGGTGGCAGGCTTTATGCCGTGGGGGCAGAACTGAGTTACCTGTGACACAACTGGTCAGTTAGCTAAGTATTTTTATATATTTACTTTATTTAAGGGACCACGCCCATGCTGTGATCCATATTCTTTTAACTGGCACCCGGTGGGAGCTCACCAGGCTTCGTGGGAATTTTTTTGGCCGGTTGTTGTTGTTTAGTCGTTTAGCCGTGTCCGACTCTTCGTGACCCCATGGACCATAGCACGCCAGGCACTCCTGTCTTGCACTGCCTCCCGTAGTTTGGTCAAACTCATGTTCGTAGCTTCGAGAACACTGTCCAACCATCTTGTCCTCTGTCGTCCCCTTCTCCTAGTGCCCTCAATCTTTCCCAACATCAGGGTCTTTTCCAAGGATTCTTCTCTTCTCATGAGGTGGCCAAAGTATTGGAGCCTCAGCTTCACGATCTGTCCTTCCAGGGAGCACTCAGGGCTGATTTCCTTAAGAATTGATAGGTTTGATCTTCTAGCAGTCCATGGGACTCTCAAGAGTCTCCTCCAGCACCATAATTCAAAAGCATCAATTCTTCGGCGATCAGCCTTCTTTATGGTCCAGCTCTCACTTCCATACATCACTACTGGGAAAACCATAGCTTTAACTACCGTGTTTCCCCCTTTTTAAGACACCGTCTTATTCTTTTTTTTACTCAAAAAAACCCACGGTGTCTTATTTTCAGGGGATGTCTTGTACCTTAAGGCCTCCTCAGAGGGGCCAGGCAGCTGGCTCGGGGTGCTGCTGGGCGCTCTGTGCGGTGCTGCTGCAGCAGCCGGTTCCAAGCACCAAGGCAGCAGGCTGCTGGCTCAGTGCTCCGCCTGGTGCTGCTGGGCGTTTCGAGCGCTCGGCGCTGCGGAGCGCTCCGCTCTGCAGCCGCCGGTTCCGGTGGCGGGGCGGCCGGCAAAAAATTAAAAATTAAAGAGGCCAGGCCGCTGTGCTCCTGTAAAAAAAAACCCATGCTCCTGTAATAAGGGATCAAAGTAGGAACGAGAAGCACATAAGGAGCTGGAAAACGCGTGGGACAAAGATCCTGACTTGATCACAGCATCCCCCCGGTGAAATCAGGCTGGGGGAGAGGGGATCCCATCAGGAGGATCGAGCGATCCTAGGGAACCCGATCGAAGCGGCAGGAAAAGGAAGGCAGGATCCATCGGGCGGGAAGTGAGGCGGCGCTAGGACCCGGCGGCTCCTTTGTTTGGGGCGGGCGGGGTGAGGGAGGGGGCGAGGGAGGAGGGGAGGCGAGGGAGGGAGGGAGGAAGCTCGATGGCGGCGGCGGCAGCAGAAACGGCGACGGAGGGTCCCCTGCTTCCCGCCGCCGCCTGCCGCCACCTCCGGGCCCGCGGGCAGGGCGGGCGCGCTCACCTGTCTCGGCTGCGGTCGGCCCGGCCCTCTCCACCCAGGCGCTCCAGCTCTGCCCCGCGAAGTCATCGAGATTCGGCAGCCGCCGATCCACAGCAGCCATTGCTGCTGCTGCTACCACCGCCGCGCATCCACGCACCGCCATCACCGCACGGGAACGCGCAGCCCTCCCCGCTGGCCGCGCTCCGCTCTGCAGCCGCCGGTTCCGGTGGCGGGGCGGCCGGCAAATAAATAATAATAAAGAGGCCAGGCCGCTGCGCTCTGCCCGGCGCTGCGGAGCGCTCTGCTCTGCAGCCGCCGGTTCCGGTGGCGGGGCGGCAGGCTGCCTCGGGCAGGCAAAAAAAAAGAGAGGCCAGGCTGCTGGCGCGGGCGCTCCAGGCGTTCGCTGCTGCAGCAGCAGCCGGTTCCAGGCCCCTCTGGCTGGCTGGGTCCCGCTGGCTGGCTGGGGCGCTCGACGGTCTCGTTCTACACGGCATGGAGGTATGCCTTATTTTCGGGGGGTGTCTTATGTTTCACTAATGCTAAAAAATGCTGCCATGGCTTACTCTCTGACTACGTATTAAAAAAGGGGAAACACGGTATACGGACCTTTGTCGGCAAGGTGATGTCTCTGCTTTTTAAGATGCTGTCTAAGTTTGTCATTGCTTTTCTCCCAAGAAGCAGGCGTCTTTTAATTTCGTGACTGCTGTCACCATCTGCAGTGATCAAGGAGCCCAAGAAAGTAAAATCTCTCACTGCCTCCATTTCTTCCCCTTCTATTTGCCAGGAGGTGATGGGACCAGTGGCCATGATCTTGGTTTTTTTGATGTTCAGCTTCAGACCATATTTTGCGCTCTCCTCTTTCACCCTAATTAAAAGGTTCTTTAATTCCTCCTCACTTTCTGCCATCAAGGTTGTGTCATCTGCATATCTGAGGTTGTTGATATTTCTTCCGGCAATCTTAATTCCTGCTTGGGATTCATCTAGTCCAGCCTTTCGCATGATGAATTCTGCATATAAGTTAAATAAGCAGGGAGACAATATACAACCTTGTCGTACTCCTTTCCCAATTTTGAACCAATCAGTTGTTCCATATCCAGTTCTAACTGTAGCTTCTTGTCCCACATAGAGATTTCTCAGGAGACAGATGAGGTGATCAGGCACTCCCATTTCTTTAAGAACTTGCCATAGTTTGCTGTGGTCGACACAGTCAAAGGCTTTTGCATAGTCAATGAAGCAGAAGTAGACGTTTTTCTGGAACTCTCTAGCTTTCTCCATAATCCAGCGCATGTTTGCTATTTGGTCTCTGGTTCCTCTGCCCTTTCGAAATCCAGCTTGCACTTCTGGGAGTTCTCGGTCCACATACTGCCTAAGCCTGCCTTGTAGAATTTTAAGCATAACCTTGCTAGCGTGTGAAATGAGCGCAATTGTGCGGTAGTTGGAGCATTCTTTGGCACTGCCCTTCTTTGGAATTGGGATGTAGACTGATCTTCTCCAATCCTCTGGCCATTGCTGAGTTTTCCAAACTTGCTGGCATATTGGGTGTAGCACCTTAACAGCATCATCTTTTAAAATTTTAAATAGTTCAGCTGGAATATCATCACTTCCACTGGCTTTGTTATTAGCAGTGCTTTCTAAGGCCCATTTGACCTCACTCTCCAAGATGTCTGGCTCAAGGTCAGCAACCACACTACCTGGGGTGTGCGAGACCTCCATATCTTTCTGGTATAATTCCTCTGTGTATTCTTGCCACCTCTTCTTGATGTCTTCTGCTTCTGTTAGGTCCTTACCACTTTTGTCCTTGATTATGGTAATCTTTGTACGAAATGTTCCTTTCATATCTCCAATTTTCTTGAACAGATCTCTGGTTTTCCCCATTCTATTGTTTTCCTCTATTTCTTTGCATTGCTCATTTAAGAAGACCCTCTTATCTCTCCTTGCTGTTTTTTGGAAATCTGCATTCAGTTTCCTGTATCTTTCCCTATCTCCCTTGCATTTTGCTTGCCTCCTCTCCTCCGCTATTCGTAAGGCCTCGTTGGACAGCCATTTTGCCTTCTTGCATTTCCTTTTCCTTGGGATGGTTTTCGTTGCTGCCTCCTGTATAATGTTACGAGCCTCCATCCATAGTTCTTCAGGCACTCTGTCCACCAAATCTAAATCCTTAAACCTGTTCCTCACTTCCACTGTGTATTCATAAGGGATTTGATTCAGATTGTATCTTACTGGCCCAGTGGTTTTTCCTACTTTCTTCAGTTTAAGCTGGAATTTTGCTATAAGAAGCTGATGATCTGAGTTACAGTCAGCTCCAGGTCTTGTTTTTGCTGACTGTATAGAGCTTCTCCATCTTTGGCTGCAGAGAATATAATCAATCTGATTTCGATGCTGCCCATTTGGTGATATCCATGTGTAGAGTCGTCTCTTGTGTTGTTGGAAGAGAGTGTTTGTGATGACCAGCTTGTTCTCTTGACAGAACTCTATTAGCCTTTGCCCTGCTTCATTTTGAACTCCAAGGCCAAACTTGCCAGTTGTTCCTTTTATCTCTTGATTCCCTACTTTAGCATTCCAATCCCCTGTAATGAGAAGAACATCCTTCTTTGGTGTCATTTCTAGAAGGTGTTGTAGGTCTTCATAGAATTGGTCAATTTCACTTTCTTCAGCACCGGTAGTTGGTGCATAAACTTGGATTACTGTGATGTTAAAAGGTCTGCCTTGGATTCGTATCGAGATCATTCTGTCATTTTTGAGATTGCATCCCATTACAGCTTTCACCACTCTTTTGTTGACTATGAGGGCCACTCCATTTCTTCTACAGGATTCTTGCCCACAGTAGTAGATATGATAGTCACCCAAACTGAATTCACCCATTCCCTTCCATTTTAGTTCACTGATGCCCAGGATGTCGATATTTATTCTTGTCATCTCATTTTTGACCACATCCAGCTTACCTCTATTCATGGTTCTTACATTCCAGGTTCCTATGCAATATTTTTCTTTACAGCATCGGACTTTCCTTTCGCTTCCAGGCATATCCGCAACTGAGCGTCCTTTCGGCTTTGGCCCGGCCGCTTCATCAGCTCTGAATCTACTTGTACTTGTCCTCCGCTCTTCCTCAGTAGCATGTTGGACGCCTTCCGACCTGAGGGGCTCATCTTCCAGCGTCATAACTTTTATATGCCTGTTGTCTTTGTCCATGGAGTTTTCTTGGCAGGGATACTGGAGTGGCTTGCCAGTTCCTTCTCCAGGTGGATCACGTTTAGTCAAAACTCTCCACTATGACCTGTCCATCTTGGGTGGCCCTGCATGGCATAGCTCATAGCTTCTCTGAGTTATTCAAGCCCCTTCGCCACGACAAGGCATTGATCCATGAAGGGGTTTGGCCGGTAGTAACCTAATTTTTCCTCTGTGCAGCAGACACTACCAAAAACTTCTTTGCTAAACCAGTACAGTTTCCCTTGTGTACCAAAGGGAGAATTATAGTAATTGGAATTTCATTTTGACTTGGATGGGAAGGTATGCCACCTCTTCTGTTGGCATAACAATACAGTGATGTGTGTGCTGGATTCTTCCTAAACTCATGCCTTTTCCTCTGACACCTTTATTCGGTCCACTCTTGCTCCATAAAGAATTCAGTGGATAACTGGTTGAAATTATTATAATTATTTATTTGTTACATTTATAACCTACTTTTCCTCCAAGGAGCTCTGGGTAGTGTTTCTGGTTCTCCCCACCTCATATAATCCTACAACAGCCCTGTGAGGATTGTTAGGCTGAGAGACTGTGACTGGTCCAAGGTGAGCTTTATGACCGAGTGGGGATTTGAACCCTATTCTCCCATGTCCTAGTACAACACTCTAACTCACACTTTCTCACTCTATTGGTGAGTGAAACTTTCTGGGTTAGTTTGGAATTGGGCTCAGCTAACGAAAATGTTACCCTCTAAAGTCAGAAAATAGATTGGTTATTTCCAAGCCCAGTTCTATGCCCCTTTTAGACCTTGTGGTTTCAATGAAGATTATTGGCTCCAAATACCTTTCCCAGCTCCCCATGAAATCCATCCAACCTCTGTTGTCTTTCAGTGTAAAGGCAGGATATAAAGGTAACAGATGGGATTGATCAAGATATTCCCCTTTCTCTTAAGGATATCCAAATGTCACCATTTTAACATGAAATATAATGTCACATATTTACCGTATGTTAACAGGGAAATACTGCTGAGTTGCTTATAAAAATTGTTATATATTGGTGTATATAGTTTTCCCTCAGGTTCTTGGCAGTTGTTTTAGGAGGGAACTTTAGGAGGGATCTTTGAATTATGTTTTGTTACATTGTTTGAGCCAGCCTCTATAAAAGCAGGCCAGCTCAGCAATCTGCTCAGTTCTGTTCCAGCCTCCAAATAAAGAGCTGCTTTGAAGAATCGATGTGTCGTCTACTCATCTACTCCATATTGACTTTTCCCAGAAAAGTCTGTAAACATGAATACAGGTCTGTACACACAAATATTAATTACATCAGCCTCTGAAAGTTTGACCACAGACTTGAAGCAAAACAGAACACTGTTCATAAAGTGTTTGCTAAGTGTTTGCTAAGTCTACAGTGCAAACAAGCAGAAGACACTTCTAATTCTTCCTGTGTCTCCAGGCCACAAATAATCTATGTTGGCCTTGTAAATGCATAAACAAAATTTATTTATATTTTTTTAATTTAATGTGCTTTCCTGGACACAATCATTGTGAAGTGCTGATACTGGAAGTAACATAGCGGGAAGAAATATTTTGAGTGTGGTACTTTCAAATAATTGCCTATGCTGAGTTGTAAAATTAGACCTGGAAGTGCTACCTAACACATTATAGCACCAATAGGACTCATCCTTTGGATTTACAAAGGCTCTTCTTTACACATACAAAAGTTTGAGGATCTGCCCTATTCTCTAGGCCAGGATAACATTTTGAAGTAACATTTTGAATTATATAACTTTTAGAAGATATCTGAAGGCTGTCTTCAGATTGGGAAGTTTTTAATGTTTAATGCTTGTTATGCTTTATATATTCTGTAATCCGCCCAGTGTGGCTGGTGAAACCCAGCCAGATGAGCAGGGTGTTGTTGTTGTTTTTCCAAAAAGTGGACCAAAAATGCAGACTTGCATAAAATTAGCAATGTACAAATGTATAAGTGCACATGTAGAAATAATAATTATAATTTAAACAGAAATCCAATATATCTTACCATAGTGGAGAAGACTGTGACCAGGTGCTCTTTGTGCCTGCTCAGACTATTGACAGATAAGTTCAGGGTTCCTGTTCTCCCTCCCTATGGCTCTATACAGTATCTTTAAAGAGGACTCGGACCATAAAGCCTTTATTTTGAAGTTCTCTATTTGAAGATCCAGTCTGGAAACCAAGCCTTATGAAGTGGTAGGACTCCCTTATAAAGCAGTAGACCAGGCTTCCTTAACCTTGGCCCTCCAGATGTTTTTGGCCTACAACTCCCATGATCCCTATCTAGCAGGACCAGTGGTCAGGGGTGATGGGAAATGTAGTCTCAAAACATCTGGAGGGCCGAGGTTGAGGAAGCCTGCAGTAAACTCTCCTTCATGGGAGTTTTGAAGCAGAGGTTGGATGGCTGTCATGAATGTTTTAGTTGAAATTCCTGCATTGAAGGGAGGTGGACTAGATGATCCTCAGAGTTCGCCCCAACTCTAAAATTCCGTGACTCTGTGACTTTTTTATTTGGGTTTCTTTTCTTTTCTTTTGGGTGAACCTATAACATTTACATTTTCTGCTGAGAGCATAAGAAGACCCCATGACAGATCATAGGGGATTATTTACCATTGAGGAAGGAGATCCCCTGGTTTACAGGAGGGATCTAGTCTGTGGCCATGTTTCATTTGGAAGGGATTAAGTCCAGGGGATTCCTTTTGTTTTATTTCTAAGGTGCTAATGAAATAGGGACTAGCACCCACCCCTTGGGGCAGGGGTATCTCCTGTTCGCCACAAGAGAAAGAAGGAATTAAAGTGGGAGAAAGGGGGGAAAGAGGGTGACAGAAAGAGATATGGGGGCCCTGCCCACTGTTGCCTCCACTCATGACTGACTTTTCAAATAGATCCATTTCCACTACAGATAAAAGTTTGTTGGTTTTGCAACTGAGCATGCAATACATTTTCTAGGCTTTGGTGGGGGTGGGGGTGGTTTCATGCCATCAATGTAGTTTTTGCTGAATTTGCTGTGCAATCTTGAACCATTTCTAATGTTAATAAATACCGGTAGCTGAAAGGCTTCACCTATTACTCTGTAGCCCAGATGCATTGGATAGGTTTCACTGAGCGCAAGTTACAATGAATTTTTCATCTCTCCCAGATGACTGAAAGAATACATTAATGGCCTAACAGCTGAGTGGAGCCTGCAGGCTGTTTGCCCCCTTTCACACACAAACACACCCACACCTTGGCACCCCATGTCATATACAAGCCAGGTCCTAGTTTCTGCTTTTTCCATAGGTATTCAACATGCCAAATAATCAGTTGCAACATGGGCGTACCCAGGATCAAAACTAGGGGGGGCAAGGGGAGGGGCCAAGGCACGGAAGGGGAGGGGCCACAAAGTGGGCGGGGAAAGTGCAGTCAGAGGCGCCGGGCTGATGGGCAGAGGCGGAGCACAGCCCGACAGAGCGCACCGTGGCGCGACCTCCCTCCAGCTGGGAGATTGAGAGAGAGAGAGAGAGAAAGAGAGATCTGGAACCGCGCAGACGCCCCTCTCTCCTTGCGACCCTGTTCTCAGCAACTGCCGACCCCTGCACGGTTTTGCATGCGGGCAGATGACGGAGCCAAGCTCCTCCCGCTGCCTCGCGATGGCCCAATCGAAAAGACCCTGGCCAAAGGCGGGCGCCTTTGTCACAGAGAGGAAAGCTGGGGAGGCGCCGGCAATAGTGCAGCCGCCGCTGCGCCAGGAAAGGGGGCAGCAAGGCAGGAGTTCGCCAGGGCAGGAAGGCCCCCCTGCCGCGCTCCCTGGTTCCCCGCCGTGCATGGCTTTGCCTGAGGGCGTGACGGGGAGCTGGAGGGAGAGCGCGGCGCGACGGGCGGGAACGGCGAACTCGCGCTCCGCTGGGCTGTGCCCCTCCCTAGAAGCAGGGCTGGTGGGCGGAGACAGAGCCCAGCCCAGCGGAGCGCGAGTTTGGCGTTCCCGCCCGCCGCGCTCTCTGGTTTCCCGCCGCGCTTGGCCTTGCCTGAGGGCGTGACGGGGAGCTGGAGGGAGGGCGCAGCGTGGCGGGCGGGAACGGCGAACTCGCACTCCGCCGGGCTGTGCCCCTCCCTAGAAGCAGGGCTGGTGGGCGGAGACAGAGCCCAGCCCAGCCCAGCGGAGCGCGAGTTCAGCGTTCCCGCCCGCCGCACCGCGCTCTCTGGTTCCCCGCCGCGCTTGGCCTTGCCTGAGGGCGTGACGGGGAGCTGGAGGGAGGGCGCAGCGCGGCGGGCGGGAACGGCGAACTCGCGCTCCGCTGGGCTGTGCCCCTCCCTAGAAGCAGGGCTGGTGGGCGGAGACAGAGCCCAGCCCAGCGGAGCGCGAGTTTGGCGTTCCCGCCCGCCGCGCTCTCTGGTTCCCCGCCGCGCTTGGCCTTGCCTGAGGGCGTGACAGGGAGCTGGAGGGAGGGCGCAGCGTGGCGGGCGGGAACGGCGAACTCGCGCTCCGCCGGGCTGTGCCCCTCCCTAGAAGCAGGGCTGGTGGGCGGAGACAGAGCCCAGCCCAGCGGAGCGCGAGTTCAGCGTTCCCGCCTGCCGCACCGCGCTCTCTGGTTCCCCGCCGCGCTTGGCCTTGCCTGAGGGCGTGACGGGGAGCTGGAGGGAGGGCGCAGCGCGGCGGGCGGGAACGGCGAACTCGCGCTCCGCTGGGCTGTGCCCCTCCCTAGAAGCAGGGCTGGTGGGCGGAGACAGAGCCCAGCCCAGCGGAGCGCGAGTTCAGCGTTCCCGCCCGCCGCGCCGCGCTCCCTGGTTCCCCGCCATGCTTGGCCTTGCCTGAGGGGGGGGGCAGCTGGCTTCTAGAGTAGGGCAGCTGCCCTAACTTGCCCCGTGGTGGGTACGCCCTTGAGTTGCAATTAAGTGCCTTTTCTAAATAAACTTCTGCCTCACTTTATTTTTGTTTCAGTTGCCTCAACTAAAAACACTGAGGCCAGTAGAGACATTTTTTTTAAAAGAATGCTACTCCTTGGTCTATGCCTACTGTATACTCTGGTTTTGTTGAACAAACATCTCCCTGAGGAAGAAAAAAATATTTTGTTCTGCAAATACGGACTTCATTGACATTGCTAGTCCATGAATGAGTTCATTTCCAATGAGTTCATTTCTGAGAAATGGCTCCGCCTTCCCTGCTAGTACTCCCAAGTACTTTAGTGCCACGTTCTTCATGCTTCTTACTCTCCCTGTCCTCAAGCTGAATTATTTGCACTTACTCAGAGATTTGTCCATTTGTTATCCCAAAAAAGAATTTACTTACATAAATTGAAAAGTGTACTGAACAGAAAAGTGACTTCATCAAAAATGGCTCTTCATCTATGGCAGTTATATTCTCCACACTCACTTGCCCATGTAGTTTACTGCAGAAACAACACAATTTCAACACTTCACCTCAGGGGTGGGAAAATACAGCCTTCCAGTTTTTCTAATCCATCCCAGACCATGTCCCCTCTCCCTGGGGATAGCCTGTTACCAAACTCACTGTCCTTGAGTGTCCTGTCACAAACCAGGCTGCTGTGGTCACCTGTGCAACATTAAAAGCACAGCTGTCCCCTTCATTGCCCACATACACTGCTCTTGATGCTCTCTGTGGCTTCCTCTTCCTACTATGATTTCACGGCCAACCCCCCCCCCCGAATTACAATTCCTAGCACTCTTAGCAAACTACAATTCGCATAAATTTTTGGAGGATGTGCTTTAAATTATGTTGTGTCCACAGTCTAAGTGGATGGGTTAGACAGCCATGTTACTGTATTTGTTCTGAACCAGGAAGACAACAAGGTTTAAATTATAATGTAGCCAGAGACTTGGTGTATTGTAAGAATACTAGTGGATGGGTTATTAGAAGAATGAGTTTAACAAACCCAAAGTATTTTGCACACTGAAGGTAAAATCATATGCTTCACTGCACCAGCTGAGTAAGAAAGAATTGCAACCAAGAGTGTCCTTGAATTGGCACAACATTACACCACAGTAGCACAACAAAGTAGAACTTGCATTGTTCATGCTGATTTACAAATTCGATTTTATTTACTTTTAGCTGCTCTTAAGTGAATTTGTGCATTGCTATGTCCTGTATCCCACCCTGGCCTCTAATGTTATTCTTCCTAAAGAAACAATGGATAAATATTGTGACAGAACACAATCCTATGCAGTTCTAATGCAGATGCTCTCCTAACATATCAGTTCTTGGGAGAGTGTAATGTTGAAATCACACCTTTTCAATATACAAAATAATCTTCCCTCCATTTACATGGTATGCTGAAAGTGCTTGCTTCATAGCCGTTGATGGGTGTTGGGTATTAACTACTGGAATTTATGACACACACCACTTGCTTGGGTTGTGGCTAAGAATGGCAGTTTGATAGTATGTTGCCCCCAACAACATCCAACATACCATCTCAGATCTATTTAATTGCTCATCTTCTAACATTGTGTATGCCATCAAATGCCAACAGTGTCCTTCAGCTCTCTATATTGGACAAACAGGCCAAACCCTACGCCAAAGGATAAATGGACATAAATCTGACATCAGGAATCACAAGACAGAGAAACCAGTAGGAGAACACTTCAGTCTCCCAGGACATTCTATACAAGATCTCAAAGTAGCTGTCTTATTACAGAAGAATTTCAGAAATAGACTGGAAAGAGAAGTTGCTGAACTGCAACTTATTACCAAGCTTAAAACCATGGAGAGACCTGGTCTGAATAAAGACATTGGGTTCTTATCTCATTCTACATGATAAAGCTATCTTTAGCCATCTCACCACTTGCTTTTTCCTGTAAGACCAATTGCAGTCATTAACAGTTGTCAACAGCTATCAGTCAGTCAATCACCCTTTCCCACCACCCTTCTGAGTAATACCCCTCCCCACCCTCTCACTATATATAAGTGTCTGGTGACTTCTGTTTCAGTGTATCTGAAGAAGTGTGCACACACACAAAAGCTCATACCAATGACAAACTTAGTTGGTCTCTAAGGTGCTGCTGGAATGAATTTTTTTTATTGACGTGTATGTCTAGTTTCACAAGGGAAAATGATACAAATGATACCTGCAGCCTCCTACCCTACTTTTGTCAATGATTGTCTTGGAGGAAAAGTTTTACTGTTTCTATGTAGTACTATTGAAAACTGTCATAAAAGGCCCTGGGGAGGGGAGTTTTTAAGTATCAGAGGAATGCTGCTGTGCTGATTGACAATAGATAGATAAATACTTAAACTGCCATGGGTATTTTTAGCATCCTCATTTCTTCCACCTACTTTTGGTTCTCCCCCACCTCCAGATTCCTAAAAACTTTGCATAAAAAGGTATGTACGGTCAAGTATACAGATCTGACAAACCAAACCGCCCCCCTGGTCTTTCCAGTTCACTTCTGTTATATAGAAAACTAGCTGGCCCTGCCACGCGTTGCTGTGGCTCATCCCTGTGATTTCCTCCACCCTGTGCTGAACCATGACGTATCCCCACCCCACCCCCGGCTTATCCCTGTGATACGCCCCCTCTCTGTCCCGACCCATGATGCATCCCACCGCCTTCTCCCCCCCCACCCCCGGCTCATCCCTGTGAGTGGTCCCACCATGTCCTGACCTATCCCGTCCCCTCCTCCCCCAACCCCCACCCAGGTGAGTCAGTACCTCCATTCGGCCTAGTCGGTAAAGGCTTCGGCCTAGTATGTAAACGGGAGCCAAGGTGCTGTTGACCAGTGTAGCCACTGCTAGAGGGCGCTGGTTCGTAACCTGGTTCTTTTCCCAGCATGCAATTTTGGCTGAGTGGTGCATTCTGGAACAGGGTTTATTTGGGGTTTTACCTGGTGGAGGTGTGACATCTGTCTTAGCAAACTTTCCTATATCCTTCAGACATTCACACGTGATGTGTCAAAATTACACCTCAATCGGTCAAGCGGTTTTGGTGAAAAGTGGAAACACGCCCACATGCCCTTTTTACATTTTTATATTAAGATTGCCGGAAGAAATATCAACAACCTCAGATATGCAGATGACACAACCTTGATGGCAGAAAGTGAGGAGGAATTAAAGAACCTTTTAATGAGGGTGAAAGAGGAGAGCGCAAAATATGGTCTGAAGCTCAACATAAAAAAAAACAAGATCATGGCCACTGGTCCCATCACCTCCTGGCAAATAGAAGGGGAAGAAATGGAGGCAGTGAGAGATTTTTACTTTATTGGGCTCCTTGATCACTGCAGATGGTGACAGGAGTCACGAAATTAAAAGACGCCTGCTTATTGGGAGAAAAGCAGTGACAAACCTAGACAACATCTTAAAAAGCAGAGACATCACCTTGCCTACAAAGGTCCGTATAGTTAAAGCTATGGTTTTCCCAGTAGTGATGTATGGAAGTGAGAGCTGGACCATAAAGAAGGCTGATCGCCGAAGAATTGATGCTTTTGAATTATGGTGCTGAAGGAGACTCTTGAAAGTCCCATGGACTGCAAGAAGATCAAACCTATCCATTCTGAAGGAAACCAGCCCTGAGTGCTCACTGGAAGGACAGATCGTGAAGCTGAGGCTCCAATACTTTGGCCACCTCATGAGAAGAGAAGACTCCCTGGAAAAGACCCTGATGTTGGGAAAGATTGAGGGCACTAGGAGAAGGGGACGACAGAGGACGAGATGGTTGGACAGTGTTCTCGAAGCTACGAACATGAGTTTGACCAAACTGCGGGAGGCAGTGGAAGACAGGAGTGCCTGGCGTGCTATGGTCCATGCGGTCACGAAGAGTCGGACACAACTAAACGACTAAATAACAACAAATATATAGAAGATTGTGATGTTTTCTTTTCTATGTTCAACAATCTGTAATCATCATCTGTAACTTTTATTGACTGCCTTAAGTACTGATTCTCCACCCGCTTCATATTCTAGACTTTTTCCCACTTTGCATGGACTAGCTAATAATAATAATAATAATAATAATAATAATAATAATAATAATAATTTATACCCCACCCATCTGGCTGGGTTTCCCCAGCCGCTCTGGGCAGCTTCCAACATCCCTAAACAGTGTTATATAACTAGATAGTGGTGTTATAAAATAGGATTATAAAACAGAGCACAGAACTTTTATACACACATACACCCCCCCACATATATATATACCGTACATACACACACAATACTTTTTCCATTTCACAACTTGCACATTCAAATGTGAAACCTTGAATAGCATTTGGCTTTCCTTTAATTATTAATCACCACACTTTATGGTAAGGGTAATGGATTCTGGATCATTCAAGCGACTTGGATATAAATGGTTAGCTGCTTGCTTCTGAGTGTTCCTTGACACTATTTTTAGTCTGCAAGAATGATGTTCTCAGAGATTCCTCAAATAATAACTCAGGAATATAAAATAAAATTTATGTACTGAGATGAAAGACAATGCTTGTACATGAAGCTGTTAAATGCCAAAGAATTAAAGAACTTTTAAAAATACAAATAGTACAATGCCACTGGCAACTTCACAGCACTAGGTTTAGTTCTGTAGTTCGTAACTTTCTTACTTTTCAAGGCCTCCTGCTTGAGTCTCTCTCTGACTGTCTGTCTGTCTGTCTGTGTGTGGAATTTACCAGGAGCAGGCGCACCTATTCTCGCACCCATGCACCTCCTTAACACACTTAATTATACAAATCTTCCCTTGTCTTGAAAATGGTGCCTGAAGCTAATGAGGTGGATTCCTCTTTTACTGAAGTTCCTCCAGATTCCTGGAGTTCCTTCTCTGGGGCTCTTAAACCATGTTAGGGCCCAATGTGACCTTTGTAAACGATGCCTGCAAAGCTTTCCTTATTTTCTCATGACCGATTCACATGACCTTTTCAAATACATTTATGCTAACCTATGCTGACTCTTCCATAGATTTGCACATATCAATATAAGGTAAAGGTACCCCTGACCATTAGATCCAGTCGCGGACAACTTTGGGGTTGCGGCGTTCATCTTGCTCTATAGGCCAAGGGAGCCGGCGTTTGTCTGCAGACAGCTTCCGGGTCATGTGGCCAGCATGACTGAGCTGCTTCTGGCGAACCAGAGCAGTTCACAAAAACACCGTTTACCTTCCTGCCAGAGCGGTACCTGTTTATCTACTTGCATTTGCCGTGCTTTTGAACTGCTAGGTTGGCAGGAGCAGGGACCGAACAACGGGAGCTCACCCCATCGTGGGGATTCGAACCGCCGACCTTCTGATCGGCAAGCCCTAGGGCTCTGTGGTTTAGACCACAGCGCCACCCTATTCACAGCATGTCCAGAGAGGAAGTCAACTGATTGGGGGGGGGGGAGTGTTGAAAAGTGAATTCCCACAGCATGTATTGAATCCCAAAGTGGCTATGTATTGAATAAGATGTGTGCAAATCTACTGGGAAAAAGCAAATGTGTCTTCTGAACTGAAAGTGGTAAATCAATCAATCAATCAAAACCTTTACAGTATTGGCATCATCCACAAACATGGTGATAAATTACCTGTTTTATTTATCTTTTACTGTCTATTCATATAAGAATCTGTGTAGATTTAATTACAGAATTGGTGCTGGAATAAGGAACAAAACATGAACAAGGTGTCAGACAAGTTGCAAGCTGGCATATAGGACAAATTTCTCCACTCTGTTTATGTTTTTTTGGCGTACTTCGCCTCCATGCAATAAATCTGCTATGAAAGCAGAAGATGCCTCAGTCACAGGCCTTCTGGATCTAATATTAAGGCAGGCTACATTTTAACATGTATTTGTTACGAAACTGTATTTGTTATTCTCTTAATTAATAAATATACTATATACCTCTTCGAGATCGCTGCAGCAAGGCAAAACAGATGCACACATAATGAATCTAGCTCTCTGGGAGCTATTACATCCAAATATAATTGCTAAGTAAACACTGTAATGTTCTACTCCTCCCTTTAAAGCCTCCCTCAATGGAACTTCTTCTCTCATCAGGCAAGATCCCAAAATGATGTGATCAAGTAGACTGGCCAAAAGAACAGGCATAAACAATTTGTCATATGTCCATTCTCTGAATAGTAATGTTTTATCAGGGATGAAATTAGAGGGCATATTCACACAATCCTAAATTACAGAATCAATACAGTGCACATGGGAATGGCTGCTTCAGGCTACAATGTGGAAAATATGGGTTTACAAACATGCTGCATCACCGTGACTTAATGAAACACGCTTGGGGTTATTAGAAACATCTGCTACAACCCACTTTACTACAGTTTAGTGCAGAGATGAGGGAACCTGTAGCCCTCCAGGTATAGTTGGATTACAACTCCCATAATTCCTTTACTGACCATGCTAATTGGGATGGGTGGGAGGGCCACAACTTCCCCCATCCCTGCTACGGTGTCAGATAAAGGAATCATAACCAGGTAGGCACATACGTTTTGCTGAAGCTTTGCAGATTAAATAATGCTGCCAGAATTTTCAGATGAGGGTTAAGAAGACACAGGAATCACAGAAAGTTGAGGACAACCGAGCATTGATTGAAGAAGGAAATTTCTGGAGTAGAAAATTGGCCAGCTCGTCTCTAAAAGCTTGCCCCGAGTATCAGTCCAGAGGTTCACACCCTTTAGTGCCCTTTGGCACCACTCAAAGGTGACACGCAATACCACTAATCCCCCTGAACCTCAGCTACTGATGCTGGGCTTCAATATCAATTAGGTGTGACTTAGAACTTAATAGCCCTCATAGGTTTTTCTCATACGTGGCAGAGCTCTACATCCAAGGGGAGCCTATATGCATGGAAGAGACTCTTCTACAGATGTAACCAGTGCTTTTTTCTTTAAAAAAAATGTTTAGGGCTACTCTCATTTTGACTCAAGAAAACCACCATTTATAGTTTATAGGGTGGTGCTGTGGGTTAAACCACTGAGCCTAGGGCTTGCTGATCAGAAGGTCGGCGGTTCGAATCCCTGTGACGGGGTAAGCTCCCGTTGCTTGGTCCCAGCTCCTGCCAACCTAGCAGTTCGAAAGCACGTCAAAATGCAAGTAGATAAATACAGCGGGAAGGTAAACGGCGTTTCTGTGTGCTGCTCTGGTTTGCCAGAAGTGGCTTTGTCATGCTGGCCACATGACCTGGAAGCTACGGTATACGCCGGCTCCCTCGGCCAATAATGCGAGATGAGCGCGCAACCCCAGAGTTGGTCACGACTGGACCTAATGGTCAGGGGTTCCTTTACCTTTACCTTATAGTTCAAATTGGGAAAAATAAATACAGTAAATGGGAAAAAGTACAAAGATTCACAGAAATTTTATGGGCTTGCATTCCCCTGCTTCTGCCAAGGAAGAAGCACAGGATGTAATCACAACACATGGAGAACAGGGGCACCATGATGGGGATGCGGCTAGTGAGGGTGGCTCCGTTTTCCTGCTTGGTGCAATTATTACAGTGGTACCTCAGTTTGCAAACGCAATCCGTTCCGCGGAGGCGTTCACTCACCGAGGCATTCGATCGCTGAAGGCATGATTCTGCGCACGCGCGAAACGCTGATAGAGTGCTTCTGTGCACACACACGCATCCGACGCTGTGGAACCCGGATGTAAACACTTCCAGGTCCGTGGCGTTCGTAAACGGAGGTAGGCGTAAACTGAGGTTCCACTGTATTGTTATGAGAGCTACATGTCGGAAAAGGACTACTGTATTGTCCTGGGAAGAGAGTTACCCGGCCAAGGCTTAGATTTTAGGCTCTTCTGCCCAGCCTCTGCAGGACTGGGGGATCTGGTTTAGATATCTGCCCTTGGAGATGGACTGAATGACTTTCCTGAATAGAATTTACCAGTTCATTTGTTTATAAGAAAGTTGTAACCTGCTCTACAATAGGAAAGAACCATATCAGGGTAGCATTTAAATCCCTACAAACAATCTAAAAAATAAATAACAGCAAAAATAAAAAGGGGAAAAACAGTAGAGGCACACACAGAGAGAGAGGGGGGGGAGGTTTTTTTTTTTTTTAGCAAAGCCTGCTTAAAAACAATTCAGCTGCCATTTTGAAAGACTTGGGGAAAATAAAAAGACCAGAAAGACATATGATCAGGTGCCAGGTGAGCCTCCCTGGGGAATGAGTTTCATAAACAGGACTTCACAATGGAGTAAGCCCTCAACTCTTGCCATCTGTCTAAACTCAGTAGGTGGAGAGACCCAGAAGAGCCAGTCCTTCTAGTACCATGCAGGCCTGTGTGCTCTGCGAGTGCGGCTTTCTCCCAATTGAAGTGCAGAGTGTTTGAGGACCGGGACATTCGCAGGGAAACCAAAATGCTTGTTTATAAATCTACTGTACTACCAACCTTACTATATGCTTGTGAAACATGGACCACTTATAAACGCGATCTCTAACTCCTCGAAAGATTCCACCAACAGTGTGTCCGAAATTTTTTACACATCACTTGGGAAGACAGGCAAACTAATATCAGTGTACTGGAAGAAGCAAAGATCACCAGTGTTGAAGCAATAATTCTTCAACATCAACTTCGTTGGACTGGTCATGTTGTGCGGATGCCTGATGATCGTCTTCCAAAGCAACTATTCTATTCCGAACTTAAAAATGGAAAGCGTAATGCTGGTGGTTTAAAGACTGTCTCAAGGCAAATCTTAAAAAATGTAGTATAAACACTGACAACTGGGAAACACTGGCCTGCGAGTGCTCCAGTTGGAGAACAGCCTTTACCAAAGATGTCATGGGCTTTGAAGAAACTCGCTCAGGACGCGAGGGAGAAACGTGCTAAGAGGAAGGCACGCTTGGCAAATCCACACCGTGATCAACTCCCGCCTGGAAACCAATGTCCCCACTGTGGAAGGACGTGTGGATCTAGATTTGGCCTCCACAGTCAATTACGGACCCATTATTAAAACTTTATGGAAGACAGTCTTACTCAGCTACGAGTGATCGCCAAAGAAGACACAGCACTTTAAGGTAAGTACCACGTGTCTGGATTGTGCTAGGAAACATACCAGTAACACAGTTTCATGACTGGTAGATGTTCTCTAAAGTTGGTTTCATTTAGCTGAAGTCTAAACTCCTGAGGCACCTTCAAAAGTAGGCCCATATTACTGTGGTCAGGCATTCTCTGTTCAGGAAGGATTGTTGCTGTTGCAACGGCCTTAGCTGATGGAAGGTGCTACGTGCCGCAAAGGCCTCTTGGACCACCAATTACAAAGCTGGATCCATCAGTAAACCCAGTGATTTTATAATGAATTGAAACATTAATTATTGGTTTTAAACAAATAGGAATGCTGCCATTTAATTTGATCCTAAACCTTTAATGAAATTTTAAAACACTACAACATATCATTAAATATTAGCATTGGATCGGGACTGTTTTAAGAAACTGTCCATTCTTCTTGGTCACATATACAGAAAAAATAAATAAATTTACACCTCTTCTGAAGCAAAGCATGAAGTGGGGGACATGGCAAGAGGTTTAGAGATCTTTTAACTGTCATTGCAAAACCCAAAATATATTTTTTGCAGTAAGAGTTGTTGTCCAACACAAAGATTGCTGCAACATAGCACTGCCCAAGAACATCATAAATATATTGTGTGGTAATATTATGAATAGCTTTTAGGTCTCATAAATAAGACATTCCAGTTATTTTAGTGAGTAGACTAAGACACAAGGAGAGCAGTTCTGGACTACGTTTTACTGCCAAAGAGAAAGGGAGAGAAAAGGCTTTCAGAAGAGACAAATCTTGCATAAGCACAACCTGGCTTGCAGACTTGTCCCTCTCTCTCATCTACTCTACTACCGGTAATAGCAGCCCGGCTACATTAGGACACTTGCCAGGAAGCTAAAGAAACCTGTCGATAAACCTGTGCATAGAATTGCTACCTAAAAGCCTTACTCCTTAAGGGTTGCAACCTTAATTTTTTTAAATGTTGCTTTATTGCAGGGGTCAGCAAACTTTTCCAGCAGGGGGCCGGTCCACTGTCCCTCAGACCTCATGGGGGGCCGGACTATATTTTTTGGGGGGGGAAATGAATGAATTCCTATGCCCCACAAATAACCCAGAGATGCATTTTAAATAAAAGGACACATTCTACTCATGTAAAAACATGCTGGTTCCTGGACCGTCCGTGGGCTGGATTTAGAAGGCAATTGGGCCGCATCCGGCCCCTAGTTTGGGGGATCCCTGCTTTATTGTATATGGTTCATTGCATTACATCATCAATATGTGGATGACATTTAGCTAAGTTTTTCCTTTCTATCAGGGTCCCATGAAGCAATGTTGGATCAGTGTCTGGAAGCTGTGATGGGCTGGATCAGGGGTGGAACAAGCGGGGGGCAGGGGGGCGGGCCGCCCCGGGCACTGCCCTGGAGGGGGTGCCACTCGGGGCTGCCATCAGAGGCCCCAAGGCCGTGCGTCACGGAGCCTGCTGAGGGCTGGGCCTGGCCTTTAGTAGTGCCCCCCCCCCCCGGTAAGGGTTGCGTTGCTGTTGCCGCTCTAGCATTGGGATCCAGGTGTTGGAGCGGCAGCGGTGGCAAACCACTCTGTAGTGCTTTTGCTCCTCACTGCTCTCCCTGAGCAGGAGGAAGCAAAAGCACTATGGGGCAGTTTGCCGCCGCTCTAGGATCGTGATCCGGGTGCTGGAGCAGCGGCAGCAAACCGCCCCGTAGTGCAATGCATGCGTCACGACGGACGCCCCGCCCTGGGCTGGATTGTAAACATTATTGTATTCTTTAAAGTACTGTTGTCTTCTCTTTTTGTAAACCGTTTTGAGGGTTTTTAAAAAAATAATCAAGCGGTGTATAAATTTTGTGACACCAATAATAAACAATAATTCATTTGTTTCATAACATTTATATACAGTACACAGCTTGACTGTAAAGCAAACAAACCCTCCTCCAAGACAGGAGAATCAATTTAAAAAAAAATCACAAACCTGCTGTAAAACATTACAAAAATTAAAATACCGAAAAAGATTAAAATCACCTCAACTTTCTAAGCTTACCCTAAACAAAAAAATTTTTTTTAGCTGGCGCCGAAAGAAGGAAAAGCCAAGGCGCCTGTCTCTGAATAAAACAATTTTATAACGGCTGGCAACCCCTCACTCGCACCTCCACACGGGGGGAAACACTCGTGGGGTCTTTTTTCGCTCCTTAACGCAAAAGCCACGTCAGCAAAAACGTCCCCGCCGAGAAGCTGCTCGCTTTTGCAGCGAACCGAAGGCCGCTGAGCGCCGAAACGCCCGCCCCCCTCGCTTCCCCTGCTTTCTGATTGGCGGCGTCGGCAAGGAGCAGGCTGCGCTGCTCTTCAAGGTCTTCGGAGAGGGCGCTTCCGTATGCGCTGACGAAACCGAGGGGCCGGGAGGCCGGAGAAGGAGGCCGCGCTGTTGTTTTGCCTCAGCGGCTGCTTGCGCAGCTACTCCTCGTCCTCCTCCAACCCCTTGCTGGAGCCCTGAGCTTCTTATGAAACACGCCGTTGAGATATATAGTATAGATAAGATAAATATATTTTCACAACCACAAGCAGTGCCTCCCCCCGCCCTCGCCCCCACCCTGAGGAAATAGGTAAAACAACTTAAAAATGGCGGGAAAGGAGGTAACGAATATCTAGTGGCTTAGAAAAGAGCGGGGTCGGTCGGGGAGGGAGGGGGTCGCCGCCGCCGCCATTGCCCCTCCGTGGATGGAGCCTCCCCGTCACGCAGTTCACGTCTTCGGGGGAGGAGGAGGCTGGCGGCATGGGGTGGGTGGGTTGTGCCTGCAATGGCTGGTTTGTCTGCCGCTACGAAGACCGAGGCGGCGCCTTGGGCGGCCCGAAGGAGGGTTTGGGTGGGTGGGAGGGATTTGGGGAGATGGGGGCTGGGTTGGGACCGGGAAGCAGCCTCGGGGAAAATACGAGGCGGGGGCGCGAGGGTGGGTCCTTTCCGCCTCCTCCTGTTGCAGCGGCTGCTGCGTCCCTCCCTCCACCGCCATTTCCCCTTCTCATGGTGGCTGCTATTTGTGAGGCTGTTGGCTGGCACCCTTCTGTATGGGGGGACACGAGAAGAGGGCGCCATAGATCTGTGTGTGTGTGTGTGTGTGCTTGTCTGGTGTCTGGTGTGACTCCCCGCAGCAGCCATCTCTTCCTTTGCCCAGGCGCCCGTAGAGGTGGGCTTTTAATGTTCTGCCACGAGAAACTCCTCCTGCTGGAGAACGGCGCCGCCAAAGAACATCGTTCTTCATGTTCCAAGTAATTCGGGGGGGGGGCGCGTTGGTGTCCCTCAATTATGGCGATGGACGGGTTATGCTTGCCCGTGGGGAAAACGCCTCTCCCACCCTGAAACGCACAACAGCACCCCTGCCACACACACACTTGTGCCGTCTTCTGCAGCTTCTATAAGTACAGATGGTTGAAGTGAGCGGAGTCTTACTGTCGCCCCCCCCGCAACCACCACCTCTTTTGGGTTATTCCGGTTGTGTTTCCTTTTGTGTATGTGGGGTGCCAGAGAAAATGGGCATATCTGCGTTCTGCTGAGCCATTGTGAGGAAGGAACTGCGCACCGCGTAGGAGGAAGCCGGTGTGTTTGCCCCATCTCAGCAAAGCCCGCCTGTGGTAGTTTCGCATAAGCTTTTCAGTCGATCCTAAAATTCAGGACACGTGGCCACTACCTCTTATTGTAAAACAATGCCAACCTCTGCATGCACGTCTCTCTATATCTGCGGGGTGTGCGCCTGAGTAAAATAAAAGACAAAAAAAAGATAAAATGTCCGTCCAACTCCTCTAGGATATATAGGAGGGAGAGGGGAGCTGGACGGACATTTTATCTTTTTTTGGGGGGGGGGGTCCTTGTATTTTACTCAGGCGCACACCCCGCAGATTCTAATAGCGCAACTCCTATCCAGGGAAGCAGGGTGGTAGCTTAATGGGACAAGAGCAGCTGCTGAGGAGTAAACGCATCGCATTTTGTAAAAAGCAGGTTTACTAATCGAGGATTTCACTTGAAACTGGGGGGGGGGGGGCCAGAAAGGAGGAGTTACCGGGCATCCATGCCTATTCCTCACCCACCCACCCGTTGGTACCCGGAGAAGAAGAGTTGAGCCCCGTAAATTCAAATCAGCCCTTCTGAATAGGGAAAGGGGCGCGAGGTCGGCTTCGAGGGAGGTGCTCCTTGCTCGAATCCGGATCCGGAATGGGAGATGCCCCCTAGGGGGCCCGCGCCGCTTGGAAGCAGCCTGCAGCGAATTGCCGCGAATCAGGGAGACTCGGGAAGCTCCGTGAGCCGCCCCGGCCCTTCAGCGGCGGGGGAAAGGGGAGGGCGAAAGGGTGGTGAGACACAGTTTTAGGCCCGCCTTTTTCATTGAGGAAATTTAAATTCTTGTGGTTTTCCCCTCTTAACCAACTTGCCCTATTCATTTATTTCCGAGGGCAGATGTAGGGAAGGATCAGGGGGAAATCGGACAAGACAGGAAATTTACGTGAAAATTCATTTAGCGGTTTTTTGCGGAGGAGTGGGGTAGTTTATTTTTGGTTTTTAATGTATATATATATATTAACCCATTATCGATGCTTTTAAACTGAGATATACACGAAGCAGGGCGGCAAGGACAAACAACATCAATCTCCCAAACCTTCCAATTTTTCCGAGCGTTTCTTGTAATTTTTCTGGGGAGAAGCGTGTCTTAAATATTTTCTATATTTATAAAACAAGAGTACCCCCCTTAAAGCTCTAAAATGTCGTCGTTTGCAAAAGGTAGGAACTACTTAGTTTTCATTTAAAGCTGCATGATGCCCGGGGTTGTGTGTGTTTTTTTAATAAAACATTTCTATTTTTCACAAGCAGAGGCTGCAGAAATGCAGTGGTGATAATGTTAAAGGGAGGGGGTATTGAAAGGGAGTATCACTTGGGTTAATTAAGCATATCTTCTAGTTGTTGATCGGGTGACAGAGGAGCATTGCCGGTTTCTCTCAGCTGATTCTTTTAGCTTGTGTGAGAGAGTATGTAGGCTTTCTTTTGCTCTTCTTTAAATACATAACATTGCAAAACCGGACTGAAGTGCTCTTAATCTGGCAAATTGCAGGTGGTGTCTGTAACTCTGTCCGTCCAGATTTGCCTGGCCTTTCTGTCGACAACAGTCAGTGGTCTTTAAACCTACATGTCTTGTGGTTTGGTGTAATAGTTTCTGGTGAATTATACAGCATGAGATTTTTCTCGTAAGTTATGGCTGTGTCATTCCACGGGTTCTGTGTAAGTGGTTTGATTCTCGGAGACTTCTATTGCGAAATTGGGAAAAGTCCATAAGAAGGCGTTTCAGGAAGCCTGATGACTGATACATTTATTTTCTTTGAAGAAAAGGATTCTTGCAACAGTGTGATAATTTTAAATTAAAAGTTTTTTGTGCCCTTTTGTATGCCAGAAAAATTGACCTACAGTACTTGGAGAAAACAGATCAGGTTTTCAGTACTTGTGTGTAAGTTGTGCAGAATACAGTACTTTGAACTGAG
This sequence comes from Zootoca vivipara, assembly GCF_965207765.1. Classification (NCBI taxonomy): domain Eukaryota; kingdom Metazoa; phylum Chordata; class Lepidosauria; order Squamata; family Lacertidae; genus Zootoca; species Zootoca vivipara. The sequence goes on from NC_142586.1 coordinate 2,754,955, forward strand.
ATAATATATAAAAAGTCAAGTATTAATAATATTGATTATATTGGGGGGGGGGGATTCTGTAGAATATATAGTATACCAGTGCAGTATGATTATGTCTTGCCTGTAGGCAGACTAATAAGAGCTAAGAGCAAGGTTGATTGAACCTGAAAGTCATCTATCTACCTACAGCAAGTCAACTCTGTGCAACAAGGGACTATGAAATGTTCTCCTTATGTGTGCTATTGCACTTTTAAAGCCCAATACTGGAGGAGGCCATTTTGTGTATAAAAAGAGGAGGTTGCTTATGTTTCTCAAAGTGTCAGTTTTATTAGGTTAAAGGTAAATTTAATTGCCTTATTGGAATCTAAACAGTTGTGATTTTAGCATACATTTAAACACTTCGAAATGTCCCCTTCTATGCTTACAACCTGACATGGTATTTCCCAGCCTGCTGGAGATTTCTACCGGTACCACTATGAGTAGAAGCTGAGGAGTTTACGCATAACAGCTTCCTATTTTCTTTTGCTCAAATGGTTTGTAACTGTATGCTTGGATGAAATTGCTTCATGGTATGTCAGAATTTATTCCCTTAAATGCAGAATGGGTATAGTAGAATACAGTACATAAAATGTTGTGAGCTAATTTTAAGAAGGCTAAAATGTAGACTATATAGACTAAGTGTTGGCAAAAGAAAATAAGCATGATCTGTAGGGAACAGTGTATACTGTTCTCCCATTATATTTGAAAGATAATTGCTATTTAACATTAAATTACTACAGCATATTGTTTAAAAAGAAGGTACTGTAACAGGCAATGGCCTACACATGACACTTGTGCTGTGTGCCTTGATTCTTTAGCCAGTAAAGTATTCTTAAAACCTGTGTGTTACCGGCTGCATAAATATATGTACAGTATTAAAAAAATCCCTCCTTGAGGCTACTTTGCTCTATGGTAATACCTGTTACCAACATGAGTCTGACCAAACTGTGGGAGGCAGTGGAAGACAGGGGTGCCTGGTGTGCTCTGGTCCATGGGGTCACAAAGAGTGACAACAACGACGACAATACCTGTTAACATTTCTATAAACTAGTTTTTAAAAAGAAACTGTAACCATGACTCCTTTCTGTGTTGTGAGTTTGTACTGTATATCATATTCTATTCAAGCAAGCCAGGTTTGGTCCGAACTTTTGCTGAAAATATACTTAAGGTATTAAATCTCCATCTATGATAGCATACTATTTTTCTTGTTTTTTGTTTTGTTTTTAGGACTACTGTTTTATTTCAAGTTTCATACTTAAGGATTATTTTAAGCATTTAGGCCAAGTAATTTGATGGACCGACTGTTAGCTATTAAAACTCAGCTGCACACTTGGATTTAATATTTATTCAGGCAGATAATTGGTAGATGGGTGAAAAAGAATTTAGGATTTTACCCTTACAGTATTCATATGATAAAATACCATCAATTCCAAGGGGGAAAGAATGACTAAACTAAATTGCATAGCAAAAACTACATGATGCCAGAACTGTTGTCCTAAATCCCAAGAAGTGTGCAGGTATGGTTTTCATTGTAACATAAAACATTTGGTATGGTGCTTTAAAAGATCAGTCTCCAAAGTTAAGTGCTTATAAGACTACAATCCAATGCATTCCTAGTCCCAAAGAGGTCCCATTGAATTCAGTGGAAATTGTCTTGAAATAAAAATCAATAGGAATGGAATATCCTTTTGATTTTAGTGAAGCAGAGCTAATTGCATGTTTAACCCTCCTACTGAAATGAATGAGACCTTGGCTGGATCTTGCCTAGTCTTCCTTTAAATTCAATATTCACAGCCAGATTATAACACTTAATTTTTACATGAGCAATTTATTTGGACAGATTATTGGGCCTTAGCTCACATAAGCATGATTTCCAACTGTTTAACCAAACCCTTCTTACTGAATTTAACCCTAATATAAATTTGGGATGTGTTAATAAGAGTACAGTATTGCTAGAAAAAGAGAGAAACCATCTTTGTTCTTGCACTTAACATTTAAATGGCACTTGCCTAACGATCACACTCTTCCTGACTCATCACATTGTTAATCAACAACTGTCTCTGAATTGTTTAAGAAGGTATATAATTGGTGATTTTTTTAGCCAGGGCATTTGGGTATCCCCTAGTTCGTCTTGTATTTCTTATGTTAATATTTGTTTATTTTTGTAGAAGTCTGTTAGGCAGTATAAGCCTTTGGTTTGCCAGGTTCGAGTAGTAAAATCAGCAACTAGGCCCTTGACAACCTTCGAAAACCTAACAACAAAGGGATGGTATCTGCAGTATACAAAATACTACTCCAAAATCCCCCCCCCTAGATGTAATAAAAAAAATGGGGGAATGACATAGGCTATGGGATTAAACCCACCCAATGGACCAGAGGCTCCAATACTTTGGCCACCTCATGAGAAGAGAAGAATCCTTGGAAAAGACCTTGATGTTGGGAAAGATGGAGGGCACTAGGAGAAGGGGACGACAGAGGACAAGATGGTTGGACAGTGTTCTCGAAGCTACGAACATGAGTTCGACCAAACTGCGGGAGGCAGTGGAAGACAGGAGTGCCTGGCGTGCTATGGTCCATGGGGTCACGAAGAGTCGGACACAACTAAACGACTAAACAACAACAACAATGGACCAGAATGTGGTCTAAACCTCCTTTCAAATCCATCAGCAAAAAGAAAAGAACTCAATCTGAAACTCACAGGTGGTACCTAACAACACAGAAACCAATGCTATAACGCCCAGGAACCTCACCAAAATGCTGGAGAGGATGCACCTCCATAGGCACATACCACCACATGTGGTGAGAATGTCCTAAAATCCAACTCTTCTGGACATCAATCATACAAGAAATATGCAAAATAACTAAGCAAGTATTAGAAGTCACCCCAGAACGCCCTACTAAACATCTTCCAAGACAATAATGCCCACTCACAACACAAAGAGCTCATAACCTACTTACTCTCAGTAGCCAGAAACATAGCCAGACTCTGGAGAGACCTGTCAGGAGTAAGCATAGACCAATGGTATCAAATAGTATGGGAAACAGCCTTATTAGAAAAACTAACCAACAAACTGAAACTGACATGGGGACAATTAGAAGAAGATGCCTTCATATGGTTACCCTTTTTCACATCACAGCCCAACAAGACAACAAAAAGCCACCAACAGCGGCTAACCTGATCCAAAAACACACATCCCACTCAAACACGAAAACAAAGTTCTACTCTTTAAATATATTTCAACTCCAGGCAGGTTTGGATGATACTAATTATTTGGATCTGTTCTCATCTCGCTTCTAGTCTGGCTATAGGACTCAAACTGCTTTGGAAAATCCTGGTGAATTGACTTCCGGTTTCTGCAAATGGCAAAAAGGAGTGCCAGTCAGATCGTCTGATGGACTCAAGCCCCGTGGAGATACAGAGGGAAGCACCAAGGCGAGGCACACCCCCTTAAAAGCCTTGAGAGGGTTCTCAAGGTGTTGAGGGGTCCAGCAGTCTGCAAAAGGGCTCTCCTGCGACCCTCAAACCCCTGTTCTGAGAGGAATGGGGAGTGGGGGGGGGCGGTGATTGAACCTGCGGACATGGCAGTATTGCAACTCCGCAGGAGTAAAGCCTCAACCCCCCCCCCCTGCAGCAGAGTGTAAAGAAGATTAATTATTGGATCTAATTAGGCTGAATTCGGAGCTAGACACAGGAATAAAAAGAAAGTCAGATTTCCAGCCTGTCACCTACACTTTTTTACATTCCAATGAAACTGGTAGGAGAAGTCATTTGGTGGCTAGAGCAGAGGACAGATGCATATTCCGGCATTGTACGGGGTTGGACTAGATAATCCTCAGGGTCTCTTTGAACTCTATGATTCTATGAAATCACATTTTGTATACAGAAAACACAATATCTTTTGTTTATCTGCGTATCTCAGGGAGGCAGTAGGTACCTTAACCAGGTATTTTGAGGCAGTTGTAGGATAAGGGCAAACAAGGTGCAACTTGGAGTTAGTGGAAGACCTCTGATCTGATGAAGGTTTGCAGTCAGTTTTGGACCAGGCTTCCCCCAACACTGCTCCCTGGTATGAAGTTTGGGGCACTCATTGGTCTATTGTCATCTATGGAAGCACAGGTGACCTCTATATAGGAGGTCTGCCTTTGACAACAGTTTGGGAACTGGTGCAGAATTAACCCGCCCACCCCAAATACTTTTGGGGGCCTGGTGGCTTGATCAGATCACACCAATTTTACATTAGCTGCATTGTTTTCCCATTTATTTCCAAGTTCAATTTGGTATTGATTTTGACATTTAAACCTCAGAATGGTATAGAATCTGATGATATGAAGGACTTCGTGTATGTATGCCCAAGAATGTGACCAAATGCTAAGATTGGCTTTAAAGCCCTGGTCAAGATCTGTTGTTAAGGTTGATCTGGTTGGTGGGCTTTTGCAATCATGCTTGTTGAATTTCCGCACTGGGAACTAATGCTTAGTTCTCTCGCTTGCAGCCTTTAAACAACACTTTCTATGTTCATTTAATTTTTCATGATAATTTTTCAAATATGATTATTAACGCTCTTGCCTACCAAACTATGTGCACATAATTGCATTATACCAAAAAGTTTTGGAATGTCAGTGTCTCCCCTTTTCTGCTATAGTACATTAATTGCAACACTTTCCTCCCTGAAAAACAAAAGTGGCTATTGCAAGCTTAACAGAGGAATTAGTAAGTGCCACATACCTTCTGATATAATGAAAGCCATTAAGCACGTTAGAACTATTTCCACATAAAAGAAAAGTGCTCTGGGCAATGATTGCAACACCTTGAAATGCCTTTCTATTGAATCAGGAGAGTTGTAAAATGAAAAGCAAAGTTTGCATGTTGAAACAGACATTTTCATCTATGGATGATTTTGAACTTTGTTCACAATTTCTATTACAAAAGAAGAAGTGTGTTTCAGAATCTCACTTATATTTGTTACTTAACCCCCCCCCCCCGGAGCTGCATTCCCAAATTAATCTTGTGCTTTTTCCTGAGACTACCAATATGTTCAAGGCATTTATGCATTAAAAGGGGGGAGTTTGTTTTAAAAATTACCAAAGAAGGCGGATCAGCACTCTCAGTCTTCATACTAGAGATGCTGATTTTGTTCTATGCATGTGTGAAATAAGTGGCTTTAAGAAACAAAGTAAATACAGATGAGAGGGATAGAGCAATTCACCTTTTGTGTTTCTTAATAATGGCTGAATACCTGGATAAGGAATGTTGTTAAGGGAGGGAGATAATAACAGACAAATTAGTGGAGGCTAACTGTCATGGAGCATGACAGTTCATGAGCAGGTTTCTATTTTTATACGTATGACATATTTTGTTGAGAGGAAAATTGTATTGCTTGGCAAATCTGCAGTGCTTGGTGATTGAACAGCCTGATGCCCTTCCTTGCAAAATTGCTACCGGTATTACCGGTAGTTCTTAGATTCTTGTTGATGGCCACGTTGTCTGTTATTTCAGTACATATTACAAATGGAAGTGCATCCTCTTCCTTTGGTCCATTGATTAATAAAATAGAAGCATGGTGCGACTTTTAATTCTGTAGAAAATAAATCTGAAACAATACAAAACTGCCTTCTAATGCATTCTTAGTTACCTATACTTTACCACACAAATGTTTTTTTCCCATCTCTCTACCTCTCTCTGTTTTTTATAAAGATTTTAGCAAAGCGATGTCTCAGGCCGGTACTTCCCAATTCCAGGAAGCGATTAGACAAGAACTGGAATATTCCATGAAAGTGGAACTGGACAAGATACTTGGTACTGCACCACAGAATGAACTAGAGGTAGCGACTTCAATTATTTAAATGTGCATAAGGGAAGTGCTTTTGGTATGACTTCTAAAAATTTAGAAGAATATTTGAAATATGGACAGATGAACATTTTCATGTTAAATTGGTTGTAAGTTGCTTTGGGTTGCCTTAGGCAAGATAAAATGACTAACAAATTGAATAAATAATAAATAAATGAAATAAGTTATAGACAGGCATCTTTGGACCTGCTAATCATGTAAAACTCAGGCCTGTTGATAAACTCTCTTGTTCTTTAGTATGTAGGTCCATAGGACTGTAGTAAAGTACAGTTTTATTTAGAATACAATATCTAGTATATTGCTTTTCATTTTGTTGAAACTAATGGTGTCTTAAGACTGGATCAGCTGATACATTTCCCCAAACTGTGTGATGACAGAGTGTGCTTTTTCTGCCCAGCCACTTGGGACATTTGCCTCACTCTGACATTGCAGATATCTGTGCTTGGATATTATGAGACATCAGTAGGACATTGTTGGATGTTACACAGTGGAAAATCCCAAGATGTCTACAAGCTCTACATGTATAACTTGCATAACTGGGTGGATGGGCAACAAGTAGCAGATGAGAACCAGTGTAAGTGCAAACTGATGCATTTGGGGGCAAATTTCCCAACTTCACATGCACAGGATCTAATTAGCTGTAACTACCCTGTGAAGCTCACTAAAGTGAAAACAAAGCAAATTCTAGATTTGAAATTATTAGATAAGGGACTGGAAATCAAAACAGCAAGTATTAGAATATCATACAAATCAGAGTTGCAGTTAGCTTAGTACCCTGTTTCTCATATTTTAAGACATACCCATAAAATAAGCCATAGCAGGATTTTTAAGCATTCAAGGAATATAAGCCATACCCCGAAAATAAGACATAGTGATAGGCGCAGCAGCAATGCCGGCCGCAGCAGGAGGAGGAGGAAAAAAATAAGACATCCCTTGAAAATAAGCCATAGTGTGTTTTTTTGAGGAAAAAATAAATATAAGACATGTCTTATAATATGAGAAACACGGTATATTACGTGTAGTTCAGGTAGTTGGTTGTCTTTTTGAAAAGGATGATGTACAGCTAGTAAAGGTCATCTAAAATAATTATGGAGTTAGAGAGCTTTTCTTGCCAGGAAAGGCTAAGGTGGCTGGGACTTCATAGTTTAGAGAAAATGCTCCTAAGAGAAGAAGTTACATCTTTGAACTGAGTCAAGAAACTCTGTTAACATAATCTAGAAGTGCATTCAAACCATAATACAGTGAACAATTTTGCCCTTGCTTTTATTTAAAAATTATAAACTGCTTGACTCTAAGAAAAAACCACAAAGTGGTTTGATGTCTTGTGAGCTGCCTCCCTTGAAAACTACCCAGAGCTGAAGGGGAAAGTTGGAAGAGTGACACTCTTTCTCATTTCCTCTTTTAAATTACATGCACTTTTCAAGGCTCAGAATTATTCTGCTGGATCCAACTTTTACCCAGGTATATTGGGAAAACAAAGTGTTTGTGTGCTTTCTGTCTCTCTTGGGGAGGGGAGAGAAATAACCAGATGTGGTGATGCCCATGGCACTTGCTCAAAAATGCATGTCTGTTCATGGGTGTATAAAGATTGTTGACCACTCTCATAACTAAGTAAAATTAAAACACATTAACAAAATGTGAAATGGAACAAAAAACCCTTGACCACCAACCTAAAAGGAAAACTGAGTTGGGACCGCTATAACCATCATTGGAGGGAGGGTTCCACAATTAAGGCACTCCCATGAAAAAGGAGTGGTGTGACATTTATGAATGATTAGAAGTGAGAATGAAGCATTTGTTTCTTGCCAAAACTAATAATTGACATGGAATTCCCTAAAAGATGTGGTGGGTACTAGGTGAGATAGCTTTAAAGAAGGAAAAGACAAGTGTAAAAGAGAACCCACCAGTCACTTTTCCATTATAGGGTCTGTTTAATTTAATGGGAATTGTAAAGAAACTCAGTTTCACTGGGGCTTGCATAGGAGTTAAAGGCACTTGTACTCTTGGCTAATACTACTTTTAAAAACTTGCCCTCTCATGTCTTTTTTCAGCACACCAAGAAAGATCTAGAAGGGTTTAAAAAGCTCTTTCACAGATTCTTACAAGAAAAGGGACCTTCTGTGGACTGGGAAAAGATCCAGAGGCCTCCAGAAGATTCTGTAAGTTGCAACATTGTGTGAATAACCCCACTGCAGTAGATTTTGTTTGTTTTGTGAATCCACACCCTTTGCTTGCTGAATGGGCTGTAAAACCTTCCAGTAACCAGGTTTCCACCAACCAGTGTTCTTCCTCTACATGCTATATTGAAATCAATAAATCACACAACACACCAGCAGCTCACTATCCTCAAGATGTGAGGTGGTCTCCATCACTTAAGAGATCGTAGCCAATATTGGCAACTGACCTCTGGGTGGTGGAGATTGTTTCCAAAGGTCATGTCCTGGAATTAGAGAATAAAAGGTTTGCGTTTTAAAGTATTTTTCATAAATTCCTGTTCTTTTTGGCTGCTATAAAAGTCAAACAGATCTTGAAGCAAAGCTAGAAGAAGGTCTGCAGAAACTGGTTTGACAGATGCTGAGTGGCAGAAATAATGAGAGAATATTTGATGGGGCACCCAAATTTTGATGTTTCTGTGGACATGATATTATAGCAGCCAATAATCAAAAGGATTTATTAGCATTAGAGAGTCATTCAGATGTTTATCTAGCTATAATGATTCATCTAAACATTGATTTGACTAGCTCATAGGAAAGCCATCCACTTTGTTTATGCAGAGAACCATTTTGGAGTCCATGTGGCAGCCAGGTTGTGTCTGGACAAGTCCACTCTATGTAATTACATTTGCATTGCTTCTTTATGTTCTTAGCATCATTGCAGTCTATGTTTTTAGTTGCCTTGGTCTTCTTATGAGCATGATGAAGGTATTAGTAGATGATTATGATGGTTATGTATGACCTTAATAATAATAATAATAATAATTTGTTTATACCTAGCCCATCTGGCTGGGTTTCCCCAGCCACTCTGAGTGGCTTCAAACAGAAAAATAAAAGAAACAGCTACCTTCAGATGTCTTCTAAAAATCTGGTAGCTGTTTTTCTCTTTGACATCTGATGGGAAGGCGTTCCACAGGGCAGGCGCCACTACCGAGAAGGCCCTCTGCCTGGTTCCCTGCAACTTGGCTTCTTGCAACGAGGGAACCGTCAGAAGGCCCTCGGTACTGGACCTCAGTGCCCAGACAGAATAATGGGGGTGGAGACGCTCCTTCAGGTATACTGGACCGAGGCCATTTAGGGCTTTAAAGGTCAGCACCAACACTTTGAATTGTGCTCGGAAACGTACTGGGAGCCAATGTAGGTCTTTCAAGACCAGTGTTATGTGGTCTTGGCGGCCGCTCCCAGTCACCAGTCTAGCTGCCGCATTCTGGATTAGTTGTAGATTCCGGGTCACCTTCAAAGGTAGCCCCACAAAGAGCGTATTGCAGTAGTCCATGCGGGAGATAACTAGAGCATGCACCACTCTGGCAAGACAGTCTGCAGGCGGGTAGGGTCTCAGCCTGCGTACCAGATGGAGCTGGTAGACAGCTGCCCTGGACACAGAATTGACCTGCGCCTCCATGGACAGCTGTGAGTCCAAAATTACTCCCAGGCTGTGCACCTGGTCCTTCAGGGGCATAGTTACCCCATTCAGGACCAGGGAATCCTCCACACCTGCCCGCCTCCTGTTCCCCACAAACAGTACTTCTGTCTTGTCAGGATTCAACCTCAATCTGTTAGCCGCCATCCATGCTCCAACTGCCTCCAGACATTCACACAGGACCTTCACCGCCTTCACTGGTTCTGATTTGAAGGAGAGGTAGAGCTGGGTATCATCTGCATACTGATGAACACCCAGCCCAAACACCCTGATGATCTCTCCCAGTGGCTGCATGTAGAAGTTAAAAAGCATGGGGGAGAGGACAGAACCCTGAGGCACCCCACAAGTGAGAGCCCAGGGGTCTGAACACTCATCCCCCACCACCACTTTCTGAACATGGCCCAGGAGGAAGGAGCGGAACCACTGTATGACCTGAAGAATATGGAGCAGATGATTCAGCAGGGGAAACCCAGCCCCAAACAAGTAAGGAGGTAGTACAAGAATACTTGGCTAGTTTAGATATATTCAAGTCTCCAGGGCCAGATGAACTACATCCAAGAGTATTAAAAGAACTGGCAGAGGTGATTTCAGAACCACTGGCAGTTATCTTTGAGAATTCCTGGAGAACAGGTGAAGTCCCAGCAGACTGGAGGAGGGCAAATGTTGTCCCTATATTCAAAAAGGGGGAAAGGGAGGACCCAAACAATTACCGCCCAGTCAGCCTGACATCAATACCAGGAAAGATTCTAGAGCAGATCATTAAGCAAATGGTCTGTGAGCACCTAGAAAGGAACGCTGTGATCACTAAAAGTCAGCATGGATTTCTGAAAAATAGGTCATGCCAGACTAATCTGATCTCATTTTTTGACAGAGTCACAAGCCTGGTAGATGAAGGGAACACTGTGGATGTAGCATATCTTGATTTCAGCAAGGCCTTTGACAAGGTGCCCCATGATATTCTTGAAAAGAAGCTAGTAAAATGTGGGCTAGACAATGCTACCATTCAATGGATTTGTCCGAACCCAAAGGGTGCTCATCAATGGCTCCTCTTCATCCTGGAGAGAAGTGACTAGTGGGGTGCCAGTCTTTATAAACGACTTGGATGATGGGCTTGAGGGCATCCTGATCAATTGTGCAGATGACACCAAATTGGGAGGGGTGGCTAATACCCCAGAGGACAGGATCACACTTCAAAATGACTGTAAGGGTGACTCCCTACAGAGAGCACCAGTGGTTCTGAAGCAGCCAGAGGGGGAGGGGGAGACTCGGAGGAGGAGAGAAATCAGAGGGAGGAACAATGGGAAAGCTCAGGGAGGGGCAGAGGGATGCAGGCAGACGCTTAGGGATGCTGCAGAGCCAGGGCACCAACCGCTGAGGGAGGAAGCTGAAAGGGCATCACTCCTTCCGGCGCCAGAAGTAAGGAGAGTGACGCAATGCAGGTCAAGGGGGCGGCGTTTTAGGGTGTCTCTACACTGTAAATACATAGCACAATAAATGTCCTTGAAGACAAACTGGGATCAGGCGGAGTTACTCTAGAGTAGCCACGACGACCCTCTGACAATGACCTTAACAGATTAGAGAACTGGGCCAAAGCAAACAAGATGAATTTTAACAGAGAGAAATGTAAAGTACTACACTTGGGCAAAAAACATGAAAGGCACAAATACAGGATGGGTGACACCTGGCTTGAGAGCAGTACATCAACAGTGTGATGCAGCAGCTAAAAAAGTCAATGCAATTCTGGGCTGCATCAATAGGAGTATAGCATATAGATCAAAGGAAGTAATAGTACCACTGTATTCTGCTCTGGTCAGACCTCACCTGGAGTACTGTGACCAGTTAGGGGAACCACAGTTCAAGAAGGATACTGACAAGCTGGAACGGGTCCAGAGGAGGGTAACCAAAATGGCCAAAGGCCTGGAAACAATGCCTTATGAGGAACGGCTTAGGGAGCTGGGTATGTTTAGCCTGGAGAGGAGAAGATTTAGGGGTGATACGATAGCCATGTTCAAATATATAAAAGGATGTCATATGGAAGAGGGAGAAAGGTTGTTTTCTGCTGCTCCAGAGAAACAGACACGGAGCAATGGATTCAAACTACAAGAAAGAAGATTCCACCTAAACATTAGGAAGAACTTCCTGACAGTAAGAGCTGTTCGACAGTGGAATTTGCTAACAAGGAGTGTGGTGGAGTCTCCTTCTTTGGAGGTCTTTAAGCAGAGGCTTGATGGCCACCTGTCAGGAATGCTTTGATGGTGTTTCCTGCTTGGCAGGGGGTTGGACTGGATGGCCCTTGTGGTCTTTTCCAACTCTATGATTCTAGATGGTCCAGAAGGATGTTATGGTTGATGGTGTCAAAAGCCGCTGAGATATCCAGCAGAAATAGGAAACAGCTCTCACCTTTGTCCCTAGCCCGCCAGAGATCATCAACCAGTGCGACCAAGGCAGTTTCAGTCCCATAATGAGGCCTGAATCACGACGAAGGGATCCAAATGGTCCGCTTCTTCCAGGCGTGCTTGGAGTTGTTCAGCAACCACTCGCTCAATCACCTTGCCCAAGAATGGAAGATCTGAGACTGGGCGATAGTTGGCCATATTGGCCCCATCCATGAAATCCATGAAAACATTTTTCACTGCAGCATTGCTTCCAAAGATTCCCTTTACTTTCTTCCTCTAATAGAGTATAGCGAAAATGAAATTTTATGGTGTCTCTTTATATTTAACTTGGTTCTATGTTGCATGTCAAAGGTACTGATATAATGAAATTTTGTGCCTTAGATGTGACTTTAAATAAAAACAAACGTGCAATTGAATAATGTATGCATATCTTTAATCTCAATGTTAACTTCTGTTTTTAAAAAAACAAGTTTGTTTTGAATCTTTATTCTGGCTGTGAGAAAGATAGATGGATCTTAACCTCATTTGAATAGTATGGACCATGAAGTCATATGCAACTGTGGCTAATTTTCTGCCTGAAACTACTTTATCAGACATGTAATTTAAAAAACTGTGATCTGCTTCATTGAGCTTTACCAGTTATAATTCATTTTGAGATAGTCACAATCATGTGCATTACAAGCCAAAATGATGTGTCAGTTGAAACCTGCAGAATATTTGCAACAGCTGTTTTGGTTCTTGTGTTGCTCTGAATGCTTCATAGTGACCTCATTTATCTGTTTGGATTCATAGCCTATCCCTCACCATAATTCAGTAAAATGATTTTAATACAAATTAAAAGAACAGTTAAAAGCAGCAACGCTACTACAAACCCAAATTTAGAAAAAGAAACATACGTGTCAAAAGATTAGAAAAGGGAAGGTCACACAAATGAAAAAACATGAAAGTTTGCAGTGACAAATCAAGCTATACTTCAAACAATCAAACAATAAATCAAACAATAAATGGTTATTGATGGATTTTATTGAAGCCTGGGGCCAGGAAAGGTACTTTGTGATTGAATTGATAAAGGGTAGGGTGAAAATCTCATCTAGTATCTAACATTACTGTTAACAAACTCTTTAAAGTTTGTCATTAAAGTTTTACCAAGTTTTCAATAACAGAATTAGCTAATGTGAAGTAGCTACATTGAGTAAAATTATGAAACCCTAAAAAATTAACATGCTTTTGATCTAGACAGGCAACACTCTTACACATCTGTTAGTGTAGCTGAATAATTAACACACAGTAGCTAAGAAACTGGTAGAAATCGAAAACGACACACTTGAAAAGCAACTTATCTTTGTGGAGTGGAAGTTTAAAATAAGGTATATTGCTCCCAGCTTAAAATGCAATGAGTTGATAACTTTAGAAGTATCTTTCGTTCAGAGCCTCCTCCTGAATTAAAACTTCTAAAGAAGTATTTTAATCTAAAAAAGAATTTCAGGTCTGAACAGTAACTTAAAGCTCTGTTGTGTTATTTTTTAAAACATACAAGACACTTCAACCATGTAAATAACATGAATAATTTTAAAAATCCATTGTTTTCATTTCAGATACAACCCTATGAGAAGATAAAGGCAAGGGGGTTGCCTGATAGTGTTGCTTCAGTCTTAAACAAGCTGGTTGTAGTGAAACTGAATGGTGGTTTGGGCACCAGCATGGGGTGTAAAGGCCCCAAAAGTCTTATTGGTGTGCGAAATGAGAATACCTTCTTGGATCTCACAGTTCAGCAGATTGAGGTAACTTGTTTTTGTTTTCTCTTCGTTAACAAATCTTTATAGTAGGGGTGGCCTTCAGGTTACTGCTGAATTATCTCCAACTCCCATCATCCCCGACAGTTGACCATGCTGGCTGGGGCTGATGGGAGTTGGAGCTAACTCTGTTTTATAGACTATGTGAGTTGTGCAGGCAGAGCTCTTACACTATAATTTTTCTTGTTCAGAAATAGTATTAAAATATTTAATTGTTACTACAGTCTCATAAGTAACTAAGATTGTCACCCATAATCTTTATAACAAAAGCCCATGGGCAAAGCATGTGGAAGCTTCCAATAAAATTTGAAGCAAAGCTTAATCTCCTTTTTTAATATTGGTCTATGTATAGTACAGTAAGCATACCAGTTATATAGGGTTACTTCCCTGGGACAAATGGTTTATGAAATATTGGTACTCTTATCTTGAAAATTTCCCTCCAAATGCCCAACCAAAATTGATAAGCTTACTTTGAAGTGAAAGGCTAGTGTTTTCTTTTGCTTTGATTATATGCCTTTTCCAAAGCAATGGACATTGTATTTTGTTAACTTTGCCATTCATTGTTGATCAGGAAAAGCAACAAGGATTTATACTAGTGCTTAAGTTTAGTCATCCCCTCTGAAGGAGGGTGGTGAAGAGAGCAGCTACTGAAAATGATTGTGAAGAATTTTGTGGAAATTTGAAGAGTTTCATATTTTTAAAAAAACTTTTCAGTTTTATACATTTCACTGATTTTACAATCATGTTGACATTTCAAAACTTGACTTCCTTCCCCCTCTTTCTGCGGTTCCTTAAATTTATTTTTAATATCTTCTGCATATCCTAATTAACTTAATTTGCTCATTTATTCATCTTATTAAATATATACTCTCATGAAACTGCAGGTTATTACAATAATCCTGTCCATGTTTTTATCTGTTTACAATTTATCTGTAAATATTCAATAAACCATTTCCATTCTTTTATAAAAAGTTTATTATCTTTCTTATTTTTCTGGTAAGTTTAGCCATTTCTGCATATTCCATAAGTTTTTGTGTCCATTCTTCCTTTGCTGGGATTTCTTCTTCTTTCCATTTTAGGGCAAGTAACATTTTTGCCGCTGTAGTCACCTACATGAATAAGTTTCTATACAGTTTAGGTAGTTCTGTCCCTATAATTCCCAAGAGAAAAGCTTCTGGGTTTTTTACGAACATTATTTTAAACATGCTTTTCATTTCATTATACATCTGAAGGCAACCCTGTTTAGGGAGGCTTTTAATGTTTAATAGATTATTTTATTTCATTTTTCTGCTGGAAGCCGCCCAGAGTGGCTGGGGAAACCCAGCCAGATGGGCGGGGTATAAATTAATTATTATTATTATTATTATTATTATTATTATTATTATTATTATTATTATATCATTTCTCAGTAAGCCTTAACCTTACTACAAGACCACCACATATGATAAAAGAACCTTCTTTTGCTTTACATTTCCAACACTTATTTGATTTAGATTTGTACATTTAAATTAGTTTACTCTGTGTTAGATACCATAGATATATCATTTTCATATAACTTTCTCTAAAACCATAACTTGTCCACCCTTCTATCATATTCTTTTTCTTTACCTCTATAGCTTCCAACGGTGAGAGCCAAAGTGGTGTTTTATGTCTAATAAATTCTTATATTCATCCCATACTCTATACACATTTTCCCTAATTATTTGATTTGTAAATCCTTTATGAACTTTCACCTTTTCATACCATAAATAAGCGTGCCAACCAAAAATATTGTCATGACCTAAGTCTAGAATATGTGAATTCTCTAATGTCATCCATTCCTTCAGCCAACAATGACAGGATGCCTCATAGTATAGTTTTAAATCCGGCAGGGAAAACCTTTCTTTTGTATCTATCAATATTTTATATTTTATAGCTGGCCCTGCCACACGTTGCTGTGGCACAATCTTGTTAAATGGAGCCTCAGAGTCCCCCTTCAAACTCCCCCTGTTGTATGTGTGTTGTGTTTACACAAGTGCATCCCTGTGTCTCCCCCCCCCCGGTTCCGACCCATTACCTATCCCGGTCCCTCCTCCCCCACCCCCGGCTCATCCCTGTGATTGGGCCCACCCTGTCCTGACCCATGACCTATTCGGCTGCCCCCATCCCCCCCCCAGGCAAGCCCCCACCTCCAATCGCCCTAGTCTGGAAAGTGACGTAGTCTGCAAAGCCAAGCCAAGATACTGTGGAGAGGGAAGCTTTCCTAGGAAACACGGGGGTTGGGGATTTTTTACCTGCCGGAAGTGTGACATCTGTCTATGCAACCGGTATAGGAAACTCCGCACAGTGGAATGGAACATTGTGTCCAAATTTGAGCGGAACCGGTCAAGCAGTTTCTGAGAAAGTTGCTGTGTCACCTACATGCACCTTTTACATTTTTATATATATAGATTATCGGTTTTTTCCCTTGCCAAATATATTTAGAAATATATTTTTGCCATGTGTTTCAATCTGTCTTGCCAATCACCGGAATCGAATGAAACAGAAAAGCATTCTTGGTAATATATTCGACACTCTACTTAATAGTGAAAGATGCATTCTATTCCAAATTTGAAAATTTATTTTAATATCTTTCCAGGTTTTTAAATAATTATCTTTATACAAATTTATATTATTTACTGTTAATCATACACCTAAATACGTTACCTTTTTCAGTCTTTAAACCAGATACATCTTGTAATCTGTTAATTTCAGACTTGGAACATGTTCTTGAAACATGACTTGGAACATTTGATGTTAGAAAAAAGGAAATGAAGCATATTTTCAGTATTATAATAGCAAAGAGTGCAGCTGTTTTACTTGGTGGCCACTGTAAATGAAACTGCAAGTTTTTTTGTGACAAACAAGTTTCATGAAGGCTTAGAAAGTTTCAATGGTCACAGCAGCTACATGAAGTTGTGTAGCTTATACTTTCAAAATATAAGCTTATACTTTCAAAATATAAGCTTATACTTTCAAAATATAAGCTTTAAGGTGCTACTGAAGGAATTTTTTTTATTTCAAAATATAATCAAGCTTGCAGAAACTCATCCTTGTCTACAAATAAGTTCAAAATAGGTTTTGGGTTGGGCTTTCATGTATTATGTTGTAGAATGAGAACTGCTAAGAATTTTTTTTTTTGGGGGGGGGGAACCACCAGATTAATTGAGAAGGCATAGTAGAATGGCAGAAATGCAGGAAATAGTATGGGTGCTATCATGTCCATTTTGTAGTATGTGACCTGGCTGTTTTTTAGTTGCTTTGTTTTTAAGAAACCCAATCATCATAACTTCTTGTGCCTAAAACTACTTACCCAAAAGGTGTAAAATTGAGCAGTTATGTAAAAACAGCAACATAAACCTTAATTAAAAGACAGTGAAATTGAGATTCCATTCTCCAATGCAATTACAATATGTTTCTGAGTTGTTACAGTGAAACATTTGTAGAGATAGTTGGAAGGGTCAATGAAGTACCAAATGTGGATCTAATTCAGAGCAAAATAGATAGTAGCTGACTGAGAAGGGCCTCAGAAGTAGATTGAAGTTGTTGGGCTGATTCGTATTAGAGGAGGTGGTTCCTGAGAAATCTTTGGTTCTAGGGCATTTTTTAGTCTAAAGTTTTTGAAGATTATAAAGAACCAGCATGATACGGTCTGGGGTGCTGGCCTAAGCAGAAACCTAATCTCATTATTTCAAATATTTATAACTTGCCCTTTAACAAAGCTCTCAGAATTGACTAAAATACAAAATGCAAGTCCTTAAAAAAATGAAGCAATCTCAACCTTAGGGCAGCAATAAAAAAATAGGAACACATAAAGCTGCTTTTTACCAAGTCAGACCATTGGTCCATCTAATTCAATATTGTCTACACTGACTGGGTTTCAGATAAGCAGCGACTCTCCTAGTCCTTCCTAGAGATATTGGAACTTGAACCTGGCACCTTCTGCATACATAGCAGTTGTGGCCCAAACTGAGCTTAAGCTGGCAATGTATTAAATTGATGAAAGGCCAGAGAGAATAAAAAGGTATTTATTGACCTGGCACTGAAAATGCTTTACTTACTTACTTACACATACATACATACATACATACATACATACATACATACATACACCCCGCCTTTTTTCCTGACGGGACTCAAGGCATATAAAAATAAGAACTGCTAAAAACATAGAAAAAGCGTATTAAAAAATCAATTAAACCTGGATAGAAGTAAAACAATAAACATATATAAAATATATTAAAACTATACCAATAAAAACATAATGGCACCAGCCTTATCAACTAAAACAGTCAGTTCCCCAAAGCAGTCTTCACCTGCCAGCAAAAGGACAACCACGAGGGAGCCAATCTAGCTTTTCCAGGGAGGGAGTTCCAGAGTCGGAGCAGCCATTGAGAAGGACCTCTCTTGTGTGCCCACCATGCATGCCTGTGAGGGTGGTGGGACCATTAGAAGGGCCTCAAAACCTGGACAGATTTGTATGAGGGAATACAGTACAGTATTTCAGATAGCCTGGCCCTAAACCAGATAGATAATAACCAGCCCTTTGGATTGTGCTCAGATACACTCTTAACCCAGGCATCCCCAAACTGCGGCCCTCCAGATGTTTTGGCCTGCAACTCCCATGATCCCTAGGACCAGTGGTCGGGGAAGATGGGAATTGTAGTCCAAAACATCTGGAGGGCTGAAGTTTGGGGGTGCCTGCTCTATCCCACCCCCCAAAACAATATAATACTGAAATCACACTAAAATATTGCCACAGTGCCTAGTTAGACAGATGCCTAGCAAAAATTAATAAGCAGCCCATCAAATACTACCAAATGCCTGGAAGAAGACTCTTAAATTGATGCTGAAAAGATAGTACGGTCTGTGCCAGGTGGCCCTTATTAAATGAATTTCTAGTATTTATGGAGGAGGGAACTAGGATATACCCAGGGTTGGAACTCTATGGAACTCAGTTCCGGCACCTCTCAGTTGGTCGCCATTGCCATTATAAGAGCAGAAGGGAGGCATTTACGGTGAGTTCCAGCATCTCTTTTTCTTGAAAAATAACAATGGATATACCTTCCCATGTGCTATAACTATTATATCTACTTTACCGCTTATGTAAATAATGAAACTGTGTGACACACAACTGCTTTTTAGATTGATTTCAGCTGTATTGAAATTGTGTATGGCAGTGGATTGATGTGAAAGTATTTAGCTGGTTAGAGTTACAAGATTCTCAATGCTAGTTTAAGCATTTTATAAGCTCCTGAAGAAACTATGTTTTTATTTCTACCACTTGCATGGAAAGCTGGGGAGACTTTACATCAGGCATCCCCAAACTTCGGCCCTCCAGATGTTTTGGACTACAATTCCCATCTTCCCCGACCACTGGTCCTGCTAGCTAAGGATCATGGGAGTTGTAGGCCAAAACATCTGGAGGGCCACAGTTTCGGGATGCCTGCTTTACATTTACTGAAAATAAGATTAAAAAGGTGGATATTTGAATTTCCTTCAAAAGGTATTCATTTCTCTGTCTCAAGCTGGGCCACAAACTGTGGTTGTTATGTGTCACAGTTTTCCCTATAGTTACTCTCTTTGGTGGTGGTGGTTGCGGTGGTGATGGTGGGGTGTGTGTGTGTGTGTGTGTGTTTTAAGCAGTTCAGTGGGAATCTATTCTGCTAATTTCTTCTGACTTCTGTCCATTGGACCTAAGAATGTATTCTTCAGTTATTGTCCTTGAGTAAAGGATGATACAGAGAGTTACTTTTAAGATGGCAAAAATAATATAATAATCCAGTAGTGCTTTCCAAATGTTTTTATTTCTTTACAGCATCTAAATAAAACCTACAATACAGATGTTCCTCTGGTTCTAATGAACTCATTCAACACTGATGAAGACACAAACAAAATCTTGCAAAAGTACAGCCACAGCCGTGTGAAAATTTACACTTTCAATCAAAGCAGGTATTGACAGCACTTTGTTTTAGGTCATAAAAGCTAGACGACTAGATGCAAGAAAGGCATATTTTGTGTATCCATTATATCTTAACCCCTCCCAATTTACTTCCATTTGGGCAATTTGAAAAAAAAAACTGCTTGAGGTCCTTCTCTCCCCTTACCTCTTCCCCTGTATTCTTGCAATGTTGTGAGAACTGGCATCACTTTTCACTATGTAGCTTGACTGCAGTGTTAGAGGCATTTTTAAGCAGCCCTTTCCCTTATATGTTGATTTTAAATTGTCCTTTGAGATTAAAGGGCATCAAATTCAAAAATACACACTTTTTCTGTGAGCAGAAAGTCATAGCCACATGTAGTATAACTAAGTTGTAGCTGGTGTTTGGAGTTAACTTAATTTATTTATTTAAAGAATTTAAAAACCCACTCTTCAGCAAGAAAAAAGAAATAAATAAAAAGCTTTCAGAATAGCTTACAGGTCACTACAAACATATCTCAGCCATCAGGCTTGTAATCTAAAAATGCAAAAAGAAAAAGGATTGGAAGAGAGGAGGAAATAAGCTAACTCAGATACAACTTCTTGGTTAAAAGTTCTTCTAATGACCAACTGGGGTGAAATAATTAGATGAGAGGAAGAGCAAAAAGAGTCCTTTGGGGTTTTGTTTTTCAGGGTTTTTTTGTTGGTGGGGGATATAAATTTTGTATAGTGGCCCCTCTATCCTCTGCTACCTCAAGTTCCCTTGTAGGTCATAAATATTTTGTAAAACTGTCCCATTATCTCCCATATTTCAACTGCTCTCCTGCCCATGTTGGTGTCTTAAAGGGTATTTTCTTTTACAGGTACCCACGGATTAGTAAAGAGTCTTTACTACCAGTAGCAAAAGATGTGTCCTATTCAGGAGAGAATACAGAGGCATGGTATCCTCCAGGCCATGGGGACATCTATGCAAGTTTCCATAATTCTGGATTGTTAGATAATTTTATTGGTGAGGGGAAGGAGTATATTTTTGTGTCCAACATAGATAACCTTGGTGCCACCGTTGATCTCTACATCCTTAACCACCTCATGAATTCACCAAATGGAAAACGGTGTGAATTTGTTATGGAGGTCACCAATAAAACGAGGGCAGATGTTAAGGTAAATACAAATACTTATTTCAGAACTGTGTCTCTGTCATTGTAAATCGCATACCAAGGACTGAAATGATTGGAGAATGTAATAATTGATATAACAAACTGGACCCATAGAAGTGTTACTTCCCCACTAGCCTATGAAATCCTGAATCTGATCCCAAGATCTGTAGTGCACTGTAAAATGAAAACAAGTAGTATTCTAATGGGGGATAGACTGCTAGTTTCTTTTCTATTTATTACCTGCCTATTTTAATTTCTTTTTAGAATTTGTCTCCTTTGGCTGTGTCAAGACATTCAAAACAATTAAAATGCAAGCAAAAACAAGATCCATTATTTATACTTTAAGTTATAGGTTACCTTAAACTATAACTTCATTGAACCATCTTTCTGTCAACAAAGTCACAATAGAAAAACCACTATTAAATGGCTGTTTTAATAAACAAGTACAAAACTCTTGATATGTCCAACTGTGTAATAGGTGGCATGGAACTGGTGAAAACATTCTAGCTGAATGCTCCCAAAATAACTTGTCTAATTTAAGTCAGCTAGAAACCAAAGGCAAGCAGGTCACAATTAGCTTTAGCAAGGTAAATTTGCTAAACAGGCCAAGCCCTATGTCAAAGGATAAATGGACATAAATCTGACATCAGGAATCACAAGACAGAGAAACCTGTAGTCAGTCTCCCAGGACATTCTATACAAGATCTCAAAATAGGTGTCTAAATACAGAAGAATTTCAGAAATAGACTGGAAAGAGAAGTTGCTGAATTGCAACTTATTACCAAACTTAAAACCATGGAGAGATCTGGTCTGAATAGAGACATTGGATTCTTATCTCATTATACATGATAAAGCTATTTTTAGCCATCTCACTCCTTGCTTTTTCCTGTAACTCCAATTGCGGTCGTTAATAGTTGTCAACAGGTTCACCACACCTATCAGCCAATCACCTATTCCCACCACCCTTCTGAGTAATACCCCTCCTCACCCTCTCACTATATATAAGGGTCTGGTGACTTCTGCTTCAGTGTATCTGAAGAAGTATGCATGCACACAAAAGCTCATACCAATGACGGTGCTACTGCAAGGATTTTTTTTATTTTGCTTTTTTATGTTTGCTTGTGCCCACATAAAATTCCATCTCACTTAGATTTGCTCTGTTTTTCCAGGGTGGTACGCTCACACAATATGAGAACAAACTGAGACTAGTAGAAATAGCTCAGGTGCCAAAACCACATGTTGATGAATTCAAGTCTGTTTCAAAGTTCAAAATATTCAACACAAACAACCTATGGATTTCACTCTCTGCAATTAAACGGTTACAGGAGCAGAATGCTATTGATATGGAAATTATTGTCAATCCAAAGGTAAGAATCTGAAAAGTCAGAAACTGATGGGACAAAATTGAAATGAAAGGGTAAAAATGCCAATCTTGAAAACTTGGTGTCAAGTTTAGGAAATATTGGAAGCCTGATCCAACATATATCCTTTTGGATCAAGTAGTGAGAGAAGTATTTCAGAGAGTATTTATACTTCTCTTTATCACTTCTTCAGAAGTTTTGGATATAAAAAGCTTTGGCTATTACAGAAATATATCCAAATTAAATTGGAAAATATAATGTAATTATTCTGTATCGATTTTGGTTTTAAGGATCAAGAACTGGCAATTAATGTAAATAAATAAATTGACTAACTTATATTTTTATTGTGACTTATTTGTATTGTATTATGTGTAAACTTTGTTGTATATTTTGTTGTTCCTTCATCTTGTAAACCACCTTGTGCCTAGCAGTATAGAAAGGCAGTACACAAATTAAAAGGGATTATGATTTTTATTACCAGCCAAGTCCCTAAAGGTCCTCCCTTTCACAGCAGGCTATTTAGGGGATCAAATAAACCTTAACAAGAGGTATTAGGATGAAGTGCTAGGGATCTCTTCCTCTCCTTATTTATACTTTTTGTGGTTTGAAAATGTGGTGCACTCAGACAATGTACATCTTTGAGCTATAGTTTGGATAGAGCAACTATTATTTACATATCTTTAGGAGCCAGGTGAAGACATTCCTCTTCTCCCAGGCCTTTGGCTAATTAAACAGCCTGGCCTTTTAAACTTGGGGTGGGGGGATTGTTTTTGTTTGTTGCTGTGGTATGTGTTTTTGTGTTTTCTATTGTAAACCACCCTGTGATATTTAAAGAAATAACAGAAATTTTAATCATCATCATAATTGTTACCAGTTCAGTTAATGTTCTTGAACAGTTACTTAACTGATAAAGCTTTTTCTTCCAGACATTAGATGGTGGTTTAAATGTTATTCAGCTGGAGACTGCTGTTGGTGCTGCCATTAAAAGTTTTGAGAATTCTCTGGGAATAAATGTACCCCGTAGCAGGTTTCTGCCTGTCAAGACCACGTCTGATCTTCTACTTGTGATGTCCAATCTATATAGCCTTAATGCTGGATCTTTAACAATGAGTGAGAAAAGGGAATTCCCTACTGTGCCTCTGGTCAAACTGGGAAGCTCTTTCACCAAGGTAAGCATAGTTCTTAAATGAGAGGAACAAGAACAATGTTAATTGCAAATGATGGGTAAACAATTTTATCAAGCTCCTTCACATGGGTGACTAGGAGCCAACCTAGTAGCGTTCCTGAATGCTGCCCTAAGAGTAAATTACCGGTAAATGAACTGGGAATTTGGAGTGAGGTGTCTTCATTATGCTAATGACAATCAATTCTACTCTATTTCACTGGAGTCGGGTTAACCAGTAGACTTACTGAGACACAGTAATCTGGAGTTCAATCTAAATAAGACAGATTCCATTGGTAGGTGGGTCAGCAAGATGGTTTCTGGATAGAGCGTCAATCCCCCCAAAGGACTAATTCTGCAGTCCGGGAGTCCTGATAGATCCATCATCATCACTAGAAGTCCAGGTGGCACCTGTGGCCTGCAGTGCCTTTCACCAGCTAAGAATGAAGCACAGTTGAGATGAGAGAGGCCGGGCCAATTATCCATGCTCTGATCACTTCTAAAATGGGTTGCTAGTATTTGTTTTATGGAGAACTGTCTTTGAATATTTCCCAGCGATTCCAATTTATTACAAAACACAGTTGCTAAGTTACTAATTGTGACTAGCTGTATGGAGTATATCTTATCTGTATTTAAATAGGCAGTTTTGCATGTCTGTTTTCAGATACAATTGAAAGTGTTAGGTAAAGGGACCCCTGACCTTTAGGTACAGTCGCAGACAACTCTGGGGTTGCGGCGCTCATCTCGCTTTACTGGCCGAGGGAGCCGGCGTACAGCTTCCGGGTCATGTGACAGCATGACTAAGCCGCTTCTGGCTAACCAGAGCAGCGCACGGAAACGCCGTTTACCTCCCCACTGGAGCGGTACCTATTTATCTACTTGCACTTTGACATGCCTTCGAACTGCTAGGTTGGCAGGAGCAAGGACTGAGCAACGGGAGCTCACCCCGTCACGGGGATTCGAACCACTGACCTTCTGATCGGCACGCCCTAGGCTCTGTGGTTTAACCCACAGTGCCACCTGCATATTTATAAGGTACTAGCTAGCCCGGCCACGCATTGCCGTGGCTGACTCTGGGTCCCCATTTCCCAGTACAGGGGGGGAAGGGGGCCCTCCATGACCCCTCCATGTTCCTCCAGTGGAACCGGAATTCCTTATCCTGCCCCCCCTCCTCTGACTCCCCCTCCTACCTCACCACCACCCCCTACTCTCTATACCTCGGTATGTACCGGTAGGTCTCCCATCACAGTCTGGGTCCCGTGGAGGTGGCGGCGGATGTGGGTGGTGAGAGGGGAGGTCCGGTCTCCCGTGGCGTTGTTGTTGGCCTCCGTCTTTGGTCGGAGGCGGGGGTGAGGAGAGGTGAGGTCCGGCCTGTCTGGCCAGCTCCCGGGTATCTGACGGGCTACCCGTCTAGCGGCAGAGGTGGCGTTGACTGTGGGGTCTGGCAGCCTCCCTTCCCCCCCCCCAGGGGGTAGGCGGGGGCGGAGGTGGTAGGGCCCGGGCTTTCTGTCATGGTAGCCCTGGCCCAACTCTCCTGGCAGCGAAGGTGGCTGTATGGTCCGGGCTGCCTCTCGCAGAGGTGCAGGACACGTCGATTGCGGGGTGTGGCGAGGCCCGAGCTGTGTCGCAGCCTACCTGGCAGCCTCCCCCCCCCCCGGCGGCTAGGCCTCAATGGTGAGGTAGGAGGAGGGGGGAGGAGGGGTCTGGAGTGTGGAGAAAAGGATTTGGTGTCTGTTTGCTAGATGTCCACTGGAGGGCGCTGTATTTTTCCAAAAAATGGGTTTTTTACCTGTCATAGGTGTGAGACTTGTGGACTCGGAGGTTATGCAAACACTCGGGTATGGGAATGGAACACTGTGTCCAAATTTGAACGCGATCGGTCAAGCGGTTTCGGAGAAAGGTCCTAAAACACAAACCTGGTCCCTTTACATTTTGATATATACCGATTACTTATAAAGCACTAAATGGCTTGGTGGATGGCTACTCAAACACCTAGTATCTACCATTGCTTGCTTGAACCATTCTATCTCCACTGGTGAGCCCAGTGCTACCAATAGGTCCTTAATCTCAGATGAAGAGGACCTTCTTGGTGGTGGTGACTTACATTTGTGTGTGGCATATCCTCTTCACGTACATGCTTATCTTCTGCCTACTTGGATGGTTTTCTAGTGCCAGGTGAAGATTCTTATTTGCCTAGGGCTAGGCGCTCTAGCTTGTAGAATATTGGTAGCTCCTTTTAATTGTTTATAGTTTGGCAGTAAAACATTGACCATATTTCCATGTAGTGGTGGACCAAGTTGTGTGGTTTTATTTTATTTTTAAATTATTTTCATTTTTCTATTTAACAATAATAATAATCAATTACATTTATATACCTACCTATTTCGACTTCCTTCCTCCCCTTCCTTGCTTTCTTATAAAAACATTTTCAAAACTGCATCTCCTCAACTCCTTTTTTTTCTCTATATTTCTTCCAAAGTCACCTTTTTAACTGCTTGATTTTAAATTAATCCTGCTAGTGTGTTTAGTTGTTTACAATATTTTTTTTAGATAATCCACATAGCTCCCCCATTCTTCTTGATTTCTTACTCTTCCCGTAAATTTTGCCATTTCTTTTGTCCCCCTGATTTTTATTGGATTTTTTAAAACATAAATGAGAAAATAAACATACTATATAACAAATACACCAACAAACATAAACATAGAAAAAAGAAAGAAAGAATTTTAAAACATCCATTTTTCAAATCATTCTCTTATAGACTTCCCCTTTCCCCCCTTTATGATCTTCAATTTATAACCTTCTTTAGCAATATCCTTTATCATAATTTCCCAATCCTTATCTCAATTTTTCTTACATATATTATACTGCCCCTCTCCCACACGCCCTTCCCAAATATCCCCTGGCCACCAAGGAATCCTCAGGTGTAGCAGGACGGAGGAGGCAATCCTTTTTCTCATTGAAGCCCCCACCCCCACCCCTCATGCCAGCACCTCCCCCTGCCACCAGAAGGTCCGAGACAAGGGGTGAAGAGTAGGGGCACAGGGGAACTCCATTATTCCCTAATATCATAATTAATCTATTCTAATTCATTACCTATTTTTCCTTTTCATTTACACAATCTTAAAATATTTTCTTCCTTTAGCCTATACATCTCTTCCAAATTTCTTTCATATTCACTAAATTTTAATATATATAATTGAGTTCTCTTCAAATTATTTCCAATTTTTTCCATCCTCTTCACAACTACAGGTTACTCTCTCCCAATTAACACACTATTATTCACAAATTTCACCCCATTCCCATTCTCCGGTGTCTCCCCTCCCCCTCATTCCTGTTCTCCCCCCCCCCCCCCGCTGCCCCTGCCAATCCTCTATTCTTTCTAACCCACTCCTGACAGCTCCCCTTGCCCAATCTTCTTTTCTTCTCAACTGGAAATACGATCCTCTTTATTCATTGAAAGCACTGTCTTTCAATTGCAGTTTTTGCTGATTTTCTTCTGAAACCATTTTTTCTTCAAAGTTCACTTTGAAGTTTTTAAAACAGCCATCAACTTTTTATCCTCTACGACCTCCCTTCCATTGTCCATTTCTTGCTGTTTTTCTTCTGTATCCATTTTTTCTTCAAAGTTCACTTTGAGGCCTTTAAGACAGTCACAAAAAAATTTAAATTCAGAAATACATGCTTTCAATTCCTGCTTGTTTTCTTGCATCAGTTTTATTATGTCCGCATATTGACCATCTGTTGTTGTGGCTGCCATCCTGGCTTGAAGGTCACCACAGAGAGAAAACAGGATGTGGGGGGTGCATTCAGTGTCTCTGAATAGAAAAGCAAAAGTGGAATGTCTCCTTCCTTTAGGCTGTCACCATTTTCTTATGCAGCTATGACAACGGATGTCACTTTTCAATCCAAATCCTCATATTTCACAGGGATATAAATCAATATAAATTTCCTCCCCCCTTCCCCTGCTTCTGGGGAGAGGATTTCAGTCCTGCCTTTGGAAGTTTAGCTTCTTGCACTATTTTCTGGCGTAAGGTATATGTCCTTGCTTTCTATGATGATCAGTGGGAAGGGACCGGCTTCCGTTTTAAAAATCCCATTCCCGTGGCCAAATTCTCTTCAAATTAAATCTAATAACTCAGTACTCATGGTACAGTCCTTTTAGCAATTTTCTTTCTCCGTGCTGTCAAAGGAAACGTTCTGCGTCCGAATGCGCTGCCGCTCTGACCCCCTTGCTCTAGGGGGCTCAAAACAGAGCCTTACCGGGGAGGGGGGGAGCAGCTTTTCACAGAATCATAGAATGATAGAGTTGGAAGAGACCATAAGGGCCATCCAGTCCAACCCCCTGCCGAGCAGGAAACACGTATCAAAGCATTCTTGACATATGCCTGTCAAGCCTCTGCTTAAAGACCTCCAAAGAAGGAGACTCCACCACACTCCTTGGTAGTAAATTCCACTGTCGACCAGCTCTTACTGTCAGGAAGTTCTTCCTAATGTTTAGGTGGAATCTTCTTTCTTGTAGTTTGAATCCATTGCTCCGTGTCCGCTTCTCTGGAGCAGCAGAAAACAGCCCTTCTCCCTCCTCTATATGACATCCTTTTATATATTTGAACATGGCTATCATATCACCCCTTAACCTTCTCTTCTCCAGGCTAAACATACTAAGCTCCCTAAGCCATTCCTCATAATGCATCGTTTCCATGCCTTTGACCATTTTGGTTGCCCTCTTCTGGACACGTTCCAGCTTGTCAGTATCCTTCTTGAACTATGGTGCCCAGAACTGGACACAGTACTCCAGGTGAGGTCTGACCAGAGCAGAATACAGTGGTACTATTACTTCCCTTGATCTAGATCAGGCATCCCCAAACTTTGGCCCTCCAGATGTTTTGAACTACAATTCCCATCTTCCCCGATCACTGGTCCTCTTAGCTAGGGATCATGGGAGTTGTAGGCTAAAACATCTGGAGGGCTGCAGTTTGGGGGTGCCTGATCTAGATGCTATACTCCTATTGATGCAGCCCAGAATTGCATTGGCTTCTTTAGCTGCTGCATCACACTGTTGACTCATGTCAAGTTTGTGGTCTACCAAGACTCCTAGATCCTTTTCACATGTACTGCTCTCAAGCCAGGTGTCTCCCTATCCTGGGTTTGTGCCTTTCATATTTTATTTTTTTGCCCAAGTGTAGTACTTTACATTTCTCTCTGTTAAAATTCATCTTGTTTGCTTTGGCCCAGTTGTCTAATCTGTTAAGGTCATTTTGAAGTGTGATCCTGTCCTCTGGGGTATTAGCCACCCCTCCCAATTTGGTGTCATCTGCAAACTTGCTCAGGATGCCCTCAAGCCCATCATCCAAGTCATTGATAAAGATGTTGAATAAGACTGGGCCCAAGACAGAACCCTGTGGCACCCCACTAGTCACTACTCTCCAGGATGAGGAGGAGCCATTGATGAGCACCCTTTGGGTTCGGTCAGTCAGCCAGTTACAAATCCACTGAATGGTAGCATTGTGTAGCTCGCATTTTACCAGCTTCTTTACAAGAATATCATGGGGCACCTTGTCAAAGGCCTTGCTGAAATCAAGATAGGCTACATCCACAGCGTTCCCTTCATCTACCAGGCTTGTAATTCTGTCAAAAAATGAGATCATTAGTCTGATCTATTGCGCCCAGCCGGACAAGTATGCCCCCAGAAAGCTCGATCTGTGCTGGAGCGGTTCCCCCCACCTTTGATGCGCCAAGGTCCACGGAGCTCACAGACCTCCGACCGCTATAGCCGGCGCTCAACGCGGAAGTCAATTTTGCCATTTCTGCATTAACTTTGCTTGCTTCCTTTGTTGGGACAGTGTCCTCTTTCCCTCTGTGCAAAGAGCATCCTAGCAGCTGTGGTTGCATACATAAGCAATTTTGTCGGGTCTTTCAGTATATCCTGCCCTAGTATCCCTAAAAGAATGGCTTCTGGTTTTTTAATAGAAGTTGCCTTCAACATTTTATTCAATTCATTATAAATTATTTCCCAGAACTCTTTTACTATCTTACAAGATCACCATCTATGATAGACTGTGCCCTTTTCCTATTTACATTTCCAGCATGTGTCTGATTTTGACTTTTACATTCTCGCTAATTTACTGAGTGTTAAATACCATCTGCACATCATTTTCATATAATTTTCTTTCAATGTATAACATGCTGTAAATTTCAAATCCACAACCTTTCCCACGCTTCCATTTCTGTATTATAACCAAAGTCCCTTGCCCAGTGTATCACTGGTTTCACCTGTTCATCTTTTGTTTCCCATTCCAAAAGAAGCTTATACATCTTAGATCATAGGAAACAAAGAAAATGTGTTAAGTCTCTTTCCAATTAAGAGGTTTGATTTAAAAAGCCATTCTTTTTATCTAAGCTGTGTGGTTTGTTTTAGCCAGACCTTGTTTTAGCTAGATGGCATGCCGTAGAGTGGCTCTGTGTTATCTGATGTCTGGCAGAGTAGCTCAAACTGGGAATACTAGGCTCAGTTTACTTCAGCAGAACTAGATATACTTAAAAGGAAAGTGGCACAGTTTAATTGGTTTGTGAATTTGTTTGAAAATCTTGAAACTGGGAAATCTCGACCCTTACTAGAAACCCCTTGAGCAACAGATGATATTATTGACTTCCTTCACATCAGCATTTGACCAGAAAACCTACTATGGTAGGTATTCAAGGGCAAATTGAAGCAGGTTGAAAATAGTTTTCACATTATTTTTAAACTGCTTTTGTCCTCAAAACTCTTATAAATGACTTCTCTAATATCCTTCTATGATAATGGCATATTTGATAGTGGATGCTCACACAATCTCATTTGTTCAGTTCAGTTTTCCATTGTTAACCCAGATCCAAGTCAGGTGTGTTGATTCATCAAACTGGCATGAGTGAGCTCCCACTTGCTCTATCCTGGGTGTGAACATTGCAACCCCAGCTTCTTTAAGTAATCACCTCTTAAAGCTATGAGTAGCCTACCTTTATTTCCAGAAGGATAACAGTGATGCCTACCAGAAACCTTTAAACTTAGTTGAATTTAGAAAGGGACTGCTGCCCCATGACTGCAGTTCACTGTCCACTAATCACTTGCATTTTGCATGAAACTATAGTAAAAATAAATATTGTCTTTAGTTAAAGGGGTCAAGAAAAAAAGAAAGTTATAAAATTCAATGAAACAACTAAATAAGCACAGTTCTAGGTAGGCCATGTAGTTGTTTATATTTCAAATAATTCCCAGACAAAACGTTGATGAGACAAATATGGGGACCTGGGGCATCATTCTCTTATGTCTGCTTTTTGAAAAGGTTCAAGATTACCTGAAGAGGTTTGAAAGTATACCAGATATGCTAGAACTGGATCACCTGACTGTTTCAGGCGATGTTACATTTGGCAAAAATGTTGCATTAAAGGTAGGTCATACAATTTTCTGTATACAAATTGCCTTTGTATTTTGATAACATGCAGAAATTGTTGATCTGCAACCTCCCTTAAGATTAAATATACAAATATTCATATCTTCATTGGATGTAGAACATGTAATATGTGAAGGAAAGTATATCATTGCCTTCGAGAAATGTATTGAGTGTGTGTACCCAAAATAAAAATCACACTACATCTGAAAATATAGTGATAAATCTCTGTAAGAGAAATGACATGTGGCATCTCTAATGGCGAAACTCAACCAGGGACCATTCATTTAATTAGAAATAGTGTGGATGGCTTTTTAAGTGTTGTAAAAGCGGCCTGATCTGGACTGGGACTCTGGCATGGGGGGCTTTGACCAAATGCCCCTGCTGTGGTCTCATTTCAGATTGTGTGTCTCATGCCTGCTATTGACACTGGAAGAAAAGCTCCCATTGGTGGTAATAGAAGCTTTTCTTCCCACGTAGATGGAGTGCCTTCTGCTATCTGGACTGGAACCACAGCTAGAGGCAAAAGTGTCCCATGCCAGGAACCGAATATTTAGTTTTTTGAACGTTTTTGATTGCTAATTGCAAGGTGTCACATATACTGCCTTGAAACATGGAGATTTCATTAGGTTGCCATTGCTTAATAGTCTTGATACCTTCGGATAACTTCTCAGTTTGACCTTAGGTGGACTGACCTGAGTTAACACTGTGAGCTTTTAATCAGTTTTGATTTTGAACGTTAATTGTGCATTATTTGAAGCCTCTCCTTGTCAGTCCTGAACTTGCTTCCAACTTCTAAGTTCTAGCGTATTTTATATCTCTGTTTTTGTTTTTCTGTTTGTGATCTGTAGTCATTCATAATTTTTATCTCCCAAAGTCTTCTTCAAATAAAAAGGCACAAGTACTTTAAACATTCCTCCAAACCTTTCATTTTGGTTACAGTACTTATATCCACATAGTGGGAAGTAAAGTCCCATTGAATAATGAGACTTCTCAGTAAAAGGGATAGGTTTCAACTGGAAGTTCCCTTTCTGTACCTTTTTGAGGTGTGCCCAGAGCTGTATACAGGATTCTAAGTACTGGTAGATCTCAGATTAATATGGTGGAATTTATCCTTATCTGGGTATAGAAATACTGTATTTTCCTGCGTATAAGACTACTTTTTAACCCAGGAAAATCTTCTCAAAAGTTGGGGGTTGTCTTATACGCCAGGTGGTATTTCCTATACGGCGAGTATATCCCAAACTCTATATTTTAACTGGAAACGTTGGGGGTCGTCTTATACGCCCAGTTGTCTTATACGCCGGAAAATATGGTACCTTCAGTACCGCTTTGCTGGTCTTCAAAAGAAATGGGGCCTGAAATTATTTGTACCCACAGTTATTAAATATGACTAAGATGCATAACGTATGTAAACTAAGTTTTACAAATTTCTGTGGCTAAATATTTAGGATGTATCTATTTTATACCAGCCATACAAGTTTGACATGAATCACTGTATGAAATGTATTAGAATTAATTCAAAACAGTTACCCAAAGCTGAGTTAAGAAAATCTAATTAAAGAGTTCAAGTCCGAGCAGAACACTCTTCCTTAATAAAAAAAGTATCTGAATGTTTTTCCCCCTTTTCTTTTTTTATGTAGGGAACCGTCATTATTATTGCAAACCATGGTGACAGGATAGATATCCCACCAGGAGCTGTATTGGAGAACAAAATAGTCTCTGGAAATCTTCGGATCCTTGATCACTGATCCAATAAGTGAACTAATAGAAATGTTGGTCATATTTCCTAGTTTCACAAGTGGAAGAACCCATAGGCATTAGATTTGTACACAGAAGGTCTCTATACTTAGCTATCCACTCACTGTACCAACAGTATTATTTCTAAGTAATTTTTCTGTACTTTCTTAACTGAAAGAATATTTAAGATGCAGATCTTTAAATGAATCTATAATTCAGCTAATATACGGTAATCTAAAGTGCAATATTGTTTGTCTTAAGAAAAGGCAGGCATCTCTTGTGAAAGATGTTTTAACATGCTGGTGTTCAATGAGTTTTGAATGGCTCGTAACTGAAAAAGCTGTGAAATATGCTGTTAACTATTAAGTACAATTACCTTATAAAGCATAAATGGCACCCATAATAAAACACATAGATGATTTATTAATATGGCACATAAGCTGTTTAAAATGTCTAGTACTTAACTGTTAACATTTGTTTTCCTTCCTACAGTTAATACCTTCAAGCTATAGTACCATCACAGCAACAGTAACATTGCTCAGTTACCTCACACTTATCCTTCCCTAAAGCTGGAGTTATTGCTCTCTTGTGCTTACCCAAAGAAGAGACACCTTAGAATGTTACTCCTTTACTATCACCCCTCATCTTCTAGCTTCTCTTACTTTTTAGCTATTACTTCTTAAGAAATCCTAAATGTACTACTAAATACAGGAAAATATCACCACTTCAGTGTACTTTATGTTCTTAGAATTAAATCATGTCTTGCTTGTTACAAATGTGGAAACAAATTCCACATCTGTAAGGTACCGAAATAAATAACATCAAGCCCCCTGTCTGAATTATCTTTTTTGTTGTTAACGTGGCGTTGTGCTTATCCTATTCTTAAAGAAGTTGCTCTCTTAAACAGCTCATTTTTCCAACTTTATTTGATTGACAATGACTTCTGCTAATGTTAACAGATAGGCATGCCTGTCTGAAGAAACCACAGGCACACAAACATGGTAGACTATCATTGTACATAATCATCACAAGAGTAGGCACTCACTGGGTTTAGGTAAAAATGCTGTGAGGTGAAATACACAGGCACTTCATTACTTAATAGAGGCAGGTACCAGCCTGAAAGGTAGCATTAGAAAAAGTATTCATAAATTAGTCATGCCTCATCTCCTGCTGCTCTTAAGTGTAGTTCTGACTACACACTTAACATTTTAAATAGAGTGGGCAGGTGGGAAAGGAAGTAAATAAACTACATGGAAGTTGGCAAATTAGAAGTCCATGGAAGGGGTTCTTAAAAGAAGTGTTCAAAAAATTAACACCCCCTCCCATAGTTTGACAAGCTTACTGGCTATTAACATGCCCTTATACCCATAAGAAGTTGCAGGGCTTTACTTTCAAGAGCTGGGAAACATTTAAAATGTCATCTTCTGGTGGCAGTATGAAGATCATTTATAGAAATACTTTGGAACAGGATGCACCCTAACAAATCCAAATCTATGCAGATAAGACTTTATAGAAACATCTGTAAAAAAATAATTTAACAGTAAAGTTTCATACTGAAAACATTTTCTATAATTCAACAGCAAGAATTTTCAAACTACCATCATTAAATAAAGGTGAGACACCATGTGGATTTCATTGCACTAGAAGAAATGCAAAGCATCTTTTTAATATAGATTTACAGAGCACTCTCTAGAAAACTACAGCTGTGTTACAGCTATATATTCTTTTGGATTTGGTCCAAAGAAACCTGAGCCTTGTTCCAGAAAGAATGAAGAAATTGCACAGAGAACTGATCACTTTTCTTGCAAAAGAACTATCAAAGTCATTCCCATAGTTGGTTTTCACCACATCACAAGAGAGCTTCCTCTATGTTCCAATAATTCATCTTCTACAAAGAAGAAACCATCCCATGCCAAGAGGCAATTCTGCTCTGCTGGACTATCACCTCTTCTGTTCCCAGATTTCAGCCATGTTCAAGTCTAGGGTTTGAAGCCCTTTCAAAGCTTGGAGATTTCCAGTGTAAAAAGCTACATCTGCTGTAACCAATCTGAAACAGATATAAACACATTGAGGAGACAAAAGGGCTGGATATAATGACAGCTAAAGGCAAGAATTTTAGATCTTGTTTCAAGCTAAGTGTTGTGCACTTGGTCTTGTGCTAAGCCTGATGTATTTTGCTTTGTACTGTATTTGTGTTGCATTTAAACACGAATACGTGGTGGCCCAAAAGTAGGTATACTGATTTAGAATCCATTTTCTTTGTTTTTGACTCAAGTTTGCTGTCATCATTCACAATAATACTTTTATCTGACTCCACTTTATTTCTAACTGCCAGCCTGAAATTTAACTGTGACTTTGTTGTGTGTCATCTATGTGTACCCAAATAATCTGTTGTGATGAATTTCTTTGATTCAACTGTATACGTACTTTTGGGCCACACTGTATAGTTAATACAATTAGAAAATATAATCATCTACTATTATATTAGTGTAAGGTAGTAGTAAAACTTTTTTTAATTCTTGAAGAGCTGTGATGTTAAAAATCTCAAAATACTATGTTTTGTGTTTAATAATATAACTTTGTGTTTAATAATATAACTTCTATAAGATAACTACATCAAATATGCATCCATTAAATTCCATATTCTCTTCCTAGAATTCTCTTTCTCAAAATGTTTATTGTATTCTGGAACTCAACACTTGTGTTCTTTCCCATAGTGTTAGGTCCTTTTCTGTGCACAGCCATCCAGCAGATGGTCAGCATTAGATTTAAAGGAGATATACTCTATTTAGCAGCCTTACCCTCAAACTCCTATATAAAAAACCTTGTGTAACATACCCATTTTGAGGTCCTCCGTCATTGACTACATTTAAGTGGGCCAATTGCCTCTTCAAGTGAAGTTTGTAGCTTGCATTAATTCTTAAAAACAACATCTAGAGAACAATAGAAGATGTTCCTTTTTAGAATATATAGTAAGAAGGTGAAAGGTATTGTTCTCTAAGGAGTGACTATGAAGAATACAGAAGAAGAAGAAGAAGAAGAAGAAGAAGAAGAAGAAGAAGAAGAAGAAGAAGAAGAAGAAGAAGAAGAAGAAGAAGAAGAAGAAGAAGAGGAGGAGGAGGAGGAAGAGGAGGGAGGATTTGATATCCCGCTTTATCACTACCCGAAGGAGTCTCAAAGTGGCTAACATTCTCCTTTCCCTTCCTCCCCCACAACAAACACTCTGTGAGGTGGGTGGGGCTGAGAGACTTCAAAGAAGTGTGACTAGCCCAAGGTCACCCAGCAGCTGCATGTGGAGGAGCAGAGATGCGAACCCGGTTCCCCAGATTAGGAGTCTACCGCTCTTAACCACTACACCACACTGGCTCTCTTAGACTCAACTTACGCCAAGGTTATGTTCTGGGGCTAGCGCATAAAGCCAAAATTGTGTATAGTCAAAACACATTGGGTTCAATGGTGGGTAGGATTGCCAAACTCTTCTTTTCCCATATGTCTGTCCCCTTTCTGCCCCCTTATTTTTATTTTATTGCCAAGCATATAAAGTTAAATGCACTTGAGTTGTGAGTTGTGCTCAGTTTTATGTACATACCCAACTTCGCATTTATGAGCCATTGTGCACTTCTGCCAGCACAGAAAATAATGAGTACTTCATAAGTAATGGTTCCATTGTTTTTGTTTTTTTTAAAACAACCCCCTGGTTCTCCATACTTTCCCCTGGAACCATGATTAATATGGCATATTTTTTCATGATGTCATCTCACATAACTCTGCATGAATGGACTGCACCGAAGGTTAGTAATATATAGTGGTGATGTGAAGCTACATATAGATGCTACAGTCCCACTTGGGGTGTGGCTATGGAGATACGGTTGTCAGTAGCTTTCACATAGGGGCCATAATATTTAAACTAGTACCAAGAAATGGTTTACTTATTTTCTGATTGATGGGACTCTCTTTGCCCAAGCATACACAAACATACAAGTAAATTTAATGAGACAATGAATTAATAGCTGCAATTAAATAGTATATGTTACGTGTTTTAATTAAAAAGAGCCCATTATTTCTCCCATCCTGGTGGGTTTGGCTCCCTCTAGCATTCGAGGACAGGAACATACTTGCCTCTCAGGAACTTCTAACTAGCCCATTTTCAGAAGCAACCTCAGTCACTATTCCCACAGATGGCAACAGACTACTCTGGGTCGCTGGCAAGCCAATGCCACTGGGCACTGCTTGCAACTGGAACTCCCTTCTTTGTGTGGATCCTATAAATTTATGATGGGTATTGGTAAGAGGACATATTAATTATATTTAATCCTCTACAGACCCATGTGTGTGGGTTAACAAACAATAGGGAAATGGCTGGTGCCTGTTTTTAAAAACACGGGACTAGCACATAAAGAGCCCCAGTAAGGTAGAGGTAAAGGTATCCCTGACCATAAGGTGCAGTCGTGACCGACTCTGGGGTTGCAGCGCTCATCTTGCGTTATTGGCCAAGGGAGCTGGCGTACAGCTTCCAGGTCATGTGGCCAGCATGACAAAGCCGCTTCTGGTGAACCAGAGCAGCACACAGAAACGCAGTTTACCTTCCTACCTATTTACATGCACTTTGACATGCTTTCGAACTGCTAGATTGGCAGGAGCTGAGACCAAGCAACAGGAGCTCACCCCGTCATGGGGATTCGAACCACCGACCTGATTGGCAAGCCCTAGGCTCAGTGGTTTAACCCACAGCGCCACCCGAGTCCCCCAAAAAGAGCTCCCGTAGCAGAGTTTAAATCTGGCATCAAGCAGAATAAAAAAGCATAGGATTGGACTATTAAACCTTTTAATTCCATTCCCGCTGCTTGAGTCAACTGGTCCCCTTCTACCCCACCCCTATACAATGAAATAGACCACACTGTGAAGTAAGTTTTAAAATGCTTTACTTAATCAAGTCACAGTCATGTAGCAACATTAAGAAATGAAGATAACTGTTTTGGGGGTGATAAATACAGCAAAGGCAGCCTCAGACACATGAGGCAGAGAGCTATGTTGAGGTATGTCTGCCTCCATTGTGTACAGCATGAGAAAGAGGGGGAGAAGAACAGGAAACCACCCTTACTTCCTCCCTCCCATCAATGAACCTACTCTATACTCACTAGCACTGTTAGGTTTGACTGCAGATCTCCCACAATTTCTTGCTTCTCTAACCTGGCAAAAAAACAACAATGAGGTCGCTTCTGGGAACGGGTTAGTTACAAGTTCCTGAGTACATTCCTGCCTTTGAATGCTAGGGGGAACTGAACCTACCTGGTTCAGCATGACAACACAGAGAAATACCTAGTGGACAATTTCCCCAAGGCTATTAAAAGACCCCATAATTGAAGGCTTTACTTGGAGCCATATTTCAAATGAGGTAAAGCTATTCCAATACTGATCTCTACTTTTTGAATATTTACTATTTCTGTGTTACATAAAATAAGGAATAATTTACCTATGCATAGCGTTTTAAGCCAAAATCTTAAATAACATGAGATGTGATGAGTATGAAGATGCAGGTGCCTCTTCAACTATTGGGAACATACGAGTGACACTCCTACAGCAGAAATAAACACACCACTCAAAACGGCTCACCTGTGTTTGCTCCTCAGGAAGGAGGTCGTATATTGCTTCATGCATCTTTGCCATCTGTTTACAAATATTCCTGAAGCAGGTGGAAGGAACAGGTGCTTTCACTTCATACTGTTAACAAAGACAGGGAACGTGTCACGAAAGTTGTTTTCTGGCTGCTACTTTAACAAACACCTGGAAATTCATGGGTTGACAGTTCATTTCTGGGCCCAATTTAAGGTGCTTGTGTTAGCATTTTAAGCCCAAATGATTCAGGCCCCAAATATCTGAATGACCACCCCCTTCCCTACAGACCCTCTCAGATGTTCAGATGAGCAAGGGATGCCTGCTTGGTAGTTCTGCTGTCCACAGAAACTTGGGGTGGTGGCCCAGGAGAAGGTATTCTCTGTGGTAGGCCC
The DNA here is from genome assembly GCF_965207765.1 of Zootoca vivipara. Classification (NCBI taxonomy): domain Eukaryota; kingdom Metazoa; phylum Chordata; class Lepidosauria; order Squamata; family Lacertidae; genus Zootoca; species Zootoca vivipara. Next base: position 2,793,435 of record NC_142586.1, read on the forward strand.
TAGTTTTGTAGAACTCTCCTCAACGCTGTGTCTGGCAACTTCATATAGTTTTCAGCGAATCCTGAAGGCACGCATCTTTACCTTGGCCTTTGACACCTGATGAATATCTTCGTAGAGTTTCACCCTCTTTTTGTGATTCTGGAGCCAGGTTCACAAGTAGATTGCTTTGAACTATTTGTAACATTGTATTTTAAATTAATGTATCCAACCCCGAGACCCTAGTAGTAGTTGCAGCAGGAGTAATAATCTTTCTGCTGACTGGTTCAGTTTCTCATCCTCAACTATGATTTGCTGTACTAATTGTAATGTGCTAAAATGATCAGACAACTACCATAAAATATCTTATTTCCCAGCTGTTAAGAAAAACTGCCCCAAAGAACATAGAATCGTAGAGTTGGAAGAGACCACAAGGGCCATCCAGTCCAACCCCCTGCCGAGCAGGAAACACCATCAAAGCATTCTTGACATATGCCTGTCAAGCCTCTGCTTAAAGACCTCCAAAACGGAGACTCCACCACACTCCTTGGTAGCAAATTCCACTGTCGAACAGCTCTTACTGTCAGGAAGTTCTTCCTAATGTTTAGGTGGAATCTTCTTTCTTGTAGTTTGAATCCATTGCTCCGTGTCCGCTTCTCTGGAGCAGCAGAAAACAACCTTTCTCCCTCCTCTATATGACATCCTTTTATATATTTGGACATGGCTATCATATCATCCCTTAACCTTCTCTTCTCCAGGCTAAACATACCCAGCTCCCTAAGCCGTTCCTCATAAGGCATCGTTTCCAGGCCTTTGAACATTTTCGTTGTCCTCTTCTGGACACGTTCCAGCTTGTCAGTATCCTTCTTGAACTGTGGTGCCCAGAACTGGACACAGTACTCCAGGTGAGGTCTGACCAGAGCAGAATACAGTGGTACTATTACTTCCCTTGATCTAGATGCTATACTCCTATAGCATCTAGGTCAGTCAGCCAGTTAAACATTATTTAAGTTTTCTGCAATGCAAATATGATGCACAATAGAGATATGCACCATATAGTTACGGCAGCTAGACTGGTGAATGGGAGTGGCCACCGAGACCACATAACACCGGTCTTGAAAGACCTACATTGGCTCGTAGCACGTTTCCGAGCACAATTCAAAGTGTTGGTGCTGACCTTTGAAGCCCTAAACAGCCTCGGTCCAGTATACCTGAAGGAGCGTCTCCACCCCCACCCCCATCCAGTCCAACCCCCTGCCGAGCAGGAAACCCCATCAAAGCATTCCTGACATATGGCTGTCAAGCCTCTGCTTAAAGACCTCCAAAGAAGGAGACTCCACCACACTCCTTGGTAGCAAATTCCACTGCCGAACAGCGCTTACTGTCAGGAGGTTCTTCCTAATGTTTAGGTGGAATCTTCTTTCTTGTAATTTGAATCCATTGCTCTGTGTCCGCTTCTCTGGAGCAGCAGAAAACAACCTTTCTCCCTCCTCTATATGTACCTAAGCACACTGAACTGTGAAGAAACAATAAGCACCTGAACAAGGAAAGTATTGTCCATGTACCCATTGAGTATTCTGTATGAGTTGAAGAACTTAAACCTTCGTTAAGAAGCATGATTCTATCCACAAATATTTACCTTAGAGAGCAGCTTGTCAAATAAGCTATCCATTATGGCTACGAGCTTTGCTGAAATTTCAGCTATGTGGTCATGATAATCCTGAAAAGAATATAATATTTATTATTTATATTTATGCAAGAGTCCATCCTAAAGAGCCTATCCAGAAGGCATGAAGAAAAACAAAGATGACTACAATGCATTTGCCACCACCATTGAATTTTTAATCAGTAATACTTCCTTGTAAGGCGCCCAGAGATGCTAGCTGACCAATTAGTCTATTCTACATTTGTCCTCACTACCAACACCTGTGGCAGCTGGGAGTTTTGGGAAAAGTCAATAGATTTCCCTGACTTGTGCAACAGTATGAAGGTGAGGAAAAGCTATTTTTTCCCTTCTGCATGGAAGAAATTACATCTCTCTCAAGCCCATTAGTTTCTTATCTTATCCAAATCTCCATGCAAATGAAACAAGGCTTTGTCTTCCTCAATTCTTCTAGATCAGTGGTTCCCAATTAGCTAATTACTGAGGACTCCCTATTTTTCTAAAGACCCCTACTTAGGAAATTTTTGATAATTCTGTGGTAGTTACCTGTGCAAAGCAATTATTTGAGGAAAATGTGGGGTAGCCTAGGGGATTTAGCTTTACTAAAGGATTTTAGGTATACTAAAAAATAAAAAAATAAAAACAGAACGTAAAATTTGTGATATTGCCAAAAATTGCCTATCATCAGACAGTAGGAAAAACGTGTCCCCACTACAAATGAATTTTTAAAAAAGCAATTGTGTCCCTACCTTGCAAGTGTTCTATATGCAGAAGGCTTGTTATATGAGAGAGTATTCAAACATGTTATTCCTTACTTCTAATCTGAGATGGTACATCTTAGCAAAATTTTGCAGCATATGGTTCTGCTAACTAAGGGATCTTTCACCTTCAAGATATAGGTGAAGGCTTGGCCAGGGCTTGATAAGGTATTGGGGAAGACTGAGTGGAAAACAGCTGGAATGTTGTCATGTTGGTAATAGTAGTAGTAGTAGTAGTAGTAATTTATTACTGTTATTTAGTCCTCCTATGCCCAACTTTCATCCCTGTCTTAAAGAGATTAATAGGTTAAGTACAGGACTTAACTTGGAGTGAGACAAAATAAAAAAATTCCTTCCAGTAGCACCTTAGAGACCAACTAAGTTTGTCATTGGTATGAGCTTTCGTGTGCATGCACACTTCTTCAGATACACTGAAACAGAAGGGGAATACCCCTCCCCACCCTCTCACTATATATAAGGGTCTGGTGACTTCTGTTTCAGTGTATCTGAAGAAGTGTGCATGCACACGAAAGCACATATCAATGACAAACTTAGTTGGTCTCTAAGGTGCTACTGGAAAGAATTTTTTTTTTATTTTGTTTCGACTATGGCAGACCAACACGGCTACCTACTTGGAGTGATTACCCAATAGGAACAATCAACTTTTAAATTTATTAGGATTCTGTCATACATCTGTTTCTCTCCCCCCCCCCCAATATAGCTACATAGCTTCTCACAGAAAACAACATCCACACAGGCTGCCTTTTGCACTAAATAGGTCTGGGTGATGTACTGACATTGCCTAGGACTGGTATGAGGTGCAGAGTGTGATGGCTGCTTCACTCAGCGGTATATCACAAGTGAAACCACCACTGCTCTTGGCTCCCTCTAGCTGGCGCTAGTAGCAGAGGGACTCGGGAGCTGCAGCAGATTCACCAGTGATACACCACTGAGTGAAGCCACCATCCCACTCTGCCCTCACACCGACAGAGGGAGAAACAAGTTGCATTGGCAAGGCACAATACAGCTTGTTCCTCCCTCCACTTCGTTAAACTGCTCGGCGGAGGAGCATGCGGCTCCCCTTGCCTCAGCCAAGCAGTTTTACGGAGCCTCTGATTTGCCACGGGGTCGCATGAGCCGGTGGCAGGGTGGGGGCTCAATGAAACTGCTCCACTGAAGGGTGCACGTTTGCTGCTCCCCTCAGCCGTGCAGTTATCGGAGCTTCCAGCCCACCTCTGGCTCATTCAGCTGGGGGAGGAGAGGCCTCTTCTACACCCCAGCTGAGCAGTTCAGCAAAGCCCCAATGTTCCTTGGATGGCGCGAGAGGCATCGGAACTCGCTCACTGTGTAGGGGTGAGCCATGTATCTCAGCTGCTTCTTACTTCCATAAGGTGGGAAGAAGCAGTTGAGATAAATTCCAGTCATAGCATATCAGCATATACGAGTATTTGTTGTTGTTTAGTCATGTCCGACTCTTTGTGACCCCATGGACCAGAGCACCGGTATTTAGCACCAGTATTTAGCTATTGATATATCATGATGTTGAAAAGAAAGTATTGCCCAGCCGTAGCACTATACTAAATCATTAGAGGTTGAGCTGCTGTGATAATCATAGTGGCAATTTGCTTAGCTATTTCCCTTGTTGGACTTCCAGGAAGAGACATGAATCCCAAACTCATAAGGCAAGATTAACTGAAAACCAAACTACAAGCAGTGGGAGAGTCCTCTAAACTTGATAATTGTTGAAAACAATTAGAAGTTCTTTTCAGTGAAAAAGTAGAGAGCAAGGGGGAAGGGATCCCTTACATTTTTTTAATGATAAGCATGTGAGCTGTTTGCACTCTCTTCCCCCCTTCCCTCCAGTCACAAGAGCCCTACAAAACTGTGTCAGAGGTTTTTGTCCAATCCCAGTTCTTGCCATCCAGTAACACTTTCACAAGTTTTCCCCCTACCAGCAAGCAGGCGCTGGTTGTGAGTAGAGGCTGAATGACCCAGGGAAGGCTTTCACTGTGCGATTAACAAGATAAGCAAGTCCCTGGCAGGGGGTGGTGCTGCAGACACCCCGGGTTTGTTCCGCGGACCCCCAGGGATCCCGGACCCCTAACTGGGAACCACTGTTCTAGATGCTTAAAAGACAGTTTTTTCTCTCATGTACAATGGAGTATGGAATATGGGAGTTTAGAGAAAGGAAGGAAGAGCAGGAGGGACTGCAGCACAAATCTGTTAGCAGTTGCTGGAATTGGTATTATGGATGTGAGCTTATTCAGAAGAAAAGGGAAAGGTTTATGAGATCCTATAGCATCTATTCCCAGCACTGCCAATGAACAAAGGCAGGTGAGCAAATGGACATTCACACTGCAATGAGGTTATTACTATGCAACCATAGCAATGCACACCTCTAGGTTGGAACCACCATAACGACTGCCCATGCAGGGAATGAAAAATGCATGCCAGTTTTTCTTACCTAATAACAACAACAATAGTAACAAGGTATTTCAATCCAGAAAATCATTATAAAAATACCTTGGTAATGTGGTCAAAATGCCTAAGCATGCTGAACTGCTTGGGTTGCAGGCGAGCTTCAAAGTGAGCTCTGATAACAGGAATGTAGTGCACTATGAGCTGCAGGCATCGTGATGAGAGGGCTGTGAAGACAGAAGAAAACAGAACAAAACAACACAGAAGAGCTATTGCTATACTATGAGCTCTTTTCCTATGCAAACTGCAATAAAGAAAATACGCACAGCATTCTGCATGAGGAAATACTACTTTTATTTTAGAAATTCACCAACAGCATGTTCCTAAGGCTTACTGTGCCAGTAAAGGGACCCCTGACCATTAGGTCTAGTCGTGACCGACTCTGGGGTTGCAGCACCGACCTTCTGATCGGCAAGCCCTAGGCTCTGTGGTTTAACCCACAGCGCCACCCGCGTCCTGCCAGTACACAAAAGTTAATCAGAAGGCAGCTCTTTTTCATAAAACTGAATTTTAAAATATCTATTACATGCTAGCTCCTTCACATACCGCCCATAAAAGAATTCACAATACAACCACATTACAATCACAAAAATATGTCCTGGAAAAGCTGCTTAAAGTTTCTTTAGAAAATTGAAAAGGGAATTTACATGACCATAGAAAGTTTAAGCCAAATCCATACCTAAATTTTTTGTAGTTATTGTTTTCAAGCCAACCACTTGCAGGGCACCTGCTCCAAGCACTAGTTGACAACTTCTCGAGTTGAAATACTGAGAAAGAGAGGGAGGTAAACAGTAACACAGTGACTGATGGAAATTGGGAGTCATGTTGTATGATCTTATAGACAAATTCATGGAAGATAAAGCTATCCACAGCTACAAGTTATGACGGCTGTACACCATTTCAACATCCGAGGTAGCATGCCTCTAAACACCAGTTGCTGGCGGGAAAGAGTGGGAGAGGAGAGGTCATGGTGAAAATCAGGTTGCTGCTTGACTGGAAAGTGCTTTTGTCTGACCCAGCTGGACTATGTCCCCCCAGAGCCTCTGGAGAGGATTCTATGAGTGTGGAGGAGAGATGTGAGCTTGAAAAGCCTCTGTTGTTCTAACATTCTTAGTGCAGATTCTGTGGGTGAGTGTGGACTAGATGAACTCTGGGATCACTTCCAACCTTTATGATTCTTGCTTCTTTATGGAAAGCTAAGACAACAATTACCAAGTTCTAAGTTTTACTGAGACACGCAATGCCAAAACATTTATTTTATTCCAACTAGATACTTGAAGAAATCAGTACCTTAGTGAAAAAGAAACAAACAACTCTTCCAAGAAACTGAAAATACTGGCCTTTATCATCAGCACTAAGTCAAATGGCCTTTTAAAGCACAAGGCAAAGCCTTTGAATTTGTTCAGTTACAGATTAGGTTATTCTTTCTTTTTACTAATTTGTGGTTTAATCTCAGTGTCTGAAGCTGATCCAGCTGGCCATGAGCTAGGAGGAGCACAAAAATTAATAATGACATTCAACGGGACGGAGGGAAAGATATATGGCTTAAATATCAAAGTCGCTTTGCATCCCACAAGATGAAAAAAATGAACAGAAAGCTCTCTTATAAACTTTTCTGTGCATCAAAAAGAGTTCAAAGTCCTACACAAGTTTTCTGATGTTAACAGTTAAGCTATTTCCTCCCACATTTTCCTTGACCATACCTATTTATATTTATAAAGCCATTACATAAAAATATATTTTAAAAAGCAAGGTACATTCCCTGCACTTTAGGAAAGATCTGAGGGAGCTGTACCTTTAGTAAATCAGACAGACGAGTAAGCATGTCAGTAGCTATTGAGGGGATGCTATCCACACATTGGCAGTATTCAAGGATGATTCTAATTAACAACAACACTGTCCTGCAAGACAAAGAATCAAACAGACACTCAGACCATATGACAGACTGCAAGTCATCAAAACATCTTTAAAAACACACTTCAACCTTTTCCTTCTCATATTTTGCTATTAGCCAACACCACTGCCTGCCAATTTCTACTGTGCCTCCTGAATTTTACTTTCCAGGTGAGTTCAGCTCATATGCCATTGAATTAAATGGGGAAATTCTCACTGACTTCAGTAGAGCCGGCTTATGGTCAGTGAAAGAGATTGTGCATTTTAGGGAAAGTCACAAATGCCAACTAGCAATGTGTTTTTGACAGAGTAAAAGGTAAAGGGACCCCTGACCATTAGGTCCAGTCATGACCGACTCTGGGGTTGTGGCACTAATCTCGCGTTATTGGCCGAGGGAGCCGGCGTACAGCTTCCAGGTCATGTGGCCAGCTCTGTCTCTTAGCATAACCTACCTTACAGAGTAAGAGGGAGTACCAAATACACCACCTTGAGCAACTTGGGAGGAAGAGCAGGACATAAATATAACAATATAAAAAGGGAATCTAGCATTAACAGTACTATCTTCATCCAGCTAAAAGATAAAAAATACTAATGCATACCAATTTCTCTTGTTTTATATTCTAGAGGCTCAATCCAGAAAAAAAAACAGGCATCAAAGTTAATGAACCACTTTCATTTGTTGATCTATTCACTTTTAGAGAAATCATATAAATTTACTTTTTCTTCTTTTAAATATTCCTACTCCTACTTAATTATTACTATCCCAACTGTACATTGGGGTCAGAGCAGCATCATCAATTAGATGAAAAACTTTTTAAAAAAATCTTATTTTTGAATCTTTCTTTTTACTAGCATTTCCTAAACATCAACTCCAGAGCACACAGCAGTGACTTAAAACAGAAATACTGGTGTGGTACGTACCATGTAATATCTCTGGCTACTGATTTTGGTGGAACCCAAATTATCACATAAGATCAAAAGAAAGAAAACAAACATTTGACTAAAATTTCCTGAGGATTTTAGAAAGGGAATTATATGCAGCGAACTTACTCTGGAGTTTTCTTTAACTTTCACAAAAACTAATAAATATTTTAATATTTGCCATGATAGGGAACACACACGTCTTACCCAACTACAGCATATTTTTGTCCATCAACAACAAGGAAGTCAGTTGGCTTTCTTTCTTCAGGTGCTAAAACAATTGAACAAAAAAAGGGGGATCTACAATTAAAAACAACACAAATAACACTGCAACTGTCTCTTTTAAAAAAGGGTTGGGGATGAAAATTACCCCGTACTTTATTCCTCCATTTCCACTTTATAACACTGGAATGCAGTCCGTGAACCAGAGGGACTAGCTTAGTTCCCCATGTTCCTGGAAAATTAGACACACACACACCTGTGGCCCCATTTCCAGAAGAAACCCTTCCTCCTTCCTCTGCCTTCTTTCTCCTCCTCTCAGTCCTCCTTGGAACTTACTTCCTGGACCTCTTTCTTCTTTTGCCCACTCTAGCCAAGCCGCTTGGAGGGCTGCACTCCTTGCACGGGCAGCCTTCTCCAGGAGGGATCCGAGGCCTGTCCTCCTGGGGCCGGGTTGGTGACACAGCCTGGCAGAGTGGTAGCGCATGCTCAGGTGCAGAGGGAAGCAGGTTCTTCAACCGAGTCCCTCTATGTACTTTATAATGCACAGGCACAAGGCATGCTCTTAGTTAGAAAGTATGGACAGGGGCTCGGCTGAAGAACCAGCTTCCCTCCATGTCTGAGCATGCACCGCCCACACAACTTGTAGAACACAGGATTCTCTCACAAACATTGTGGGGTCCATGTTCCCTTCAGGCGCCTGCTGCTCTCAACTATTCACACAGGCAAAAACTGGAAATGGGGGGGGGGGTTGTCTCTGAACTTCCAGCCACTTCTGTTGGACTGAATTCCCAGCGACCCCTTTTTCCCAAACCTACTCTTTCTTCCAACCCTGGGGCAGTCCAGAGTGGAAAGGGTTACTAGGATTTCTCCATTACCTTGCCTCCTCCTCCCCCTCCTTGATCCCTAAACTGGCCATGGCTTTGGGAAGGTGGTGCCAGGGCTCTGAGAGGATCAAGGAGCCTTCTCTGAACATTGCACCCAGGCCTGCTGCACATTGGGAGGTCCCATCACATGCACAGCCCCCTGCTGTGGAGGTCCCCCCCCGACTGTGGAGAGGGCCCCCACAGTGACTGAGAGTTAGGGAGCCCTAACTGTTCCCTACAAAAGATATTACTGCACAGCCCTGGTCATAGGCTTTGTCATGAGGCAGCAACACCATTCAGTGTGACCCCACCCCTACTGCCCCAAATCAAAATCCCTGCATCACACACAGTAGATGACAGGACGCATGATTTGTTCAGCTGCCTTTATCGCTTGTGAAAAAATACTGAAAAAATAACACTGAAAAAATATAAACATACTGCATTGTGGCAGACCAATCACAAGAGAACAAATTTTCAAACTTCAAAGCAAAGTATTATTTCAATGCCATTTGGAAAGCCAACAAAGAATTGGATTGAGGGGAGAAGAGGGCCTTGAGAATGGCTGAATGCTAGAGATAACCAGCTCTATGTGGTTAGATGGTGGCTAATGGATTGAGGCTGAATCCTGATAAGACAGAAGTATTGTTTCTGGGGGAGGGAGGGCAAGCAGGTGGGGGGGGGGACTCCCTGGTTCTGAATGGAGTAACTGTACCCCTAAAGGACCCCGTGCACAGCCTGGGAGTCCTTTTGGACTCACAGCTGCCCATGGAGGCACAGGAAGTGGTAGTGTTGGTAAAGGGAATCCCTGTGCTTTTCTGACCAATGAGCATGCTGCAAGTGAGCTCCAGTCTCTTTGCTGTACGAAGGTTTATTTTGTTTTGGGCCGCTCCAGCTGCTGCCATTAAGTGAGCCAGGATAGATTCTAGGGTGGAAGAATCTCCTTCCTTGTCCTGAACCTTGCCCTGAGATGGGAGGGAAGGAGCATGAGGCGGCAATCAGCAGTCCAGTGCAGGAGTGGGTGGCTGGGACATGGGTGAGGAGACAGCCCTGCAAGGTATGACAAACCCTTTGGCCTTTGCCTTTTAATTTGGTTGAACATCTTCCGTTGGCTACTGTACTTCAAAGTAAATTAACCCTTTAAAATGGTCTACTGCTCCAGAAACAGAAAAACAAACTTTTATTAGCCTGTCAACATTTTGCTGCATCATGTCCACATGGAAATTACAACAGTAACAAGGAGCCAAGAAACTCACCTCCTGTTTTTTTTCCTGGTAAAGCAATTCTGCCATCTGATATAGAATCCACAAGATCCTGAAACTCTGCCGGAACATCGGCTTGCTTCCAGCGCTCGTTATCTAGCAGGAGGCTATTTATACACATAAAGGAAGGGGGAATTCAAAAATTAGAAAACATTGCCTTGAAGGGCTATGTGTCCATACTGGTTTCAAATTTCTTACCAGGATGAAATCATGAAAGAGTCAATTGATTCAAATACTAATCAGTGGCAGGCATACTAAAGAAAGCTGTACTGGCAAAAGCCTTATGGAAATAAATGAGAATGAAGATTCATGAGGCAGTCTGACCATCAAGAGATTTCATTCCAACTCATACATCCAGTGAGCCACATGTGTGGCCATCTGTAAGATGTGGAAAGGCATTTGTGTGAAGTGAGTTCCTATACAGTTTGGACAACTTCAACTAAACCACCTCTGTAACTGTAACTCAAAACTGGGTAACTTTATGGGAAGCAGCTCCTCACTTCTCACATGATGGAATGCCCAGAAAGTTGTTACTACTTATGTGTACATTGGGCCTCAATATTAAACTGCTGGGTTTTTTCTTTCTTTGACTGTTTATTATTGCATTTATATCCCACCTCTAAGGAGCTCAAGGTGGTGCCCATGACTCCCCCCCCCCCAATCCTCAGTTATCCTCACAATAACCCTGTAGGGAAGGTTGGGCTGAGTGTTGGTAACTGGTCCAAGGTCTGTGAGCTTCATGAAAGGGGATTTGAACCCTTGTTCCTCAGATCAGATGACACATTTTACTCAAATAATTTAGCCACCTGACTTTGCTCTGAGCTAAGTGAACAATGCCATATAACTCAGGGGGAAAACCTGGTACCAAATATAGGCTGGGGTGGGAAGGAGCTATAAGCAACAGAAATGGCACTGTCTCAGAAACAGTGGTCGGGGTGGGCTAAACTACCCAACCCTGAAGCAGATAGCTCTTGATGGAGCCCACTTCTCCCACACCTTTTGCCCTTTCATTATGAAAGGTGGGGGTAGTGGGAAGCTTCAGGAGCTGTTGCATTAAGGAGCCTTGAAGCATACACATTCATAATCAGAGAAAGATACCTGAGTTTGGTCTTTCTTTCCTCATGGAATCTGTTTACAAATTTGTTAGCTTGACTTTGAAGTGCACCACGCAAGGACATACTCTTCCTTCCACAGATTTGTTCTGTATCCAAGATGAAAGTTTCCATCAGTCGCGAAAGAGCAACAAACTCTGTAGAATTCAATTTCTCCAGGAACCCATCCTAAATGAAAAAGGTGATGTAACAGCATCATAACTCTTTTCATTGTTATCCTGCCCCATTATAAAGGCTGAAAAAGCTATGCAGCAAGGAAAGCACCATCGGCATGGACTGATATCATTATGTCATCAGGTGATTGACAGGTGAGGGGCCTGAACCGCCAACAGTTCCTCACCCTGGGCTATTGTATGAATATCATCTCAAATATAAAGCAAAGCACTTTCCAACTTTCAGGCTGTTTTTAGACATCCGTCCTGTATCACTACACCTGTTGACTATGTTGGGTCCAGGTGTAAGGACATGATTACATTAATGACCCTAGCTGGATGCAGGTAGATGCATGGAACTTACTTTTGCTCTAGCCATTAGGAACTTGACAGAACGATCATGGCAAATATCAGAGGCACTGTAAAGTAGGTCCTGGATATTGTTTGCTAATCTACCCAGTTCCAGTTCTGAGAGCTTTATGTCCTCACCAATCCTGAAAGAAATACAAGGAAGACTTCGTTGACACATGATTTTCAGCTGAAACAATCCAGTGCCCCACCAGTCTGCTAAAAAAAGGAAATGATTCACATGCAACTACAGTGGTACCTCTACTTACGAATTTAATGCATTCCGAACGCACATTTGTAAGTCGAAAAATTTGTAAGTCGAATCCCATAGGAATGCATTGGGAGAAAAAATTCGTAAGTCGAAGCAACCCTATCTAAAAATTCGTAAGTAGAACAAATCCTATCTAAACCGCATCCAAGATGGCGGACGGAGCTCCGTTCGTAAGTAGAAACATTCGTAAGTAGAGGTACCACTGTACATAGACAATGAGAACTTTGCATTTTGATGTCAATAACAATCTCTGAACTGGAGCAGAATTGACTTCTCAATTGTCCAATTGATAGCAGTAGCAAGTGAAGTAACAAATAATATATACCAAAAGACCTAAACAAAAAACCAAGCAATTGATGGCCAATTACTGTTCATTTAAGTCTTTTACACCATGTTTACATTACTTAGGTAAAAAATTCCATTAGAACACATTTTTGTTTAACATAGTATACACTAACCTGAGTCTTTCCAACATGCTATTTCCAGAGAGGGAAGTATATTGGCAGCTTCCATAGCTGCCACCCGCCATGAACCACCATTGGCAGGATTGGCAGCAACAGCTGCAGATATATTCTATGCTTATGATGATATTTTATTTTATTGTTATTTATGCTGTTTTAAATGTGCATTTTATATTTTATTTCCTTTAGCAATGTTTTATTTTTAAATATGTAAGATGTGTTTTGCTTTATTTGCTGTGTTAAATGCGCATCCTGTAGTTTATCTCCTTTGTAATGTTTTATTCTGACATCTTTAAGATAATATTTTAGTTTCCTGTTAATTATGTTGCTTTGAATGTATGCTTTATATTTGACTTTCTTCAGTAATGTTTTATTCTGGATTGTTTTATTTAGTACTTTAATGTGCTGTAAACTGCTTTGAGATTTTCCCCCCTAAAAATATGAGGCTGTATAGAAATTAAATGGGGAAAAAATATTAAAGGCCTGCCTTTTGACTGTTGATTGGCCACAAGTGTTCTCCAACTAAGGCTGGTCCAAGATGCTACCAAATAACATGACAGGGAAAGGCTGTGGATGGCTGGTATTCTCACTGTTGTGGTATCTCTGCCTTGCGCTCTGTATAAAATCTACTCTCAAACACAGGAAATTCTATGTCCATATGGTGCATCAGTGAAGCAGAAAAGGAGGACTGAAATTAACTGCAACTAAAACACAGGGCTTCAAAATTTGGAATACTTATATCATATTAGATCTGAAATGAAAATGGGAGGGACAATTTATTATCACATCATAGAGAGTAGTCATAAATTTATAGCATCAAATTCAAGAGAGAAACCAAGTTAATGGCTGAAGCTGATATCCAACATTGCATGAGCGGACTTCCATTCACACGCCATGACTTTCCCTCCTTCTCTTCTCCCCTGCAGCCTTCCTGCTTCTAAAATCTTCTCTGCAGTGTCCCCCGTAACACCCTGTTGGGTACAACCTACAGAATGCTATGAAACTGAAGGTGCTCGACTCAAGGGTTGAGAAACCAACATGTGCAGAATATGCATGAAACTTGAAACTGAGTTTTAGGCTCACATTTTTAGAGCTTCTGGGAATGTTTACTTTCAATTTCAAATTTAAAAGCAGTGAATTTGCGCTAATTTGTTTAGCTGCAGTGGAGACTGAATCCTGCTTTTTTTTTACTACCTACATGATATCAATTCCACCTGGTGTAATACTGGACGAAGTCTGTTCCTTGCTAGATGACGAGTCAGTGGTACATTCTGGATCAGATACAGAGTCACTGCTGCTGGGTTCACTGTCTGGGGAAAGGTTTCTCTGAGAGGCAGAATAAGCCGCTGCAGGTGGGAGGTCTCCTTCACTGAAGGCATCACTTAGGAACATGCCCTCATGCGTCAGATAAACCAGCTCTGTGTCTATGGTACTGTCCTTTGCAGAGTTCTTCTGAGCAGAAGTATCACCCAGTTCCTTGCTCCTCTGGTTCTTGTCTAGAACCAAGAGAACCACTCTTCTGATAACATTTAGTGTTGCCTAAGATAAAATAAAATAAAAAATAAAAAAATTGACAGTGCTGAATTCCTTGAAGAATACATCTTTTAGCAAGAATGTTTCTATTTTAAATACTGCAAAATCTGAACACAACAGGCTGATTTCAGGGGCTTGATCTAAGGGATGGTATCAATTTCAGAGGTAGATGTTCTAGAATTATCAGCACGTACAGAGATTTAATTGATGAATAAATTCACAGTATTTTCCTATACCCCAATGTTGAATCTAGTTTTGTTACACTGTAGAGCTGGGGATGGAAGGAAACAGTGATTTCTGTCCCACCCTGTGTTCCGCACAATCAGCACCGTTTCTTGTTCCACTGCAGTTTAGCTTCTCCTAAAATCTACATTATTCATCTCACTATCTGCTATGTTTGAAACTAGTGTAGTTAATTGCGTAATTAACACCAATAAATTTCAGTGGAAGGGAGATGTCAAAAAATGCAGAAAATAATGCAATCATGTAATATTCGCACAGTAAAAAGACCGTGAATACTGCTTATATTTGCTTGTATGATTTCCATTCCTGACCTCAGAGGAACATGCAAATTGTGGTAATTTCCACTTCCATTTCCAGCTGTACAAATAGATTATAATGCCATACAAGGATACCATTTATTCAGAAGTGTATTGTAACTCTAACAAAGGAGGGTAAAAATTAACATTCAGCTGATGCAATACCCCTGGGTAACTTATAGGCAGGAGCCTTAAGGCATGATTTCTCAATTTAAAATGTGATTTTCATGAGAGGCCCCAGGATGTCAAGGATTCAGCTTTGAAGAACAATTAACCTGCCAAAGGGATTGTGCTCCAAGCAAGGTACAGCAAAGTATTGCCCGAGATGCAGTCTGCCTGCTTTTGGATAATGGCAGAAGACTCTCCAATGCCTTTCATGAAAACTCACTCAGCTGATGCAAGAGACCCAAGTCCAAATGTATCAAAATTCAATTGGTTTAATAACAATATAAAGTCTTTAAAGTACACTCCTTACCTTAATTCTCTTGAGAAATAAAATTAAATTAGAAAATATATCTTTCAGTAGATCAAACCACTGTGGAAAATTCATCATCCTCATTTGATCTGCAAGTCTATGAAGAATACCATAAAACAATAATTACAATTTCATTTAAACTCAGTTTAACTCTCATCCTGTAAGGTGGCCTTGGGTACATCCTTGCCAGTTCCATCTTCAGCTTCTCATGCTCAGCTTCCTATCTCTAAAAAGGGATATTAGGGTCTACCTCACAGTGCTGTTATTATGGTGAATGATACAAAGACTTCTGGTTACTTCTGTTTCAGTGTATCTGAAGAAGTGTGCATGCACACGAAAGTTCATACCAAAATAAAAACTTAGTTGGTCTTTAAGGTGCTACTGAAGGAATTTTTTTATTTTATTTCGACTCAGACCAACACAGCTACCTACCTGTAACTAGATACAAAGACTAGATACAAAGACTAGATACAAAGACTAGCACACCTCCGGGGGGGGGATGCATAATAAAAATGATGAAGAATATCAACATTAAATTATGTTTACATAATTTCTGTAGCAAAATTTGTATTCTGAGGTTTCAGAAACTGAAGACTTTCAAGAACTTTGCAGATAATTCTGTAGTACTGTACATAAGGTAAAGGTAAAGGGACCCCTGACCATTAGGTCCAGCCATTACCGACTCTGGGGTTGCGCGCTCATTTCGCATTATTGGCCGAGGGAGCCGGCGTACAGCTTCCAGGTCATGTGGCCAGCATGACAAAGCCGCTTCTGGCAAACCAGAGCAGCACATGGAAACGCCGTTTACCTTCCCGCTGTAGCGGTTCCTATTTATCTACTTGCATTTTGACATGCTTTCGAACTGCTGGGTTGGCAGGAGCTGGGACCAAGCAACGGGAGCTCACCCCGTCACAGGGATTTGAACCGCCGACCTTCTGATCAGCAAGCCCTAGGCTCAGTGGTTTAAGCACAGCGCCACCTGGGTCCCAAATAAATCATAAATAAATCATGGTTTATCCTGTTGAGAATAAGCAGCAGATGGTCTCAGCTCCCACACTTCACCCTCCCCTCTCGCCCAGGAGGAGATTTAAAGCTTTCACTTCTATTTTTGATTAACTGGAGTTTATCATTACATCTGAACCCTAAACCGTAGCTAATCTTAACTATGGTTCGTTGAAACAAGCCAGTTTCACTGCTTGTTGCTTGAGTTCACTTCTTTGAACAAACCATTAAATGGAATACTGTGGTTAATCAAACACAAAAATGAAAGTTGCCAATTTTTCCTAGGGCCTCACAACTGTGCCAGAAGAGCAGCATGTAATTCAAGCCTTATTGCAAACCATTTCCACCATGATAAAATTTGATTTATCATTATGTCCAGCACAGCTAATAGTGTCAGAACAGAGAACGGGTTGGTTAAGATTTAAAACTCGTTCCTTTAAAAATGGAACATGTCAATTTGTTTTAATTCCTCTGAAAGCAATAATTATAGCTCTCAAGGAGAAAAAGAAAGTAAGCTTAGGCTGCAACACAACACACAAACCTGGCAGTAAGACCATTAACTCAATGGATCTTACTTCTGAGCCGACATTCATAGGATTGTGCCTTTATTGGGGGGTTTTCTTGCCAAGGGAAAATGCTAAAATTTAATCAGTTTTTCTAGTATTGCGAAAACACACTTTTAGAATTATAAACAATTACATGACACAATGTTTTTAAATCTGTAATTGAAAAAAGAAGGAAATCATGGGAAGTAAATGGACAGTTAAACAATTAGTCTTTCAACAGAATTATAGCCGAAATCCTCTGAGTTTTTGAGATTAACCAAGTGAAACACATTTTCAAAATTGAATTGCCCTCTAGCTACAAATTAGAAACTGGAGCAGCATTTTCTTTTCCCAGCAAATAAGGATCAATGAGAGTAGATTGCAAATGTGTGTTTAAAATATTAGCACTGGCCTTTCTAGTGTCATACATTCTTTGCTTTGGAAGAATTTGCCTGCCTCATCTCCTAGTTATGCCCAAGTTTTTGATGCTTAAACTGCAATTCTATACTCACTTATTTTGAAGTATGCCTCATTAGATACACTTGAACTTACTTCTGAGTAGATATGCAAAGGATTGAAGAGCTATGTATGTTTACTCAGAGGTAAGTGCTATGGACTTCAGTGGATATTATTCCAAGAATGTATAGTAGCGGTTCCCAATTAGGGGCCCAGGGACCCCTGGGGGTCCACATAACGCACCCAGGGGGTCAGTGGCACCATCCCCTGCCAGGGCATTCACTTGGAGGGGAGTAGAGAGGGGGGGAGAGAGGAGGAGCGCAAACGCCTTGCTCCTTTTAAAAATATAAGGGATTCTTTCCCCTTGCTCTCTACTTTTTAGCTGAAAAGAACTAACATCCCAACACTGGACACATTTCTGGAGGCCACTGATGAAGAATTGATACCAGAAGTAAAATATTACATCAATGAGCACCTGCGTGATTTAGAGACTCGCTTCCAAGATTACTTCCCTGCACCAAATCCTGAAAACTCATGGATAAGGAATCCTTTTGATTCTCTATCTGCGGAAGAGCAAGATGCACTTGTTGATGTGACTTGTGATGAATCACTGAAATCATTTTTCAAAGAATGTAGACTGGACTGATTATAAGAAGTTAGGTGAAAAAGCTTTGAAACATCTAGTTCCCTTTTGTTCCACGTATCTTTGTGAACAAACATTTTGTTATATAAAGAACAAGCATAGAATTGGCTTGATGTTGAACCAGATTTGAGAATAAAAGTAGGAAAAATTGAACCAGATGTGGAAGGGATTGTTCAAAACAAAAAGAGGCATGATTTTTCCTATAACATTTAGGTTTAGTGTACAGTCATACTTCGGTTCATGTATGCTTCGGTTTGAGTACTTTCAGTTTAAGTACTCTGCGGTCCGGTGTGTAACGGATTAATCCACTTTCCATTACTTTCAATGGGAAAGTTCGCTTCAGGTTAAGTATGGACTTCCAGAACCAATTACACTCATACTTCGGGTTAAGTACGCTTCAGGTTGAGTACTCCATGGACCGTCTGGAACGGATTAATCCACTTTCCACCAATTGTGTACTTAAACCAAGGTACCACTGTATTTTTAACATTTTGTTGGGAACTGCCCAGAGTGGCTGGGGCAACCTAGCCAGATGGGTTGTAAGTGAGTAAGTAAGTTCATTATGATTTAGGTTTAGTAGCTGCTAGACATGTCATAATTTGTTCACTTGTACTATATGTTTATAAAATTAAATTTGTCTTCCCTCCAACTAAATCTTTGTCATTTTTGCATGGTAATATCACAGGTTTTATAGTCTCTTATTTAGTATACCTAAAATCCTTTCCTTATTAAGCGCTACCCCACATTTTCCTTTTTTAAAAAAATCATTTGCACAGGAAACTACCATGGAGTTATCAACATTTTCCAAAGTAGGGAGTCCATGGCTTGGCTTTTGAAAAATAGGGGGTCCTCAGTAACTAGCTAATTGGGAACCTCTGATGTACAGGATTGCAGCCTTAACATAAGTTTTTCAAAATTCATTCTTTCTCTCTCTCTCTGATGACCAGAGGAAAAGGAGATAAAGCTTTGCACCTTTAATGCCATGTAGGAGAGAGAATTTCAGAAAGTGTATCTTGCATGACCTGCCATTTTCACATCTGCTGTTTGCACATGAACAACACTTGCACTCTTTCAAAATTATAGGAATTGTGCTAAAAGCACTGATGCTAAAAAGAAGTAAAAAGCATGTGGACAAAATTCATAGGCAATTCATGAATAGAGAAGCAAATGGTAAATCTAGTTCATAGCAACTCAAAGCTTTATACTTTATACTTACTTAACAACCACATCTGTGTCTATTTCTTCTATTTGTGACACTGTATTAACCACACACTGCAAAGATATAAGAAAAATATGTCTTAGAATTAAATTTGGAGAGAAAACTTTCTACCCCTGAATCAGACATTTTCTGATTATCCTAATATTCAGAGCTGAAATAACAATAAAACTTCACAATGGAAAATGAAATTGGACCACACATGCATTAGGCAAGTCTGCTCCCACACTACCTTATTCAGCTTTATTTCCCCCCTGCTAATTATTGTGATCCATGAAGAATGATGGAGGAAACTGCAGCCCAGGTTTAAGGACTGAAGCCCAGGGCACTGAAAATGTTCACTCAATCCTGCCTATGGTTTCCAAATGCCTTTTTCATAAGTTGTCCTGAATGCCCTTTTTGTACACTTCAAACATTATTCTGAGTGCCTATTCATATATTACTATGAGAGCGCTGTATGTTACACATTCATATTTTTAAGTGTAATTCATGTGTGTCACATTCATTTTAAGTGTATGTGTAAAAATCTTATGTGTACAGTAAAAAAGGAAAGATAATGAAACCCTGAAATGCACCAAGCTTTCAAAGCTGCTCCTTCTTTGCTTCATTTCTAGTTTATGCTAAGCCTGAAAAGACTGTCCAAAATAAGCCAGGGTGTTTAGAACCCAAAGAATATAAAATCTTTTCAATACTGGGATTAAGATGATGTCTCTTCTCCCAAAACAGCACAGAAGATTCAAGGAAGATTGGGCAGAGCTAAACTAAAGAGGAGAGCAACAAATGGCAGGTGCGGGAAGCCCAATCCAGATTGGGACAGTTGCAACGGTGGTATTTTAGAGCAGCCTTCCTCACCTTGGGTCCCCCAAAGCTGTTGGACAACAGCTCCCATCACCCCCAGTCAGAAGGCCAATGGTCAGCGATTATGGTACTCCATTATTTACAGTTTATAAAAATACACCTGTTTTTAAAATCTAGATTATTGTTTCAAACAACAATCAATAAGCAAAACATATGATAAATCAACAAAGTATATCCATTCTTTGGGCTTTGTGTAACTCATGAAAGAGAAAGAAAACCAGTTTAGATACCTGGAAATATCAGAAGACCTGAAAAGTACATATAAAACCAGTGCTTTTTTTCTGGGTGGGATGCATACCCCCTAAACATTTTGTGAAACTTTGTACTTTTTTCCATTTCCTGTATTTATTTTTCCCAATTTGAACTATAAAATGGTGATTTTTTTTAGTCAAAATGAAAATACCCTTAAATTTTTTTTTAGAAAAAAAGCACTGCACAAAACATTTAACTAAAATATATATGGAAGGTAAAAATCCTTCCAAAAATAAATTACCTGTTTAATTATATTTTTTGCCGTTACAATAATTTCATCTCCATATATTTCAAAAAAATTCAATTTCCTTTGTTTTAGAAGTCCAAACACTAAAGATACAAGCCTTTCCTATTTAGAAAAAAAACAAGAATAAAGATCACATGTGAAAGAAAGGTAATCAGAACTCAAATGGCAAATTAGAACTTAACTAGTGCAGAACTTAACTAGTGCAGACGCCTGCTTCTTGGGAGAAAAGCAATGACAAACCTAGACAGCATCTTAAAAAGCAGAGACATCACCTTGCCGACAAAGGTCCGTATAGTTAAAGCTATGGTTTTCCCAGTAGTGATGTATGGAAGTGAGAGCTGGACCATAAAGAAGGCTGATCGCCGAAGAATTGATGCTTTTGAATTGTGGTGCTGGAGGAGACTCTTGAGAGTCCCATGGACTGCAAGAAGATCAAACCTATCCATTCTTAAGGAAATCAGCCCTGAGTGCTCCCTGGAAGGACAGATCGTGAAGCTGAGGCTCCAATACTTTGGCCACCTCATGAGAAGAGAAGAATCCTTGGAAAAGACCCTGATGTTGGGAAAGATTGAGGGCACTAGGAGAAGGGGACGTCAGAGGACAAGATGGTTGGACAGTGTTCTCGAAGCTACGAACATGAGTTTGACCAAACTGCGGGAGGCAGTGCAAGACAGGAGTGCCTGGCGTGCTATGGTCCATGGGGTCACGAAGAGTCGGACACGACTAAACGACTAAACAACAACAACAAAGTGCAGATAAATTAACAGGCTAAATAGCAAATCTGGTGGAAAGTACAATAGGAGTTAGTCTCTGTACTATTATTAAGGTCAAGGTTTGATTCTGGCCCGGCAGAAATTATTGGATGCTGTAGAAGCCATGTGATACAGTTGTATACTTCGCATTAATCCCCACATACTATACACAGAAGCTAATTCTGCTAAGGACAATATAGGGTGTGTATTTGTGCCTCCATTAATGAAGGAATGGACAAATGGTACACATTGTGACACAGCTGAGAAATAAAAAAGAATTGAATGGAAAATGCCAAAATTAATGTTTTTAAATCACTGAGAGGATTCAAGATGTGTTGGTGAAAACTTATTTTGTAGCGAAAAAGTGAATGGAATAGGCATTGACAGCAGTGTGTTCTGTTCTGTGTCCTGAGAGGCAATTAGCCTGCAAAAAGCCTTTAAATGGGAAGTACTATACCTCTTCCAGAATCTGGCATTCTTCTTCCAGAGGTCTATTTAAGTCACTGTGAGCATAGGTAGAAAACTCTGCAATCATCATTTTATCTATGAGTTTTTCTAATTCACAAAGCTGTGATCCAAGATGCCTGTTCGAGAGAAAAATTGTGAAAAAGTTAAAATAATTATGAGAGGGAGCATGAAAATGCCATTATCTCAATATCAGGAATATAGGGGATGTATAACTATCATCTGGGTAATTTCTACACAATAAATAACACTATAGAGGACACTGAATACAGTTTATTTACGTTATGTCTTCCTTTGCAGCAAAATAACAAAAAAAACCCTTTCAAATTCCACTGTGACATTAATGTCAGACATCTCCATGAAAGGAGAACAATCTATATATATATATAAACAATATAGGCACTGTGTGCGCAGAGGTCACAGCCTTTCTCTGTAACCGCTGAACCAAATTGCCTCAAATTAGGACAAAGTGTACCTTGCCCATCAGTGAGGGATCTGGCATAATTTTTTTCCCAAAAAAGCACAGCTTTCATACCTTAAATAGTGATTAAACGCAAAAAAGTGGCGCACAAATTAGACATCACGAGCAAAAGCTCTGAAGACTCCAGCAGCATCCAATAGAAAGGCAGATTGCACGCTGTCACCAGCAAAAGCTCTGAAGGGCGGCGCCAAATAATGACATCATCAACCAAGCAACTGAAACCACCAAGGCGACCATTACCAGACCCCTTGGCCCCTGCCAGGCTGCTAGGCCCCCACTAGGCCCGGGGGGGAGGGCAAGTGCCCGGATCGCAGGCCGCAGCACGGCCTTTCTTTTATGAAGGCCCCTACCAGGCCGCCAGGCCCCCACTAGGCCCGGGGTGGGTGAGGGCGAGCGCCCGAATTGCAGGCCACAGCACGGCCTTTGTTTTATGTAGGCCCCTGCCAGGCTGCCAGGCCCCCACTAGGTCCGGGGGGTGATAACCCACAGCAACGCACTTGGGGGCACGGCAAGGGGTTTTTACTTCAAAATTTAGCGGGCATTGTGTCACATGCAAGGTTCCGGCGGCCTTTTTAAGTAAGGGCAGTCGTGCCCCTTTTAACCTAGGCTTTATACTATGACTGATTGCAAACCTCCACGTCTTTAAAAACAACAACAACCATGCACTTTCTCTCCCCAGTTTAAGTTCTTGGATATTTGCAGTGGCCAATCCCCCCCCTTGATTTACAATCTCCTACCTTCCCCATGCCACTTCCTGGGTTTTCTATGGAACAGCTCGGGCACTTCGGAACTCACCTTCTGTTGCTATTTGATCCCCCCCTCCGGTCGGGATTATTAAAGTAGTTCTCTGGGTTCCCTACTCCAAAATTTGAAAATCCAAATAACAAACAAAACAAAACAAAACACAAAAAGCCACAAAACACACAACGCCCAAATCATACAATACCCACCAAAATAAATGACAACCCCAAAAATAAAATTAAACAATAACAACTTCTGCTTCTCATGTTCTTATTTCAAAAAATTTAAATCTAAATATATAAAAATGTTCACAATGCGTGCACAGGGGCCAATGTATGGAGATACAGGGGGGAGGGGACAACACTCCCTGGGGAAAACAGGGAAGGGTATCCTACCGAAACACAGGGATGAGCCAGGGGGTTGGAGGGAGGAGGGGCGGGATACGTCATGGATCGGGACAGGGTGGGGGGAATCACAGGGATTACGCGTGGCTGGGTCAGCTAGTTTGCTATAAAATATGTAACCAATGACTCTTGAGATCTCAGCAGTCATGGGAGATGTTGATAGGTCTTCTTAGGGATCAATAACTGGCTAAAGAACAGGAAATAGAGTAAACTAACTTCTAACAGTGGAGGTGTGCATGCAGTAATGGTTCCCCAAATATATTTCTTGAGGTGAGAACTATTTATTTTTTTCAATAAAGAGATGGGAGTCAGAGGGGGCAGTAAGAAAACCAAGTTTGTAGAATGCAAGGATCTCTAAAATCTGGGCAAATGGAAAACAAAAAGGTAAATAAGAATCAATGCATGGAGAGCAAATCTAAAGGAGCACAATGATTAGACCAGCAAGAGAGCACCATGGGAATAAAAAAGCTGAGCTCCATTAAATGACTATTAGAAAAGCATTTAACAAATCTATGGGAAAGACACATCTGGAGCACTAGATTGATTTATGGTCGACGTATCTAAAAAAGGATGACTATCTTCACTCTAAGAAAGGCTTAGAAACAGGGTTTCTCAAACACCTGAACCCTGGATGAGCTTATGAAGTTGTCATTGACCCAATGTAAATGAATAAAGTGAGGAAAAGCACCTATAGACATTCTTTTTAGCAGCAAAGCAGCTAAGAGAATATGGTTGTATTGTGGAATCATATTGTTAAATACAGAGGTTCCTCACGTTCACTCTGTGTATGACATGCCCTTTTCTGTAAGTTTCTTTTCCACCCAACTCATTTTGAGCCATAGGTCTTTATTCACTCCTTGAACAGTCCCATCAAGCCCAGGAGTCAACCACTTTGGGAAACCCTGGACTAAAATATAAAGGGCCTTTTAGTCTAGAAAACAAGATTGTTTTTGGGAGGGGGTGTGTGTGACAGCGCTTTATTAAATTATGGATGGTGTGGAGAAAAATGGACAAAGACAACTTTCTACCTACTCTCATAATACTAGGTGACCTGTACTCACCCAATGATCTTGATTTAGGACAGATAGGAAGGGCAGTCTCAATACCCTTTACCTTTGCATTTATGTGGTGTACAACTATTAGTGTAAATAAGAATTCACACTATATCAAGGATACTTTTAGGGCCTTTTTTAAAAACTGACTAATTACATTCTCACTGGACACTAATATACTGTATCTGAAGAAGTTTGCATGCACACGAAAGCTCATACCAATGACAAACTTAGTTGGTCTCTAAGGTGCTACTGGAAGGATTTTTATTTTGTTTGTTTCGACTACGTCAGACCAACACGGCTACCTACCTGTAACTAATACTGTAATATAATTAACAATATAGTAAATTAGTACAACTCAATAACATTTATAAAGATGCCAGTTATAGGTGGTATTCAGCCAAGCTTTACCCACTTAGTCGTATCCATTAATTTCAACAGCTCTACTCTGAGTTAAATTTAGTTGAATACCAACTTAGATCTGTACAAACTAGATATCCCTTGAAACGGATCATAGTAATTTTCATATGTGATTATGAATTTCTATTGGAACTAGTGGAATTCAGCCCGTTTAAAAACGGGCGCTAGAAGAAGCGGTCTGCCAGGTCGGCACCCAGCAGCGCTGCACGAAGCACCGGGGGACTGGTGGCGGGGAAGGCAGGCAGGCAGGCAGGCGCTTGCTCTCTTGCCTGCCTGCATTCCCCACCGCCTGTCACACGAAGATCGGCGGCCGCTGCTTGCCGGGGCTTGTCAACCCCGGCAAACAGCGCCCGCCAATCTTCGGCTCTGTCCCCCGATGCGCTACGGCTCGGGAAAGCAGGCAGCTTCCCGGGCTGTTGCCGTCTCCCTGCCTGCTTCCCCAAACCAAAGCGTGTGGGGGACTGAGCCAAATTGCGGCGCGGGGAGGGGGGGCTTTTCGCCGTTTGCATTTCCCCCCAGGGGGAGGCAAACGGCGAAAAACCCCACCACGCCGCACTTCAGCTCGGGGACTGGCTTGGCGGTGGGGGGGGAGAAGGGGAGGAATTTCTCCCCTTCTTCCCGCCACCGCCAAGCCAGTCCGCAGCGGGGGCTTTTCGCCGTTTGCCTTCCCCCCGGGGGGAGGCAAACGGCGAAAAACCCCGCCGCGCCGCAATTTGGCTCGGGGACTGGCTTGGCGGTGGGGGGAAGACTTCCCGTCACCGCCAAGCCAGTCCGCAGCGGGGGCTTTTCGCCATTTGCCTTCTCCCCAGGGGGAGGCAAACGGCGAAAACCCCCGCCACGCCGCAATTCGGCTCGGGGACTGGCTTGGCGGTGGGGGGAAGACTTCCCGCCACCGCCAAGCCAGTCCGCAGCGGGGGCTTTTCGCCGTTTGCCTTCCCTCCAGGGGGAGGCAAACGGCGAAAAACCCCGCCGCGCCGCAATTCGGCTCCGGGACTGGCTTGGCAGTGGCGGGTCTTCCCGCCACCGCCAAGCCAGTCCGCAGCGGGGGCTTTTCGCCGTTTGCCTTCCCCCCAGGGGGAGGCAAACGGCGAAAAGCACCCGCCGCGCTGCACTTCGACTCGGGGACTGGCTTGGCGGCGGCGGGAAAAAGGGGAGGAATTCCTCCCCTTCTTCCCGCCGCCGCCAAGCCAAAGCCGGCTTCCCTCGGCGCCCGCTGCCGCTTTGGCTTCCTCGGGGAAGGCAAGCAGGCGGGCTGTCTGCCTGCTTGCGTTCGCCGAGGAAGCACCGTCCCATGCCGGCGGTGTGCGGCAAGGCTGCCGGGGGGGAGCGCTTCTCTCCCCCGCCGCCTCACCGCGCACCTCCAGCATGAGACTGGGCTTCGGAGCGGGGGTTGGCGGAGCGGCGGTTGGCTGTTGTCTGACAGAGGGGTTGGGGGGGAGCGCGCGCGTCCAATCCCTGTGTCCGCTTGTCTCTCCGTCCAATCCCTGTGTCCCTGGCGCACATGCGCAGTACCCCAGGGACACACGGGACACACTTGGACGCAGGGACAACTTGGACTTTATATATATAGATGTCAAATATCACCTACCGGAAACTATGAATGCCCTGCAGCTCCTGCTGTAGCACCTCTTGTGTTGTTGCTATCAAGTCTAAGGCTCCAGCAAATTCAGAAGTGGACAGTAATAGTTGTACAGTAGGTTGTGTTTGGTGCACTGTTGCCATTAACTTCAGTTTATTATATGCTTTTATACAGTTATTTCTAGTCAATGATAATCTTAAAACTTTAAGAGATCCTTCACACATCACTTTATCAATTTGGCCTATTTTATCTCGAAGCATTTTTACAGCCTGGGAGGTTTTCCTGAGGTAGTCTTGCAGCTCATGCTGGGAGGTCATTGCATGAAAAAATGCTTCTGAGCGGAGAGAGATTTGATGAGCGATATTTACTTCCACAATATCCAGATAGTGGCTCAGCTTAAGGGAAGAAAGAGAAATCAATATTGTAACATTTGTGCTCTTAATCTACCACAATCAGTGTCACTGTACCAGACATTTAACTCAAGTAAAATGGGCACATTGCCTTTCCAAATCACACATGCACATACCCAGGAACACAGCCCATATTTAATTAACACTGGATTTAAAATTAAACAAACAAGAAGAATACTATACAGCATGACACTGGAGGTGTATTTCAATCTTCCTGAAAGTTTAAGAACAGGCTTGAAAGCTGCCATTCTCCAAGGAGGAAAGTTTCAAAATGAGACTTCAGCAAGTACTGGCTAAGTTGGAATTAATTTGCAGATTTGATACAGTCAGAATAATAATGACTGGGAGTGTCTGATGCTTACAATATTATCTTCCATTAAAAATGCATATACCCTATTCAACTTGCTTTTGCCGATTCATTACAAGTTTGAGTAATGAATATCCACTCTGGGTCTTTTACTCCTGTTAAGATATCGTAGAATCATAGAACTGTAGAGTTGGAAGGGACCCAAAGGATCATCTAGTCTAACCCCCTGCAATGCAGGAATCTTAACTAAAGCATCCAGGACAGACCTCTACTTAAAAACCTTGGAAGAAGGAGAATCTACCATCTTCCCAGGGAGTCCATTCCACAGTTGAACAGCTCAGTTCACTTATATCATGTTCACATACACTCTAAATTGTAATATGGCATTCTTAATTTTTTGCACTGCCTTCTGGTCTCACTATGTAATAAGAACTTCTTTTTTAGAAAGCAACAATCCTTTTTTCAAACATCTCCTTGTTTTACTGGAGGCAGGAAGAGTCTTCAGACTCTACAACTATCCAATCACCACTCTACCCAGCTGGTTTCTCTTTGAAACAGAAAGAATCTGAGCTCAATTAGCACTGATAGTCAACTGATATAGTGGTTAGGGCGTCAGACAAGGATTGTGGAGACTTTGTTAAAATTTTCACTCTGACATCAGACTCAGTGACTAACCTACTTCATAAGGTTGTGGTGAAGATAAATGGGAGGATGGCAGAAAACACAAATCCCATCTTGAGCCCCTTTGAGGAAAGGCAGGATAGAGATGGAATTAAAAAAATAAAAATTGTGTATCCATCCTAAATGGGCAGATTAAGAGCCTTTGATATCAGAAATGATATCTGTATCAAGCAAGGATAACCCACATTTCAAATGTTGATAAAGTGGCTTGTCTTAAATGCTTATGCCACAATCCATTTTTAGGGTTTAATGTTCTTAACCTTCCAGCAGAAACAACCAAGTCCTTTATAATATCTATATATTATAGAGTGGCTGGGGCAACCCAGTCAGATGGGCAGGCTACAAACAAACAAACAAACATTTTACTCTGAAAGAGCTCAACCAGAATGACAAAAGCCAAGAAAATATGCACAGTTGGCATCTTAATAAAGAAATTTCCATTGCACTGATCAAATACCTCCAATGGAAACAGTTTATTCAGTGCTGGTACTCACCATGAAGTTCTTACAGTCAATGTCAGTGTTTTTAACAACAACAAAAAGAGGTGCCGGTTCTGTGTCCTCTTGAGTACCCTTTCGGGGGAGGAAAACACTGAGTTTATTTACCTTTTCTTGAAGCAACTTTGAGGAAGCTGCATCACGATTTCCTTTGCCTCCAGCAGTATTAAAATGAGACCAAGGTAATACTGCATTAAATGTTAGGGGATCTTCCAAGGCAAAATCTGGTTTTAAAAAAATCTGAAAAAGAAGTCAATCACATATCATTACTACACATCACTAATGTTCCCATCTTTACCTGTGTAGTGCAGACTTGTTGAATCCATTTATAAGCAGGCCTGGTGGAGAATATCACTTAGACCTCCGATCAATTTGGGGCATACATCAACTTGTACATGTGATTCAGAGCAGTACCTTTACACAGTATATGTATATAGGTAATCTAAAATACTGCTTAACAGTGGAACTCTACATCCATCTCTCAAAAATAAGTCCCACTGAGTTCAGTTGGCCTTCCTCTCAGATAAGCAGAAGTTTTGTACCACCATTTAATGCTTTAGACTTAAGGTTGGATATTTGACTAGTCAATAAATATTTGTCCAGCTGACTGGTCAAATAATAGTTTAGGTTTTTTTAAAGATTAATTTCACTAGAACAAACATATTGTAATCATCCTTATACTAATTATGAAAACAAATGTAACTGTCACCATGAAATAATGCTTTTTAAAAATGTTTCATCATAATGTTTAATGATGTTAGGTAAGGTTTCTGTAAATATGAGCAATTCACTGAACTTTTCTGGGTTTTTTCATAGAATACTAGGGCCAGACAAAACTGACAAAATGAAAAAATAAAAATAAAACAGAGTAACAGAGCATGGAGGAGGCACTCTGTGGTGCCTACAGTCTAGCAATATAAAACCTTTCCCACTCATGACAACTGGTTGTGTTCCTGGCTTCAGTAATTGCAGATAATTATTTATGTATTTATTTATTTATTCATACATACATACATACCCTGCCCATCTGGCTGGGTTTCCCCACCCACTCTGGCCGGCTTCCAACAGAAGTATTAAAATACAACAATCTATTAAACATTAAAAGCTTCCCTAAACAGGGCTGCCTTCAGGTGTCCTCTAAAAGTCTGGTAGTTGTTTTTCTCTTTGACATCTGGTGGGAGGGCGTTCCACAGGGTGGGTGTCACTACTGAGAAGGCCCGCTGCCTGGTTCCCTGTAACCTGGCTTCTTGCAGCGAGGGAACCGCCAGAAGGCCCTTGGCGCTGGACCTCAGTGTCCGGGCAGAACAATGGGGGTGGAGACGCTTCTTCAGGTATACTGGACCGAGGCCGCTTAGGGCTTTATCAGATATCAGATGGTCAATAGTAGTTTTACTATTTTGCTAGGTTTAACTTTTGGTTGCCCTTTTCTACATTGAGCAATTCTGAGCTGAAAAAAATATAATTGCATAACCATGTGCCAAGTATGGCACAGTGTGAACCACAGATTTGTACAAGGGCATTACATTACAACTTTATTTTCAATCCCTTCCCTAATAATCTCTAGCATGCCATTACAAAGGACCAACTAACTGGAAGAGGCATAGGAGGCATCAAACTCAGTACCTCTTTCACATTTCTGTGCAGCACTAACAGACAGAAAACACCTGGAGAACTGTGCTAATAAGCATGCAAAATTAACTCTGGACAACCCGGTCAGATTCAATCACAAGGGTTACATTACCCAAAGGTATGATGATGATTACTACTACTACTACTTATTATCTATTGGTTTATTGGTTTATTTATAGTCTGTATAAGATATTCTGTTTTTTAATGTTTGTTGTTTTATTATATTTTTATATAGCATAATATTTCCATCTGGGGAAACTCAGCCAGATGGGTGGGATATGAATAAAATATATTGTTATTATTATTAAAACTACATTTTGTTCTAAACCACAAATAAAAGCTTTAAAGAACCCCATCCCTCAACCTTGTGGACTAAGGAGGAAAGAAGGGGAGATCACACAAATCTGAAGCTTGCTGTAGTACACTATTGCACTGGGCCTATTTATGTGTGAAATATGTACAGATTATTCCAGCGAAGGAAAAAAATAAAATAAAATGTGACTATGGTGTTAGTGTTAAAAGATAATCTTCAGAATCTAGCAAAAGAAACAACTCCAAAAAGAGGAAGAAAGTGAAAACAACTGGAAATGATGCATTTTGATAAGTTGCCTAAATTCTGCATATATACATTGTCACACATAAGAGTAGGATAAGCTATGCTAAAATATGTATCTCTATTCTGTACACTGCCCTGAGACCTGCAAGTATAGAGTGGTATATAAATTCAATGAATAACATACAGCACAAGTAAATTATTAAGCAAAGGACACGAGCAAAGCATTTCTTGTTACGGCTATGAAAATCTCCATCATACCTTAGATACTTGCTCCAGATCTGTCCTGGATTTATCTAAAAATAAAATGCCGCAACAAATAGAAGATTCAAATTACATATTTTCACAGTAAACTCCAGTTGCTCGTTCATTTTCAATTTTATGAAACATATTAAACTTTAGAATGTTTCTGGATTTGGTTTCAGATTGAATATACACAAGTAAGAAAAATCTGAACTCAGTCATTTTAGATAGATAGAAGAAAATGTTATTATTAAAGCAAATATTCTCCTTTGTAGATTGAAGAACCATCTCAGCAGGCAGTGGGAGGCAGTTATTCACCTCTTTCACTCTCTAGCCATTGGAGAATTGAAAAGACAAGAGGGTACACATGAGAGAGGTGTATAAAATTATGCATGGCATAGAGAAAGTGAATACAGAAATGTTTCTCTCTCTCTCTCTCATAATACTAAAATTTGGGGACATTCAATGAAGCTGAAGTTTGGAAGATTCAGGACAGACAATTTGAAATATTTCAGTCAGCTAAATGTTGTATTTTCTTTATCCAGGTACTGGGTTAAATAATAAATTCTAATTGCTGTCTTCACTGTAATTTAACTTTGCTTGCTTTATGATGAAGTTGTTGTTTTGTTTATTTATTGGCCCTGTTTTTCTATACCCTGTCATTTCTGTATATTGTTATCTTTTCCCTACATATTTTATGACTACCTTACTTCATTGTTCCCCGCTCAGGGACTCAAAATATCCAATGAAGAGTGAAATTCCGGATGTATGGCAGCCCTAGTAAATTAAAGAGAATGACTGAGCAACAACAAGAAAACCCGTAACCTACCATGAGTATGTAACAGTGTCCTATCAAAAGTATCTTTAGGAGGACAAACGGTCTTGCATCTCTCATGAATCTTTTCTCTCTACAAAACGTGAAGAAAATTCCGGGTTTGAAACATTTTCCCCCCACATCACATTATTTAAGTTTCCTACGCATAACGATATTTTTTTTAAAAAAAACCCTGACTGGCAAATTAAATCTATTATTATACTGCAATGGTATAATTCCGGACTGCAATCCTATTAATAAAATATATTAAAGATTAAAAACATATATATCAAGGCCAAATTTTATTATACCTTTAACTAAAAGTGACACCCTATGTGCACATACCTGGGAATAAAGCCTACAATGGCTCTTATTTCTGGGCTATCCTCTGAAGTAGACTTCCCCAACCTAAGGTCCACAAATGCTGTTGGACTACAACCCCCATCATCTCCAGCCGTCATGGCTGGTGGGACGTATTGTCCAAAAGCACCTGAGGGCCTAAGGCTTCTTTGTAAGGTTTAGTACTAAAGGACTCTTCAGGCCTTCATCCTGAACATGCAAGGGGGGGGGGAGTGCAGGGGAGTGGTGTCCATGTGTCCCACAACTTTTGTGCATACAGCAGCACCAACCCTCCACTCTCAATCTTAGTGTGCTTAGCATGAAGGGGTCTTCTATGCAAATGCAACTGGACAGACTTAGAAGCCTCCCCATGATCAGGAACTCTGGATTATTGGTTTCCTACTGCAAGGAAGCTTCCAAATTGATTCAGTCAAATGCATCTTGAAGTCCTCTTCAGACCTTGCTGCTCCAACTGAGAAGGGCAAGGCAGGGTGTGTGCAGAGAGCAGAGTAGAGTAACTGTTCCGAACTTTTAGCCCTTGTGTACGGAGAGCTTGCACTTCTTTCATCATGCTGCTTAAAATTAGGAAAAACCATTTAAATGAGCAAGTCATGTTTCTTCTCCCAGCATATGGAATCTTTTAAAAAATGTTCATATACTGCTGTGTGTGCAAAAAAAATTCCATTAAGTGTGGGCCACTTCATATGTAACAGGAAACCACAGTTTTGTGTAGCTAAACTATGGTTTGCTTGTACATCCTCATGGTTTTCTATGAGGCTAACAAAACAGGATCTGAAACAGTAGCTCAAAGCTGGCTTTGATTCATAAGTTGGCATTAACTATTAAAAAAAATGGTTTGGCATGAACTGTGCTCATCCTCTGCCTGCCTGATCTGGCAGCAGATTCCTTTTCCCGCTCACCTCCTCTCTATCAGTCCCTAACCAACCAGGCAATTTAGGTGCTAAGCCAGCTTGCAAGAAGAAAAATAAACAGTGAAAGAACTTAAAGAGACAAATACATTTTATCATCTTCTGTGAAGTAGCAAATTAAACTGCAGAATATGCAAAAAAGGTCAGTCAGCATTCCATGGCCACTGAACACACTCAATCCTCATTAGGCTGATTTGAGGCACTATGGGGTTTCTTTTCCTTCCTTCCTTCCTTCCTTCCTTCCTTCCTTCCTTCCTTCCTTCCTTCCTTCCTTCCTTCCTTCCTTCCTTCCTTCCTAGCTTTGGGTTCTCCCCAACTCTCCTTTTTCTGCCCTTAAAGCAACAGCACTCATAGCCTTAACATCAGAAATAGACAGGTCTATCATAGGATTTCTCTTTTACCTGAACAATGTCCTGTTGGTATGTTACAAAAAATTCCTTGCTGATCTGTGGGAGGTAGAGTGAAGGCACAACTTCAATGTCCACAAAATCCTGTCCCCATGTTTTTGTAAAGAAATCAGATTCCCTCTTTGTTAACCGAGGATCATTTAGTGCTGCTGGGAGATTTACTTTGGAATGATAAATAGTCCATCTATGTTGATCAGCAACCAAAGATGGACTGTCACATAAACTATTAGGATCACCTGAAAGACAAAACAGTAACTTGAAAGAGGCATGCATTTTTTCCAGCAATGACAAGATAAAATCTGCAGCATAATTTAAGAATTAACTATACAAATAAATCTCTTAAGAAGATATTACACTTTAATTATGTACTGCAGGACTGCTCTGCACCTTTGTGTTTAGACTGAAATATATCCGTCTTATATTAATATTGCTTTTAGCACTCAGGGAAGAACAGAAAACTCTGAACTCTCCAATGTTGGCAGTGAGGTAGCAGATACAAATCTCCATGCAGCAGGTACAGTAATTTCAGATATCAGAGAAATGAAGCGTATTAACAATTGTACATTTTGCAAAGCCTCACAATGGCAGACATACAAAACTTCTACACATGATGAAACAGTCATCATGTAATTTACTATTGTTTGCTCCTGTCAAAGGTACAAAAATGCAGCATTTCAAGAGTTACATAACCCTGAAATTGATTTTAATTGTTTTTGTTATTAAAAACACTTATTGAAATTGATTTATTACTCTTCCAGCATGTTCTTTTCATTCACGCTTACATAGGCTATCAATTTAAACATTTAAATATTTACTGTTTTTTATGTCTGTAGTAATATGCAACTGTGCAATAAACAAAATAGTGTCAATTCACTATGTAAGGATTGTATCTGTCTAAGTCACACTACAAAGAGATCCCCTGAAATCACTAGAATGTAGTTTGTCACGTCCCCAGATTTCAACAGGTACACAATGTGTATGTTTAACAGCATATACTTTTACCATGCCTACCATGGTAATGACAGGCGTCTCTCCACTTATGTGTGTTCATGCAGAGCTGGGAAATAATTAAATAAATCTATTTAAACTGCAAAAATGTGTGAAAGGGGAGGCCTGTGGCGAGTTGGAGTTTGAGAAAAGAGGTTTGGAGGGAGTAATTGTGCTGGCGTTTGGCTTTTTAGATGGTGTTCCCCACTATACATGATTTCATGTGTACTTGTGGTACCTGGGAACATAACCCTCATTTAAGTGGGGATATGCGTGTATCAAACATAGATCTCCGTTTCCATGAGATATGGTGTGTGTGTGTGTATGGATGGAGAGAGAGAGAGAGAGAGAGAGAGTTAAGGGTAAGCGTCTAGACCTAGTAACTTTGAGATCCCACCTAGTGCCTCCATTATACATCTTTAGGTGCCAGGCAAAAATATTCCTCTTCAACCAGCCCTTTGGCTGATTAACATTCTCTGTCCTTTTAAATGTGTTTGTGAGAGGGGGGTTATTGGTGTGTTTTGATTTTGTTCTTTTTTTTATTTTGTTTTTATGCTGTATGTATGAATGCATGTATTAAATTTTTATACAAATTACATACATACATACATACTGTAATGTGGCACTCAGCCTGGAAAAAACATTAAAAAAGTAGAGACACTTACCTGTTGGTTCCTTGGGACATACATCTGGCAGCGACTGCACTGGTCGAAAGCGTTTGGCAGAATCCACTTCCCTTTTAATGAAAGTATCACTGCTCTTTGATGGAGGCACTGAAGACCGGTGGCTTGAGGCCATTGCATATAGTCACCACTGGTTAAGCACTGAATTAAAAAGAGATAACATGTATTCCTAAACATCTTTTTAGATATTATGGCAGGCTGATGGCAATTATAATATGACTAGTGTAATTCAGCCCGTTCAATAAATGGGCGCTAGAACATCCTGGGGTTCGGAGAAGCGCTTCTCCGACCCCTGGGACCTGTCCTTGCTGTCGGCGGCAGGGGGACAGGAACGAAGGAGGAGAAAGGGCTGCTTTCTCCTCCTTCGTTCCTCTCCCCCAGCTGTCGACAGGAAGGAGACAGAGAACAGCTAAAGCAGTCTTGCAACCAAATCCTGACTCAAAACTGATTGCAATATGTGTTATCCAGAAGAGCCTGGATTTCCAGGTCATATTGCCCCCCCCCCAAGAAGTTGAAAATTATATTAGAATTCATTTGACGAATCCAGAGAGGGCTTCTTGAAGCATTGGCCTATCAATGCATCCTTCAGATCAGACGACATGTAAAGAGGCATTTGTAAGTCAAGGCAAGGAACCAAGCTTTTCTTTAATCATTTTTTCTTAACCGTTAATGTGTTTTAATGATCAAGTCAGCAGAGGTTCAAGGTTCCTGTCTGCATTGTCAGGTAAGGGAGTCTGAAACCAATTAGCTAACATTATTTTGTACTTAGTCCTTCAAAGTCCTTTTTTCCTTACAAAACTAAATAAAAAGAGTTCAGTGATTGCAGCAGGTATGACGGGAAGCATTTAAAGGATTCCTTTATTTTTTCGCATTTAAAAAAGGGGGGATAAATTTAAAAATCAGAATCTGACCTTGAAGCAAGTGGATTGGACCTATATAATATTTACACTGGTCTGATTTATGACAGGGCTGTGGATATTTGGGGTTTTCCCTTTTAAGGTTGAGCAATATATTTTCAAGATCACACTTACAGTTGGCGATATTATGACATTATGTGGGTATGGAAAGGATGTCATTCCAATTAAAGATATAGAGATTGATTCCACCCCCACCTAATTACAGGTGGTAGGATTATTGGAAGGTATTGGGGAAAGCAAATTTCTCAAATGTAAGTGATTGTGAAGGAGAAAGAATGAAACTGACTGGGACTACTTTAAATTAATGGTATCACTTTACATCATTTTGGAATGGGAGATTTTGCACCAAATATAATGTCATATCCTATATGATATTTGTCATATCCTATATATTTGTATTTTTAGATGCTCATACATTAGTTATTAGTTTAAATTGCCCCAACATATGTGTTTGGGAATGGTGCTAATAATCCATTACTTGGTGTGTATTAATATAGAGCGCTGGGCGTTTTATTCTGTTCAGCTTCTGTACTCAGAAAAAGGACTTGCCTTCTAAGGAGCCTTGTTAACTCTAGGTATGCATCAAAAGGAGGCAAAGCGAGGCTGTGTGGTCTTGGGAAGTCATTTCAACCAGATTAGATTGTTCGCAGGGTGCAGAACTGCCCCACTGGGGAAACAACAAAGGAAGCTGAAAGCAGCTGGATCCCCGCCCTCCCTTCCAATCCCACCCTCCCCTTCCCAAGCCAGGTGCAGCCTCACGGGGGCGGGAAGGGGAATATTTCCATGCAGGGAAATGTAACTTGCTGGGCTGCCCCGTCTCCCAAGAGCGCACCTCGGACCTGCCTCGGCACCCCTTCCTCCCTTCCCAGGTCCATGTTTGAGTTAGTAATGGGTGTTTAATTGGGGGAGGGAGAGCAATTATCCTCTCCCCGAGGAGGGGGCCCGCCTCTTCGCCTCGGCATTTAGAGAGAGAGAGAGAGAGAGAGAGAGAGAGAGAGAGGGGAAAAAGCAGCAGCCGTGAGAGGGGAAAGTTGTGGCTGCGTTTCCCTCCAGTGACTGCCTGAGGTGGTTTGCTGTGGCGACGGGCGGGCGGTTTGTGTGTGTGTGTGTGTGTGTGTGTGTGAGAGAGAGAGAGAGAGAGAGAGAGAGAGAGAGAGAGAGAGAGAAAGAAAGAAAGAAAGAAAGAAAGAAAGAAAGAAAGAAAGAAAGAAAGAAAGAAAGAAAGAAAGAAAGAGAAGCGCACGGGTCTATCCCGCAGCCTCCTCCTTCTCACATTGCTGCTTAGAAGCGAGTGGTTGGCGGCCGCAAACGGTAGGCAGAGGGGTTGGGGGGAGAGAGCGCGCGCGCGTGCGTTCCAAGTCTCTGGTCCAATCCCTGTGTTCGTGGGACACATGCGCATTACAGTGGTACCTCGGTTTATGAACACAATTGGTTCCGGAAGTCTGTTCATAAACTGAAGCGTTCATAAACTGAAGCGAACTTTCCCATTGAAAGTAATGGAAAGTGGATTAATCCGTTCCAGACGGTCCGCGGAGTAACCGTTCATAAACTGAAGCAAACTTTCCCATTGAAAGTAATGGAAAGTGGATTAATCCGTTCCAGACAGGTCCGGGGAGTACTTAAACTGAAGCGTTCATAAACTGAAACATGGGTGTAATTGGTTCCGGAAGTCTGTTCATAAACTGAAGCGTTCATAAACTGAAGCGAACTTTCCCATTAAAAGTAATGGAAAGTGAATTAATCCGTTCCAGATGGGTCCACGGCGTTCATAAACCGAAAATTCATAAACAGAGGTGTTCATAAACAGAGGTTCCACTGTAGTGCGAAAACGGGACACAGGGACTGGACGCAGGAACAACTTGCATTTTATATATATAGACAACCTGGTTATAGAAACTGAAAGTTAAGGTAAAAAAGGAGATGAAATGGTTTAGAAAAATGTAGTGAGACAACATCATACGATCTTCTTTATGTTTAATTAATACAGTGGTACCTTGGTTTTTGAAAATAATCCATTCCAGAAGACCGTTCAAGTTCTAAAACATTCGAAAACCGAAAACTCAATAGCCAACAGCTAGGCCTCAGGATCTTGCACTCAGCAAAGCTGCATTTTCTGTTCAACTTCTGAGGCATGTTCAAAAACCAAAGCATTTACTTCCAGGTTTATGGCGTTCAAAAACTAAAATGTTCATAAACGGAGATGTTCAAAAACCAACGTACCACTGTATTTGGAAGAATAGTGTGGTATTTTCAACTGATTTACTTGCAGTATTCATCCACTGGGTGTCACTGTTGACCTAAACGAGACTTTCTTTTAGAAATATACATAATCATTATGCATTATGTGTGGTATATTAATGACTGTATTATCAGTCCATTAAGATACATACAAATAAGACTAGAACAGTTTTTAGATAAGTTATGAAACACAAATGGCCAAGATCAAATCAATTATACCAGATACCTCTTACTTCAATTTTATAATAGTCACAACAGCCCACTTGTTAACAAATGATACCCATGGTGCTTTTTTCTTCCTAGGAATAGTTTTGAGTACATGCTAACAATAAACTCATGCCTTAATGTCACTGAAGTCAATGGACTATTTGTTTTCTTATACTGATGATTTCACATTCTTGTACAACTATATCTACCAGTACAGTAAGAAAAGAGATAAAGGAAATAAACCTTCATAAACCCACATTTTTCAACTAGTCTTCATCTAGTTCACTGAATGCAACCAAGTTCTACCTTCCTGTAGAATTTTCTAAGATGCAAATGCTGATTAATTAAACATAAATCATCAATTTGGGATTACACAGATACCTACATGCTAGGGAAGAGACAGGTGGGATAAGCAGGCTTTGGAAGATAGTCTAGAAAAAAGTATAATGCTTTTGCTTTCAACTTCCTCATCATCTTCCTCCTCTCCCTTCTACCATGCACAATCACCTTATTCCCTGCCAAAGGTGAAAAGCTTAATTTCAGTAACAAAACATACACATAACAGGAAGTGTAAATGTTTCTGGTTGAAGTCATCTCACTAGACCAATAAACCAGTCCTAAATCAGCAGCAACATGATACCACACTAAATTATTTACAGCTAACAGCTACTTGAGTATAGTCATAAATTTAGCATCAGTTGGTTAGAGCATGGTGCTGTTAATGCCAAGGTTTCAGGTTTGATCCCTATATAGGACAGCTGAATATTCCTGCATTGCAGGGGATTGGACTAGATCAGGCATCCCCAAACTGCGGCCCTCCAGATGTTTTGGCCTACAACTCCCATGATCCCTAGCTAACAGGACCAGTGGTTGGGGAAGATGGGAATTGTAGTCCAAAACATCTGGAGGGCCGAAGTTTGGGGATGCCTGGACTAGATCGTCTGGGTCTCTTACAACTCTACAATTCTATGATTCTAGGATCATCGAGCCGCTATTGTGACAAGGACCCCCATTAATTCCTAATCCTAAAATTAAAAAGTGAGAGCCAAATTAAGAGTCTTTTTATATTTTATAGTTATACGTTTTTTACAGTTACAACAGAGTACTCCATCAGTATACAGTTAGTTTTAATTTTCAGTTCTTAATGAGATGAGTTAAATCTGTCCTTTGAGTCCATTATTTCTGAAATATTAGGTTCCAAACTTGAAACTTTCACTCTGAAATCCGACCGCATGTCGAGCCGATTCCTATATTTGTTTTTCATGAAACACATGGAAGAAAATGCTTGCTCACACCGATATGTGGTTGCAAATGGAAGGAAATTTTTCATTGCCTTATCTCCAAGTTTCTTGTAGTCCTTGCGGCATACAGCAGAACTACTGCCTCTATCTAATTCTAGTTTTGCGCTAGACTCTGCTCATGCAGGAAGCGGCCAAAACAAAAAACTGTTATCATACGAAATATATTTAATATTTTTTTTATTCTAATAGGATCTTGAGGACCCCTCTGGCATAGCTCGCGGACCCCTGGGGGTCCCCGGACCACCTGTTGGGAACCACTGCACTAGAAGGACAGATCCTGAAGCTGAGGCTCCAATACTTTGGCCACCTCATGAGAAGAGAAGACTCCCTAGATAAGACCTTGATGTTGGGAAAGATGGGGGGCACAAGGAGAAGGGGACGACAGAGGACGAGATGGCTGGACAGTGTTCTCGAAGCCACCAACATGAGTCTGACCAAACTGCGGGAAGCAGTGGAAGACAGGAATGCCTGGCGTGCTCTGGTCCATGGGGTCACAAAGAATCGGACAGGACTAAACGACTAAACAACAACAACACTGATCTAAGCTACCTCTTAATGAAACACATTGCAGTTATTGCAGGCAAAGCACCTGGAATCCATAGGCAAATATACATAAATAATACCAAGTAAATTCCCTGAAATTCAGGGACTCCTTGCTTATTCCAAAGCAGTTTCAGTAAATGCAATGATTGCCCTTGTCCAAGTCAAGAAAGCAAATAAGAGCTGTCTGCACATCCAAACTTCCAAAGACCTCTGAGCTGAAGCCAAAGTGCTTGACCCTGAAAGTTCCTCATACTGCTTAATTTAAACTGTTTATAAAGTATATATGAACAGTATACAGTGGTACCTCGGTTTAAGTACACAATTGGTTCCAGAAGTCTGTACTTAACCTGAAGCGTACTTAACCTGACGCGAACTTTCCCATTGAAAGTAATGGAAAGTGGATTACTCTGTTCCAGACGGTCTGTGGAGTACTTAAACTGAAAGTATTCAAACTGAAGCGTACTTAAACTGAGGTATGACTGCATAAGTTAAGACACAAACTCCTAAATTTAACCTGCAGGATTACTCATCTGTTTGTTTGTTTGAATTCATTGAAGGGTCTGGTATGCTTACGTGTCAAATAGGTAGAATAGAAGCTAAATCAAACTAAATAATAATACCCGGTTTCTCTGAAAATAAAACACCGTCTTATATTTTCCCCTCAAAAAAACACACGGTGGCTTATTTTCAGGGGGTGTCTTATTTTTTATTATGTGTCCAGCCTAGGCTCTTCCTTGGTGCCCTCCAGAGCTGCGCCTATCACTATGTCTTATTTTCGGGGTATGGCTTATAGTGCACAAATGCTTAGAAATCCTGCTACGGCTTATTTTATGGGTATGTCTTATTTTCGGAGAAACAGGGTAATAGCTTTTGGCTGGGTCAGAAGGTCTTCTTGACTCAGATCTCTCAATCCACCAATGATCATAGTCAATGAATGATGATAAATTGGAAAGTTGTGGAGGGCTGGAATATGTATTTCACTGAAATGGGGGATAGCAAATGTGAAATAGAAACCTCTGGATAAATAAGCCCTTCACTGGTCTGCAACATTTAACTTTTCCAACTTTGCAAAATGCTAGCAGCAGACTCCAGTGAGCTCATTGGGATTCCGCTGAGAGGAAACCTAACTTCCCGAGTTAAGGTGCAGGTAGCCCCACACCCAAATGGGGAAATAGCAGGCTGAAACTCAGCATACTGTAGTAGTTTTGCAAAAACATGCCCCTTATTCACTTCCAAATAAGCTAGGAACCTTTTCTGACCTTCAGTACTTAGCAGTTAAGACCCTAGCTACACAAATCATTTAGGATTACAGCTGATAACGGGTCAATAAAAGTATTACTAGCACAATCATATGCATGCTTACTTGGAAGTAAGTGCAGAAACTGAGAAGAGTCAGGGAGAGGGACAATCCTGCCTCATCAAAATGTCATCCAGCATGGCACACTGAAGGTTTTGATTGCTTTCTCAATATATCATATTTTGGGCAGATGAGAGCCACCACAAATGAAAGAAAGTACTCAGGTCTTTGCTACATTTCTGACCCAGATACTGTAATGGCAAACTCAGGAGGTGAGTACCAAGAGGACTGTAACCAAAGAGGGAGACTAGCAAACAAGACAAATGTATCCTCATGCTGGATAGAATGCCAAATATTGCAGAAAAATATATATTTTGCCCTCTCCAAAATTGGCAGGGTGTTGGGAAACAGGGGGAAATGCTTGAGAGACTAGATCAGGCCCCTGAACTGGTGGTTAACCACCCCTGTTAAAACTTTAAACATGTAGGCTTGGACTCTAGTTGATTTTTAAACTGGGATATTTATTCCATTCAGATTTTTAATTTAATTGCATTTTATTTTCTGGGAGGAGTTATCTGGGTTTGGCAGATAGAATAGACAGGGGTCAGCAAACTTTTTCAGCAGGGGGCCGGTCCACTGTCCCTCAGACCTTGTGGGGGGCCGGACTATATTTTGAAAAAAAAATGAATGAATTCCTACGGCCCACGAATAACCCAGAGATGCATTTTAAATAAAAGCACACATTCTACTCATGTAAAAACACGCTGATTCTCAAGACCATCCGCAGGCCGGATTTAGAAGGCGACTGGGCTGGATCCGGGCCCCGGGCCTTAGTTTGCCTACCCATGGAATAGAGGGTTCTAGTAACCCCATTCCACTCCAGTGAAAATAATGGGTCAAAGAAAATAATCATGTACTCAATCCAAGGTCAAATTTATTTGTAACCACTTATATAACTTTGATTGTCCAAACACAAGAGGTGCTCATCTTGGTGTGTGTGCACTGATGTCAAGAGCAGAGTAAAATCCCATTGTATTGTTAACTAACCGTATGTTCATACAGTGGTACCTCGGTTTACAAACACAATTGGTTCCAGAAGTCTGTACTTAACCTGAAGCGTACTTGACCTGAAGCGAACTTTCCCATTGAAAGTAATGGAAAGTGGATTAATCCGTTCCAGACCGGACCGCAGAGTACTTAAACTGAAAATACTCAAACTGAGGCGTACTTAAACCGAGGTATGACTGTACAGGATATCATATCAATGTTAGTAGTCTCTACTAGTATCAACAAGATGTTAGCAATTTCACTCCTCTGATGCTGCATTTTGTGATTGGTATAATTCACATACCTGTCTGAGAAGACTGTGGGAACGGAAGACAGCCTTATCTCTCTTCCGCTGTATTTACTTTGTAATGTACTTTTACTTCGTTCGGTTTGTTTTCTCTCAGAGCTGAAGAGAAGGGTCGCCATTATGCTGTAGTCTGTACATAGTGTGTAAATAAATAGTAGATTAGACTACAATCCAGCTGTGTTATGCTAGATGATTAGTGTGCATAAATCAAGCTGGTTTATGTTGTTGAGTGCACTGGATGAGTGGGGAGATGCCTTTTCCAGCGTTGCAAAGGATGCTCGGAGTTCTGGGAGTTAGTAGGCACCCCTGGGTGTTTTCCAACACATTGCAGTCTGCAACTATCCTACAAATGATTTAGTATAACAATATTAAGTTTGCATGCCTGAATGAGGAGAGTCCAAGAAAGTCCCAGTAAGAACCCTCATGTCCTTTGAGCTTCTTGCCATGCTCACAATAAGTCGCCAAAATATTTTATTTTGAAACTTGGCTGGCAAATTTATTAAACAAAATAAATATCTGTCTGTCTGGCTATCTATAAAATTATTCATGGTAACACATTGTGCATCTGATAAAATGGACTGCTGATGCTGGTCCAGCAGTTTGTGGCACCTACTTGCCCTCTGTGGGGTTTGCAGGATACCACTTCCGTGGAAAGAAAGGGCAAGGGAGATAAATTGGGGGCGGAAAGGATTGCCTGCAAACAGTGCCCTATGGCTTAAAGGGGGTGGAAGGTATTTGTGTAAGAAGAATTAAAGCAGTGGCTGATATCCTCTGGAAAGGGAACTACAGTTATAGGGTCACAGCTCATGCCAACTGGGGGGGGAGGGAGAGGAAAGGGGTTCTGAGGAAGCATCGCAGGCCCTCCAGGGACCTCCCTGATTTAGAGAAGCTGTCCCAGTTTCTGACTTGATCCCGGAAAGTCCCACTTTTCCTTAGGACGTCCCAATTTTCATTGGAGGCTATGGAGTTGTTTGACCTGAAGGCTTTAAATGTTTAAAGTTTCATGATGTTTTTCTATACTGTAGGTTGGAAGCTGCCCAGAGTGGCTGGGGCAGCCCAGGAAGATGTGAGGGGTATCAATCGTAACATTATCCTTATGGAATGGGAGAAGGAAGGGTATGGCTGGCCTAGGTGCTGTCTCCCTGGGTGCCCGAGCACCCACCCTATTCCCCATGAAGGGGCCGGGCACCCACAATGTGACGAAGGCAGCCTGACCCCACAAATAAGGTGGAGGGAGGAAGAGAGTATCTCCTGCAAAGCGTGCTACGGACAGGCCGGTGGGTGGCCTACTACTACCTTGGGCTGCCTGCCTGTGGGAGAGGGAGGGCACTACGCCTTGACCGAGGGGTCGGATCCGGCTGCTGGGGGACCGGCAGGCAGGCAGGCAGGCAGGAGCGCAGTTCCGGGTCGGATCCAGCCTCTGCCCCTCCTGGTCCGTGGCCTGGAATTCATGGCGGCGGGGCTGACCAGGTCGCCTCCCCGGCCCCTCCGTACGTACCTGCAGCAGCCGCT
The DNA here is from genome assembly GCF_965207765.1 of Zootoca vivipara. NCBI lineage: Eukaryota > Metazoa > Chordata > Lepidosauria > Squamata > Lacertidae > Zootoca > Zootoca vivipara. The sequence continues at coordinate 2,837,320 of NC_142586.1, forward strand.
GGGGCTGAGGGAAGAAGCTGCCAAGGCGGCGGCGCGGCCTAGCGCCTCCCAAGCGACACGTCGCCACCATGGAGCGGGCGGCTCTCCTTGCTCCCGGCTGGGGCCCAGGCAGGGCGGGCTGCTCGGCCGGTCGGTCGGTCGGCGATGCGGCAGCGAGCGAGGAAAGCGGCCCCGGCAAGCGCCGCCTCTCCCGCAGCCCCGACCAGAAGCAGCAGGAGGAGCTGCTGCGCCTGCGGCTGCTGGGGGCGAGAGGGGCCGCCCGCCCGTCCGCCCGCCGAGCCTCTTCCGCCTCTTCCGTCCCCTTCTCGGCCGGCCCAGCTGCTGCAGCAGCATTCAGCAGCGCCGGGCTGGTGGCGTGAGGAGGCGGAGGTGGTTGGCCGGCCCGCCCGTCCGCCCGTGGAGCGCCGGGCCTTAAAGGGCCTGCTGCGGTTGGCGGACGGACGGGCGGCCCTGGAGAGCGAATGCTCCCTTTCCCTCCCTGTCAGCAAAGTACAGCAACCGTAGCCAGCCTATACAGTACTGTATTAAAGAAGAACAACCATTTCACTTCAAAATGTGTGAAGCTTTCTGCTTCAAAATGTTTCTACGTCTCGCCCTTGGCATGAGAAGGAAAGTGCGCCCAGGCTGCTGCTCATCCTAGGTAGCAAAACATTCAAATCAGAAGCAAAAATAGAAAAGCACCTGCCTCCGCAAAATAAACCCACATCTGCAGGAGCACAACAAAACCACATGCTACCGTACTCCAAGTTCCTCTCCCGAATGTACTTTGTGCTCTTAGAGTAGAGCCATGTTTCTGCAGCACAGGGAAAGGCCAGACCAGCCTCCCTGCAGAGAGCATTGCATGGGACCCACGACTGAGAAGACTTAGGGGCCATCCTGAAGACATCTCAATTCCAGCTGGTTAGAGACTGAAACGTCCAAATAACAACAACACCGTAATTGGGATAAGGAACAAATCAGTGGGACTTACTCTCCATAAACATGCACTGGGTGGGACTTGCCCACTCCCCAGCTCCATTCCTCCCCCCATTTCATGCCCCATTCTCCCACCTGCAAACATTTTCATAAAGTGTAGCATCTCCCTTTCCCATTTCCTGTTTTAGAGAAAGGCAAAGCTTTTGTGCCTTTACATTAATGTATTTTTAAATGTATTTTGAAGTAATCAGGGTAGTTTACAATAAAAAGGACCCAAAAAGTTGTCTGTGACTTCCCACCTTTGAGTTATAGCAGACATTTTGTTCCAAATGACAATGCATGTATTATTTACCTGATTAGTGGGATAGATATTGATATTTTGTGTTGAGGACAAATTGGTGGAGTGGACCCATGGCATTTCATTGTATGGAACAGGGGGAGGCAACCTAAGGCCCGTGGGCCGGATGCCGCCCAATCAGCTTCTCAATCCGGCCCGCGGACGGTCCAGGAATCAGCATGTTTTTACATGAGTAGAATGTGTCCTTTTATTTAAAATGCATCTCTGGGTTATTTGTGGGGCATAGGAATTCGTTCATTATCCCCCCCCCCCAAAAAAATTGCAGTCCGGCCCACCACATGGTCTGAGGGCGGTGGACCAGCCCGCAGTGGGAAAAGGTTGCTGACCCCTGGTATGGAATAAGAACAATATTATTTACCTTTGCTGTGAGTGCTGAAGATCGCTCCCTGCAAGGCCCTTCTCCACCTGACCTAGGGGGTGGGGATCAGACCCTCCCTGCTCTGCTTTGGACTCCTGGGAGGCTGCAGGGACATTGCCCGCCTGCGAGTCCTGAAGGGCCCAGACTCACTGGAACAAACTCGGGGGTTGGGGCAAATATCAAAAATGCTTTTAAATGTTTTTAAATAGTTTTTAATCTGTATTGTTTTAAATCTGCTTTTTTTTCTTTTGATTTTGTTCTGTTGGGGGTAGGATTAGTTTAATTTTAGTATAAGTGTAAAAAATACTTAGTTTCTACTGTTTTGTTGTTTTATTGTATAATGTAGTACCTCGAGTTACAAACACCTCAGGTTGCAAACGCTTCAGGTTACAAACTCCCCCAACCTGGAAGAGTTACCTCGAGTTGAGAACTTTGCCCCAGGATGAGAACGGAAATAGTGTGCTGGTGGCGCAGCGGAAGCAAGGTGTACAAAAGCGCACCTCTAGTTTCAGGTTAAGAACGGACCTCCGGAATAAATAAAGTTCATAACTAGAGATAGCACTGTAGTTTCATTCTGTTCTGAAGAGGATAGGGTTGGGGCTGCCTGGGAGTGGGCCCCAGCCAACAGAATAGATGGGGCAGGTTCCACAGAGGACGGTGCACTGGGACACCCGATCTCTGTGATCACAGGCAGGAGGACCAGACCATGTCATTACTGAAGAGGCAGCTTTAGTCGTGGTCTGAAGACTATCTATGCGTCCAGTTCTGATCCTGACTGGAAGAATGCTGGGCTCTACAAGGGAGACCCACACGACCTTAAGGTGCTGCTGTGCAATGCCAGCTCAATGATTCACAACACTGCTGTCATCCAGGGCTATCAACTGTCTGGCTCTGAAGCGCCCTCTCCGATTGCATGGAGCCTGGACAGCCCCGTGGTTTTCCCCAGAGCTGAGGGCAATGAAACAATTGCCGAGATGGCTAGAGTGCAAGTGGCAGAAAACTCATTCTGAATTTGACTGGACATGGGTAGAGCTTAACATTGAGCCTACCAAGTGGCAATAGCGATGGCGAACAGGACCGTCTTCACCGCCTCTATTGCATCTGCAGAAAATAGCAGCAGGAGACTCTTTTCAGGTTGTTCAGAATCTAATGGAACCATCTTCGCCATCAGGGCTAGGTTCAGAAAGAGGTAGACTCCGCCATGGGAGCAGGGCCAGGGTGGGAGAGTGTTAGAGTCAAATCCAATCTGTTACCTCCAAGGATGTGGACGGGCTGCTTGGACTAGTGAAACTAAACACCTGTCTCCTTGATCCTTGCCCATCCTGGCTAATAAAGCAGAGCCGGGAATGGCTGGGCGATGGGTTCTGCAGGGTGGTGAATGCTTCCCTCTGTGAGGGAGCCTTCCCAGACCTGCTGAAAGAGGTGGTTATTAAACTGCTTCTTAAAAAAGCATCTTTGGACCCAGCCAATATGGTCAACTATCGCCCAGTCTCAAATCTTCCATGCTTGGGCAAGGTGATTGAGTGGGTGGTTGCTGAACATCTCCAGGCACGCCTGGAGGATGCGGAGCATTTGCATCCCTTCCAATTTGGATTCAGGCCTTATTCAGGGCTAGTCACACTTTTTTGAAGTCTCTCAGCCCCACCCACCTCACAGGGTGTCTATTGTGGGGGAGGAGGGGAAAGGAGATTGTTAGCCGCTTTGAGACTCCTTCGGGTAGTGATAAAGCGGGATATCAAATCCAAACTCCTCCTCCTCCTCCTCTTCTTCTTCTTCTTCTTCTTCTTCTTGGAGAGATCATCAGGGGGTTGGGCTGGGTGTTCATCAATATGCGGATGATACCCAGCTCTACCTCTCTTTTAAATGAGAACCAGTGAAGGTGGTGAATGTCCTGTGTGAGTTTCTGGAGGCGGTTGGAAGATGGATGGAGGCAAACAGATTGAGGTTGAATCCTGACAATATAGAAGAAGTTTGGGGGGACAGGGCGAGGGCAGGTGTGGATGACTCCCTGGTCCTGAATGGGGTAACTGTGCCCCTGAAGGACCAGCTGTGTAGCCTGGGAGTCATTTTGGACTCACAGCTGTCCATGGAGGCGCAGGTCAATTCTGTGTCCAAGGCAGCTGTCTACCAGCTCCATCTGGTACGCAGGCTGAGGCCCTACCTGTCTGCAGACTGTCTCACCAGAGTGGTGCATGCTCTAGTTATTTCCCGCTGGGACTACTGCAATGCGCTCTACGTGGGGCTACCTTTGAAGGTGACCCGTAAACTACAACTTATCCAGAATGCGGAAACTAGACTGGTGACTGGGAGTGGCCGCCGGGACCGTATTATACCGGTCCTCTAAGACCTACATTGGCTCCCAGTATGTTTCCGAGCACAATTCAAAGGGTTGTTGCCCTAAACGGCCTCGGTCCAGTATACCTGAAGGAGCATTCCCCCCCCCCAATCGTTCAGCCTGGACATTGAGGTCCAGCTCCAAGGGCCTTTTGGTAGTTCCCTGACTGCGAGAAGTGTGGTTACAGGGAACCAGGCAAAGGGCCTTCTTGGTAGTGGCGCCTGCCCTGTGGAACGCCTTCTCATCGGATGTCAAGTAAATAAACAACTATCTCACTTTTAGAATACAATTGGGAAGTTTTTAATATTTGATGTTTTATTGTGTTTTTAATATTCGGTTGGGAGCTGCCCAGAGTGGCTGGGGAAGCCCAGCCAGATGAGCAGGGTATAAAATATTATTATATTGTATTGTATTGTATTATTACATTAATCTGACTTTGACGAAACCCAAAGAGTACTAAAAAATCATTCCTTGAAAATGAGGGATCAGTGGGGTGCCTCAAGGTTCTGTCCTGGACGCATTGTTCTTCAACGTTGTCACAGTGGCCGGATGGGGCTACTTCAGAGTAACGACTCTACACCGCTCTGCATTTTATCTTTTTATTGGTGCTGCGTATTTACAGTGCTAAAGGTAGAGCTATTTACAGAGACACATCTTCTCAGCTTGAATCAGTACCTCCGAATGGCGTTTGGTGCGTCTTTCGCCAGCATAACAACTTGGGGAGACCCATCCTCTTTCCCCTACGCTTTTTGCGCAATTCCGGAGTTGGGGGGATGGGTCTGCCCCCCTTTCTTCCCCCTTCCTGTCCCACCTGGGACGATGGCTCCTCTACCCTGCCAGAGCCTTGGACACCACTTCCTGTTTCCCCACTTGAGCTGGAGCTTTCCCTGCTTTCAGCCGCGCTCTGGGCTGGGCTGGAACTCAGGAGGGGAGGGACTTCGCGATAGCCCCTGTCCCTCACAAACGTCTTTATAAATGACTTGGATTAAGAAATTGAGGGGGTGCTATTCAAATTTGAGATGACACCGAACTATAAATTGTAGCTAATGTCGCAGAGAACAGATTCAGAATTCAAAATGACTTTAACAGATTGGAGAACTAGGTCCAAGCTAACAAAATTAATTTCAATAAAGACAAATGTAAGGTTCTGTACTTAGGCAGGAAGAACCAGTTTGGCAGTTGAATCACAACTATAGGATGGGGGACATTTGCTTACTTGCAGAACATGTCTTGGTGGGCCACAAGCTTAACATGAGTCAACAGTATGATGCAGCAGCAAAAAAAGCGAATGTGATTCTAGGCTGCGTCAACAGAAGCAGGGGCGTAGCCAGGATCAAAACTAGGGGGGGGCAAGCCATGGTCGTTCAGGGGCGGGGCCAAGGCACGGGAGGGGAGGGACCACAAAGTGGGAATGTGGGCGGGGCTACAGGGCCAGCGGGCCCGAGGACATTGTGGTGGCAGCGGCGGCAGCGGCCACCTTGTGCTTCTTGGGCTGGCAGCGTTGGCGGCTACCCTGCTTGGCTGGAGAGGACGGGAGGGTCGGGCAGGCGAGAGGGGGTGGCAGGGCAGGCGAGGGCGAGGTAAGGCACGGCCGCAGCCACGACGGCTCCGACGCGTTGCTGCATATCAGCATAATATTTCAACCATGTCGTGGGTTCAAGCCCCACCTTAGGAAAAAAATTCCTGCATTGCAGGGGGTTGGACTAGATTATCCTTGTGGTCCCTTCCGACTACAATTCTATGATTCTATTGATATATTACCATAGCATATGCATCATTCTGCTTTCTTGAATTGACCTACTCCTAGGCATAGCAGCCAACTCCTAGAGGCCTAGGTGCCTCCCCCCCCCCAATTACTGGTAAATACCGTATTTGAAAGAGTCATCCCCCCATGTTGATGGGCTTTCTATGTGGGGCTTATCTGCCCCCCCCCCGTATTTTATTAAGGATGGAAGAGGGAGGGAAGGAAGGAAGAAATAGAGAGAGGGATAACTCATATTTGTGGGTGCCTCTGGGTGACGCTGTGATGCTGGAACTCTGCAGCAAAAGGAAGATACCGGTACGCCTGTACAGGAGCCTTATGAGCAGCTTTCTCTCTGCTTGATTTACAGCAGGCACGTCCTATGACCTGAAGCCCAAAACAAAAATGGCCCCCCCTCCCTCCTAAAAGAAGCTCAACAAGTTTGACCTAAACCCCCCAAAAACGGGCTTCCCTTCCTTAAAAAAACTCAACAGCTTTAACCTGAACCCCCCACAAGGGGGTAGATCACTCCCAGTTTTAAACTCTGTGAGTAGATCAGAGTCTATTGGGAGGTGGCCACCCCTGATTTACAGTATACAGATGCAGGAGGAGGGGCAGACTGGAACACCACTGCTTTTTATAAACATCACTGTGTCTGTCAAAGCTACAGCCCCCCTTTCTTATTCACTTCCTTTTAGCCTTGCAGAGCCACCTTAGTCAAATTGAATCCTCTGCACCCTCATTAAATCGCCAATAGAACTCTTAATGCGATTCCTGAATGCTCATTAACAACTCCCACTGAAGAACAATAGGGTGAAGTGGTCAGCTATCGAATATTGCCTGGGGATATCTGCTCCATTGTCTTAACTGCTTAACTACTGGTAGCCACTTTGCTTTATTTATTTGATGTGTTTTTGTTACAGCTGCCCCCCCCCCCCCAGCAAGCGGAGACTTAGCTGCTCTTGCTAAAGCAAAGCCCTTTCCACTTCAGTTTTTGGAGGGGAAAAGTGCTGGTTATGGTCTGTAAAATACATTATTTTTTTGTTTCTAGGGGGGGCAGCTGCCCCCTCCTGCCCCCCCTGCCTACGCCCATGAACAGAAGTATAGTGTCATAGCACACGATAGTATACTATCAAGGGAAGTCATAGTACCACTCTGTTCTGCCTTGGTGAGACCACACCTGGTATACTGTGTCCAATTCTGGGCACTCCATTTAAGAAGGGTGTTGACAAGCTGGAATGTGTGCAGCGGAAGGAGGACCAAGATGATCAAGGGTCTGGAAATCAAGCCTTATGAGGAACAGTTGAAGGAGCTAGGTATGTTTAGCCTGGAAAAGAGACTGAGAGGAGATATGATAGCCATCTTCAAATATCTTAAGGGCCGTCCCATGGAGGAGGGAGCATGCTTGTTTTCTTCTGCTCTGGCTGGTAGGACTCAAACCAATGGTCCAGAACGAAGATTCTGATTAAACATTACGAAGAATAGCTGTTTGGCAGTGGAACACTCTGCCTTAGGAGGTTGTGGACTCTCCTTCTTTGGAGGTTTTTAAGCAGAGGTTGAATGGCTATCTGTCATGGATGTTGTAGTTGAGATTTTGGCATTGCAAGGGGTTGGATTAGATGACCCTTGGCGTCCTTCCAACTCTAGAATTATATGATTCTATTACTTAGCACTTTTCCCCTTGCTTGAAAACAAATTGGTAGGGCATATTTACAAAAAGGAAAAAAGGAAAACTTTAATTTAAACATCAGATTACTATTATTTAAATTTCTGCAGTTTCACATTGATTTTTTATATCTCCCTCAGAATATCCTTAAGTCACACAATGCTGGGCTAGGTTTCTCTTGGGAGATCACAATGGAACAAAATACATGTTTGTTGTCTTAAGGACCTGATATGAAGCACTCTAAAGCATGGCTTTTAGATTCCATTAGCATCTAGAGTTCTTGCTGCAGCAGCAATTGACTAGTACACAAGGCTCCAAAAAGATTTTTCTTGATGGGGGTAACTGCCCCTCTTTGCTCCCGCTTGGCTAAGCCCATGCTGGGCCCGTTGTTGTTCAACATCTTTATAAATGGCTTAGATGAAGGAATTGAGGGGATGCTCATCAAATTTTCTTTTTATAACTCTCTGTGATTTTTGGACTTTTTTGCGGTTTTTAAATACGTAGTGTGCCTTATCCTCTGTTAGTTGCTTTCTTCTTGTTGTGTAACAATAAAAGCATGATTTATTTTTAATCATGGTATGTTGTCTGAAATCTGACAGCTGAATTTAGACTCAGCCTAGGTGCAGGTAACTTAACTGATTTATTTACATCTTCTGTGGTGGTCTAGCTGATCTACAGGTGGATTCCTCCGAGAGCTAGAGGTGGAGGGTGCAATCTGGACTGTTTTTCATGGAGCAGTGCTTTGTTCATTTACTGTTCCTGAAAACAATGCACACTGGACATGCTCAAAGATTATTCCTACTTCAAGTCCTCTAATGCCAGGACTGAAACCTGAAACTGAGAACAGATTTGAGCACTGGCTTTACTTGCATTTTCACTATCTGCCTCTTTACAGTGCTATAAAACATCTTTGTGTGGGGAATGTATATATTCCTTCAGGTTCCCCCCCTCTCCATTTCCCTAGCTAATAAAGCATATTCATCCCTTAAGCGCTCCTTGTTTATAGTGCACTACTGTATGAAGAAACCGTAGTAGGACAAAAGCAGTTGTCGGCCGTAACTTTCCATTATTGCAGCAGATGGCAGCCCAACACCGTACAGTAATGTGAAAAAGAATGTAGAATCCTCTTTTCTGCAAGAGAGTTGCTTGTTTTCTACAGAAACACTGGCTACAGAAGGATCTGCTTTGCAGTCAGGACTCCGGTGCATGCAACCAATAAGGCCATATTGTCAAAAGGTGCAGAGATGCTTACAAACTGTGACAAGCAGCTTTTTACCCCAAACTTACCCAAGCTCAGCAACATTCAATGATGAGTGAGAAGTGAGATGGGTGGACAGGGCAATACTTGATTCAGCAATAGAAGAGTCTATAAAAGTCTGTGATTCGGCATAATAATATTTTCTTGTAGCGGGAGGGTTCCCGGGGGGAGGAGGGAGGGGTGGAGATAAGCCCAACTATAAATTGCACCATCTTCGACTGCGCACTGTTCATGGGAACACCTTGTGGCAGGAGGTGCCTCGTGGAGGGTGGGTTAGAAGAAGATGGAAATTATGTATTTAATTGTGTATGTGTTTTTGTCTTGTTAATATGCAAAATTAATAAAAATTAATTTAAAATAATAATAATAATATTTTCTTGTAGCAACCAATTATCTAAAGATGCAAATAATCATGAAACATTACCTCTAGGCGGGACCTCTGTGTATACTCCCTCACCCACAAATCCATGCTGGTATTCTACCTATTTTTCTGTTTATTGGCTTCTTCAGCTGGAAAGTTGGGATTTGTGCCTAATTTTTATTCTCTGGCTAGTTTCCCCCTCAACGTCTGCTGAAAACAGCTAAGCAGACTGTTAAGCCTGTGCACCAGGCTCCTGTGAGTGGAAAATTAAATTTGAAACATTGTTAGAATATTCCACACTTTTTTGTTCATAGGTAGCCTACAAATTAGGTTCGACTGTAGCCCATGTTGGTGTAGAACTGTTGATGACTTGTTACCCCAGTCTAGGTTTCTGTGACTGAGGTTTAATAGTATAATCGTTCAGTTTGGGTGGCCAGATACAAGAGGACAGAGCTTTTGTGCTTTTGTCTGCTATAGACAATTAGTTCTTTGCTTGTCCTAAATCAAGCTGCCAATCAATTTCATTGATGAACCAGAGTTCCAGTACAGTGAGAATACCCTCAGATGTCAAAACTGTGGGATAACTAGTCTAGTATAACCCACAAGCTTAAGTTGAAGGGGTTAAAACCACAGAGTAAGCTGTCCTGCCATACCTAGCCTAGGTCTCTCCCCCTCACCTTGGGATGAAGGTAATCAAGCCTATTGGTGCATCTCAGTCAGTGTACTGAGAGGTTTTGACCTGGTTGCTGCAGCTCAGACTGCATGGCTCTTACAAGCCATTCTCGTGTTCCCCTACCAAGAATTTAGGAAGTTTCATCACTGTAACCAAGCCTATGCAGCTTTTTCTGAATACTATATGGAAAAGCATGTGGACCTGACCTTTGGAGAGGTTGTTAAGTAAACCATGGCAAACTTGCCAAATGTGTGAACTTTTTCTATGCTAGGGGAAGTAGGAAAATTTTGAAGGACTTATTTTAAAGATCTAGCAGCCTATATTTTCATGGTTTACTTTGCTGCATATTTTGTGAATTTAAATCTCTGCTGGGTTTCTCTCGCCAAATAGCACCTGCCCCAAACTTGGGTCGTGGCAACCAGGGAATTCTCCTATATTTATACATATTTTTCCTTCATCATAATTTGCATTGCTAATATCCTGTTTAAGAGAAACTCCAGCCATGGGTATTTGCATAGTAACATCTCGGTGATGCAGTATTTGACAACATTCTCAGTATGAATGGCAATAGTATACCTTTAAGGTATGTCTCAGGTGCAACCAATTAACTTTGTGTGCTAGCATAACTGAGATTCAGTAGGATTTGGCATTAAAATCAGGGCACCGGGAACTATTTTTTTCAGTGAGATTTGTATGATTATAAGATTGATCAGCAACAATTATTTATGTGCTTTATTTTTTCAAGTAATTAAATTATGGCTATAGGAGCTTTTGGAGTATTTTGATATAACTTTTACTGTATTCATGGAATTATTTGTATCAGCAGTCTTATGGTTTAAAAATATTTAAAGACTGTATATTGAACTGATATTATTGTTTTGTGGGTTTGTGTGTTTTGTGTATACAGTAAATGGTATATACATTGATGAAGGATGCACTTGGAAACCTACTCAGTCTGGGTTTTTTAATAGCTGAATACACTACTATTTGAATTTTCAAATTGGCCTTTTCATGCATGTTTTTGCTTAGCTTTAATAGCATGAATGGATCATGTGCCTTCTGCTCATTTTTTAAGTAGCCCTTTCCATATGAGCCCTTTACAAACGCTTAGACTTTCAACCGACCCCCGTCTCTAAATTAGTGTTTCCTAAACTTGGGTTTCCCGCTCTTTCCCCCATAATCTCTGACCACTGGTCCTACTAACTAGGGATAATGGGAGTTGTAGTCCAAAAACAGCTGGAGATCCAAGTTTATGAAACACTGATTTAGATCATGTTTAATCACAAATAAAGATGTACCAGTGTGGAACATGGCTCTGCTTGGTTGTATAGACTTCTGTGAAGAGGATTTTGCCTGCTTTTCACAAAGTAAGTTAACACCTCTTTTTAAGGGCTGTTTTTCAAAATGCACATTTCATTGTTTTGATGGCAAATTCCATTAACTAAAAAAGGAGAAGCAGGATTTATGATTTCCCACTTTGTGGTGCAAGATATATTCATTTCAACCCCTGAATTGCTACATCATCCAGAGCCACCTGTGGCAAATATATATGGCAGCTACATTCAGCCAGGATTATTAAGTCATCTGGTTGCCATTGGTTACTAGAATGGGTGCCCAGCTGATGGGTAAGTCAGAGCTCATAATTCACAGCACACTCCCTAAGTACTAGTTGGACTTAGTAGAGAAAGTTACTGTTTTATTTTGCGAAGAGCTCTCTGCGTGCATCATTGTTGTCTTGATTACTCAGCCAGTTTAAGACAATTTAGTGGAACTGTCCTCTGCATTCTTGGAAGGTGCATTTGGAAAAAGAGAAGGAGAAAACAACTGGAAAACTGCCTTTTGCATTAGATAGAAGATTGTGCAAGGCTGCTTCTTGGATAGGTAGGATCTATGAAGGGGAGTCAAGGTTAAAAGGATTCTTTCTATGCAACTGTAGCCATGATTTTTCTGTGTGTCCCTTTGTGTCCCTTGAAAGTTAAACCATGGTGGGAAAACGATTTCCCACATTTATTTCTGTTCCTTTTGCTTTGATTTGAATGTAATTCCAATGCAGCTGTTTTTAACTCATTTTCTGAAGTCACAGAAATGTTTGAAAAAACAGAAGTGGCTTTTGACTTGTATTCACTGCAACTCTAAGTACGGTAAGTGCCCTGTTAGTGAAAGGGTTGGCTCTTGCTTAGGGGGACTTTCCTCCCTGAAGGGAAGCTTGCTTGCTTAGTGCTGTACTGGATACAAGCCTAAAAGCTTCCCTGCAGGGCAAGTCCTATCTGTTTGTTTTTTGGAAGGCTGGTGACTCTTCTTCATGTGGAACCCAGGCACTTTCTTCTGAAGGTGAAAGGAGGTAGAGACGTAAGCCGTTTCTTCTTTGTTGGAAGATCAAGAAAACTTTGCTATAAACTTTGATAATGATTATGGACAAAATAGTTATGGACAGGTCTGTGAAGAAGGCTTATTTATTTACTTATTTACCTATTTATTTACACACACACAAACTTGTAGTCTGCCCTGTGGAAAGATGGGATATACATATTTTAAATAAATACATGACAAAGGTAAATATTTCTGTGGAGGAAGTAATTCTTCAGGAAGAAGAGCAAGATTATTGCTGTAAATTCTGAAATAATGAGAGTCAGAATTAGGGAAATCAATTTCTGATTGGCTTGAATGTACATTCTCTTTGAATGTGTCTAATAAGCCGCCTTCTGAACTGCTGTGCCCATGACTAGAAAATCCAGGGCAGAGCCCTGCTAAACTTGTTTTGCTGGTGATCTCACAGAACAGGCAGTTCCTTCTTGGTGTTCAGTTTATGAAAGTTAACAGTAGAAACTCTGACAAATTCTCTCTTTGGTTCCCCCCCCTGTCCCAACGTGGGTTAACCCAAGCAGGATGTCTTCCAAGGAATTTGGAAACCAGCTATTGCTGAAGCTTGCGGGGCTACCGAAGGCCGAACCTTTTGAGGTTGGCTTGTTCTGCGTTATCATCTTATTCATTGGTAAGTATGAATCATGCTTGCAACTTTCTGGGCTCATCAGATGGGTCTACAGTATTTTGTCATTCCGGAGCTATGAAAAATGTATTCTTTCTTTGAGCTTTTCTTTACAGAAATAGTTAACTCTGGGTCAAACTCTGGGTCAAATGGTAGTGTTGTTTTGGGCTTGCATACTACAAGATTATGCAGGAGGTAGCATGTACTATTCAGAGCTACTAGAGGGCCTTAGTTTGCCTACCCATGTTCTAGAGCTCTTGTTGTTAGCAACTCTTGTGGCCTCTAGTAATTCCAGAGGACACAAGACAAATGTTAAAGCCACAACTGTCCCTTTCTGGTGAGTCTACTCATTGTAATAGCAGGTTGGGTTGTTCTAACTCCTGGCTAGCAATTCCAGAAGATAATGTGTTCTCTCTCTCTCTCTCTCTGCCTTTCAGTCACGGTCCTTTCAGGGGCAGCCATAGCATGCACAGCTTGCTGTGCCCGCAGCAAAAATAATGTGAGGCGGATTCAAGTAATGCCAGCGCACAATGTCTGAAAAAAAACCTGAAAGTGACCTAGCAAAACATTCAAATCAGAAGCAAAAATAGAAAACAGCGAAGAGGGGGGAAAGCACCAGCCTCCGCAAAATAAACCCACATCTGCAGGAGCACAACAAAACCACATGCTACCGTACTCCAAGTTCCTCTCCCGAATGTACTTTGTGCTCTTAGAGTAGAGCCATGTTTCTGCAGCACAGGGAAAGGCCAGACCAGCCTCCCTGCAGAGAGCATTGCATGGGACCCACGACTGAGAAGACTTAGGGGCCATCCTGAAGACATCTCAATTCCAGCTGGTTAGAGACTGAAACGTCCAAATAACAACAACACCGTAATTGGGATAAGGAACAAATCAGTGGGACTTACTCTCCATAAACATGCACTGGGTGGGACTTGCCCACTCCCCAGCTCCATTCCTCCCCCCATTTCATGCCCCATTCTCCCACCTGCAAACATTTTCATAAAGTGTAGCATCTCCCTTTCCCATTTCCTGTTTTAGAGAAAGGCAAAGCTTTTGTGCCTTTACATTAATGTATTTTTAAATGTATTTTGAAGTAATCAGGGTAGTTTACAATAAAAAGGACCCAAAAAGTTGTCTGTGACTTCCCACCTTTGAGTTATAGCAGACATTTTGTTCCAAATGACAATGCATGTATTATTTACCTGATTAGTGGGATAGATATTGATATTTTGTGTTGAGGACAAATTGGTGGAGTGGACCCATGGCATTTCATTGTATGGAACAGGGGGAGGCAACCTAAGGCCCGTGGGCCGGATGCCGCCCAATCAGCTTCTCAATCCGGCCCGCGGACGGTCCAGGAATCAGCATGTTTTTACATGAGTAGAATGTGTCCTTTTATTTAAAATGCATCTCTGGGTTATTTGTGGGGCATAGGAATTCGTTCATTATCCCCCCCCCCCCAAAAAAAATTGCAGTCCGGCCCACCACATGGTCTGAGGGCGGTGGACCAGCCCGCAGTGGGAAAAGGTTGCTGACCCCTGGTATGGAATAAGAACAATATTATTTACCTTTGCTGTGAGTGCTGAAGATCGCTCCCTGCAAGGCCCTTCTCCACCTGACCTAGGGGGTGGGGATCAGACCCTCCCTGCTCTGCTTTGGATTCCTGGGAGGCTGCAGGGACATTGCCCGCCTGCGAGTCCTGAAGGGCCCAGACTCACTGGAACAAACTCGGGGGTTGGGGCAAATATCAAAAATGCTTTTAAATGTTTTTAAATAGTTTTTAATCTGTATTGTTTTAAATCTGCTTTTTTTTCTTTTGATTTTGTTCTGTTGGGGGTAGGATTAGTTTAATTTTAGTATAAGTGTAAAAAATACTTAGTTTCTACTGTTTTGTTGTTTTATTGTATAATGTAGTACCTCGAGTTACAAACACCTCAGGTTGCAAACGCTTCAGGTTACAAACTCCCCCAACCTGGAAGAGTTACCTCGAGTTGAGAACTTTGCCCCAGGATGAGAACGGAAATAGTGTGCTGGTGGCGCAGCGGAAGCAAGGTGTACAAAAGCGCACCTCTAGTTTCAGGTTAAGAACGGACCTCCGGAATAAATAAAGTTCATAACTAGAGATAGCACTGTAGTTTCATTCTGTTCTGAAGGGGATAGGGTTGGGGCTGCCTGGGAGTGGGCCCCAGCCAACAGAATAGATGGGGCAGGTTCCACAGAGGACGGTGCACTGGGACACCCAATCTCTGTGATCACAGGCAGGAGAACCAGACCATGTCATTACTGAAGAAGCAGCTTTAGTCGTGGTCTGAAGACTATCTATGCGTCCAGTTCTGATCCTGACTGGAAGAATGCTGGGCTCTACAAGGGAGACCCACACGACCTTAAGGTGCTGCTGTGCAATGCCAGCTCAATGATTCACAACACTGCTGTCATCCAGGGCTATCAACTGTCTGGCTCTGAAGCGCCCTCTCCGATTGCATGGAGCCTGGACAGCCCTGTGGTTTTCCCCAGAGCTGAGGGCAATGAAACAATTGCCGAGATGGCTAGAGTGCAAGTGGCAGAAAACTCATTCTGAATTTGACTGGACATGGGTAGAGCTTAACATTGAGCCTACCAAGTGGCAATAGCGATGGCGAACAGGACCGTCTTCACCGCCTCTATTGCATCTGCAGAAAATAGCAGCAGGAGACTCTTTTCAGGTTGTTCAGAATCTAATGGAACCATCTTCGCCATCAGGGCTAGGTTCAGAAAGAGGTAGACTCCGCCATGGGAGCAGGGCCAGGGTGGGAGAGTGTTAGAGTCAAATCCAATCTGTTACCTCCAAGGATGTGGACGGGCTGCTTGGACTAGTGAAACTAAACACCTGTCTCCTTGATCCTTGCCCATCCTGGCTAATAAAGCAGAGCCGGGAATGGCTGGGCGATGGGTTCTGCAGGGTGGTGAATGCTTCCCTCTGTGAGGGAGCCTTCCCAGACCTGCTGAAAGAGGTGGTTATTAAACTGCTTCTTAAAAAAGCATCTTTGGACCCAGCCAATATGGTCAACTATCGCCCAGTCTCAAATCTTCCATGCTTGGGCAAGGTGATTGAGTGGGTGGTTGCTGAACATCTCCAGGCACGCCTGGAGGATGCGGAGCATTTGCATCCCTTCCAATTTGGATTCAGGCCTTATCATGGTACTGAAACTGCCTTGGTTGCGCTGGTTGATGATCTCTGGCAGGCACGGACAAAGGTGAAAGCTGCTTCCTAGTTGTGCTGGATCTCTCAGTTGCCTTTGAGACCATCAACCTTCTCGATCGTCTAGAGGAGCTAGGAGCTGGAGGCACTGTTATACAGTGGTTCTGCTCCTTCCTCCTGGGCCGTGTCCAGAAAGTGGTGTTGGGGGATGAGCGTTTAGACACCTGGGCTCTCACTTGTGGGGTGCCTCAGAGTTCTGCCCTTTCCCCCATGCTTGTTAACATCTATATGAGCCAGTGTGGTGTAGTGGTTAAGAGCAGTAGACTCGTAATCTAGGGAACCGGGTTCACGTCTCCGCTCCTCCACATGCAGCTGCTGGGTGACCTTGGGCTAGTCACACTTTTTTGAAGTCTCTCAGCCCCACCCACCTCACAGGGTGTCTGTTGTGGGGGAGGAGGGGAAAGGAGATTGTTAGCCGCTTTGAGACTCCTTCGGGTAGTGATAAAGCGGGATATCAAATCCAAACTCCTCCTCCTCCTCCTCCTCCTCCTCCTCCTCCTCCTCCTCCTCCTCCTCTTCTTCTTCTTCTTCTTCTTCTTCTTCTTGGAGAGATCATCAGGGGGTTGGGCTGGGTGTTCATCAATATGCGGATGATACCCAGCTCTACCTCTCTTTTAAATGAGAACCAGTGAAGGTGGTGAATGTCCTGTGTGAGTTTCTGGAGGCGGTTGGAAGATGGATGGAGGCAAACAGATTGAGGTTGAATCCTGACAATATAGAAGAAGTTTGGGGGGACAGGAAGAGGGCAGGTGTGGATGACTCCCTGGTCCTGAATGGGGTAACTGTGCCCCTGAAGGACCAGCTGTGTAGCCTGGGAGTCATTTTCGACTCACAGCTGTCCATGGAGGCGCAGGTCAATTCTGTGTCCAAGGCAGCTGTCTACCAGCTCCATCTGGTACGCAGGCTGAGGCCCTACCTGTCTGCAGACTGTCTCACCAGAGTGGTGCATGCTCTAGTTATTTCCCGCTGGGACTACTGCAATGCGCTCTACGTGGGGCTACCTTTGAAGGTGACCCGTAAACTACAACTTATCCAGAATGCGGAAACTAGACTGGTGACTGGGAGTGGCCGCCGGGACCGTATTATACCGGTCCTCTAAGACCTACATTGGCTCCCAGTATGTTTCCGAGCACAATTCAAAGGGTTGGTGCCCTAAACAGCCTCGGTCCAGTATACCTGAAGGAGCATTCCCCCCCCCAATCGTTCAGCCTGGACATTGAGGTCCAGCTCCAAGGGCCTTTTGGTAGTTCCCTGACTGCGAGAAGTGTGGTTACAGGGAACCAGGCAAAGGGCCTTCTTGGTAGTGGCGCCTGCCCTGTGGAACGCCTTCTCATCAGATGTCAAGTAAATAAACAACTATCTCACTTTTAGAATACAATTGGGAAGTTTTTAATGTTTGATGTTTTATTGTGTTTTTAATATTCGGTTGGGAGCTGCCCAGAGTGGCTGGGGAAGCCCAGCCAGATGAGCAGGGTATAAAATATTATTATATTGTATTGTATTGTATTGTATTGTATTATTACATTAATCTGACTTTGACGAAACCCAAAGAGTACTAAAAAATCATTCCTTGAAAATGAGGGATCAGTGGGGTGCCTCAAGGTTCTGTCCTGGACGCATTGTTCTTCAACGTTGTCACAGTGGCCGGATGGGGCTACTTCAGAGTAACGACTCTACACCGCTCTGCATTTTATCTTTTTATTGGTGCTGCGTATTTACAGTGCTAAAGGTAGAGCTATTTACAGAGACACATCTTCTCAGCTTGAATCAGTACCTCCGAATGGCGTTTGGCGCGTCTTTCGCCAGCATAACAACTTGGGGAGACCCATCCTCTTTCCCCTACGCTTTTTGCGCAATTCCGGAGTTGGGGGGATGGGTCTGCCCCCCTTTCTTCCTCCTTCCTGTCCCACCTGGGACGATGGCTCCTCTACCCTGCCAGAGCCTTGGACACCACTTCCTGTTTCCCCACTTGAGCTGGAGCTTTCCCTGCTTTCAGCCGCGCTCTGGGCTGGGCTGGAACTCAGGAGGGGAGGGACTTCGCGATAGCCCCTGTCCCTCACATCCACCCCCCTCCCAAGCCCCCCTTCTCCCCTCCCGAGAGGCTGCACGGGTGTCGGTGACGACTGAAAGCCTAAAAACTCCGTGCTGTCCGAGCCGGTTGGTGTGAATACCTCCCCCCAGTCCCGGTGGCTCCCTCCTTCCTCCTGGGAAGACTGAAATCCCAAAAAGTCCGTGGCCTCAGAGCTGGTGGGGGTGAAAATCTGCTGCCAGTCCACCTCTTCCTCTGACCGGGTGGACCGCGGAGACGCCCATACCTCTTCCTCCGGGTCCTCAAACTCCGCTTCCCATCTCCATGGCGAACTGCTCTCTGCGACCTCCTCCCCTTCTCCCTCCCCCTCCCTTTCCATGTGCCAGGGTTTGGGCCTGTGTGGGAAGAGGGCGTGGAATTCTTCCACCAAGAATTCCTCCTGTATCTGAGTGGCTGGGACCCATTCATTCTGGGATGGCGGGGCATCCTCCCATGCCATGAGGTACTCCAGGCCCCCCACCCCCCTTCGTGAATCAAGGATGGCCGTTGCTTCATTGAGTGGCTCCCTGCCTCCTCTCTCCCCCCCTCCCTCGGGGGGCTGTTCGCTGCCTCGGAACCTGCTACTTTCCCTGTACGGAGACAGCAGCGATCTATGAAACACTGGGTGCACCCTCATGTCCTCTGGCAGTGCCAGCCTGAATGCCACCGGGTTTACCTGTTGCGTGACCGTAAAGGGGCCCAACCTTCTGGGTGCCAGCTTCTTGCACCTCCCTCTGGTGGGAAGGCCCTCCGAGGACAACCAAACCTTGTCCCCCACCTTGATGACCTCCCCCTGTCGCCTGTGGCGATCAGCCCCCTTCTTGTACGCTTCCTTGGCCCTCTCCAAGTGTTCTCTGAGCTGCTGGTGCACCGTCTCCAGTTCCTCTGCCCAATCCTCTGCCTGTGGGCCCTCCTCCTCCCCCTCCCGCTCTGGGAAAGATCTGAGGTCGCGCCCGTAGTTGGCCTTAAAGGGCGACACTCCTGTGGAGACGTGCACCGCATTGTTGTAGGCAAACTCTGCCAGTGGCAGGCGATCCACCCAGTCCGTTTGCCTCTGGCTGACGTAGCATCTCAGGTACTGTTGCAAAATGGCATTGACCCTCTCCGCCTGTCCATTGGTCTGCGGGTGCCGGGCCGTCGACAAGCTGACCTCCACCTGCAGGAGGTTCATGAGCCGCCGCCAGAACCTGGAAACAAATTGGCGGCCTCGATCCGAAATAACCCTTAAAGGTAATCCATGCAGTCTGAATATGTGGTCAACAAACAGTTTGGCTGTCTCTTCTGCAGAGACCGCCCTGGCACACGGTATAAAGTGGCACATTTTGGACATAAGATCCACCACCACCAACACTGCTGTCTTGCCCCTGGACGAAGGCAGGTCTGTGATGAAGTCCATGGACACTACTTCCCACGGCCTGTGCGGTGTGGCTAATGGCTCCAGCAACCCCGCTGGTGCTGCTCTGACCACCTTTGCTCGCTGGCAGGTGTCACAGCCCCTTACATAGTCCCGAACATCCTCCCGCACTCCTGGCCACCAGAAGTGTCTCATGACTAAGTGCGTGGTTTTGTCCCTTCCAAAATGACCCGCCGTTGGGTTGTCGTGCATCTGCTTGAGGACCTTACCTCTGAGCTGGTTGGTGGGCAGGTACAGGGCTCCCTTGTAAAAAAGCAGCCCCCTGCGTTCTGCAAAGTCCTTCGCCTGCTCTCTCCCCCCTCGCAGCTCTCTGAAGATGCGGGTGGCAAACTCATCTGCTGCCGTCAGTGCTGTGAGTTCTGCCTCGCTCACCACTGCTGCTCCGCAGGACCATGCTGACGGGGGAAAAATGTGCCGGGGTGCTGGTGGCAACTCCTCCTCCATGTACTCTGGCTTGCGGGAGAGGGCATCCGCCCTGACGTTCTGCTCCCCCGGTATGTAGTGGATGGAGAAGTTGAAGTGCGAGAAGAACTCTGCCCACCGTATCTGCCGCTGGTTGAGCACCCTGGCTGTTCTCCAGAACTCCAGGTTTTTGTGGTCCGTGCACACCTGAATGGGGTGCTTGGCGCCCACCAGGAAATGTCTCCAGTGTTTAAACGCAGAATGGATCGCGAGAAGTTCCTTGTCAAACACCGTGTAGTTGCGCTCTGACTGTGTCAGCTTTCTGGAGAAAAAGGGCACAGGGTCTCCACTCTCTGTCGGCATCCAGTTGCAGCAGGATCGCTCCCAAAGCTCTGTCTGAAGCGTCGGTTTCCACGCGTAGGGGCGCATCCTGCACCACGTGGAACAGGTTCTGGTCTGAAGCGAACACCCTCTTGAGGCTTTCGAACGCTGCTTGCGCCTCAGGTGTCCACCTGAACTTCTGCTTGCCTCTCAGGCAGTCCGTGATGGCAGCCGTAACCCTCGAGAAGTTCTTGATGAACTTCCTGTAGAAGTTGGCGAAGCCTAGTAGCCGTTGGGCATCTTTGCGCGTCCTGGGGCTGTGCCAGTCCAGGATGGCCTGCACCTTGTCCTTGTCCATTGCTAGTCCCTTGTCTGACAGCTTGTAGCCCAGGAAGTCCACCTCCTTGGTGTGAAACTTGCACTTCTCCAGCTTCACATACAGGTGGTGCTCCTTCAGGCGCTGCAACACCTCCCTGACATCCTTCACATGCTGCACTGGGTCCGTGGAGTAAATAAGGATGTCATCCAGGAAGACCAAGCAGTTCTTGAAGAGGAGGGACCCCAGGACGTGATGCATGAAGGCCTGGAAGCATGCTGAGCCCCCTTGCAGCCCGAAGGGCATCACCAGATATTCAAACGAGCCCAGCGGCGTGAACATCGTGGTCTTCCACTCATCGCCTTCCCGGATCCGGATCAAGTTGTAGGCCCCCCTCAGGTCGAGCTTGGTGAAGATTTTGCCCCTGCGTGCCGCTGTCAGCAAATCGTCCACCCTGGGCATTGGGAAAGCCATCGGTTCCGTCATGTTGTTCAGGCGCCTAAAATCCACCACCAGGCGGCGCTGTTGCGTGTCTTTCTTGTCCACCCAGAAGACTGGGCTGCCCCCTGCTGCCTTGCTTTCTCTGATGAACCCCCTCTTGAGGTTCTTGTCTATGAACTCCCTCAGATCCTCCAGTTCCTGATCTGACATGGAGTACAGCTTGGCTGGGGGTAGCGTGGCTCCCGGCACCAGGTTGATCTGGCAGTCAAAGGACCTGTGGGGAGGTAGGTGGTCGGATTCCGCTTCGCTGAAGACCTCCTGCAGGTCCCAGTACGGTTTGGGTATCGCCTCACCCCCCTTGACGTGCATGGTGGCCACCGTGGCTATGGGAGGCCCCTCCCCTGGTTGGTGCTGCATGCAATGTTCCAGACAAAAGTCTGATCCAAACGTGATGCATCTGTGGTGCCAACTGATGGAGGGGTCGTGGCGCGCCAGCCAGCTCATGCCCAAGACGGGGGGGGGGGGGGTCTGAGATGGTGGTGACGTTGAATGCCAGTGTCTCTGAGTGCCTTCCCACCGTCATTCTCATGGGGGGGGTCTGGTGGGTGATGGCCCCTCCCAGCAACTCCCTGCCGTCTATGGTGGAGACGTGCAGGGGAAAATCCAGCTGCAGAAGTTGGATCTGGTGCTCTTCTGCAAAGTTTCTGGAGAAGAAGTTCGCCGAGGCACCACTGTCGATTAACGCGAGGACCGTCAGGGGGTACCCATTTGGGAGTGTTAGCGTCACTTCTAGAACCACCCCTGCTCTGGGGGGGGGTGGGCTGGCGCTGCTCCTCGCTGTGCGGGTGGGTGGGTTGGGGCTGTTGTGTGCCGACTGCGCCTGGCTGCTGCCCCTTGTCTCCTGCAGCCAGGCTGTCTCGTTTCCCTGCTGTGGTGCTGCGTCAGTGGGGGAGGGCACAACCGTTCCCGCCTTTCCTTGCCATTCCCTGCGATGTGGGCAGTCTCTGACGAGATGCTGAGGGGAGTTGCAGAGAAAGCAATTCCTGCCTCTTCCCTCCTTGCGTCTTGGCGCCGCTGGGGTTTGAAAAGCCCCCCCGCCCGCGCGCGCGCTATCAATTTGCATGGGTTCCTGGTCTTGGCTGGCCCCTGGCATGGCCTGAGATGGCTGTTGGGGGAGTGGCTTCTCCTGCGACCGTTGGAACCAAGCCCGCTTTGCGCGCATTGTCTGCTTGTCGTTCCACCGGGATTCCTGTCTCACCCCCACCGCCAGAGCCGCTTTGCTAAGCTCATCCATATTATTGGGCTTTGGACCTCTCGAGAGCTCATCTTTGACATCCTCATGCAACCCCAAATAGAACGCAGCTTGCATCGGAGGCGAGTGCAGTTCCCACCCCAATCTGTGCACCAGCATGGTGAATCTCGACCAATATTCGCGAACTGTCATTGTTCTTTGCCTTAAATTATGCAGTTCCTCCTTGGTCTGGTCCATATGGCTATCAGACGCATACATCGTTTTTAAAGCCCCTAAAAATAGTTTGACATCCTTCATGCAAGGATTTTTTGTCGCGATTAACGGTCTAAGCCACTCCCTGGCTGCCCCGGTAAGGTGTTCCACTATAAACGCTACTCTGTGCGCATCATCAGGGAACTCATCATGGTGCAGCTCAAGAGCATACACGATCTCAGTCTCAAAGCCATGATATTCCCTCGGATCTCCATTGAACTTGCTCACTAGGGTCCCTGCTCTCCTTCCTGGCAGCACTTGGAGTTGGGGTCCCCCTCCTCCCTTGTTTTTCTCTGCATCCAACTTGTTTTGGAGGTCCACCGCTACTGGCCTTAACTGCTGCTCTTTCTCCTGAAGTGCTCTCACCTGTTCAGCAAGGTTGTGCCTGTTCTCTTTGACTTTCTCCGTTTCTTGCTTAGCCGCCTTTAATTCCCCCTGTGCCTGCAACGCCAGTTGCTGCAGGTCCTGCTGGGCTTTCTCCGCGATCTGCCGCCATTTCTCCACTTCTGGCGCGCTCATCCCGGCAACTCCAAAGTAGCCCAAAAAATGATTCGGAGGTAGCTGTCACAGTGGCCGGATGGGGCTACTTCAGAGTAACGACTCTACACCGCTCTGCATTTTATCTTTTTATTGGTGCTGCGTATTTACAGTGCTAAAGGTAGAGCTATTTACAGAGACACATCTTCTCAGCTTGAATCAGTACCTCCGAATGGCGTTTGGCGCGTCCTTCGCCAGCATAACAACTTGGGGAGACCCATCCTCTTTCCCCTACGCTTTTTGCGCAATTCCGGAGTTGGGGGGATGGGTCTGCCCCCCTTTCTTCCCCCTTCCTGTCCCACCTGGGACGATGGCTCCTCTACCCTGCCAGAGCCTTGGACACCACTTCCTGTTTCCCCACTTGAGCTGGAGCTTTCCCTGCTTTCAGCCGCGCTCTGGGCTGGGCTGGAACTCAGGAGGGGAGGGACTTCGCGATAGCCCCTGTCCCTCACAAACGTCTTTATAAATGACTTGGATTAAGAAATTGAGGGGGTGCTATTCAAATTTGAGATGACACCGAACTATAAATTGTAGCTAATGTCGCAGAGAACAGATTCAGAATTCAAAATGACTTTAACAGATTGGAGAACTAGGTCCAAGCTAACAAAATTAATTTCAATAAAGACAAATGTAAGGTTCTCTACTTAGGCAGGAAGAACCAGTTTGGCAGTTGAATCACAACTATAGGATGGGGGACATTTGCTTACTTGCAGAACATGTCTTGGTGGGCCACAAGCTTAACATGAGTCAACAGTATGATGCAGCAGCAAAAAAAGCGAATGTGATTCTAGGCTGCGTCAACAGAAGCAGGGGCGTAGCCAGGATCAAAACTAGGGGGGGGCAAGCCATGGTCGTTCAGGGGCGGGGCCAAGGCACGGGGGGGAGGGACCACAAAGTGGGAATGTGGGCGGGGCTACAGGGCCAGCGGGCCCGAGGACATTGTGGCGGCAGCGGCGGCAGCGTCCACCTTGTGCTTCTTGGGCTGGCAGCGTTGGCGGCTACCCTGCTTGGCTGGAGAGGACGGGAGGGTCGGGCAGGCGAGAGGGGGTGGCAGGGCAGGCGAGGGCGAGGTAAGGCACGGCCGCAGCCACGACGGCTCCGACGCGTTGCTGCATATCAGCATAATATTTCAACCACGTCGTGGGTTCAAGCCCCACCTTAGGAAAAAAAATCCTGCATTGCAGGGGGTTGGACTAGATTATCCTTGTGATCCCTTCCGACTACAATTCTATGATTCTATTGATATATTACCATAGCATATGCATCATTCTGCTTTCTTGAATTGACCTACTCCTAGGCATAGCAGCCAACTCCTAGAGGCCTAGGTGCCTCTCCCCCCCCCCCCAATTACTGGTAAATACCGTATTTGAAAGAGTCATCCCCCCATGTTGATGGGCTTTCTATGTGGGGCTTATCTGCCCCCCCCGTATTTTATTAAGGATGGAAGAGGGAGGGAAGGAAGGAAGAAATAGAGAGAGGGATAACTCATATTTGTGGGTGCCTCTGGGTGACGCTGTGATGCTGGAACTCTGCAGCAAGAGGAAGATACCGGTACTCCTGTACAGGAGCCTTATAAGCAGCTTTCTCTCTGCTTGATTTACAGCAGGCACGTCCAACAGGTAGATTGTGATCTACCAGTAGATCACTGGATGTCTGTGGTAGATCACTGGTAGGTCACTGGCACCCCTAAAAAAAGCTCACCCAAAATTTTCCTCCTCCCTAAAAAAAGTTGAACTATGACCTGAAGCCCAAAACAAAAATGGGCCTCCCTCCCTCCTAAAAGAAGCTCAACAAGTTTGACCTAAACCCCAAAAAACCGGGCTTCCCTTCCTTAAAAAAACTCAACAGCTTTAACCTGAACCCCCCACAAGGGGGTAGATCACTCCCAGTTTTAAACTCTGTGAGTAGATCAGAGTCTATTGGGAGGTGGCCACCCCTGATTTACAGTATACAGATGCAGGAGGAGGGGCAGACTGGAACACCACTGCTTTTTATAAACATCACTGTGTCTGTCAAAGCTACAGCCCCCCCTTTCTTATTCACTTCCTTTTAGCCTTGCAGAGCCACCTTAGTCAAATTGAATCCTCTGCACCCTCATTAAATCGCCAATAGAACTCTTAATGCGATTCCTGAATGCTCATTAACAACTCCCACTGAAGAACAATAGGGTGAAGTGGTCAGCTATCGAATATTGCCTGGGGATATCTGCTCCATTGTCTTAACTGCTTAACTACTGGTAGCCACTTTGCTTTATTTATTTGATGTGTTTTTGTTACAGCTGCCCCCCCCAGCAAGCGGAGACTTAGCTGCTCTTGCTAAAGCAAAGCCCTTTCCACTTCAGTTTTTGGAGGGGAAAAGTGCTGGTTATGGTCTGTAAAATACATTATTTTTTTGTTTCTAGGGGGGGCAGCTGCCCCCTCCTGCCCCCCCTGCCTACGCCCATGAACAGAAGTATAGTGTCATAGCACACGATAGTATACTATCAAGGGAAGTCATAGTACCACTCTGTTCTGCCTTGGTGAGACCACACCTGGTATACTGTGTCCAATTCTGGGCACTCCATTTAAGAAGGGTGTTGACAAGCTGGAATGTGTGCAGCGGAAGGAGGACCAAGATGATCAAGGGTCTGGAAATCAAGCCTTATGAGGAACAGTTGAAGGAGCTAGGTATGTTTAGCCTGGAAAAGAGACTGAGAGGAGATATGATAGCCATCTTCAAATATCTTAAGGGCCGTCCCATGGAGGAGGGAGCATGCTTGTTTTCTTCTGCTCTGGCTGGTAGGACTCAAACCAATGGTCCAGAACGAAGATTCTGATTAAACATTACGAAAAATAGCTGTTTGGCAGTGGAACACTCTGCCTTAGGAGGTTGTGGACTCTCCTTCTTTGGAGGTTTTTAAGCAGAGGTTGAATGGCTATCTGTCATGGATGTTGTAGTTGAGATTTTGGCATTGCAAGGGGTTGGATTAGATGACCCTTGGGTCCTTCCAACTCTAGAATTATATGATTCTATTACTTAGCACTTTTTCCCCTTGCTTGAAAACAAATTGGTAGGGCATATTTACAAAAAGGAAAAAAAGGAAAACTTTAATTGAAACATCAGATTACTATTATTTAAATTTCTGCAGTTTCACATTGATTTTTTATATCTCCCTCAGAATATCCTTAAGTCACACAATGCTGGGCTAGGTTTCTCTTGGGAGATCGCAATGGAACAAAATACATGTTTGTTGTCTTAAGGACCTGATATGAAGCACTCTAAAGCATGGCTTTTAGATTCCATTAGCATCTAGAGTTCTTGCTGCAGCAGCAATTGACTAGTACACAAGGCTCCAAAAAGATTTTTCTTGATGGGGGTAACTGCCCCTCTTTGCTCCCGCTTGGCTAAGCCCATGCTGGGCCCGTTGTTGTTCAACATCTTTATAAATGGCTTAGATGAAGGAATTGAGGGGATGCTCATCAAATTTTCTTTTTATAACTCTCTGTGATTTTTGGACTTTTTTTGCGGTTTTTAAATACGTAGTGTGCCTTATCCTCTGTTAGTTGCTTTCTTCTTGTTGTGTAACAATAAAGCATGATTTATTTTTAATCATGGTATGTTGTCTGAAAGCTGACAGCTGAATTTAGACTCAGCCTAGGTGCAGGTAACTTAACTGATTTATTTACATCTTCTGTGGTGGTCTAGCTGATCTACAGGTGGATTCCTCCGAGAGCTAGAGGTGGAGGGTGCAATCTGGACTGTTTTTCATGGAGCAGTGCTTTGTTCATTTACTGTTCCTGAAAACAATGCACACGGGACATGCTCAAAGATTATTCCTTCTTCAAGTTCTCTAATGCCAGGACTGAAACCTGAAACTGAGAACAGATTTGAGCACTGGCTTTACTTGCATTTTCACTATCTGCCTCTTTAAAGGTAAATGTAAAGGGACCCCTGACCATTAGGTCCAGTCGTGACCGACTCTGGGGTTGCGGCACTCATCTCGCATTATTGGCCGAGGGAGCCAGCGTATAGCTTCCAGGTCATGTGGCCAGCATGACAAAGCCACTTCTGGCGAACCAGAGCAGCACACGGAAACGCCGTTTACCTTCCCGCTGTAGCGGTTCCTATTTATCTACTTGCATTTTGATGTGCTTTCAAACTGCTAGGTTGGTAGGAGCTTGGACCGAGCAACGGGAGCTCACCCCGTCACAGGGATTCGAACCACTGACCTTCTGATCAGCAAGCCCTAGGCTCAGTGGTTTACCCCACAGCGCCACCTGTGGTCCCTATCTGCCTCTTTACAGTGGTATAAAACATCTTTGTGTGGGGAATGTATATATTCCTTCAGGTCCCCCCCCCCATTTCCCTTGCTAATAAAGCATATTCATCCCTTAAGCGTTCCTTGTTTAGAGTGCACTACTGTATGAAGAAACCGTAGTAGGACAAAAGCAATTGTCGGCCGTAACTTTCCATTATTGCAGCAGATGGCAGCCCAACACCGTACAGTAATGTGAAAAAGAATGTAGAATCCTCTTTTCTGCAAGAGAGTTGCTTGTTTTCTACATAAACACTGGCTACAGAAGGATCTGCTTTGCAGTCAGGACTCCGGTGCATGCAACCAATAAGGCCATATTGTCAAAAGGTGGAGAGATGCTTACAAACTGTGACAAGCAGCTTTTTACCCCAAACTTACCCAAGCTCAGCAACATTCAATGATGAGTGAGAAGTGAGATGGGTGGACAGGGCAATACTTGATTCAGCAATAGAAGAGTCTATAAAAGTCTGTGATTCGGCATAATAATATTTTCTTGTAGCAACCAATTATCTAAAGATGCAAATAATCATGAAAAATTACCTCTAGGCGGGACCTCTGTGTATACTCCCTCACCCACAAATCCCTCACCCACAAATCACAGGTTTCTGTGACTGAGGTTTAATAGTATAATCGTTCAGTTTGGGTGGCCACATACAAGAGGACAGAACTTCTGTCTGCTATAGACAATTAGTTCTTTGCTTGTCCTAAATCAAGCTGCCAATCAATTTCATTGATGAACCAGAGTTCCAGTACTGTGAGAACACCGCCCCCCCCTCAGATGTCAAAAGTGTGGGATAACTAGTCTAGTATAACCCACAAGCTTAAGTTGAAGGGGTTAAAACCACAGAGTAAGCTGTCCTGCCATACCTAGCCTAGGTCTCTCCCCCTCACCTTGGGATGAAGGTAATCAAGCCTATTGGTGCATCTCAGTCAGTGTACTGAGAGGTTTTGACCTGGTTGCTGCAGCTCAGACTGCATGGCTCTTACAAGCCATTCTCGTGTTCCCCTACCAAGAATTTAGGAAGTTTCATCACTGTAACCAAGCCTATGCAGCTTTTTCTGAATACTATATGGAAAAGCATGTGGACCTGACCTTTGGAGAGGTTGTTAAGTAAACCATAGCAAACTTGCCAAATGTGTGAACTCTTTCTATGCTAGGGGAAGTAGGAAATTTTGAAGGACTTATTTTAAAGATCTAGCAGCCTATATTTTCATGGTTTACTTTGCTGCATATTTTGTGAATTTAAATCTCTGCTGGGTTTCTCTTGCCAAATAGCACCTGCCCCAAACTTGGGTCGTGGCAACCAGGGAATTCTCCTATATTTATACATATTTTTCCTTCATCATAATTTGCATTGCTAATATCCTGTTTAAGAGAAACTCCAGCCATGGGTATTTGCATAGTAACATCTCGGTGATGCAGTATTTGACAACATTCTCAGTATGAATGGCAATAGTATACCTTTAAGGTATGTCTCAGGTGCAACCAATTAACTTTGTGTGCTAGCATAACTGAGATTCAGTAGGATTTGGCATTAAAATCAGGGCACCGGGAACTATTTTTTTCAGTGAGATTTGTATGATTATAAGATTGATCAGCAACAATTATTTATGTGCTTTATTTTTTCAAGTAATTAAATTATGGCTATAGGAGCTTTTGGAGTATTTTGATATAACTTTTACTGTATTCATGGAATTATTTGTATCAGCAGTCTTATGGTTTAAAAATATTTATAGACTGTATATTGAACTGATATTAATTATTGTTTTGTGGGTTTGTGTGTTTTGTGTATACAGTAAATGGTATATACATTGATGAAGGATGCACTTGGAAACCTACTCAGTCTGGGTTTTTTTAATAGCTGAATACACTACTATTTGAATTTTCAAATTGGCCTTTTCATGCATGTTTTTGCTTAGCTTTAATAGCATGAATGGATCATGTGCCTTCTGCTCATTTTTTAAGTAGCCCTTTCCATATGAGCCCTTTACAAACGCTTAGACTTTCAACCGACCCCCGTCTCTAAATTAGTGTTTCCTAAACTTGGGTTTCCCGCTCTTTCCCCCATAATCTCTGACCACTGGTCCTACTAACTAGGGATAATGGGAGTTGTAGTCCAAAAACAGCTGGAGATCCAAGTTTATGAAACACTGATTTAGATCATGTTTAATCACAAATAAAGATGTACCAGTGTGGAACATGGCTCTGCTTGGTTGTATAGACTTCTGTGAAGAGGATTTTGCCTGCTTTTCACAAAGTAAGTTAACACCTCTTTTTAAGGGCTGTTTTTCAAAATGCACATTTCATTGTTTTTGATGGCAAATTCCATTAACTAAAAAAGGAGAAGCAGGATTTATGATTTCCCACTTTGTGGTGCAAGATATATTCATTTCAACCCCTGAATTGCTACATCATCCAGAGCCACCTGTGGCAAATATATATGGCAGCTACATTCAGCCAGGATTATTAAGTCATCTGGTTGCCATTGGTTACTAGAATGGGTGCCCAGCTGATGGGTAAGTCAGAGCTCATAATTCACAGCACACTCCCTAAGTACTAGTTGGACTTAGTAGAGAAAGTTACTGTTTTATTTTGCGAAGAGCTCTCTGCGTGCATCATTGTTGTCTTGATTACTCAGCCAGTTTAAGACAATTTAGTGGAACTGTCCTCTGCATTCTTGGAAGGTGCATTTGGAAAAAGAGAAGGAGAAAACAACTGGAAAACTGCCTTTTGCATTAGATAGAAGATTGTGCAAGGCTGCTTCTTGGATAGGTAGGATCTATGAAGGGGAGTCAAGGTTAAAAGGATTCTTTCTATGCAACTGTAGCCATGATTTTTCTGTGTGTCCCTTTGTGTCCCTTGAAAGTTAAACCATGGTGGGAAAACGATTTCCCACATTTATTTCTGTTCCCTTTTGCTTTGATTTGAATGTAATTCCAATGCAGCTGTTTTTAACTCATTTTCTGAAGTCACAGAAATGTTTGAAAAAACAGAAGTGGCTTTTGACTTGTATTCACTGCAACTCTAAGTACGGTAAGTGCCCTGTTAGTGAAAGGGTTGGCTCTTGCTTAGGGGGACTTTCCTCCCTGAAGGGAAGCTTGCTTGCTTAGTGCTGTACTGGATACAAGCCTAAAAGCTTCCCTGCAGGGCAAGTCCTATCTGTTTGTTTTTTGGAAGGCTGGTGACTCTTCTTCATGTGGAACCCAGGCACTTTCTTCTGAAGGTGAAAGGAGGTAGAGACGTAAGCCGTTTCTTCTTTGTTGGAAGATCAAGAAAACTTTGCTATAAACTTTGATAATGATTATGGACAAAATAGTTATGGACAGGTCTGTGAAGAAGGCTTATTTATTTACTTATTTACCTATTTATTTACACACACACAAACTTGTAGTCTGCCCTGTGGAAAGATGGGATATACATATTTTAAATAAATACATGACAAAGGTAAATATTTCTGTGGAGGAAGTAATTCTTCAGGAAGAAGAGCAAGATTATTGCTGTAAATTCTGAAATAATGAGAGTCAGAATTAGGGAAATCAATTTCTGATTGGCTTGAATGTACATTCTCTTTGAATGTGTCTAATAAGCCGCCTTCTGAACTGCTGTGCCCATGACTAGAAAATCCAGGGCAGAGCCCTGCTAAACTTGTTTTGCTGGTGATCTCACAGAACAGGCAGTTCCTTCTTGGTGTTCAGTTTATGAAAGTTAACAGTAGAAACTCTGACAAATTCTCTCTTTGGTTCCCCCCCCTGTCCCAACGTGGGTTAACCCAAGCAGGATGTCTTCCAAGGAATTTGGAAACCAGCTATTGCTGAAGCTTGCGGGGCTACCGAAGGCCG
Organism: Zootoca vivipara; assembly: GCF_965207765.1. NCBI lineage: Eukaryota > Metazoa > Chordata > Lepidosauria > Squamata > Lacertidae > Zootoca > Zootoca vivipara. The sequence goes on from NC_142586.1 coordinate 2,868,346, forward strand.
AACCTTTTGAGGTTGGCTTGTTCTGCGTTATCATCTTATTCATTGGTAAGTATGAATCATGCTTGCAACTTTCTGGGCTCATCAGATGGGTCTACAGTATTTTGTCATTCCGGAGCTATGAAAAATGTATTCTTTCTTTGAGCTTTTCTTTACAGAAATAGTTAACTCTGGGTCAAACTCTGGGTCAAATGGTAGTGTTGTTTTGGGCTTGCATACTACAAGATTATGCAGGAGGTAGCATGTACTATTCAGAGCTACTAGAGGGCCTTAGTTTGCCTACCCATGTTCTAGAGCTCTTGTTGTTAGCAACTCTTGTGGCCTCTAGTAATTCCAGAGGACACAAGACAAATGTTAAAGCCACAACTGTCCCTTTCTGGTGAGTCTACTCATTGTAATAGCAGGTTGGGTTGTTCTAACTCCTGGCTAGCAATTCCAGAAGATAATGTGTTCTCTCTCTCTCTCTCTCTGCCTTTCAGTCACGGTCCTTTCAGGGGCAGCCATAGCATGCACAGCTTGCTGTGCCCGCAGCAAAAATAATGTGAGGCGGATTCAAGTAATGCCAGTGCACAATGTCTGAAAAAAAACCTGAAAGTGACCTAGCAAAACATTCAAATCAGAAGCAAAAATAGAAAACAGCGAAGAGGGGGGGAAAGCACCAGCCTCCGCAAAATAAACCCACATCTGCAGGAGCACAACAAAACCACATGCTACCGTACTCCAAGTTCCTCTCCCGAATGTACTTTGTGCTCTTAGAGTAGAGCCATGTTTCTGCAGCACAGGGAAAGGCCAGACCAGCCTCCCTGCAGAGAGCATTGCATGGGACCCACGACTGAGAAGACTTAGGGGCCATCCTGAAGACATCTCAATTCCAGCTGGTTAGAGACTGAAACGTCCAAATAACAACAACACCGTAATTGGGATAAGGAACAAATCAGTGGGACTTACTCTCCATAAACATGCACTGGGTGGGACTTGCCCACTCCCCAGCTCCATTCCTCCCCCCATTTCATGCCCCATTCTCCCACCTGCAAACATTTTCATAAAGTGTAGCATCTCCCTTTCCCATTTCCTGTTTTAGAGAAAGGCAAAGCTTTTGTGCCTTTACATTAATGTATTTTTAAATGTATTTTGAAGTAATCAGGGTAGTTTACAATAAAAAGGACCCAAAAAGTTGTCTGTGACTTCCCACCTTTGAGTTATAGCAGACATTTTGTTCCAAATGACAATGCATGTATTATTTACCTGATTAGTGGGATAGATATTGATATTTTGTGTTGAGGACAAATTGGTGGAGTGGACCCATGGCATTTCATTGTATGGAACAGGGGGAGGCAACCTAAGGCCCGTGGGCCGGATGCCGCCCAATCAGCTTCTCAATCCGGCCCGCGGACGGTCCAGGAATCAGCATGTTTTTACATGAGTAGAATGTGTCCTTTTATTTAAAATGCATCTCTGGGTTATTTGTGGGGCATAGGAATTCGTTCATTATCCCCCCCCCCAAAAAAAAATTGCAGTCCGGCCCACCACATGGTCTGAGGGCGGTGGACCAGCCCGCAGTGGGAAAAGGTTGCTGACCCCTGGTATGGAATAAGAACAATATTATTTACCTTTGCTGTGAGTGCTGAAGATCGCTCCCTGCAAGGCCCTTCTCCACCTGACCTAGGGGGTGGGGATCAGACCCTCCCTGCTCTGCTTTGGACTCCTGGGAGGCTGCAGGGACATTGCCCGCCTGCGAGTCCTGAAGGGCCCAGACTCACTGGAACAAACTCGGGGGTTGGGGCAAATATCAAAAATGCTTTTAAATGTTTTTAAATAGTTTTTAATCTGTATTGTTTTAAATCTGCTTTTTTTTCTTTTGATTTTGTTCTGTTGGGGGTAGGATTAGTTTAATTTTAGTATAAGTGTAAAAAATACTTAGTTTCTACTGTTTTGTTGTTTTATTGTATAATGTAGTACCTCGAGTTACAAACACCTCAGGTTGCAAACGCTTCAGGTTACAAACTCCCCCAACCTGGAAGAGTTACCTCGAGTTGAGAACTTTGCCCCAGGATGAGAACGGAAATAGTGTGCTGGTGGCGCAGCGGAAGCAAGGTGTACAAAAGCGCACCTCTAGTTTCAGGTTAAGAACGGACCTCCGGAATAAATAAAGTTCATAACTAGAGATAGCACTGTAGTTTCATTCTGTTCTGAAGGGGATAGGGTTGGGGCTGCCTGGGAGTGGGCCCCAGCCAACAGAATAGATGGGGCAGGTTCCACAGAGGACGGTGCACTGGGACACCCAATCTCTGTGATCACAGGCAGGAGGACCAGACCATGTCATTACTGAAGAGGCAGCTTTAGTCGTGGTCTGAAGACTATCTATGCGTCCAGTTCTGATCCTGACTGGAAGAATGCTGGGCTCTACAAGGGAGACCCACACGACCTTAAGGTGCTGCTGTGCAATGCCAGCTCAATGATTCACAACACTGCTGTCATCCAGGGCTATCAACTGTCTGGCTCTGAAGCGCCCTCTCCGATTGCATGGAGCCTGGACAGCCCCGTGGTTTTCCCCAGAGCTGAGGGCAATGAAACAATTGCCGAGATGGCTAGAGTGCAAGTGGCAGAAAACTCATTCTGAATTGGACTGGACATGGGTAGAGCTTAACATTGACACAGCCAATATGGTCAACTATCGCCCAGTCTCAAATTTTCCATGCTTGGGCAAGGTGATTGAGTGGGTGGTTGCTGAACATCTCCAGGCACGCCTGTAGGGTGCGGAGCATTTGCATCCCTTCCAATTCGGATTTAGGCCTAATCATGGTACTGAAACTGCCTTGGTTGCGCTGGTTGATGATCTCTGGCAGGCAGGGACAAAGGTGAAAGCTGCTTCCTAGGTGTGCTGGATCTCTCAGTGGCCTTTGAGACAATCAACCTTCTCGATCGTCTAGAGGAGCTAGGAGCTGGAGGCACTGTTATGCAGTGGTTCTGCTCCTTCCTCCTGGGCCGTGTCCAGAAAGTGGTGTTGGGGGATGAGCGTTTAGACACCTGGGCTCTCACTTGTGGGGTGCCTCAGAGTTCTGCCCTCTCCCCCATGCTTGTTAACATCTATATGAAGTTGCTGGGAGAGATCATCAGGGGTTTGGGCTGGGTGTTCATCAGTATGCAGATGATACCCAGCTCTACCTCTCTTTTAAATGAGAACCAGTGAAGGTGGTGAATATCCTGTGTGAGTTTCTGGAGGCGGTTGGAAGATGGATGGCGGCTAACAGATTGAGGTTTAATCCTGACAATCTAGAAGTAGTTTTGGGGGGACAGGGCGAGGGCAGGTGTGGATGACTCCCTGGTCCTGATGGGGTATGTGAGGGACAAGGGATACAGGGAAGTCCCTCCCATCTTAAGTTCCAGCCCATCCCCAAGCGCTGGAGAGAGTAAGGAGAGCTCTGCCTCCAGCGGAGAGTCAGGAAGTGGTGTCCGAGGCTCAGGCAAGGTTGTGGAGCCCATGCCTCAGGTGGGACAGGAAGTTGGACGCACGGGGGGGAGGCCAATCCCCCCAACTCCCGAATTGCGACGCAAACGTAGGGGGAAGAGGTTGGGTCTGCCAAAGCTTTGGTGCTGGAAGAAAACGCGCCAATCGCCATTCGGAGGTTCTGACACCTCACCTTAAGGATGCACTTTTACTGCTCTGAACACTGTAAATAATCAGCACTTAATAAAAGCCTTAAAAGACCATGCTGGAGTCGTTACTCTAGAGTAGCCATATCAGGCCCTCTGACAGCAACCTCCGAATCTTTTTTTGGCTACTTTGGAGTGCAGCGATGAGCGCTCAAGAGGCTGAGCAGTGGAGGCTGGAGGCCGAAGCAGCGAAGCAGGAGCTACGGAACCTCACAGCGCAGGCACAGCAGCAATTGCATGCCGCTCAGGAGGAAGCGCGAGGGGCGCAGGAGGAGCTGAACAAGCTGGTGGACCAGGTGAGGACAAAAGAGGAGACTGAGAAACAGCTAAGGGTGATGGTATTGGACCTGCAGAAAAAGTTGGAAGAGGAGAAAGCCGCTAGAGGTGGGGGGGCGCCCCAGCCGCAGCTAGTCCAAGTGAGAAGGGGACAGAGCCTAGTCACCAAGTTTAGCGGCGACCCTAGGGAGTACCTAGGATTCGAGACAGAAATAAATTATGCGCTGGAATTGCATGCAGCAGAATTCCCAGATGACGCGCACAGAGTCTCCTTTATCATAGAGCATTTGATGGGGGCCGCCCGGGAATGGGTGAGACCGCTCATCGTGCAAAAAAATCTTTGCATGAAGAACGCAAAATTATTTCTAGAAGCTTTAAAAATAATGTACGCTAGTGACAGTGAAATGGAGGCCACTAAACAGGAGCTTCATAACTTAACACAAGGAAAATCGACAGTGAGGGACTACTGGGCGAGATTCACCATGCTGGTGCACAAACTGGGGTGGGTTTGCATGCAGATGTTAAGGATGAGCTGGCAAGAGGTCCTAGACCGCGGACTATGGATGAGTTAAGCAAAGCGGCGCTAGCGGTGGGGGTGAGACAGGAATCCAGATGGTATGACAAACAAGCGACGCGCGCAGCAAAACCTTGGTTCCCACACTCCCAGGACAGACCACATCACCAAACCCCACCCCAGGGACCACCCCCAGACCCGCCCAGACCAAGCCCAGAGCCAGAACCGATGGAGATCGGTGGAGCGCGCGCGCGGGCTTTTCAAACCCCGGCGGCGCCAAGACGCAAGGAGGGAAGGGGCGGGAATTGCTTTCTCTGCAACTCCCCCCGGCATCGCGTCAGAGACTGCCCTCATCGCAGAGAGTGGCAAGGAAAGGCGGGAACGGTTGTACCTTCCCCCACTGAAGCAGCACCACAGCAGGGAAACGAGACAGCCTGGCTGCAGGAGACAAGGGGCAGCAGCCAGGCACAGTCAGCAGACAACAGCCCCAGCCCGCCCACCCGCACAGAGAGGAGCAGAGCCAGCCCACCCCTCCCAGAGCAGGAGTGGTTCTAGAAGTCACGCTAACGCTCCCAAATGGCTATCCCCTGACTGTCCTCGCCTTAATTGACAGTGGTGCCTCAGCCAACTTCTTCTCGAGAAACTTTGCAGAAGAGCACCAGATCCAGCTTCTGCAGCTGGATTTTCCCCTGCACGTAGCCACCATTGACGGCAGAGAGTTGCTGGGAGGGGCCATCACTCATCAAACCCCCCCCATGAGAATGACGGTGGGAAGGCACTCAGAGACACTGGTTTTCAACGTCACAACCATCTCAGACCCCCCCATCGTTTTGGGAATGAGCTGGCTGGCGCGCCACGACCCCTCCATAAGTTGGCACCAGAGATGCATCACGTTTGGGTCGGACTTTTGTCTGGAACATTGCATGCAGCACCAACCAGGGGAGGGGCCTCCAATAGCCACGGTGGCCACCATGCATGTCAAAGGGGGTGAGGCGATACCCAAGCAGTACTGGAACCTGCAGGAGGTCTTCAGCGAAGCGGAGTCCGACCACCTACCCCCACACAGGTCTTTCGACTGCCAGATCAACCTGGTACCAGGGGCAACGATACCCCCAGCCAAGCTGTACGCCATGTCAGATCAGGAACTCGAGGATTTGCGTGCGTTCATAGACAAGAACCTCAAACGGGGGTTCATCAGAGAAAGCAAGGCAGCAGGAGGCAGCCCGGTCTTCTGGGTGGACAAGAAAGACACGCAACAGCGCCGTCTTGTGGTGGATTTCAGACGGCTCAACTCAGTGACAGAGCCAGTGGCTTTCCCCATGCCCAGAGTGGACGATCTCCTGACAGCGGCACGCAGGGGCAAGATTTTCACCAAGCTAGACCTGAGGGGGGCGTACAACTTGATCAGGATCCGGGAAGGCGATGAGTGGAAAACCACGATGTTCACGCCTCTGGGCTCTTTTGAATATCTGGTGATGCCCTTCGGGTTGCAAGGGGGCTCAGCATGCTTCCAGGCCTTCATGCACCACGTCCTGGGGTCCCTTCTCTTCAAGAACTGCCTGGTCTTCCTGGATGACATCCTTATCTATTCCGCTGACCCAGTGCAACATGTGAAGGATGTCAGGGAGGTGTTGCAACGCCTGAAGGAGAACCACCTGTATGTGAAGCTGGAGAAGTGCAAGTTCCACACCAGGGAAGTGGACTTCCTGGGCTACAAGCTGTCAGACAAGGGGCTGGCGATGGACAAGGACAAGGTGCAGGCCATCCTGGACTGGCACAGCCCCAGGACGCGCAAAGATGCCCAACGCCTCCTAGGATTCGCCAACTTCTACAGGAAATTCATCAAGAACTTCTCGCGGGTTACGGCTCCCATCACGGACTGCCTGAGAGGCAAGCAGAAGTTCAGGTGGACGCCAGAGGCGCAAGCAGCGTTCGAAAGCCTCAAGAGGGTGTTCGCGTCCGACCAGAACCTGTTCCACGTAGTGCAGGATGCGCCCCTACGCATTGAGACCGATGCTTCGGACCGGGCTTTGGGAGCGATCCTGTTGCAACTGGACGCCAACAGAGAGTGGAGACCTTGTGCCTTCTTCTCCAGGAAGCTGACACAGCCTGAACGCAACTACACGGTGTTTGATAGGGAACTTCTTGCGATCCACGCTGCTTTCCAGCACTGGCGACACTTCCTGGTGGGCGCCAAGCACCCCATCCAGGTGTGCACAGACCACAAGAACCTGGAGTTCTGGAGAACGGCCAGGGTGCTCAACCAGCGACAGATACGGTGGGCAGAGTTCTTCTCGAACTTCAACTTCTCCATCCACTACATCCCGGGGGAGCAGAATGTCAGGGCGGATGCCCTCTCCCGCAAACCAGAGTACATGGAGCAGGAGTTGCCACCAGCGCCCAGGCACATTTTCCCCCCATCAGCATGGTCCTGCGGAGCAGCAGTGGTGAGCGAGGCAGAACTCACCGCACTGACGGCAGCAGATGAGTTTGCCTCCCGCATCTTCAGAGAGCTGCGAGGGGGGAGGGAGCAGGCTAAAGACTTTGAGGAAAGGAGGGGTTTGCTTTTTTACAGGGGAGCCCTGTACCTGCCCACCAAACAGCTGAGAGGTAAGGTCCTCAAGCACATGCACGACAACCCAACGGCGGGTCATTTCGGAAGGGACAAAACCACTCACCTAGTTATGAGACACTTCTGGTGGTCAGGGGTGCGGGAGGATGTGAGGGATTATGTAAGGGGCTGTGACACCTGCCAGCGAGCAAAGGTGGTCAGAGCGCCACCAGCAGGTTTGCTGGAGCCCTTAGCCACACCGCACAGGCCGTGGGAAGTAGTGTCCATGGACTTCATCACAGACCTGCCGTCGTCCAGGGGCAAGACCGCAGTGTTGGTGGTGGTGGACCTCATGTCCAAAATGTGCCACTTTATACCGTGTGCCAGGGCGGTCTCGGCAGAAGAGACGGCCAAACTGTTTGTTGACCACGTATTCAGACTGCATGGATTGCCTTTAAGAGTTATTTCGGATCGTGGCCGCCAATTTGTTTCCAGGTTCTGGCGGCGGCTAATGAACCTCCTGCAGGTGGAGGTCAGTTTGTCTACGGCTCGGCACCCGCAGACCAATGGACAGGCGGAGCGGGTCAACGCCATTCTGCAGCAGTACCTGAGATGTTACGTCAGCCAGAGGCAAACGGACTGGGTGGATCGCCTGCCACTGGCAGAATTTGCCTACAACAATGCGGTGCACGTCTCCACAGGGGTGTCGCCCTTTAAGGCCAACTACGGGCGCGACCTCAGATCTTTCCCGGAGAGGGAGGGGGAGGAGGAGGAAGAGGGCCCACAGGCAGAGGATTGGGCAGAGGACCTGGAGATGGTGCACCAGCAGCTCAGAGAACACTTGGAGAGGGCCAAGGAAGCGTACAAGAAGGGGGCAGATCGCCACAGGCGACCGGGAGAGGTCATCAGGGTGGGGGACAAGGTTTGGTTATCCTCGGAAGGTCTTCCCACCAGGGGGCGATGCAAGACGTTAGCACCCAGGAGGCTGGGCCCCTTCACGGTCACGCAACAGGTCAACCCGGTAGCCTTCAGGCTAGCACTGCCTGAGGACATGAGAGTGCACCCAGTGTTTCATAGATCGCTGCTGTCGCCGTACAGAGAAAGTACTAGGTTCAGGGACAGCGATCAGCCTCCAGAGGGAGGGGGGGAGACGGGAAACGCCCGTCAGCTCAATGAGGCAACTGAGATTTTAGACTCAAGGAGAGGGGTGAGAGGGCTGGAGTACCTGATAGCATGGGAGGACACTCCGCCGTCCCACAATGAGTGGATATCAGCCACGGAAGTACCTGAGGAATTTTTAGTAGAAGAGTTCCACGCCCTGTTCCCCCACAGGCCCAAGCCCTGGCACATGGAAAGGGAGGAAGAGGGGGAGGGGCGGGAGGAAGGGATCGCAGGCAGCAGCTCTCCATGGAGATGGGAAGCAGAATTTGAGGACACGGAAGAAGAGGTGTGGGTTTCACCGAGGTCGACTACGTCAGAGGCAGGAGAGGACTGGCAGAACATTTTTACTCCCACCAGCTCTGACGCCACTGACTTCTTGGGATTCCCGTCTTCTCAGGGGGAGGGGGAAAGATCGCCGGATTGGGGGGAAATTTTTACACCCACAGGCTCGGATGCCACAGACTTCTTGGGGTTTCACTCGTCCCCAGCAAGCAGAGAGCCCCTAGGGAGGGGGGGGAGGAGCCTGGGAGGGGGGTGGATGTGAGGGACAAGGGATACAGGGAAGTCCCTCCCATCTTAAGTTCCAGCCCATCCCCAAGCGCTGGAGAGAGTAAGGAGAGCTCTGCCTCCAGCGGAGAGTCAGGAAGTGGTGTCCGAGGCTCAGGCAAGGTTGTGGAGCCCATGCCTCAGGTGGGACAGGAAGTTGGACGCACGGGGGGGAGGCCAATCCCCCCAACTCCCGAATTGCGACGCAAACGTAGGGGGAAGAGGTTGGGTCTGCCAAAGCTTTGGTGCTGGAAGAAAACGCGCCAATCGCCATTCGGAGGTTCTGACACCTCACCTTAAGGATGCACTTTTACTGCTCTGAACACTGTAAATAATCAGCACTTAATAAAAGCCTTAAAAGACCATGCTGGAGTCGTTACTCTAGAGTAGCCATATCAGGCCCTCTGACAGGGTAACTGTGCCCCTGAAAGACCAGGTGTGCAGCCTGGGAGTCATTTTTGACTCACAGCTGTCCATGGAGGCGCAGGTCAATTCTGTGTCCAGGGCAGCTGTCTACCAGCTCGATCTGGTACGCAGGCTGAGGCCCTACCTGTCTGCAGACTGTCTCACCAGAGCGGTGCATGCTCTTGTTATTTCCCACTTGGACTACTGCAATGCGCTCTACGTTGAGCTACCTTTGAAGGTGACCCGTAAACTACAACTAATCCAGAATGCGGAAACTAGACTGGTGACTGGGAGTGTATACCTGAAGGAGCATCCCGCCCCCAATCATTCAACCTGGACACTGAGGTCCAGCTCCAGGGGCCTTTTGGCAGTTCCCTGACTGCGAGAAGTGTGGTTACAGGGAACCAGGCAAAAGGCCTTCTTGGTAGTGGTGCCCGCCCTGTGGAACGCCCTCCCATCAGAGGTCAAGGAAATAAACAACTATCTCACTTTTAGAATACAATTGAAGCCAACCCTGTTTAGGGAAGTTTTTAATGTTTGATGTTTTATTGTGTTTTTAATATTTGGTTGGGAGCATCCCAGAGTGGCTGGGGAAGCCCAGCCAGATGAGCAGGGTATAAAGTATTATTATATTATATTATATTAATTATATTATATTATACTAGGATCTTGAAGCCCGCTAAAATAACGGGTGCTAGAACAGTGAGCTAAGGAAGGAAGCAAGGAAGGAAGAAAAGAGGGAGCAGGAGGGAGAGAGGAAGGAAAGAGGGGAGAGAAAGAAGAGTAGGAAAGAAGGAAGGGAATAAAGAAGGAAAGAATAAGAAAGAGGGAGAGAAGACAGAAAGGGAGAAGGAAGGAAGGAAGGAAGGAAGGAAGGAAGGAAGGAAGGAAGGAAGGAAGGAAGGAAGGAAGGAAGAAAGAAAAGGAAGCGGGGGGCGCCTTGATTCGGCGCCAGAGAAGAGCGGGAAGGGACCCAGGGGCAAAAAGCATTTCCCGCGCAGCGTGAGGCAGCGGGTGTCGGGTTTTTTAGGAGAGGTGCGTATAGCCTCCTCAGAGTTGCATGTTAGCGGGGAGGGTGCTGAGCCGCGGCAAGAGGAGGAGGAGGTGGCGGCTTGCCGGGTCGGCGAGTCCTGAGTCTCTGGGACACAGCAGTGCTCTGTAGCACTTTGAATCCTCCTCCTCCTCCTGCCATGGCTCGGGGCGCTCCACGCAGCACTGCTGGATGCTTTGTCGGTGCTTCAGCAGCAGGAGGAGGATTCTGTTATGTATTAAGTTAACTGCAGTTCTTACCCTGCTCACTGTGGCTGCAGTTCTCACTCAGGTCCACAGTGGGTGTTATGTATTAAGTTAACTGCAGTATTCCTTCTGGCCACCATGGCTGCAGTTCTTACCCTGCCCACTGTGGCTGCAGTTCTCACTCAGGTCCACAACATGCAAATGAAGGATTGAGAGTGCTGTTCACGGATTGGGTAGCTAGGGGAAGTTTGTTACTGTTGCAAGTTACTGAGTACTATATAAGCCAGTCGGCTAAGCTGCTGTTCAGTCTGGACTCAGAGCTAGAATAAAGAGCTGGATGTTTTGAGAGCTGTGTCTTCATCCTTCTTACCCACTATTTCACAGATTCAAAGTCCTACAGAGCACTGCTGCATCCCAGAGGCTCGGGACTCTCCGGCCCCTCCCATGGCGCTCTAGGCTCTTTGTGTCCCTGCATCCGTTGTGTGCTTCCCTTGACGTCGTCGCGTCTCCCGCCGTGCGCACGCACGCCCTCCCGCCTTTCCCAACCCACCCAGAGCTGAGCCCGCCTTGCCTCACTCTTTTTACGGCTATCTGAACCACCGGGTAGGGGGAGGGGTTGGGATGCGGCGATGGGGTGGGGAACGGCGATGGGGTGGGGGTGGGGAACGGCGGCTCCATCACGCGCTCGCGTCACAATCACTCGCGGTCCCTTCCCCTCTTCCCCTTGTGCCGTTAGTCGGGAGGCAAGGCGCGGAACGGCGGTTTGGAGGGGAAGCCGTTGAGGGAGAGAGAACCACATTCCGCCCCCCCGGCTCAAGGGCGCGAGTGAGTGCGCGGGGACGGGGATTGGGCTCTGTGCGTCCAGTCCCTGTGTCCGTGGGGCACATGCGCAGTAGCGCAAACCCAGGGACACAGGGAATACTGGACGCAGAGACACATTATATTATATTATATTATATTATATTATTATATTATATTATATTATATTATATTATATTATATTATATTATATTATATTAATCTGACTTTGACCAAACCCAAAGAGTACTAAAAAAACCATTCCTTGAAAATGAAGGATCAGTGGGGTGCCTCAAAGTTCTGTCCTGGACGCATTGTTCTTCAACATCTTTATAAATGACTTGGATTAAGAAATTGAGGGGTTGCTATTCAAATTTGAGATGACACCAAACTATGAATTGTAGCTAATGTTGCAGAGAACAGATTCAGAATTCAAAATGACCTCAACAGATTGGAGAACTAGGTCCAAGCTAACAAAATTAATTTCAATAAAGACAAATGTAAGGTTCTGTACTTAGGCAGGAAGAACCAGACTGGCAGTTGAATCACAACTATAGGATGGGGGACATTGGCTTACTTGCAGAACATGTCTTGGTGGGACACAAGCTTAACATGAGTCAACAGTATGATGCAGCAGCAAAAAAAGTGAATGTGATTCTAGGCTGCATCAACAGAACTATAGTGTCATAGTAAACAATAGTATACAGTGGTAACTCTACTTACGAATAACTCTACTTACGAATGGAGCTCCGTCCACCATCTTGGATGCGGTTTAGATAGGATTTTTTCTACTTACGAATTTTTAGATAGGGTTGCTTCTACTTACAATTTTTTTCTCCCAATGCATTCCTATGGGATTCGACTTACAATTTTTTTCAACTTACAAATGTGCGTTCGGAACGCATTAAATTCGTAAGTAGAGGTACCACTGTACTATCAAGGGAAGTCATAGTACCACTCTGTTCTGCCTTGGTGAGACCACACCTGGTATACTGTGTCCAATTCTGGGCACTCAGTTTAAGAAGGGTGTTGACAAGCTGGAATGTGTGCAGCGGAAGGGGGACCAAGATGATCAAGGGTCTGGAAACCAAGCCTTATGAGGAACAGTTGAAGGAGCTAGGTATGTTTAGCCTGGAAAAGAGGCCGAGAGGAGATATGATAGCCATCTTCAAATATCTTAAGGGCCGTCCCATGGAGGAGGGAGCATGCTTGTTTTCTTCTGCTCTGGCTGGTAGGACTCAAACCAATGGTCCAGAAAGAAGATTCTGATTAAACATTACAAAAAATAGCTGTTTGGCAGTGGAACACTCTGCCTTAGGAGGTTGTGGACTCTCCTTCTTTGGAGGTTTTTAAGCAGAGGTTGAATGGCTATCGGTCATGGATGTTTTAGTTGAGATTTTGGCATTGCAAGGGGTTGGATTAGATGACGCTTGGGGTCCTTCCAACTCTAGAATTCTATGATTCTATTACTTAGCACTTTTCCCCTTGCTTGAAAACAGATTGGTAGGGCATATTTACAAAAAGGAAAACTTTAATTGAAACATATCAGATTACTATTTTTTTCTGCAGTTTCACATTGATTTTTTATATCTCCCTCAGAATATCCTTAGGTCACACAATGCTGGGCTAGGTTTCTCTTGGGAGATTGCAATGGAACAAAATACGTTTGTTGTCTTCAGGACCTGATATGAAGCACTCTAAAGCAGGGGTTCCCAACAAAATTTTCTCGAGGACCCCTCATCGAGCCGCTATTGTGACAAGGACCCCCATTAATTCCTAATCCTAAAATTAAAAAGTGAGAGCCAAATTAAGAGTCTTTATATATTTTATATTTATACATTTTTTACAGTTACAACAGAGTACTCCAGTATACAGTTAGTTTTAATTTTCAGTTCTTAATGAGATGAGTTAAATCTGTCCTTTGAGTCCATTATTTCTGAAATATTAGGTTCCAAACTTGAAACTTTCACTCTGAAATCCGACCGCATGTCGAGCTGATTCCTATATTTGTTTTTCATGAAACACATGGAAGAAAATGCTTGCTCACACCGATATGTGGTTGCAAATGGAAGGATCTTTTTCATTGCCTTATCTCCAAGTTTCTTGTAGTCCTTGCGTGCTGATGCCCAGAAGTCTGGCGTGCGCCAGGGAGGAGGGAGGGGAATGGAGAAGACAGGGTACCTGCGCAGTAGCACACAAATGAAGCCGACACGCGCAAAGCATCTTGGGGAGGTGAGCGTTAGTAGAATGCGCGCGCTGCCTCTTTGCAAAACAGTAGTGTTTGTAAAGCGCCACCTAACGGCATACAGCAGAACTACTGCCTCTATCTTAATTCTAGTTTTGCGCTAGACTCTGCTCATGCAGGAAGCGGCCAAAACAAAAAATCTGTTATCATACAAAATATATTTAATATATTTTTTATTCTAATAGGATCTTGAGGACCCCTCTGGCATAGCTCGCGGACCCCTGGGGGTCCCCGGACCACCTGTTGGGAACCACTGCTCTAAAGCATGGCTTTTAGATTCCGTTAGCATCTAGAGTTCTTGCAGCAGCAGCAATTGACTAGTACACAAGGCTCCAAAAAGAGCTTGTAGGTGTAATCTCAGAGCCTTTGTCTATAATCCTTGATAATTCTTGGAGAACTGGTGAGGTCCCTGCAGACTGCAGGTGGACATATGTTGTCCCCATCTCTAAAAGGTGGGGGGGGGGGAGAAGAAGACCTAGGTAACTACCAACCAGTGAGTTTGAAATCGATTCCAGGAAAGGTCCTAGAAAAGAGAATTCAGCAGTCGGTCTGCGAGCACTTAGAAAAAGATGCAATTACCAATACCCAGCATGGGTTTCTCAAAAACAAGTCATGCCAGAGGACACTCTCTCTCTTTTGGATGGAGTTACAAGCGTGGTGGATCAGGGAAATGCCATGGACCTAGTATTGCAAGGCTTCATTTCAGTAAGGCTTTTGACAAAGTCCCCATGATATTTTGTGAGGAAGCTGGTATAAATGTTGGTTGAATGCCCGCCCCTCTTTGCTCCCCCTTGGCTATGCCCATGCTGGGCCTGTTGTTGTTCAACATTTTTATAAATGACTTAGATGAAGGAATTGAGGGGATGCTCATCAAATTTGCAGATGACACCAAACTGGGAGGGCTGGCTAATGCTGCAGAAGGCAGAATGACCTTAACAAAATGAATTTCAGTAGGCACAAATGTAAGAAAACCAGATTGGCAGTTGAATCATGCTCCAAGACTGTTGACTGGGCCTTTCCTTGTGCAAACTGTTGTGTATTGAGTCAAAGGATTTTATCTCTGTATTATTATTGTCTGTATTTGCATTAGGATAAAGTAACTGCCTTTTGGTTCCAGAGAGTACAGCTACTATTGGTTCATTGAATCTGCTGTATTTGGATCCTCTGTCTTATTGGTTCCCTCCAAAAGGCAGCACTGTGATTGCCTGATATTGTTCCCTCCAAAATGTATCCCTTTCTAGCTAGTTCCCTGTCCCTATAAATGTAGCCTTCCTGCCCTCAGAGTCAGTCTTGTTCACTTTAATAAAGAGCTGTTACTAGAGAACTGTCTCCAGCATATTATGTCAAGAGAGCTGAAATCACAAACCCGTCACAACACAAACACAAGGGCATCAGGCTGGCTTAGGGAGTTGCAGAGCAAGCCATAAGATACACCCAAATTTTCCTCCAGAACAGGAGCACCATTGGGGGGGGGTGCAACATGCGACGTGTCACACCCAGTGGGACATGCTGTGGGGAGGAGGTCGAGCGAAGCAGCACTATGCCCCTCCTCCTCCTCCCCACCCAATGCCGTATGCCCGGGGGGGGGGTTGTGGAGAGGGTGATATTCGCCCTCGCTGGTCCCAGCCCCCTCCTGGCTCCTGAGTGGGAGCTGGAGCACATGGAGGGCACCTTGCGGTGGCAGGAGATGTCAGCCCCTTCAATAGTGATTCAAATATTGAGGGGGTGGAGCCCCAAGCACCCCCATAGCTGCAAAGTCTCCCATATTCCCCGGGAAATCCCCATTTTTCCAGCTGTTCCTAGCTGAAAAACAGATTTTTTTGTTTCCCCCCGGTTTATTCTGGCGTGGTGGCCATTTTGGAACTGGGCGGAGCATGCTTAGAAGCGACTTTTGATACTGCTCTGCCCAGTTCCAAAATGGCTGCAGTGCAACTTCTGGTGCGGTGGCCATTTTGGAACTGGGCAAAGCAGCATCAAAAGTCACTTCTGAGCATGCTTCACCCAGTTCCAAAATGGCGGCAGCTCTACTTCCGGTCTGCTACTTCCTCCCGGTCCCTTATTTCTCCAACAGCAACTTGGCAGGTATGAAGCACCCCCAATAGCCAGCGTCAGTGCTTCAGGACCTTACCACTTCCCAGCAGGGGCGGAGGAAGGGGGATGCGGTAGGTGTGGGCTGCCCTGGGTGTCTCCACTGAGGGGGGTGACAAAATGTCAGGTGGCACTGCCCAAACGGTCTGCCCACTGGCTCCCTCCGCCCATGGGGTGCCTGAGTGGGAGGAGGGAGGCAGACTCCAGAGGCTCCGCGGTGCGCCCCACCCCTGGGCCCCCTGCCGCAGGCACCCGAGCGGCTTCCTCCGCCACTGCACCTGAGGCAACTGCTTCACTCAGCCATTGCAAGGCTAATAAATTAAAACTAATGTTGCTTCCTTTACAATGTTTTAACCGTGAATTATTTTATATCCACAAATATAAGAAAAAGCTTCTGGCCATTGAAACATGTGATTAATTGTTGTGACGCACCCACATCCCCACTTATTACAAGGTGCAGGGCTTTTTTATGCCCCCAGTTTTATGGAAGGCCCCATCCATGAATCATTCTCACTTCAGGGCATTTTAATCAGTTTACTGGATGAGATCCTCTCATAGCTGCCAAGTTTTGGATTTGAAAATAAGGGATCAGCACCCTCACCTGTCCCGGGGACAGTCTACGATTCTAGAATCATAGAATCATAGAGTTGGAAGAGACCACAAGGGCCATCCAGTCCAACCCCCTGCCAAGCAGGAAACACCACCAAAGCATTCTTGACATATGCCTGTCAAGCCTCTGCTTAAAGACCTCCAAAGAAGGAGACTCCACCACACTCCTTGGCAGCAAATTCTACTGCCGAACAGCTCTTACTGTCAGGAAGTTCTTCCTAATGTTTAGGTGGAATCTTCTTTCTTGAAGTTTGAATCCATTGCTCCGTGTCCGCTTCTCTGGATCAGTAGAAAACAATCTTTCTCCCTCCTCCATATGACATCCTTTCATATATTTGAACATGGCTATCATATCACCCCTTAACCTTCTCTTCTCCATGCTAAACATACCCAGCTCCCTAAGCCGTTCCTCATAAGGCATCGTTTCCAGGCCTTTGACCATTTTGGTTGCCCTCCTCTGGACATGTTCCAGCTTGTCAGTATCCTTCTTGAACTGTGGTGCCCAGAACTGGACACAGTACTCCAGGTGAGGTCTGACCAGAGCAGAATACAGTGGTACTATTACTTCCCTTGATCTAGACGCTATACTCCTATTGATGCAGCCCAGAATTGCATTGGCTTTTTTAGCTGCTGCATCACACTGCTGTGCTGACTCATGTCAAGTTTGTGGTCTACCAAGACTCCTAGATACTTTTCACATGTACTGCTCTCAAGCCAGGTGTCACCCATCCTGTATTTCTGCCTTTCATATTATTATTTTTTGCCCAAGTGCAGTACCTTACATTTCTCCTTGTTAAAATTCATCTTGTTTGCTTTGGCCCAGCTGTCTAATCTGTTAAGGTCATTTTGAAGTGTGATCCTGTCCTCTGGGGTATTAGCCACCCCTCCCAATTTGATGTCATCTGCAAACTTGCTCAGGATGCCCTCAAGCCCATCATCCAAGTCATTGATAAAGATGTTGAATAAGACTGGGCCCAAGACAGAACCCTGTGGCACCCTAGTCACTACTCTCCAGGATGAGTCACTACTCTCTCTCTCACCCCTTCCTTCCTTCCCTTCTCCCTCTTTCTTTCACTCTCTCACCCCTCCCTCCCCTCTCACCCACCCACCCCTTCCTTCTCTTTCTTCCCTCCCTCCTCCTCCTTCTCTCTCTTTTCCCTCCCTCCCCGTCACCCCTTCCTTCCTTCCCTCCCTCCTCTCTTTCTCATCCACCCCTCCCTCCCTCCTCTTTCTTCCCTCCCTCCCTCCCTCTCTCCTTCCTTCCTGCTCTCTCTTCCCTCCCTCCCTCTCACCCGCCCCTCCCTCCCTCCCTTGCTTCCTTCTCTCTCTCTTCCCTCCCTCTCTCTTTCCTTCTTTAAGTCAATGATCAATGGTCTCGTTAGACAGAATTCATGTTAAATTGCTGTTTTAGGGGGTGTTTTTCATCATCTGGAACAGATCAATCCGTTGGAAAGTTCACTTCAGGTGAAGTACACTTCAGGTTAAGGACAGACTTCCGGAACCAATTAGGTATTTAACCTGAGGTACCACTGTATGAGCAAAAGCTTGAATGAAAAATTAGACAGGATGGACGCAAAGATAGATCAAAATTTTAAATTAATAATGGGATTAACAAATCAGACTTAAATATAATGGAAAAAGAACTGGAAAAAGCAGTCCAAGAATTAAAAACTAAAACCAATAAACAAGATGATGCAATGAAGAAAATACAGATTAGGAATAAAGAACTGAAAAAAGCTATGAGAAATCAAACGATGAAATAAGGGAATTAAGACAACAATATGAAGAACTTATCTAAGAACAATATGGGATGCAAGCAAAGCATATATAAGAGGTTTCTATATTGTACAGAATGCTAGACAAGGAAGAGAGAGGGAAGAAAAATTAGATCAAATAAATAAAGAAATAATGTTAAATGAGAAAATATTAAGTAAAGATCCAAAAAATGAAAAGGCAATACAAAAAATTAAAATCTTACAGACCAAAATCTCATCAATAGTTAGTTATGAAATAGAAAATAATATCCGGTGGATGAAGCAAAGAACATTTGAATTCGCAAACAAACCAGGAAAAATGCTCAACGTGGCAACTGAAGAAAAACCAAAAAGAAAGAATAATTGACAAAATAATGGAAGAAGGGGACTTGTTGGATAACCTGAAGGAAATAAATTATAGTTTTGTGAGATATTTCCAAAGACTATACAAGAAAGAGAATGAGACAGAAGAAGAAATAATAGAATACCTACCTGAAGGAAAAACATTTGCCAGAGATCCCAAAGGAAAAAATTGAAGCTCTGAATGCCCCAGTGTCGACGATGGAATTACATGAAGCTATAAGAAAAACAAAAATAGGAAAAGCCCAAGGACCAGGCAGAATTACAGCTCTACATCACAAAAAAATAGAAAATTCATTACAGATTGAAATATACTTGGAGTCGAGAGTGAATTTCATGCTCTTTATTCAGCCTTTAGTAGTAAAAGGAGAAGAGAAGGAAGGGCTCTTTCCCCAAAACATCTGCTTATATACATTATTTACACAATGGGCCGTGCGTGATTGGCTGCTTCAGGGCTGCACCTGTAGGCCAATCAGGTTGTGGATTCACTTCTGCCAGCAGCCTGATTGGCTGCTCCTGCCTGATTCACTTCCACCTGGAGCTGGATTGGGTGGCTCCTGTGGACCAAACAGACTGCTGCATTCTGGATCCTATTGTTCTTGGATTCAGCTCAGTACATAATACAGATATCAATGAAAACACTAATAAACAGTATAATGAAGGAAGGGAAAACACCAGATACTTGACAACAAGCACATATTGTAGTGATACCCAAACAAGGAAAAAACAGAGAAGATATCAGCAATTACAGACCAATATCATTACTCAACACAGACTACAAAATTTACACAGACATACTCGCCACAAGGTTAAAAAAGGTATTAAAAGATTGTATAAACATGGACCAAGTGGGGTTTTTACCAAATAGGAAAATGAGTCCCCCCCCAATGTTTTCTTAAAAAACATTTTTTTAATTTATTTTTTATTTACATTCTTTATAATCACACTTTCACCCAGGGACATCAAATAGGTTACAAAAAATCATTCAGTAGAAGGTCTATCAATAACATGCATCAAAATCATCACACTATTGGCTATACTCGACAGTATATACTTCTCTCCCTACTCATTTATCCTATGCTGTTTTCTCCCCCTTCTCCCTCCCCTTTAACCCCTCCCCCTAAATAATTATTATTTCTTAAAATGTTTAACCATGAGCACAGATTATTCATTCTAATTTGGATGCTTGGGTTGGCTATCCAATTTCTATAGTTTGTCCATTTATTTGAGATCTTTTGACATTTGTTTTCCCACATCATTACCTGTTCAATTATCTCAGATTGTACATATTCAAAAACATTACCATTCCATTTTTCCATTGTCCATTTACCCTTTTCTTTCCATCTTGATGCAATAACTAGCAGACCAGCTAAAATCATGATTTTATACCAATCTTGCTCATTTCTTTCTATTTTACTATTCCCCACTATTCCAAAGATAAGCATTTCTCTGTCAACTTCTATCTTAACAGGAAATAAATCAGAAATTACCCTTAAAATCTTTTGCCAATATTCCTTTACAAAAATACACTTCCACCACATATGTGCATATGCCCCTAACTCTTGACCGCAGTGCCAACACTTTGGGCTCAATCCTTTCAATATATATGCCTGTTGTGCCGGGGTTCTTATACCATTTCAATATAAATTTCCCTCCCATCAGATGTCAAAGAGAAAAACAACTACCAGACTTTTAGAAGACATCTGAAGGCAGCCCAGTTTAGGAAAGCTTTTTAATGTTTAATAGATTATTGTATTTTAATATTCTGTGGGGCTTTTGCATTAGATTTATTAGATTTTTCAAGGCTGCTTATTCGATAGGTAGGATCTATGAAGGGGAGTCAAGGTTAAAAGGATTGTATGCAACTGTAGCCATGATTTTTCTGTGTGTCCCTTGAAAGTTAAGCCATGGTGCTAAACTTGTTTTGCTGGTGATCTCACAGAACAGGCAGTTCCTTCTTGGTGTTCAGTTTATGAAAGTTAACAGTAGAAATTCTGACAAATTCTCTCTTTGGTTTCCCCCCGCCCTGTCCCAACGTGGGTTAACCCAAGCAGGATGTCTTCCAAGGAATTTGGAAACCAGCTATTGCTGAAGCTTGCGGGGCTACCGAAGGCCGAACCTTTCGAGATTGTGGTGTTCTTCTGCATCATCTTATTCATTGGTAAGTAGGAATCATGCTTGCAACTTTCTGGGCTCATCAGATGGGTCTATTTAGTCATTCAGGAGCTATGAATAATGTATTCTTTCTTTGAGCTTTTCTTTAATCTACATGGTTTCTGATTCCGCAGCAATTGTGATGTTCAGGCTTTAAGTAAACGTTTGTAAGAATTCAGTGAAGATCTACACTGCTAAGCTTCACCATGCAATATAAATGCTGTTTATGTATGTGAATATTTGTGTGGCAGAATCCGGACAGGCAGCCAGCCCCTAGGTTCTATAGCACTTAAAAGTTTCAATCTGAACTTTATCATCTGAATGGCATGGGAGCCAACATTTACAGAAATAGTTAGCTCTGGGTCAAATGGTAGTGTTGCTTTGGGCTAGCGTACTACAAGATTATGCAGGAGGTAGCATGTACAGTTTAGAGCTAACAGCGGAATCTCCCAGCATGAAGAGAACGAGGGCCAATTCACACATAACTTCTCATCACTTGCATTCTCAGATGAATGTATGAAGTGTGCATATCCATTGCAAAGCAGCATATCCAAAGCAGTATGAAATGTCTGTCTGTGATAGATGTTCAAATATGAAACAGTCATCGTGATTAACATACATGTGTCATGCACAAATTTTCTTTGTTATCTCTGTACCTTTATTTGTATTCTTTGTGATTTGTACCTATTATTATTATTATTTGTATCTTTTTGGCTTTTGAAAACTAAAATTAAAAGAAAAGGGTGTGGAGGTAGTGAGGAATGTGTGCAGACTGCTGTCAGCACAATACTCTTCAACAAGATAGTAGATGAGAGCACTAAGGAAGAGCAGCGAGAAAGAGACCTCATCCTGCCTAGGGTTTTATGCCATGGTCACTGTAGGGCACTGATGAAGTGATGGAGTTCAGTATTTCTCTCTCTGCCCCTTTGCAGACAGTTTACTATCTACCTGGGGGAGTTCCAGGAAGACGTTGAATACAAGCAGTTTACACTGAACTTCGAGCCATGTGCAATGGCTCAGCAGAACAAACAACCTACCGGTAAGCAGAACAACAGAATAAATTTATGCTGATGAATAATATCGGCTGATGAAGACTATCACGAAACAGTAGTATCATTCTGGGGGAGTTCCAGGCAGTTAACAGTAGAAATTCTGACAAATTCTCTCTTTGGTTTCCCCTCCCCCTGTCCCAACGTGGGTTAACCCAAGCAGGATGTCTTTCAAGGAATTTGGGCGGGGTTAAAAAAGGCCGAACCATATGAGATTCTGGTGTTCTTCTGCATCTTCTTATTCATTGGTAAGTATGAATCATGCTTGCAACTTTCTGGGCTCATCAGATGGGTCTATTTAGTCATTCAGGAGCTATGAATAATGTATTCTTTCTTTGAGATTTTCTTTAATCTACATGTACAGTTTAGAGCTACTAGAGGGGCCTTAGTTTGCCTACCCATGTTCTGGAGCTCTTGTTGTTAGCAACTCTTGTGGCCTCTAGTAATTCCAGAGGACACAAGACAAATGTAAAAGCCACAACTGTCCCTTTCTGGTGAGTCTACTCATTGTATTAGCAGGTTGGATTGTTCTAACTCCTGGCTAGCAATTCCAGAAGATAATATGTTCTCTCTCTCTCTCTGCCTTTCAGTCACAGTACTTTCATTGGCAACCATAGCAGGCACTGCTTGCTGTGCCCGCAGCAGAAATCACGCAAGGCGGATTCAAGTGATGCCCGCGGACAACAATGTCTGAAAACAACTGAAAGTGACTAAAGAGGGGAAAGGAGATCCATCCCAATGGAGCTAGGGAGGGAAGGAGGTGGCCTGAAGGAGGGAGAAGAGGAGAAAGAAGGGGGAAGGCAACACGGGGTGGACGAGCTGAAAAACAAAGGTGGAGGAGAGGAAAAGGGGAGGAAACGGAAGGACAGACCAAGAAGGGAAAGAGCGGCTGAAGAGGAGAATAATGGCGGAGTAAAAAAACAAAACAAAACCTGAGACATCACTCAGCGGAAGTAGGCGATCCCGAGTAAGACAAAGAGGCGTCAGTTGGCACGTAAAGGAGCAGGAATGATCCTTTAGAAAAAGACTATCGCCACCTAGTGGTCACAAAAGAATTTACTTAGGAAACAACAGGGGGAGATTGTAAGGAGTTCAGACGTGTTGGCTCTTCCTAGACCTATTACCTCTTTTCTTCTTTATTTGTTGTCCAGGGTTATAAAAACCTAGGATATCAATGGGAGAACACAGAAACATAAGTTCAGTATTTCTCTCTCTGCCCCTTTGCAGACAGTTTATTAACTACCTGGGGGAGTTCCAGGAAGACGTTGAATACAAGCAGTTTTCACTGAAATTTGAGCCATGTGCAATGGTTCAGCAGAACAAACGACAACATAAGCATGTTGAATAACATCAGCCGATGAAGACTATCATGAAGCAGTAGTATCATTCCGGAGACACAGTCCTATTGAGGCTTTTGAGACGTCTTCCGCCGAATCTTCCACGGGGACTCGGCGAGCGGCGCCGAAAATGGCCTGTGCAGCCGCAGAAGCGATTTCAGCACTGCGGACATGCGCAGAAACTATTTCCGGTACCGAGGACATGGGCAGTGTGGCACTGGAAATAGCTTATGCGCATGCCCAGAAGCGATTTCTGGCACTGCGGACATGCGCAGAAGCTACTTCCGATGCCGCATTGCCCAGGTCCCGGGCACCGGAAACGATAGTCCGTGGGAATTCTTCGGCCCGCAGCCAGAAAACGTTGCCGACGCCTGTTCTATCTCCTGGCTAGGAATGTGTGCAGACTGCTGCCAGCACAATACTCTTCAACAAAAAAGTAGATGAGAGCACTAAGGAAGAGCAGCGAGAAAGAGACCTCATCCTGCCTAGGGTTTTATGCCATGGCCACTGTAGGGCACTGATGAAGTGATGAACTTCAGTATTTCTCTCTCTGCCCCTTTGCAGACAGTTTACTATCTACCTGGGGGAGTTCCAGGAAGACGTTGAATACAAGCAGTTTACACTGAACTTCGAGCCATGTGCAATGGCTCAGCAGAACAAACAACCTACCGGTAAGCAGAACAACAGAATAAATTTATGCTGATGAATAATATCGGCTGATGAAGACTATCACGAAACAGTAGTATCATTCCGGGGACATTGTCCTTTTGAGGCTTTTGAGACTCCTTCCGCTGAATCTTTTGAAAGACTATTGAGAGACTATACTTTTGTAACTTTTGAGGTGTCTGCTGTTGAAACTTTTGAAAGACACTTGTGAGACTGTTCTCAGACATTTGTTTTGGCTTGATGGTCCTCGCTACCACCCTGTTATATTGTACATATGAACTTTGATTGGCTTAATCCTACAATTTGAATATCATTATCCTATTATATCTTCTCTACTAACTATTAGCCTATGCGTTCTGTTTGTATTATTGTGATTGGTTTTTATTGCAACACAGGGGTTTGTTTTTGGTTCATTGTTGTGCCAAGAATACAAGAGCATGTGATGTTTGATCAAGTCATCCATTCAGGACAAATGGTGATGCAACATTGCAGTTGGCATATGAGTTCAGAGACTCTGAAGAAGAGCACCAGTAACAATTCTCCCCCACCCCTCACAGCCTCCATTAAGGAAGGAAAACTGACAACGAGCCATCTTCTTTGAAAGGATGAAAACAAAAGGATGCCGAGCCCCCACAACACTATGTCGTTTTGCTCGCCTGCCTTAAAATGAATATTTTCCTCATTTAAAAGATATATTACACATTTGGGTGTTTTCTTTCTCATTCAAAAAGCCTGCCTAGTTTCCATGTTACAAAGCAGTTCTTTAGTACGGTGAAAGGGGAAGCATATATTGTTTATGTGCTTATATATTGTTTATATGCATTCTCTTAAATATATATGATATGAAGTTTATATTTGTGGCATTAATACATTAATATTAAGGCAGTTGTGCTGGGAGAGCTTACAAAAAGAGGGACAAGGGTAAACCTCCACTTTTAGAGTATTACGTTAGAGTTATTTGTGGAAAGAACATAATAAAAAAGGTTAAATTCTTCAATCCATTCGTTGGTCTCTGTAGTTTAAAGTGTGCTTGTACACAGAGCTAATAAGATGCAGCCAGGGCTGGTTTATTTCAGGAAATGTGTGCAGCAGCTGGGCAAGCTAAAGCACAGCCAAGAATGAGCTGCCCAGCCACAGTTTGCAACTGAAAGGAAATCCATTTCCACAAAGACAGACCTTGTGGACATTTGGTTTACACTCCAAGGAACTTCAAAAGTTACATGTGTACAAGGTAAAAGGAATGGAACCAACCACGTGCAAAAGAGGGAGGATTATTGCCACAATGCAATGAACTGCCTGGGTGTCATTCCTAAAAGATATAAATGTCATTTCTAGCCATTTAGGAGATGCCCTTATTCAAAAAATCAGATTAGCCCAAGTTGTCAAAACCATGACCATGCACCACCAGAAGCGAACAAAGAATTATGTGAAGGATCTGACAGGATTCTGAAAGTCTTACAGCATGGGTAGGCAAACTAAGGCCCGGGGCCCGGATGCGGCCCAATTGCCTTCTAAATCTGGTATCCTTTAGCTTGTTTGATTGCGCGTCCTCTGAGCTTTCTGTGACATCTGGCCTAGCACTTTTGGCCTTCATACCGCCTGTCCTTTCAGTTTCCAACACACACATGCACAACCTGCAAAACAATTTCCAGAAATTCAAGGAAGATCTAAGAAACACTAGAATACAATGGAAAGGCATGCCAATAAGATACTCGGGCATATTGTTACCAGAAAAATGCCCATTGCATAACACACACCCCTGCCTTTTGTGTTCGTTGCC
The DNA here is from genome assembly GCF_965207765.1 of Zootoca vivipara. NCBI lineage: Eukaryota > Metazoa > Chordata > Lepidosauria > Squamata > Lacertidae > Zootoca > Zootoca vivipara. Next base: position 2,893,526 of record NC_142586.1, read on the forward strand.
TCTTATTCTGCTATTTGTGCAACCCTATATGTATTTACAACCTTCCGTGATGCACATACATAAGTGCATTGCTATGTTGCCTCAAAACACAACACTACACATGCTTCCCCCTATATTAAAAGTATAGCACAATTATACACCAAAATTAACTCCAGCTACTTTTTAGAGGAGGAAAGGGGAAAAGCCCTGGTTTTTTGAGGATCACCTCAACGTTGTGCAGCTTCTTTTGCAAAGGGGGAAAGCCCCGTTTTTTGACGATCAGCTCAAAGTTGTTGAGCTTCCTTTGCAAAGGGAAAAAGTCCTGTTTTTGTGGGGTTCAACTCACAGTTCTGCAGCTTCTTTAGGAAAGGAAAGGGAGTCATTTCTAATTTCCAGATAGATAATCTGGGGCCAGAAAGGGAGCCACCGATCGACCACACATTCGCTCCATAAGACGCAGAGACAGTTCCCCTTACTTTTTAGGAGGAAAAAGTACGTCTTATGGAGTAAAAAATACAGTAGCTTTGCATTACAATGCAAACCAAACTGAATTATTCCCCCCACCCATCTCTACTCACTGTGCTCATAGTAGTGCCTCCCATAGGCTTCCTTGATGTCAGAAGGGGCCCGGCTCCATGCATTCTTGTAGCTCTCTACCATGTTTGACTGCATGGGTGTTTTGAAACAACCAGGTTCAATAATGCTGACTTGGACCCCGAAAGGACGCATCTCTCGCCTGAATTGAAGAGGAAAAATCAAGAAACACATCTTCTTTCAGAACCAGAATAATCATGCAGGTCATGATTTGGGGTCCAAGGAATAGAACATCTTTCCCTAAAGAAAGAAGAAGGGAGAGGGAGAGAGAGAGAGAGATATGGTGAAATGCACCTTCCTGTGTTCTTCTGTCCTGCAGGCACCAGGGTATTGTCTATGACACGGTATCAGGTATATTCAGAGGCAGCCACCAGGAAGCTGGTGCTTACAACTCTTACTGGTACATTAAATAGTTTCCTCAAGAAAAACAGGTGTGCAAACACCTGCTGATTACTTTGTAAGTCTTTGGTGCAGTCCACATGTCCCAGCACCTGCTCTTTATTCATTGCAGTCCTCTGCTTGAAACTTAGCTGGAGAAGCAGACATCCCACTAAAGCAAGGGAAAAGAGGAAGCTACAGAACTATCAGTTTTACCTCAAGATGATAAAGAAGGCTTCCACGCTGTACTTGGATGCGGTATAGGGTACTGCAAAGCATGCCTGTCGTCCCATCATACTGGACATGTTGACCACCCTCCCTCTGGCTCTTCTCTTCTCACCAGGGGCAGCATGTGTAGCGTCATGTCAATCATCCCAAGAAAGTTGACACCGATCACATTTGCAAAACCATCTTTGGTCAGCCATTCACTGGGAGCTGATGGGGCACCAGTGCCTGCATTGTTCACCAAGCCCCAGAGCCCTGTGTGAGAAGAAAAAAATATTCTTATTGTTCCAGGTTGCCACCTGCCTTAATAATTGGATATATACAATTCTTTGGAAATGTGGGTATAGAATCATAGAGTTGGAAGAGACCACAAGGGCCATCCAGTCCAACCACCTGCCAAGCAGGAAACACCATCAATGCATTCCTGACATATGGCTGTCAAGCCTCTGCTTAAATACCTCCAAAGAAGGAGACTCCACCACACTCCTTGGCAGCAAATTCCACTGCCGAACAGCTCTCACTGTCAGGAAGTTCTTCCTAATGTTTAGGTGGAATCTTCTTTCTTGTAGTTTGAATCCATTGCTCCGTGTCCGCTTCTCTGGAGCAGCAGAAAACAACCTTTCTCCCTCTTCTATATGACATCCTTTTATATATTTGAACATGGCTATCGTATCACCCCTTAACCTTCTCTTCTCCAGGCTAAACATACCCAGCTCCCTAAGCCGTTCCTCATAAGGTATTGTTTCCAGGCCTTTGACCATTTTGGTTGCCCTCCTCTGGACACGTTCCAGCTTTGAACTGTGGTGCCCAGAACTGGACACAGTATTCCAGGTGAGGTCTTACCAGAGCGGAATACGTCCCTTGATGTAGCCACCCCTCCCAATTTGGTGTCATCTGCAAACTTGATCAGGATGTATATCTGCATTCTTGTGAGCGCTCTCTCTCTCTCTCTGCATCTCTCTCACTCTATATGTGTTTTTTGCACTGTTTTTTGTGAATTTTTTCCCATATTGTAGTCCGGGGAAAAATGTTTCCCACTCCCTCAGAAGAAGGAGGCTATTCCTTCTGCGCCACAGCTAACGGACACCATTTTCTCGACTCCTTTATCTTTTGCTAAGTCAAATTAAAACTTCCAGCAAGGGCTGCACAGCCAGATAGCTAATTACAATTGGAAATCCACCTGTATTCCGTTTAATGTTAGTTCTTTCTTGGTGAGGTTCAGCATAGAAGAGCAGATGTAGATACACAGAAAGGAAAAATAACCGCTCACCTCACATTCATGAAAATACAACAACAGGAGTCCTTTTCAAAACCTTGACATCCAGCGACTGGTTCATTTACGAGATCTTTTTTATCTCCTTTCCAGAACACATCTTGTTGCGGAGGGCAGATAACGGACGATCTGCGGGTGGTGTAGCCTCCCCTCCCGGGAGGGGGGGGGGGAAATCAGCAGGACTAATTACCCTCATATTAACCCTGAATTACTGGCAAGACTGAGGGCCCGATCTCTTGGGAGGCAGCCATATCTCATGGCTGGAAATCAGAAGCGAGTATTAATTGCTTCTTATAAGTTTTTTGAATAGTACTCGTTCATTTGACATATTGGAAGTCACTTTGGGCACATTTTGTGGGAAAGTGGAATAAAGATAAACAGATGATGATACAGATAATCCCTGGGCTGATCCAGAGCATGGAAACAACACAGCAAAAAGCTACCTTTGTTCCCCACTTGTTCCTTCTCCCACTCCGTCGCTCATTTCTTGACTAAGGGTTTTTGTGGGGGGGGGGCAAACTTTGTTGGGGGGGGAGCTTTTGTTAGGGTGGCAGACCCTCAGATCTGTATTGGATTTTATTGATTTGGGGAGGGAACTGCCCCCCTGCGGCTATGCCCATGCTTAAGGTAGGCATTGATATGGCTCCAGAAACTAAAATATGAACCTGGATTAATCACAGCTCATATAATAAACTTTGTTGAACATTTATTTTTATTATATCTCCATCTAACTGTCATTACATTTTCACTGGCAAGGTTACAAATGTTCCAGTTATAACATTTGGAAGATATTTTTAAAAACTCACATTTCAGTGCCTGCAAATGATTCATGTTGATATTACTTCCCTCGCTGATGTAATAACAGTAGTCTGTCAAAAATTTTGATCAATTAAATTAACCTAATACTTATCTAAGTAAGCTACCTCTTAATGAAACACATTGCAGTTATTGCAGGCAAAGCACCTGGAATCCATAGGCAAATATACATAAATAATCCCAAATAAATTCCCTGAAATTCAGGGACTCCTTGCTTATTCCAAAGCACACAGTTTCAGTAAATGCAATGATTGCCCTTGTCCAAGTCAAGAAACAAGTCAAGAAAGCAAATAAGAGTTGTCTGCACATCCAAACTTCCAAAGACCTCTGAGCTGAAGCCAAAGTGCTTTACCCTGAAAGTTCCTCATACTGCTTAATTTAAACTGTTTATAAAGTATATATGAACAGTATACAATGGTACCTCGGTTTAAGTACACAATTGGTTCCAGACGTCTGTACTTAACCTGAAGCATACTTAACCTGAAGTGAACTTTCCCATTTAAAGTAATAGAAAGTGGATTAATCTGTTCCAGAAAGGTCCACGGAGTACTTAAACTGAAAATACTCAAACCAAGGCGTACTTAAACCGAGGTATGACTGTACAGGATATCATATCAATGTTAGTAGTCTCTACTAGTATCAACAAGATGTTAGCAATTTCACTCCGATGCTGCATTTTGTGATTGGTATAATTCACATACCTGTCTGAGAAGACTGTGGGAACGGAAGACAGCCTTATCTCTCTTCCGCTGTATTTACTTGGTAATGTACTTTTACTTTTACTTCGTTCGGTTTGTTTTCTCTCAGAGCTGAAGAGAAGGGTCGCCATTATGCTGTAGTCTGTACATAGTGTGTAAATAAATAGTAGATTAGACTACAATCCAGCTGTGTTATGCTAGATGATTAGTGTGCATAAATCAAGCTGGTTTATGTTGTTGAGTGCACTGGATGAGTGGGGAGATGCCTTTTCCAGCGTTGCAAAGGATGCTCAGAGTTCTGGGAGTTAGCAGGCACCCCTGGGTGTTTCCCAACGCATTGCAGTCTGCAACTATCCTACAAATGATTTAGTACAGGCATCCCCAAACTTCGGCCCTCCAGATGTTTTGGACTACAGTTCCCATCTCCCCCGACCACTGGTCCTGTTAGCTAGGGATCATGGGAGTTGTAGGCCAAAACATCTGGAAGGCCACAGTTTGGGGATGCCTGATTTAGTATAACAATATTAAGTTTGCATGCCTTAATGAGGAAAGTCCAAGAAAGTCCCAGTAAGAACCCTCATGTCCTTTGAGCTTCTTGCCATGCTCACAATAAGTCGCCAAAATATTTTATTTTGAAACTTGGCTGGCAAATTTATTAAACAAAATAAATATCTGTCTGTCTGGCTATCTATAAAATTATTCATGGTAACACATTGTGCATCTGATAAAATGGACTGCTGATGCTGGTCCAGCAGTTTGTGGCACCTACTTGCCCTCTGTGGGGTTTGCAGGATACCACTTCCGTGGAAAGAAAGGGCAAGGGAGATAAATTGGGGGCGGAAAGGATTGCCTGCAAACAGTGCCCTATGGCTTAAAGGGGGTGGAAGGTATTTGTGTAAGAAGAATTAAAGCAGTGGCTGATATCCTCTGGAAAGGGAACTACAGTTATAGGGTCACAGCTCATGCCAACTGGGGGGGGAGGGAGAGGAAAGGGGTTCTGAGGAAGCATCGCAGGCCCTCCAGGGACCTCCCTGATTTAGAGAAGCTGTCCCAGTTTCTGACTTGATCCCGGAAAGTCCCACTTTTCCTTAGGACGTCCCAATTTTCATTGGAGGCTATGGAGTTGTTTGACCTGAAGGCTTTAAATGTTTAAAGTTTCATGATGTTTTTCTATACTGTAGGTTGGAAGCTGCCCAGAGTGGCTGGGGCAGCCCAGGAAGATGTGAGGGGTATCAATCGTAACATTATCCTTATGGAATGGGAGAAGGAAGGGTATGGCTGGCCTAGGTGCTGTCTCCCTGGGTGCCCGAGCACCCACCCTATTCCCCATGAAGGGGCCGGGCACCCACAATGTGACGAAGGCAGCCTGACCCCACAAATAAGGTGGAGGGAGGAAGAGAGTATCTCCTGCAAAGCGTGCTACGGACAGGCCGGTGGGTGGCCTACTACTACCTTGGGCTGCCTGCCTGTGGGAGAGGGAGGGCACTACGCCTTGACCGAGGGGTCGGATCCGGCTGCTGGGGGACCGGCAGGCAGGCAGGCAGGCAGGAGCGCAGTTCCGGGTCGGATCCAGCCTCTGCCCCTCCTGGTCCGTGGCCTGGAATTCATGGCGGCGGGGCTGACCAGGTCGCCTCCCCGGCCCCTCCGTACGTACCTGCAGCAGCCGCTGGGGCTGAGGGAAGAAGCTGCCAAGGCGGCGGCGCGGCCTAGCGCCTCCCAAGCGACACGTCGCCACCATGGAGCGGGCGGCTCTCCTTGCTCCCGGCTGGGGCCCAGGCAGGGCGGGCTGCTCGGCCGGTCGGTCGGTCGGCGATGCGGCAGCGAGCGAGGAAAGCGGCCCCGGCAAGCGCCGCCTCTCCCGCAGCCCCGACCAGAAGCAGCAGGAGGAGCTGCTGCGCCTGCGGCTGCTGGGGGCGAGAGGGGCCGCCCGCCCGTCCGCCCGCCGAGCCTCTTCCGCCTCTTCCGTCCCCTTCTCGGCCGGCCCAGCTGCTGCAGCAGCATTCAGCAGCGCCGGGCTGGTGGCGTGAGGAGGCGGAGGTGGTTGGCCGGCCCGCCCGTCCGCCCGTGGAGCGCCGGGCCTTAAAGGGCCTGCTGCGGTTGGCGGACGGACGGGCGGCCCTGGAGAGCGAATGCTCCCTTTCCCTCCCTGTCAGCAAAGTACAGCAACCGTAGCCAGCCTATACAGTACTGTATTAAAGAAGAACAACCATTTCACTTCAAAATGTGTGAAGCTTTCTGCTTCAAAATGTTTCTACGTCTCGCCCTTGGCATGAGAAGGAAAGTGCGCCCAGGCTGCTGCTCATCCTAGGTAGCAAAACATTCAAATCAGAAGCAAAAATAGAAAAGCACCTGCCTCCGCAAAATAAACCCACATCTGCAGGAGCACAACAAAACCACATGCTACCGTACTCCAAGTTCCTCTCCCGAATGTACTTTGTGCTCTTAGAGTAGAGCCATGTTTCTGCAGCACAGGGAAAGGCCAGACCAGCCTCCCTGCAGAGAGCATTGCATGGGACCCACGACTGAGAAGACTTAGGGGCCATCCTGAAGACATCTCAATTCCATGGGAGCAGGGCCAGGGTGGGAGAGTGTTAGAGTCAAATCCAATCTGTTACCTCCAAGGATGTGGACAGGCTGCTTGGACTAGTGAAACTAAACACCTGTCTCCTTGATCCTTGCCCATCCTGGCTAATAAAGGAGAGCCGGGAAGGGCTGGGCGATGGGTTCTGCAGGGTGGTGAATGCTTCCCTCTGTGAGGGAGCCTTCCCAGACCTGCTGAAAGAGGTGGTTATTAAACTGCTTCTTAAAAAAGCATCTTTGGACACAGCCAATATGGTCAACTATCGCCCAGTCTCAAATCTTCCATGCTTGGGCAAGGTGATTGAGTGGGTGGTTGCTGAACATCTCCAGGCACGCCTGGAGGATGCGGAGCATTTGCATCCCTTCCAATTTGGATTCAGGCCTTATCATGGTACTGAAACTGCCTTGGTTGCGCTGGTTGATGATCTCTGGCAGGCAGGGACAAAGGTGAAAGCTGCTTCCTAGTTCTGCTGGATCTCTCAGTGACCTTTGAGACCATCAACCTTCTGGATCGTCTAGAGGAGCTAGGAGCTGGAGGCACTGTTATACAGTGGTTCTGCTCCTTCCTCCTGGGCCGTGTCCAGAAAGTGGTGCTGGGGGATGAGCGTTTAGACACCTGGGCTCTCACTTGTGGGGTGCCTCAGAGTTCTGCCCTCTCCCCCATGCTTGTTAACATCTATATGAGCCAGTGTGGTGTAGTGGTTAAGAGCGGTAGACTTGTAATCTAGGGAACCGGGTTCGCGTCTAGCGCCTCCACATACAGCTGCTGGATGACCTTGGGCTAGTCACACTTCTCTGAAGTCTCTCAGCCCCACCCACCTCACAGGGTGTCTGTTGTGGGGGAGGAGGGGGAAGGAGATTGTTAGCGGCTTTGAGACTCCTTCGGGTAGTGATAAAGCGGGATATCAAATCCAAACTACTCCTCCTCCTCTTCTTCTTCTTCTTCTTCTTCTTCTTCTTCTTCTTCTTCTTCTTCTTCTTCTTCTTCTTCTTCTGGGAGAGATCATCAGGGGGTTGGGCTGGGTGTTCATCAGTATGCAGATGATACCCAGCTCTACCTCTCTTTTAAATGAGAACCAGTGAAGGTGGTGAATGTCCTGTGTGAGTGGAATAGTGCCTGATGATGATTCCGGTTCATCATGGGTTAATCTATCACTCCCACTATAGGCAGGTGTTCCTTGGGAGGGAAAGCTAGATGGCATTCTAAATGGCAGTTGGCGGTTGGGAGTTGGCAGTTGAGAGTAGAGTGTCAGAGAGGGATGCAGGAGCTGTATTAACAAGTCTGTGCTATATAAAAAGAAGATATGTGATTTTAAGAACCAAATAAATTCATGTTTATAAGTTAAATGTGCTTAAACGTTCACTGACTCGGCAGTGTCTCAGTACCTTCAGAAGTGTGACAAAGAGGGGAGAACAAAGCTTTCCTGGGGAAGAGGAAACTGTTTGCTTTTTCTCCTGTCATACAAAGGGCTGGTTAGCGAAGCTGAAGGAGCCACATAGTTGCCTAAGGGAGAGGCACACTGTAGCAGTAGGGATCCATGGGAGGAACACCCCACTGGTGGCAATAGGTTTCGAACGCAGTGCCTGAGGTACTCTGGAGACAAGTCCAATTTGGACACTGGAGGTTTTTCTCCTATTTGTGGAGAAGCACAGGGAGAGCCTCCTGTTGTTGTAAGCCAAAAATTGGCTTATCTTCTGAGTTAGCCAATAAAACTCAGAGACAAGAGGAGTTAGGAGTCCATTATGTTTATTGCAAAGCAATAAGGTTACAGTCGAATCTTTTCGCAAAACTGCAACCCCGCCCAAAGGTTGGGCAGGAATTTATAACATTTCAGACAAAGGATTTTGATTTAACCAATCACATAAAGCATTACATCATTTAATATTTTAATATTCATCATTATCTCATTTCATATTTAATACGTATATCATTACCTAATCTAATACGCATGCGCAATAAGCATTGCTAACTAGGCCAAGGATTGCTAGCTAGGCCTCTGATTCTCAATAATACGTTACATTGTGAGATAGTATGCATGTTGGGAACCTGTGTTACGTGTTCTATGTAACAATTTGTGTTCTAGCTTATGAATTATATCTTTGTGATTTGCGTGTTAGCTGACCTTCTGTTCTGGTAAAAGAACGGCATCTTGCTAGATCATCAGTTTCTTAAAGCAACAAGTTCCCATAATTCACTATTATAAGCATATTCTAGGATTTATAGGGATTTACATTATCACCTTAATTGGGGCCCTTTAGGCCACCGCTACATTGTTAAAGCAGGGAATCCCTCACACCTTCTTGTTGTTCAGTTTATGGTGTTCAGTGCATATGCCCCTAACTGTTGACCACAGTGCTAACACTTTGGGATCAATCCTTTCAATATATATGCCTGTTGTGCCGGGGTTCTATACCATTTCGATAGAATTTCCCTCCCATCAGATGTCAAAGAGAAAAACAACTACCAGACTTTTAGAAGACATCTGAAGGCAGCCCTGTTTAGGAAAGCTTTTTAATGTTTAATAGATTATTGTATTTTAATATTCTGTGGGGCTTTTGCATTAGATTTATTAGAAGATTTTTCAAGGCTGCTTATTGGATAGGTAGGATCTATAAAGGGGAGTCAAGGTTAAAAGGATTCTGTGCAACTGTAGCCATGATTTTTCTGTGTGTCCCTTGAAAGTTAAGCCATGGTGCTAAACTTGTTTTGCTGGTGATCTCACAGAACAGGCAGTTCCTTCTTGGTGTTCAGTTTATGAAAGTTAACAGTAGAAATTCTGACAAATTCTCTCTTTGGTTTTCCCCCGCCCTGTCCCAACGTGGGTTAACCCAAGCAGGATGTCTTTCAAGGAATTTGGGGGGAAACTATGGGTGAAGCTGGCCGGGCCACTAAAGGCCAAACCTTTCGAGATTGTTGTGTTCTTCTGCATCATCTTATTCATTGGTAAGTAGGAATCATGCTTGCAACTTTCTGGGCTCATCAGATGGGTCTATTTAGTCATTCAGGAGCTATGAATAATGTATTCTTTCTTTGAGCTTTTCTTTAATCTACATGGTTTCTGATTCCGCAGCAATTGTGATGTTCAGGCTTTAAGTAAACGTTTGTAAGAATTCAGTGAAGATCTACACTGCTAAGCTTCACCATGCAATATAAATGCTGTTTATGTATGTGAATATTTGTGTGGCAGAATCCGGACAGGCAGCCAGCCCCTAGGTTCTATAGCACTTAAAAGTTTCAATCTGAACTTTATCATCTGAATGGCATGGGAGCCAACATTTACAGAAATAGTTAGCTCTGGGTCAAATGGTAGTGTTGCTTTGGGCTAGCGTACTACAAAATTATGCAGGAGGTAGCATGTACAGTTTAGAGCTAACAGCGGAATCTCCCAGCATGAAGAGAACGAGGGCCAATTCACACATACCTTCTCATCACTTGCATTCTCAGATGAATGTATGAAGTGTGCATATCCATTGCAAAGGAGCATATCCAAAGCAGTATGAAAGCTCTGTCTGTGATAGATGTTCAAATGTGAAACAGTCATCGTGATTAACATACATGTGTCCAAAGATACACCAGGTGGCATGGAGCATTTCCTGAAACAAGTGACGGGGTAATTAACAACCAAAGAAAGCTGGTAGATATAAAAGCAACTGTACTGTATAATGCTTTCTTCTGCTGAATTCCAAAGAAGAAAAGTCTGCTTGTGTACTGCAACAAATCTTCCCCCTGTTGGAATTGGGAAAGAGCCAGATGAGCCTAGCTTTCTTTCAGCTGTAACTCTGGGCTAGCCTGAATTAAAGCTTTTTGACTAAACATGTTGAAGATTATTTCCTCTGTCCTTCACCTGCTGGTACTCCAGTTCTTTACATTAGAAATCAGCTGTACCTTGAAGAACAGCTACTACCACTCATATTCTGTTTGATTTGCAAAGGGGTTTATAATCATTGTGCAGCTCACACCATCCTTTAGGAACTGTCAGGCTTGTACAAGGCCTCACAACAAGTTCATGAGAGAGGTGTATGACTTGACTCCAGAGATTCCCAGTTCCAGCACTCAGTGCCACTCTAGCGTTGGCATGATGTAAAAGGAACAGGGAACACAACCTCACACTTTGTGCTCTTTCACCATATAGACAAAAGCCATTGGTAGTAACAGTCGTTGTACAACAGAGTGAGTTCCTAAGTTGGAAATCCATGCAAAATCCTTCCTCAACCCATTACAAGAATTTCCTCTCCCAGTCTCCACTGTAGCCCAAGTGTTGTTTATGTCCTTTATCCACTCCACTTCCCAGGCCTCAGAGAACCAGCTACTACTTCCTTTCCCTCCCTCTCCCTGCCTGTATTTTCTAGGAACCCATTACCTTGACAGTGATCCTGACTGCCTACTCTCCACTCCAACTCTGGGTGTGGCTGGGAGAGCAGGAAAGCGCAGGTTACTCTTTTTTTGTAGGTGCCAAAAGCAAAACCATTAAAAACTACGAGCGTAGTTTGGGCATGCTTGTTCTAGAACAGGGGTTAGCAAAAATTTTCAGCAAGGGGACGGTCCACCGTCTCTCAGATCTTGTGGGGGGCAGGACTATATTTTGAGGGGGGAGAATGAACGAATTCCTATGTCCCACAAATAACCCAGAGATGCATTTTAAATAAAAGGGCACATTCTGCTCATGTATAAACATGCTGGTTCCTGGACCGTCCGCGGGTCTGTTTTAGAAGACGATTGGGCCAGATCTGGCCCCGGGACCTTAGTTTACCTACCCATGTTCTAGAGCTCTTGTTGTTAGCAACTCTTGTAGCCTCTAGTAATTCCAGAGGACACAAGACAAATGTAAAAGCCACAGCTGTCCCTTTCTGGTGAGTCTACTCATTGTATTAGCAGGTTGGGTTGTTCTAACTCCTGGCTAGCAATTCCAGAAGATAATATGTTCTCTCTCTCTCTCTCTCTCTCTCTCCCCCTTTCAGTCACGGTCCTTTCATTGGCAACCATAGCCTGCCACTGCTTGCTGTGCCCGCACCAGAAAACCTGCAAGGCGAATTCAAGTTATGCCCGCGGACAAAAATGTCTGAAAACAACTGAAAGTGACTAAAGAGGGAAAAGGAGATCCATTCCAATGGAGTAAGACAAAGAGACGTCGACTGAGCCTTTAGAAGAAGACTAGCGCCACCTAGTGGTCACAAAAGAATTTACTTAGGAAACAACAGAGGGAGATTGTAAGGAGTTAAGAAGTGTTGGCTCTTCCTAGACCTCTTTTCTTCTTTATTTGTTGTGCAGGGTTATAAAAACCTAGGATATCAATGGGAGAACATAGAAACATAAGTTTAAAGGACAAAAGGGAAATAGAGAAGCTTTTAAAATATATTTTAAATACATTTTACATTTCTCCTTTGCTCTTCAGAGTTGACTTCCATTCGTTCTTCTCCTGTCTTCTTTATGCCAACTCTTTCAGTTATTGTTTTAAATTATACAATATTTGTAAATTCCATTTATTCCAATTGGTTATAATTACCTTTCTATTAACTTATTATTGTTGTTCCAATAAAAAGAAATTATTCCTGTTATGAGGTTTACTTCATTCTGCTGGTCTTCTAACTTTCGAAACAACCCCTGTGTTGCAGACTTGAGTCAAAATACCAAAAAAAGAGGCAACCCGTCGACCAATTCCAATGGGTGAAATGTATCTGTTTTTATCTTTATAAACTATAACGACATGCGAGACAGTGATCCAAGGTAATCACACTGTTTCGTTTGGTCTTCTTCAGTTTTTTAACTACAAAAAATAAATCAAATAAATATATACCATTAATTATGTCATATATTATATTAAGGCCAATGGCCGGCATGAACACGATGAGTCTATACAGTCCACAGTATCTTAATATTGAAAAAATACAGACGAATACAAAAATAAAACATACCTTGGTGTTTGTATACAATCTGCGGAACAGGGGTCATACACATATGTAACCCTTGTTGCCTGAAGCAGAAAATGAAAAGCTTAATATACAGTTCCACCACAGGTAATACCCTAGTACTAATCAAGGCTATTGGAATTTTTAAAGTTACATGCAATCTCAAGATCCTGAAAGTAAAATAATTAGATGAAACCATTCAAATCTAACTCAGAGTTCAATCCTTCTGGATGAAGCGTTTTGAACATAAAAATAAATTGTGATTCTTTTTGTCGTAATAATTTTACATAATCACGTTTAGCGTTCACCTTCTTCCTGTTAATCCACAGTACAGTGTAAAGCAAGTCCGAGTCTGAATGATTGTTAGCTAAAAAATGCTCAACCAGGGGTGCTTCCCGAACCGCATTCCTAATGCGGGATCGGTGTTCACTAATTCGTGTTCCCACAGACCCTATATAAAATATTATATTGTTGACCCTATATAAAATAAATTACATGGGCATCTAATTAAATACACCACCTCCTTTGTTTGGCATGTACTGAAATGGTTGATAACAAACTTGAATTTGGTCTCTTTGTTATAAATCAACTTGGTTTCCAAGGCCAGAGGGCAAGCGGGACACCTGCCACATCTAAAATGTCCCACAGGACCTCCAGGGATACGGGTGCAAGATGGTCTGTTGACGTCAGTATGCACTAATAAGTTCTTAAGACAATTAGTCCGTTTAAGTCCTATCAAAGGAAAATCCGAGCCAATATGGCCAACTATCGCCCAGTCTCAAATCTTCTGTGAGGGAGCCTTCCCAGAGCTGCTGAAAGAGGTGGTTATTAAACTGCTTCTTAAAAAAGCATCTTTGGACACAGCCAATATGGTCAACTATCGCCCAGTCTCAAATCTTCCATGCTTGGGCAAGGTGATTGAGTGGGTGGTTGCTGAACATCTCCAGGCACGCCTGGAGGATGCGGAGCATTTGCATCCCTTCCGATTCGGATTCAGGCCTTATCATGGTACTGAAACTGCCTTGGTAGGTAGGGACAAAGGTGAAAGCTGCTTCCTAGTTCCGCTGGATCTCTCAGTGACCTTTGAGACCATCAACCTTCTGGATCGTCTAGAGGAGCTAGGAGCTGGAGGCACTGTTATACAGTGGTTCCGCTCCTTCCTCCTGGGCCGTGTCCAGAAAGTGGTGTTGGGGAATGAGCGTTTAGACACCTGGGCTCTCACTTGTGGGGTGCCTCAGAGTTCTGTCCTCTCCCCCATGCTTGTTAACATCTATATGAAGCTGCTGGGAGAGATCATCAGGGGGTTGGGCTGGGTGTTCATCAGTATGCAGATGATACCCAGCTCTACCTCTCTTTTAAATGAGAACCAGTGAAGGTGGTGAATGTCCTGTGTGAGTTTCTGGAGGCGGTTGGAAGATGGATGGTGGCTAACAGATTGAGGTTGAATCCTGACAATCTAGAAGTAGTTTTGGGGGGACAGGGCGAGGGCAGGTGTGGATGACTCCCTGGTCCTAAATGGGGTAACTGTGCCCCTGAAGGACGAGGTGTGCAGCCTGGGAGTCATTTTTGACTCACAGCTGTCCATGGAGGCGCAGGTCAATTCTGTGTAAGGGCAGTGGTCTACCAGCTCCATCTGGTACGCAGGCTGAGGCCCTACCTGTCCGCAGACTGTCTCACCAGAGTGGTGCATGCTCTAGTTATTTCCCGCTGGGACTACTGCAATGCGCTCTACGTCGAGCTACCTTTGAAGGTGACCCGTAAACTACAACTAATCCAGAATGCGGAAACTAGACTGGTGACTGGGAGTGTATACCTGAAGGAGCATCCCCCCCCCAATCGTTCAGCCTGGACATTGAGGTCCAGCTCCGAGGGCCTTTTGGCAGTTCCCTGACTGCGAGAAGTGTGGTTAGAGGGAACCAGGCAAAGGGCCTTCTTGGTAGTGGCGCCCGCCCTGTGGAACACCCTCCCATCAGATGTCAAGTAAATTAACAACTATCTCACTTTTAGAATACAATTGAAGGCTGCCCTGTTTAGGGAAGTTTTTAATGTTTGATGTTTTATTGTGTTTTTAATATTCGGTTGGGAGCTACCCAGAGTGGCTGGGGAAGCCCAGCCAGATGAGCAAGGTATAAAATATTATTATATTATATTACATTAATCTGACTTTGACCAAACCCAAAGAGTACTAAAAAACCATTCCTTGAAAATGAGGGATCAGTGGGGTGCCTCAAGGTTCTGTCCTGGACGCATTGTTCTTCAACGTCTTTATAAATGACTTGGATTAAGAAATTGAGGGGTTGCTATTCAAATTTGAGATGACACCAAACTATGAATTGTAGCTAATGTCGCAGAGAACAGATTCAGAATTCAAAATGACCTTAACAGATTGGAGAACTAGGTCCAAGCTAACAAAATTAATTTCAATAAAGACAAATGTAAGGTTCTCTACTTAGGCAGGAAGAACCAGTTTGGCAGTTGAATCACAACTATAGGATGGGGGACATTGGCTTACTTGCAGAACATGTCTTGGTGGGCCACAAGCTTAACATGAGTCAACAGTATGATGCAGCAGCAAAAAAAGCGAATGTGATTCTAGGCTGCATCAAGAGAAGTATAATGTCATAGTACACGATAGTATACTATCAAGGGAAGTCATAGTACCACTCTGTTCTGCCTTGGTGAGACCACACCTGGTATACTGTGTCCAATTCTGGGCACTCCATTTAAGAAGGGTGTTGACAAGCTGGAATGTGTGCAGCGGAAGGAGGACCAAGATGATCAAGGGTCTGGAAATCAAGCCTTATGAGGAACAGTTGAAGGAGCTAGGTATGTTTAGCCTGGAAAAGAGACCGAGAGGAGATATGATAGCCATCTTCAAATATCTTAAGGGCCGTCCCATGGAGGAGGGAGCATGCTTGTTTTCTTCTGCTCTGGCTGGTAGGACTCAAACCAATGGTCCAGAACGAAGATTCTGATTAAACATTACGAAGAATAGCTGTTTGGCAGTGGAACACTCTGCCTTAGGAGGTTGTGGACTCTCCTTCTTTGGAGGTTTTTAAGCAGAGGTTGAATGGCTATCGGTCATGGATGTTGTAGTTGAGATTTTGGCATTGCAAGGGGTTGGATTAGATGACCCTTGGGGTCCTTCCAACTCTAGAATTATATGATTCTATTACTTAGCACTTTTCCCCTTGCTTGAAAACAAATTGGTAGGGCATATTTACAAAAAGGAAAAAAGGAAAACTTTAATTGAAACATCAGATTACTATTATTTAAATTTCTGCAGTTTCACATTGATTTTTTATATCTCCCTCAGAATATCCTTAAGTCACACAATGCTGGGCTAGGTTTCTCTTGGGAGATCGCAATGGAACAAAATACATGTTTGTTGTCTTAAGGACCTGATATGAAGCACTCTAAAGCATGGCTTTTAGATTCCATTAGCATCTAGAGTTCTTGCTGCAGCAGCAATTGACTAGTACACAAGGCTCCAAAAAGATTTTTCTTGATGGGGGTAACTGCCCCTCTTTGCTCCCGCTTGGCTAAGCCCATGCTGGGCCCGTTGTTGTTCAACATCTTTATAAATGGCTTAGATGAAGGAATTGAGGGGATGCTCATCAAATTTTCTTTTTATAACTCTCTGTGATTTTTGGACTTTTTTGCGGTTTTTAAATACGTAGTGTGCCTTATCCTCTGTTAGTTGCTTTCTTCTTGTTGTGTAACAATAAAAGCATGATTTATTTTTAATCAGGGTATGTTGTCTGAAATCTGACAGCTGAATTTAGACTCAGCCTAGGTGCAGGTAACTTAACTGATTTATTTACATCTTCTGTGGTGGTCTAGCTGATCTACAGGTGGATTCCTCCGAGAGCTAGAGGTGGAGGGTGCAATCTGGACTGTTTTTCATGGAGCAGTGCTTTGTTCATTTACTGTTCCTGAAAACAATGCACACTGGACATGCTCAAAGATTATTCCTACTTCAAGTCCTCTAATGCCAGGACTGAAACCTGAAACTGAGAACAGATTTGAGCACTGGCTTTACTTGCATTTTCACTATCTGCCTCTTTACAGTGCTATAAAACATCTTTGTGTGGGGAATGTATATATTCCTTCAGGTTCCCCCCCTCTCCATTTCCCTAGCTAATAAAGCATATTCATCCCTTAAGCGCTCCTTGTTTATAGTGCACTACTGTATGAAGAAACCGTAGTAGGACAAAAGCAGTTGTCGGCCGTAACTTTCCATTATTGCAGCAGATGGCAGCCCAACACCGTACAATAATGTGAAAAAGAATGTAGAATCCTCTTTTCTGCAAGAGAGTTGCTTGTTTTCTACAGAAACACTGGCTACAGAAGGATCTGCTTTGCAGTCAGGACTCCGGTGCATGCAACCAATAAGGCCATACTGTCAAAAGGTGGAGAGATGCTTACAAACTGTGACAAGCAGCTTTTTACCCCAAACTTACCCAAGCTCAGCAACATTCAATGATGAGTGAGAAGTGAGATGGGTGGACAGGGCAATACTTGATTCAGCAATAGAAGAGTCTATAAAAGTCTGTGATTCGGCATAATAATATTTTCTTGTAGCAACCAATTATCTAAAGATGCAAATAATCATGAAAAATTACCTCTAGGCGGGACCTCTGTGTATACTCCCTCACCCACAAATCCATGCTGGTATTCTACCTATTTTTCTGTTTATTGGCTTCTTCAGCTGGAAAGTTGGGATTTGTGCCTAATTTTTATTCTCTGGCTAGTTTTCCCCTCAACGTCTGCTGAAAACAGCTAAGCAGACTGTTAAGCCTGTGCACCAGGCTCCTGTGAGTGGAAAATTAAATTTGAAACATTGTTAGAATATTCCACACTTTTTTGTTCATACGTAGCCTACAAATTAGGTTCGACTGTAGCCCATGTTGGTGTAGAACTGTTGATGACTTGTTACCCCAGTCTAGGTTTCTGTGACTGAGGTTTAATAGTTTGGGTGGCCAGATACAAGAGGACAGAGCTTTTGTGCTTTTGTCTGCTATAGACAATTAGTTCTTTGCTTGTCCTAAATCAAGCTGCCAATCAATTTCATTGATGAACCAGAGTTCCAGTACAGTGAGAATACCCTCAGATGTCAAAACTGTGGGATAACTAGTCTAGTATAACCCACAAGCTTAAGTTGAAGGGGTTAAAACCACAGAGTAAGCTGTCCTGCCATACCTAGCCTAGGTCTCTCCCCCTCACCTTGGGATGAAGGTAATCAAGCCTATTGGTGCATCTCAGTCAGTGTACTGAGAGGTTTTGACCTGGTTGCTGCAGCTCAGACTGCATGGCTCTTACAAGCCATTCTCGTGTTCCCCTACCAAGAATTTAGGAAGTTTCATCACTGTAACCAAGCCTATGCAGCTTTTTCTGAATACTATATGGAAAGGCATGTGGACCTGACCTTTGGAGAGGTTGTTAAGTAAACCATAGCAAACTTGCCAAATGTGTGAACTCTTTCTATGCTAGGGGAAGTAGGAAAATTTTGAAGGACTTATTTTAAAGATCTAGCAGCCTATATTTTCATGGTTTACTTTGCTGCATATTTTGTGAATTTAAATCTCTGCTGGGTTTCTCTCGCTAAATAGCACCTGCCCCAAACTTGGGTCTTGGCAACCAGGGAATTCTCCTATATTTATACATATTTTTCCTTCATCATAATTTGCATTGCTAATATCCTGTTTAAGAGAAACCCTAGCCATGGGTATTTGCATAGTAACATCTCGGTGATGCAGTATTTGACAACATTCTCAGTATGAATGGCAATAGTATACCTTTAAGGTATGTCTCAGGTGCAACCAGTTAACTTTGTGTGCTAGCATAACTGAGATACAGAAGGATTTGGCATTAAAATCAGGGCACCGGGAACTAAATTTTTCAGTGAGATTTGTATGATTATAAGATTGATCAGCAACAATTATTTATGTGCTTTATTATTTCAAGTAATTAAATTATGGCTATACAGTGGTACCTCGGTTTATGAACACAATTGGTTCCGGAAGTCTGTTCATAAACTGAAGCGTTCATAAACTGAAGCGAACTTTCCCATTGAAAGTAATGGAAAGTGGATTAATCCGTTCCAGATGGGTCCGCGGCGTTCATAAACCGAAAATTCATAAACCGAGGTGTTCATAAACCGAGGTTCCACTGTACAGTAGTAGCTTTTGGAGTATTTTGATATAAATTTTACTGTATTCATGGAATTATTTACATCAGCATAGTCTTATGGTTTAAAATTATTTATAAATGGTATATTGAACTGATATTAATTATTGTTTTGTGTCTTTGTGTGTTTTGTGTATACAGTAAATGGTATATACACTGATGAAGGATGCACTTGAAAACCTACTCAAGTCTGGTTTTTTCTCATTAGCTGAATACACTACTATTTGAATTTTCAAATTGGCCTTTTCATGCATGTTTTTGCTTAGCTTTAATAGCATGAATGGATCATGTACCTTCTGCTCATTTTTTTTATTAGCCCTTTCCATATGAGCCCTTTACAAACGCTTAGACTTTCAACCGACCCCCGTCTCTAAATTAGTGTTTCCTAAACTTGGGTTTCCAGCTGCTTTCCCCATAATCTCTGACCACTGGTCCTACTAACTAGGGATAATGGGAGTTGTAGTCCAAAAACAGCTGGAGATCCAAGTTTATGAAACACTGATTTAGATCATGTTTAATCACAAATAAAGATGTACCAGTGTGGAACATGGCTCTGCTTGGTTGTGTAGACTTCTGTGAAGAGGATTTTGCCTGCTTTTCACAAAGTAAGTTAACACCTCTTTTTAAAGGCTGTTTTTCTTCTAAAAACATTTCAATATGCACGCATCATTGTTTTGATGGCAAATTGCATTAACTAACAAAGGAGAAGCAGGATTTATGATTTCCCAATTTGTGGTGCAAGAAATATTCATTTCATAAATAGCTCAACCCCTGAATTGCTATATCATCCAGAGCCACTTGTGGCAAATATATATGGCAGCTGCATTCAGCCAGGATTATTAAGTCATCACAACTGGGAAACTGCCTTTTGCATTAGATAGAAGATTGTGCAAGGCTGCTTATTGGATAGGTAGGATCTATGAAGGGGAGTCAAGGTTAAAAGGATTCTTTCTATGCAACTGTAGCCATGATTTTTCTGTGTGTCCCTTTGTGTCCCTTGAAAGTTAACCCATGGTGGGAAAACGATTTCCCACATTTATTTCTATTCCTTTTGCTTTGATTTGAATGTAATTCCAATGCAGCTGTTTTTAACTCATTTTCTGAAGTCACAGAAATGTTTGAAAAAACAGAAGTGGCTTTTGACTTGTATTCACTGCAACTCTAAGTACGGTAAGTGCCCTGTTAGTGAAAGGGTTGGCTCTTGCTTAGGGGGACTTTCCTCCCTGAAGGGAAGCTTGCTTGCTTAGTGCTGCACTGGATACAAGCCTAAAAGCTTCCCTTCAGGGCAAGTCCTATCTGTTTGTTTTTTGGAAGGCTGGTGACTCTTGTGAACCTTCTGGCAAAGCTACTCACACGGGTTCTAGCCACATCTTAAATACTTTGAATACAAATATATTGCAATGCAGAAATCTTATGTGTTATTCAGATAGGCCTTCGCTATGCGAATTTGTTTTACCAACCAGTATTTGCTGATATTGTAATTGTGTATGATGTATACTACCTTGCTATATTTTTGTGAATGTATGGTTTATAAATATTTAAATACATGCATGCATATATGTGCAGAGATGTATTCATATTGCAACATGGGAATAATCATCCTGGGTTATATTTTTCTTCCCATAAAATGCCGGAATACATCACCTCAATTAATTTCCATTTTAGGGAGGGAAAATGAATTGACTATGGCCTTTTGCAATGGTACAGTATGTATGAACATGTACACAAATACCGTACATCTCCATGGTATCCTAATGTGCTCCAGTATCAGTTCCTAATCTAATGTACAGAACCTGTCTAACGCACTTCCTGGCTCTCTTTTGTTTCTCCCAATGGAGGAAGAAAACGGAACTCCTTGTATACCTTGGTGTTTTCTTTTTTATTTAAATAAGCATAAACCCTTCAGTGCTGCAAATGCAAAAAACAAGGCAAGAAAAAAACAAACCAAATACATAATATATAACATGGAGGGAGAAAAGAACTTCATTGAGGGCAAATTGCATATTCCAAGTATCAGGTAAATGTTATGTGACCAGTTCATTTTGTTACAGTTCTACCAGACAGAGAAAGAGAAAGAAAAAACAAGGGTTTTTATCAAGTAACCCAACATGTAGTTAAGCACTTCAAAAAGCACATCAATTTAATTTGCTTTAGTTATGTTTTAAAACCTGCTGCTTTTCTACCAACTCAATATTGATTTAGTCTTTTACAAAATAAAGCAAGCTCATCTATCATATTCCCATCTCCTACCCTTTCCTGATCCAGAACTAATCTACACATCCAGTCAATGGATGCAACACACAACTACCATGCTACTCTATCCAAGTCACCTAGGATAATGTTTCATAGTAAGATAAAAAGAAAAAGGAGTTACTATACATGTTGCTCTATCTTACATGTTTGTATCCAAGCTGTAAACTCATATCCTTTTGAACTGATCACTTTCACCCCCTCAATTATATACTTTTTAAAAAGACAAATTTTAGATATTAAAGGCATGTTATTCAAATCATTTACATTGAAGGCAAAGAACATTATCTTTTCCATCTCAAAAATGATGGGCTAGGAACTATCTTCAGTCTGCTCCAGCTATCCACCACCAATCTTTTCTACATAACCAGCTTCATCCATTATCTAGAGGAATTCACCACTTAAATAATAAGTATTCTTCATCTCAAAGTAAACTGTAAAAGCCCAGAGAACGAAATAGAGTTGAATTTAAGACAGCAGTTCATTTGAAATTAGAATCTTTTAGCTTATGTTATTTAAATGCAGCTCTCAGATAACACGAGTTAGTCAAGCGGTCCTTGGAAAATAAGTCTGATGTAGCCTTGTTCACCAGAAAGCTGATGTGCGCAGAATGGACAGGCTGCATGAAAAGTGTGGGTACCATGAGGAAGAGGTATTTGGGACCAATAGGCAGTTGTCTTTTCTGAGCACACATGTCCACATGGGCTGAATGCGTGAGTTGGAGGGCCAGCATCCACATAAAATCCAGCTTCACATCCAAGCCAGAGCGGCACATAAGGGCCAACAGATCGGCACATGGGGCATTCCCGGTCCTTCCCATCTCTCTCTTCTTTGTTACCCCAGTTGTGGTAGCCATGGACGTGGCCACAGTTCAGGTAAACCCAGGGTTGCTTTTCATCTACAACATCTTTCCTCTTCATACTAGGAAAGGCTAGTGTGTTAAAGCCCACAGGGCACTGAGGTCTAGCAGCATTTATTTCCTGTCTTAGAGCTTCCAAGTGCTTCACGGTGGGAGTGCGCGAAAGGCCTTCTGCAGTGCGCCACAGTAATGTTGCTCCACAGAGGTCAATCAACGAACCATCCTGAAGTTGGTTTGTTTCGTTTTCAACCTGGAAACAAATACAAATTTCACAAACGATGACTTAATACTTAATGACTTACTTAATATTTAAGGCTGAGGCACTTCATTTAAAACAGGCATAGGCAAACTCGGCCCTCCAGATGTTTTGGGACTACCACTCCCATCATCCCTAGCTAACAGGACCAGTGGTCAGGGATGATGGGAGTTGTAGTCCCAAAACATCTGGAGGGCAGTGTTTGCCTATGCTTGATTTAAAAAATAAAAATGGTAAGGAGACCAGAACACTGTAGCCACATCTGATACTAGCAACACTGTTCCTCTGAATGGGCTTTATAACCATCACTTTGCCAATGATGGCCAACTCAAATTACCAACTATTAACAATTGTTTAGTATCTGAGCCTGAAATAAAAAGTCACATGGCTGGCCCCTATTCTAGATTAAAGTTCCTTTTGCCAAAATGATGCACAAGAAGAGCTTTAAAACTTTTGAAACTCTTGAAACACACAGTATAAACACTGGCTTTAACTAAGCACAGAAATAAAAGACTGGGGTTAGGAAAATGGAGTTTGTTCTATAACTGGCTACTTGAAGCAACTTCATAACGAAAGAAAGTCTTGGTTTCAATAGCTTTTTTTTAAAAAACCCATTGCAGAATAGCCCACAACTGTTTTGTTTTAAAACTTTTTGAAAACTGATTTTATGGATTTTCTTGATTTTATGGATTTTAAAACTGTATCTTGATGGCTAAAACTGGCCAGCATGCTCCGTTCTGTCAACATTTCCACTGGGGGAATCTCTGGCCTCACCAAAAATGCCCCAAGCTTTACACCCCACCCCACCCCGGCCTGGAATTCTACAATGTTTCAGGCAACAGAGTCTAGTCACAATTTATAATTTCCCACAGTGCTTCCAGCATGGCATGAAGCATTTTTCTGTGGCATTACTGGAAATTTAAAATGCATGACCATTGGCAATATATTTCTTATGTAAGATAATAGGTACCAATCTAGGTTTCTGCTTGCATTATATAGGATTGTATAAAGTTCCAGGTAGCAGATACTGAAAAAGGAACTATATTCTAAATTTGAAAGATGGCAGGAAGGATGGGAGGAGGCCGACACTTGGAAAACAAGACAGTAGTTGCAGGAGTGTTTGCAAAGAATATCTTTTGTACCTCACCTTTCGTTTCACACAGAAAAGCATCAATATTAACTTAACAGCTCTTGGGACTAAATGCAAGGTGCTCATACTAACATAGATCCTCATTCTGCAAATATCTAGTAGTGGATTAGATCCTCTTGGAAATAGGGTAATGGACTCAAAATGTAGCATGACATCTTCACACACACTGTTTACAGCTGTCTGGCAAACTTGCTATTTTCTCAGACTTACCATTTTCCCCCTCTGCTGAGCAGATCTTGTTTCACGGAGACTGAACACATTCCCACATACAGATATCTCCCTCCATACTCCTGGCTTGGAGTCTTCGGTGAATCCATTGCGAGGATGCATAACAAGAACCCCATTTGTGGTTAATCCATCCATTTGCCCATCCAAAGTCTTCCACTTGGCAGCTTTCTCCTATAGGGGGAAACATCAACAAAACAGCTTTTATCCATTGGTTCTTTGCAGATCAGTTGAAAAGCAAGCTAATATGTTTAAACCTGCACTGAGCAGCAGAAGGCAGCAGCCCCCTTACCCCTAGAAAGATGTTTTTGGAGGAGTCAAAGCCAGCAGCATATATTCTTGCTGTAAAAGGAGGATTTCGTTCACATATGATTCTGCAAGCAAACCTTGAGATAGTGCTCTGAACAGACTGAGTCTCTGAATTGCTCTGGCTTCCAGGAACAGTATCTGTCACTACGAAGTCTATGGGGCTCTCTGTTGATCGTCCAATCTGACAAAAACAAAATGGAGAATAGATTTAGATACAAAGTACTCTAGCGAAAGTCAACAATTAATATTTCACCCCTGCCCTAAGCCTCAAGCATGCTACCCTATCTTAATCATTTGACTTTTAATGCTTTAGTACTGTAAGCCAGACTCAAAGAACAGCCCCTCGAGATCTTTGGAGCAATGGGAAACAATACTATCCATCTATTCATTGAAGAAAGCATGCAGAAATTCCCAATGCAGGCATTCTAATATGGCTGAGAACTACTGCCAAAAAATGTAGGGGAGGGGAGATGCCCCCTGAAGAGAGTTCTACTTCAGCACAATACTCTACAGCAGAAGCACAGACCTAAGACGCTGATATCTTGCATCAAAGTTATAGAACAGTAGTATGTATTGTCAAGTTCAATGTGTGGTTTTTTTGCACTGGGTTGTGAATCCAAAGTTACATTCCAGCAGCAGTTCTTCAATTAATGCCCTTGCTGTGATGAATCAGAGAGCACATGTATTGTTCACTCTGAGACCCTGGACACATCCCCACCACATTGTTGGGAAAATGTTAGCCTGAAATTATTAATGTTCTTTCCACACGCATATGGTCAGAACACAGATAAGCTACTCAGTTCCAACATAAACACAGATAGCCTCACACCTTTTTTAATGGCTGAAAACAATGGGTTGCTGGCGGCTCTTGGCTGCAACCCAAGAATCCCCTATTAGGTAAAGCAAGCAACACTTTTCAGGTTTTATCAAGAGCTTCTGCGAAACCAAAACATTAATGCCCCTTAAAAAGGGGGGGGGTATTAAAAGGATGTAGCACAGCAGACTCTCACACAGCATAGCTGTTGAGTAGTTACTGAAATGGGTCCAAATGGGTTTTAATGTATCTATGTGGGCTTTATTGTTTTGTTTGTTGGTTTGCTTGTTTGTAAGTCACTTTAGGTTGCCTTGGGGAATGAACAGGTTTAATAAATAAATAAAAATAAATTGTTTAAGCAGCTATTGGAACCAGCACATCTTAAACGTTGTTTTTTATCGCCCTCGGTCAAAGTGACAGCCTCATTTCTGTCAAACCCACCCCCATTTCCAAAGCACCAAAGATGGCACTTTTATTTGCCCTGTTTTGAAGTGATCAAGAGCCAAGGGTTCTACACATCGGTCCACACCCGAAGGAACACAGGCAAAGTGTTTTTACACCCTGTTGTGGTATTTTAAGGTTGTGGGTCATAAAAACCTTTTGACCCACGCCGGCAGGATAATCAGCTCGATTTACAACCTTGTCTGATGTTTATGGCTGCCCAGCACTCTTCCAAATGCGCTCAGGCACACTTCAATTCTCTTCAAACGTAGCAGAGTTCCAGCACAGCAAGGACGATGGCAATTGTCTGTGTCTCAGTTGTGGTGTCTCAAATAACAACTGACACCAATGCTTCTATTCTAATAAGTCTTTATTTAGAAGCATAAAGCAACAGAAAAACCAACTGAAGCTAGCTCTTATCTCTCTTACAGAACCAAAACTAACTCTCTCTCAGACTCAGACTCCTATATACTCAGACAGACTTGAGACAGAACAGACTGAGAACAAAGGAGAAAATGCCTGGATAATATGGGCAGTCACCCAGAGAATAAGAACGCCCTCAGGAGTGTTTCACTCTGTCCTGTCTAGAATCCCAACACACCCTCAGCCCATCATGTCAAACAGCAACTGCAGCTGACCTCTCCTGCTACTGTGATAACCTTTGGCCACTCACCTGGACTGTGTTCCTGGGCCAATTGATACTATCAAAAGTATCAACATAGGGACAAAAGAACTGCCTTAGACTGAGAAAAATCATTGGTCCACTTAGCTCAGTACTGTCTACATTGGGTGGCAGCAACTCTCCAGTTTCAGACAAACTTGAGACCTTCTGCAAGCCACTGAGATGAAGTGCTTCAAGCAGCAATGCTTTTTACAAGGTTGCTTTGTTTCAGGCTATGATATGTTGGAAGATTAAAGTTCCTACAGATAAAAATGGATTATGTTGGGGTGAAGGCTGGACTAGAATTCCTTGGTGTGCTCATTTTCCACCTGATTTTCTTGTAGGGGATCATTTGAGGCATGCAACTGCCACATGCAGGCTGAACTGGTAAATTTCAGGGAAAAAGCTTTACCACTTTGATTCTTCAGATTGTTTATGGTGTTTCTTTTGTGTTCCCTGCCTGACAAAAAAACAGTCTCATCAGGATCAGGTACAGTATGTGGCTTGCCAGTGTATTCCATGAACAGAAACACTGTGTTCAAGAGAATCCATTTACAGCAGCTGCTTAATTTTGTGCTCCTGTGACAGGCCAGGGCCTTTTCCCGACAGCTCACAGCTCAGCTTTCCTCAACCTGGTGTCTTTCAGATGTTTTGGACTACGGCTTTCATCATCCCAGGTTATTGGCTATGCTGGCTGGGGCCAGTGGGGCAACACAACATCTGGAGGGCACCAGCTTGGGGAAAGCAGGCACACTGGATATGAAGATTCATGCCACAATAGGACAGTTTGAACTGACACTGTACTTTTTGCCCTCTCCCTGCTGCAGCTATTTTTCTTGGATCTGAATTTAAAAGTGCCTGTGGTCCACATTATAACTTACAAAAACTGCAATGTAAAAGTCCTAGGAAGGTAAGACAGAAGAGTAGTATATTTTGGATGCCACTATAGTAATAGAATATTAATAGAGCTTTGAGCAAAAATCATTAAATTTAATCCAGATCAGAAATTTGAACAAAACTCAAGTTTGAAGAGCATTCTCTCTAGAAATAGTTCACTGTACCCGCAATACAGCTTTTCATTAACATGTAGTGATTGTTTTCAGCTGAGACAAACATTTCTTTACTACTAGAAATTCCTTTATAGTAGGGGGTGGTGGTGGAGGGTGATACGCAAGAAAGGAAGAGAAAGATCAAATTACTTGGCCCTTAAAAAAATGTTTACTCTGGCTGCCTGTGGAAAAGAGGAGAACAAAACCCTGAGTCTCTTTTATAGGGACTTCCTTCCCATCTCCATTAGCCAATAAACCCCCAAAGGTCTTTTCTAGTTTTACTTTTCTCAGGGTTGTTGAGTTGCTGGTGCTATTAGCGTTAATGGCCTGGGCAAGCAAAATAAAAACCTTATTTTTTCATGTTACTGCAACTAGAGTTGCTTCTTTCAACATGAGAACAAGTTCCGATGGTGACAGCAGTGTTAATCCCGGGGTGATCTGTAACTCAAGCATACTTTATATACCTGAAACATGTCTGTGTTGCTGTCATGTGTATATTCAACCACCACTGTTTGAACTCGAGATAAGGTGTAGGATATACTATGCTGGTCCTTGTTGCTTATTGCCTGTGGAAAAGAAAAAGTGTATTTTTGATTATGATAAACCAGACAGATAAAATAGATTAGCAAGAGCAATTCTTCATCCTAACAGAGCACACTCCTGCAAGAATAAAGCTGGTTTTAAGCAGAATTTTGAATGATTAATTGTTAATGTTTTAAATGTCTATTGTTTTAATACTATGTGAACTACAGAGAGGACTTTGTTGATAGGGCAATCAAAGAAAGGTTCAAAACACACACACAGTTATGATTTCCAAGTCTCACTATTTCAAATAAATGTTTTACAGGTCACAATGAAACTGCAGTACTCTATCTCAACTTTCGAATGACCTAGGTTAGGAGAGAAATACTTCAGTATATGATTTCAGCATAACCAATATGACCATAACCATAACTTCCACTATTACTGCTAAAACCTTCTGATATCTCAAGTTCTCAGTATTTGGCCAAGAGCTCTGACATAATAATAATTAGTAATGTCACGACTTTCTTAATACATGCTAACTGCATACTTCTCTTTTAATTTCATGCTTATTACCAGCATTTTGTCTCGCTTACTCACACACATGCAGCCTGCCAGGGCAGTGATTCTGCAATATCACCTGGCCAATGATATGTCTCAGCATGACAATGCCTCTTCTTCCTTTTGTCTGTAATGAAGGCAGCTGATATTTTGGAGCAACCATGGGAAGATTCATTTGAACCAGGGCTGGAGAACCAGAGGCCCCGCAGGTGTTGTGGGATTCCCATTCCTATCAGCTCCAGCCAGCACAGCCAAAGGTCAGGAACTACAGGAGTTGTAGCCCAGCAAGAGCTGGAGCCCAAATTTCCCACCTCTAATGCAAGCCGTACTTTCATCGCTACCCAAACTTTTTGTCATTGCTGCTACCATCCAGGAAGACTATGATACACCCCTCTCCTTACACTGTGTCAGGGGCGTAGCCAGGATCAAAATTAGTGGGGTGTGTGTGTGAAAGCCATGGTTGTTCAGGGGCGGGGCCAAGGGGCGGAAGGGGAGGGGCTTAATGCTCTGTTGTCGGCTTTCTAGAAGCATCTACCATGACCCACTATGGGTAACAGGATGCTGGACTAAAATAATAGTTGGGAGGGTCCCCAAAAGCGTCATCTAGTCTGACCCCCTGCAATGTTGGAATCACAGCTAAAGACAGATGGCCACCCAACCTCTGTGTAAAAACCTGTTAAAGAAGGAGAATCCACTGCCTTTCTTCTAACTTGAAGCCATTGGTTTTGGTTCTGGAACAGCAGAAAACAAGCTTGCTCTATCCTCCATGTGACAGCCCTTCAGATATTTGAAGATGGCTATCATATCACTGCACAGTCTACTCTTCTCCCAGCTAAACAGGCATATGATGCCCCCAACGTAAGGCTTGGTTTTCAGACCCAATGGGCTCTGTTCTGAGTAGGGTTCTGTTGTGTTCTTATGATATGAAATGCAACAGAACAATAAAACGAAATGACCTCTTAAATAAAGGAAGCAAAAGAACTCTGGTAGGAAGCGATAATTTCAGACAATGAAAGAGGAAGACCAGAGAGAAAATGTTACTATAACAACAACAATAATAATAATAAAATATTATTTAAAGGTTTTAAAATGAACCATTTTTGTCATACAAGAAGAAAAGGATGAAACTTAGCATGTTGGGGGAAATACAGAACTTGGGCAAATTTATCAGTATGGTAGAGAAAACAAACAAACAAATGGAACCAAAGCAGAGGAACTTAAGAAGTGAAGGGGGTGTTCTTCTCCAGCAAAGATTAAATGACAGGACCCCAACTTTCAGTATTAGTTTCCGATTTAGGACTATGTGTGTGCCTGCCTTAGAAATGCCTTTTTAATGACATTGCAATTAATTTAAATGTTAAGCACCTTGAGACTGGTTGGACCAGATGACCTTTGAGGGGTCCCTTCTAGCCCTCTATATCTCTATATGTTGTTTAGTAGTTTAGTCGTGTCCAACTCTTCGTGACCCCATGGACCACGCAGAGTATTAATACCTAGCAGCAGAGTATTAAAATGCACCTTTTAAAAAATACAGTTTTATTAAACAACTGCAAAAAGAGAAAACAAAAGTGGGGGAGAGTTGGTATTTTGTAACATGTACCTTAAAAAAAACTATTTTTTTAAAAAATAGTCAAGCGAAACAGAAACTATTTCCTTTTTTCCAGATGCAGGAATAGTTACTAAGAAATGACCAAGTAGGAGACGTAAAATAGGGAAAACGTCCATGATTGGTCCAAGCATGGCCCATGCAAGCTTCCAACTTTCACATAAGTCTTCACCTGGTTGGGAACCCATTATCAGCAGTGAGCTTACTCCTGCACCTTGCATGTGGATACATTTTCACAGGGGCCTCACTTCCAGTGATTTCCAGCAACACAATTCTCTGTATCGGACACTATCAAATGCAGAGGATCCTCATTCAATGAGCATCACATCCACAGCATGCACTTCAACTGTCCACACCTCCAAAGGCCACAAATACAAATCTCAATGCCTCAACAATGCACATGCGAAAGCATTTTCCTTGATGAAGAGTGCTGTGAAACTCACAAGTCTACACCCACTTAGTTCAAAAGATATAATCTTCTCACTTCCTTTTTCTGTTATTCCTCCTCCGGGGACAACAGCTCATCAGGATATAAATGATGAGTACCAGAATCCACTCTGCAGACACTCAGAGGCAGGTATTTTTAAGGCACCAAATCTCCCAGGAACAGATAGTTATAACCTAACCATGGTCAGAGCCCCTCAACTCCCCCCCTCCAAGAAATTTCCTAAGGAAGACCCTCTCCCAAGCCCCCTCCCCTTTAAAAATAAAAAAACACCCACCACCAATATTTGCAAAAGTCCCTCAAGATGAAGCTTCCTAATGCAAGAGGAGATGGGGGTGAGTCAAGCTCGAGATAAGATTGCAATTTCAGCCTATCCCGACAGGGCGATCTTATCAGGACGGGACTTGCAAAAAGGAATATTTTAAAGCCTTTACCTCGGCTCTCATCAGGGGATCGCTGCTAAAGGGTCCCGGAAGGGGAAAAGGATGTTAAACAGGGGGAGAGTGATTTCTTTTTTTTAAAAAAAAAGATTTTTATTGATTTTCAAAAAAGACAGACACAAACAAAACATACAATATAGCACTGTCCCTTCATTTTCCCTCCACCCACCGGTCCACTTCTGCCACCAGTGGAACCCGTGTGCTTTAAGAATCAAAGGGGTCCAATTGTGAGTTGAGTTCAGCTTCCCCCCTCCCTCCTCCCCCCCTATCCCCCCCCTGCCACTGAGAGAACAGGGAGGAAGGAGTTATGGGGATTTGCATCCCCCAACTCTTTCATAATCACACAACACCACAAACAAAAAAGAAAAAAAAAGAAAAAGAAAATTGGGAAAAGTTGAAACTTCCCAGTTCTTGTTATTTTAACATTTTAATTGCGACTCCCTCGATAGTCTTCCTCATGGTTTTCCTAACAAATTCTGATTACTTGTGGCGAATTTTCCAACTCAGTTTCAAATCTTAATCTTATAATATTAACTCAATCCTCCTCCTTTTTCATGCTGCCCTCCCACAGGTCCCCTCCTGCCACAAGAGGAACCCGCAGGGCACAGCACTTCCAAGGTTCCATTTCCTCCTCACCCATCTGGGCACCCCCTGCCACTGAGTGCCTCAGAATAAGGAGAGGGGGGTAGGCAGCTTTCTTGCCTAAACACCTCACTTAACTTACAAAAATTTACAATAACTTAAAAATTCTTTCCCAAACCATTCTTATGCTCCCTTAAGAAAACATAACTTTTTTCCCTTTCTTTTTTACATTCCATCTCCTCTCCCTAAGTCTTTTTCCCCCAATTGGTTCAGCGTTTCCATTATCATGCCAAGATTTCGAAAACCGTCTTTCAAAAACCAAAACAATACCTTTTAACTAAAGTTTTTACCCCACACCCATTCTTTCCCAAATCCATCTCCAGACCTTTGCCCCCCCCTGTCCCTATCCTTCCCATCCCTCAAAAACACCACTCCACATTTTAACCCCTCCAGGATCTTTAATTCCATTAGTCTTTAAAGTTCCTTTGCCTCTCATCTTCTTCTTCTGCTTGTTTTTCTTCCTTTTGGAAATCATATTTTGCTTCATCCCAAACAAATTTGTCATAGTCCAAGTCCTCTTCAATCCTTTCATCCAATTGTTTCTCCTCACACACAGTCTCAGATTCAGCAATCTCCAAATCTAAATTATCCTCTAAGTCCTGGATTTGGACTTCAGTCTCGACTGGTGATAAGTTGAGATGTTGCCGTTCCTTGTAAAAGTCTTCCCATGACAGCAAATAGTTCAACACAGTCTCCTGGAAGGCTCGAGAAAGCTTTGTTTTCATACTTCTTGTAACCGCAGATAAACAGGGGGTAGGGAACAATGGGTACTGGAAAATTCCTTTCTCAGACGATCGACTCCATTTTGGCTGTTCTTTTCCTTAGTTCATAACTCAATCCCAAATCCGTTCTTACTTCCAATTTAAATAGTTCTATCACGTTTTCAAACAATTTTTAGCTGTTCAACAATGCAATCAATCCACCCGGTCTTTTGACAGTTTGGCAGCTTTTGACAGCTGTCAAAACACTCTTCCCCTTAATGCCGCTGTGCCTCAAGGGGTGCCGGACTCGGGGGCTGAGATGGTTCCAAAAAAGTCTTTTTTTCCCTCTCGGGTCCACAACTCCAAATTCTTTCGTTGTTCGGCTTAGGTTTTTTTTTTTTTAAATCGCCTCCCAGTTTCCCATTAGGAAGAGACCGACTTCCGTTACTTTAAAGTCTCTCCTATTTTTCCAATCGGCAAATTTAGAATCCAGATCAAAGTTCCACTTACTTCTTTGGCAATCTTTAATTTAAATCGGAAGAATCCGCCGCTTGCCGGGTCAGGACTCGGAGCTTCGCCTCCCGGAGGTAAGATGTGGCCCAAAATGGCTCCCGCGGTTCAACCCCGCCGGCTCACGATCGCTCTATTGAGCTCTCGGGCGGCGGGGGATCCGCCAAACGGAGCAGCCGCTGGACGCCTAAGTCATCGGAACTCTCTATCCGATGCTTTTACGGGGAGTCCGCTCGCTCTGCGGACTTCCCCCCCCTCCGAGAAGCCAGGGACCTCAGCACGCGAAGTCCCTGCATCCTTCTCACCGCCGCGACGAACCGGAAGTGCCGTTAAACAGGGGGAGAGTGATTTCAGCTCAAGGAGATCGTTGCTGAAGGGTCCTGGAAGGGGGAAAGGATATTAAACAGGGGGGGGAGTGATTTTAGCTGAGAGGGAGATCGCCGCTGAGGCTGCTACAAGGGTCCTGGAAGGGGAAAGGGATGGTTTAAAAGGGGAGTGTGATTTTTAGCTCAGAAGGAGACCGCAGCGCTCAGCGCCCCCCCACCCCAGTTTCAAACTCCAGGTATAAAGCCCGCGCTGAGCAAGCTTCTTACCTGGAGTTTGTAGCTGGAGATGCAGAGGCGCGGGGTGGGGCTGCAGCCCCGACAGACACCCTCTTCAGGGCGGTGCCCAGGGCGGTGCCCAGGGCTTACCGCCACCCCATGCTTGCTCCGCCCCTGAATAAAACACGCCAGCAGCTGAGGGAAAGGGAAGGCTGCACAGCTTCCCCACTGCTTCGGGGGGCAGCTGCCCCCTCTGCCCCCCTGTTTACGCCCATGCACTGTGTATCAGAGAAGTGGGCTGGGCTCATGCTATGTTAAATTGCTGTGCATGGTTGCATTCTGCTCCAGCACAGCCAAGCAAAACAACCAGAAGGTTTGCTTTTATAAGCGGTGGAAACACTCTGCTAACCTCAGAGAATTCATCTGCTTCAATGGCAGTTAAATCATTATTTTTACCAATTGCTGTTATACTGATCATTGTGGCAGCAGCCTTCAGTCTCCTGATTATTTTTTGGCACTGTATTTTTAAAAATACTTGGATGCAATTTACCTGTTAATATTATCACATGGGTTTTAGTGAGCTGCTTTGCACTTTCTCTTTTTAGTGAAAAAGCCAACAGGTAAATAAATAGTTTAAATAAATGAATGAAGGCAAGGGCTATTGGGGGAGAAAGTCCACATGTGCTCTGCTTTGTACCAGGCTTAACCTTTACTTCGGTTTTCTTGTAATCTTTTAAAACTAACCGTTCAAAGAAAGGGTACAAATAGACATGCCTGTGCACAGTTCAAACAATGCAGTGCTTTAAAGTCACCACTCTGAGTATGTTAAGCACATTTCTTGGTTACTTTCTTAAAACAGCAATGAGCACAACCCTAAGTTAACTGAAGATGACAGAGAGATGAGAGTTCAGACGTACTCAACATCACATATTATACCTCAATGCAGGCTTCAAGGAAGGAAACCAAGGCGCAAAATGAACACTCAAGCCCTTCAAGATCCCATTAAGCGGGACTGCTACCAAATGACTCTTAAGGACCCTGATAACATTGAAGAACAATGGACCAAGCAAAAAACATCCATTACTGCAGCCTGTGAACAAACCATTGGATACCAAACCAAGAAACACCAGGACTGGTTTGATGAGAATGACCATGAGATTCAACGCATTATTCACAAGAAAAGGAAGGCCTTTCAGATCTGGCAAAGGTTTTTTTCTTAGTGGCACAAAGAAGAACCAGAGAAGTAAAAAACGCCTAGTGGATAAAAAAAAGTTCAAGAGATCCAGCACTTAGCTGACACTCATGATGCACGGAGTTTCTTTAAAGCCACAAAGACCATCTATGGGCGACAAATCATGGCATATGCCCTCTACACTCAACAGATGGCATCACACTTCCAAAGGATAAAGAAGCTATTGCACTGCTCTAGAAAGAACATTACCAGCATCTCCTTAACCGCAACTCCCCCGTAGCTGCTGAGGTCCTCTCACAAATTCTGCAAAAACAACAACAACAACACAAACCAAGATGAGCTTACAGTATCTCGAAATCTGGGAGAGTTTTGTACAGCTATTAAGCAAATGAGAAACAACAAAGTCAGCGGACCTGATGGGATACCTGCCGAAATCTTCAAATTTTACACATTACTTGGGAAGAAAGGCAGACTAATGCCAGTGTACTGAAAGAAGCAACATCAACTTCATTCATTGGACTGGTCATGTTGCTCGGATGCCTGATTATTTTCTTCCAAAGCAACTACTCAATTCCAAACTTAAAAAATGGAAAGGGTAATGCTGGTGGTCAACAAAAGAAGTTTGTTAAAGACTCTCTCAAGATAAATCTAAAAAAATGTAGTATAAACACAGACAACTGGGAAACACTGGCCTGCAAGTGCTCCAATTGGAGAACAGCCTTTACCAAAGGTGTCATGGACTTTGAAGACGCTCAAACTCAGGATGAAAGAGAGGAAGGCACACTTGGCAAACCCTCACCGTGATCAACTCCTGCACGGAAACCTATCTCCCCACTGTGGAAGGATGTGTGGATCCAGAATTGGCCTCTACAGTCACTTACAGACTCGCTATTAAGACCGTGTTCATGGAAGACAATCTCACTTGGTTACGAATGATAGAAGAAGAAGGAGAGTATCTAAATTCGTGAAATCTAACCATCCTGAAGACCTTGTTCTTGATAGTTTCATAACCTGCTACCCCCTGATGTTGTTGGAGCCCCCCTTCCAGCAGTCACAGGCAACATGGTCAATAGGGATGCTGGGAGTTGTAACCTAGTCCCTCCACCCCAAAAAAGAGTGGCAGGTTCTTCATTCCCTGTTTTAATGAGTGCTGATGAAGTGCTACAAGGTAAGTCCATTTTGAGCAACTATGGAATGAAATACTCCCTGCACAAAACCCGCCCACTTCCTCTAGCACAGCTTTGGAACACGAAGAACAGAGAAAACAGATTCATAAGAGTGCTCTACACATATTGCCTTTGCTAGAAGTTCCAGCTCTTTCTGGAGATGCTATGGAGAGACTTCCATCGCTACCAGCACATACCAGCTATAAAGCATAAATTTGTACCAGCTATAAAGCAGACATTTAGAAGCCAGCATTAGCAGCCTCCTGTTGAGTTCACTGAAAGCCTGAACTCAAGAGATGCTAATTAGGTGCAGGTGTGTCACTTCACAACTATGAATTACAAACCCTCCTTTTTTAAACTGCATGGCTGATCTATACAACAAAACAGACCCAACTGGTCCCACTTAGTGCTTCACAACAGATCACATGTTGCTATGGAATGAGCATATTAGTCATGCCTACTGTTAGCCATATGCTGGCCTAGACACCCTGAGTGATTAAGATCCTAAGGATGATTAAGTGTCACAAAGGATGAGACACTGATGGTGATGGCTGACAGAGCTTCCTCCCCCATCCTTCCAGCTATTACCACTGGGGACATGGGGAAGAAAAGTGGAGTTTTATCAAACAGGCCTTTTTACTTAAATACCCTGTGGTGATCAGGAAGTCAGTTGGACAAAATGGGAGACGCTAGAAAACAAAAGGAAATAGAAATTTATTCAGTGCATGTTGGAATAAATTAGCAAAGCACATTAAGCGTGCTATTGACAGCCTGGAATTGGTAAATATGATGGTAACTTGTTTTGCAAGATGCCGCCTGGTTGTCTATAACTGATCAGACACAGACCACTGTGAGAGCTTCAAACTAGGGAGCATGAAATACCCTTCCTCCTTCAAGGACTGACTCTTTGCAGTTCATCTTTCACTCAATAAATAAATAAATCATATTTTCCACTGGCTGATTATAAAAAGTCATATCTATTACAACATTTATTTTGTGGTGGTTGGCTGAGCTGCTTTAGCACCACAGACAAACGGGGTGGGGGTGGGGTGGGGGCTGCCCAGATAGGAGGGCCTAGGAAAGCATGAGCAGCCAGGGAAGGGGAACTACAAGTGGCCCAGAAGAGGGAGGGGAAGAGTTCCAGGATTGGTTACAACAATTCAAAATTCAGAAATTAAAAACGGTTAAAATAAACTACAGTCACAGAAACAGGGTGGGTCCTGAAAAACACACATCTCAAGTGCCAAAGGCCACAGATTGACCAAGGAAAGAAACTACCTGCTAATATTGCCTTATCCTAACCTCAGTACTAGTTTAAATGAGCTCTGACCCTCCAACACTGACAGAACCCCTTCAAAATATGAGATGCATTGTTGCATTTCCCATACAGAACCCACCACAAATGTTACGTGAATGTGGGAAATACTGAGCAGTGCTGCTTGAGAAAATGTTTACTCTTAGGAGTGAACGTTTTCAAGAGCCAGTGGGTTGCAGTGGTTAAAGCTTTGGACTTTGGTCAGCTTCAGATTCAAATCTCTCCAGGAGTTTCAGACAGGAGCGTTTTCCCAGCGCTTGCTAAGCATTGAACCAGGGACCTCTACATGCAAAGCAGATGCTCTACCACTGAAGCTCACTAGGCGGATCTGAGGACATTCCTGTTCTCAGCCCAACCTACTTTGGCAGGGTGGCTGCAAGGACCAAGTCCAGTATTCACATACATGTACACTTCCATGACTTCAGTGGAGAAGGGCAGGATGCAAGTGTAAATAATATTATTGAAAATGTCTTCATTTCCATGAGCAAGATTAGCTTTTTCAAAAGAACTGGCTTTGCATTGGATTACTTCAGTGAACTTAATTATCAGAGTTTGCTGCAAGTGCCGATGCCATATAACAAAACAAAGGCTGGCCTTTGGTGACGATAGCTCATTAGTCAAGCTTACCTTTGCTGCCTGAGGCGTACAGGCAATGTGCACAGTGCTAGGTTTCACCCCATTTGCTTTGGCTCTTTTAAATAAAGCAAATCTGCTTTTTCTTCTTCCTCGATCTCCATTTGGCAGAGAGCCATTGTACCTGCGGGAAAAGGGTGAATGAAGACATTACAGAGGGTATTTGTGGATGGGTTGCCTCTGAATTAATCTGGACATATTACCATAAACCTGTGGAATTAAAGATCTTAAAAAGAAAGTGTAGTGCTGTTGTTTTTTTTAAAAAGTTGTGCATCACCCAAGTAGATACACTGAGTGTGGTGGTGATCTATGCCTTTATGGCTGAAAGGAATTGATGTGTGCAAACAAACAAACAAACAAACAACAACAACAACAGAAGCTTAATCCTGGTCACAGTCAGTAGAACTGACTCAGTAATTGGGGTTACAGGTAGGTAGCCGTGTTGGTCTGAGTCGAAGCAAAATAAAAAAATTCCTTCAGTAGCACCTTAAAGACCAACTAAGTTTATATTTTGGTATGAGCTTTCGTGTGCATGCACACTTCTTCAGATACACTAGAAACAGAAGTGTCAGACCCTATATATATACAGAGGGTGGTGGGGGTGGGTGGGAATGGGAGATGGGCTGATGGGAGTGGTAAACCTGTAGATGGGTGTTAATGGCTGCTGATGGCTGCAATTAGTCCTGGGCTGAGGTGCTAAAGAAAGCTTGATCATACATAATGAGATAAGAATCCGATATCTCTATTCATCCCAGGTGCTTCCATGGTTTTAAGCTTGGTAATGATTTCCAATTCAGCAACTTCCCTTTCCAGTCTGTTCCTGAAATTTCTCTGTAATAAAACAGCTGCTTTGAGATCTTGTATAGAATGTCCTGGGAGATTGAAGTGTTCTCCTACTGGTTTTTCAGTCTTATGGTTCCTGATGTCAGATTTATGTCCATTTATCCTTTGGCGTAGGGTTTGGCCTGTTTGTCCAATATAGAGAGCTGAAGGGCACCGTTGGCATTTGATGGCATACACAATGTTAGAAGATGAGCAATTAAATAGTCCTGAGATGGTATGTTGGATGTTGTTGGGGCCAGTAATGATGTTGTCCGGGTGTATGTGGCAGCAAAGTTGGCATCTGGGTTTATTGCAGGCTCTGGTACCAGTGTCCATGTTAAGTCTGGTGGTTGTATTATTGTGGGTGAGGAGTTGTTTAAGATTGGGTGGCTGTCTGTAGGCAATGAAAGGTCTTCCTTTCATATCGGATTCTTATCTCATTATGCATGATCAAGCTTTCTTTAGCACCTCAGCCCAGGACTAATTGCAGCCATCAGCAGCCATTAACACCCATCTACAGGTTTACCACTCCCATCAGCCCATCTCCCATTCCCACCCACCCCCACCACCCTCTGTATATATATAGGGTCTGACACTTCTGTTTCTAGTGTATCTGAAGAAGTGTGCATGCACACGAAAGCTCATACTAAAATATAAACTTAGTTGGTCTTTAAGGTGCTACTGAAGGAATTTTTTTATTCAGTAATTGGGGTTTAACCTGTGTTGGATGGGGCTATACTCTCCTTGAAAATGCAGGTGTGCAGTACGGGGATTTTTCTGTATGTGGCCTTGACCGTGGGTGCCCAGGTGTCTGCCAAGACCAGAAGTGCCTTTGCCCAGCTGAGACTTGGGCACCAACTGTGCACATTCTTGGAGATGCAGAGCTAGCCATGGCCCTAGCTCCATTACATCTGGATTACTGTAATGTTGTATACATGGAGCTGCCTTTGAAGAGTCCAAGAATGCCATGGCCAAGTTGTTAAAATCAAGCATGTGCTTTTCAAACCTAAACAGCTGCAGTAGGAACAATTTCCAGGAACAATTCAAAGTGCCGGTTCCCCTTGATGGTGATCACGTTAGAAAGGAGAGAAGGCAGTCCTTCAGATATCCCCGTCTTAAACCATTAAAGATTTTAAAGACTGGGATATCTGAAGGAATGCCTTCTCTCCTGTCTAACGTTCTGTGTGACCCAGAATCCCTTGCAGTATACCTGGTTAGGACAAAAAGAGGGGCTCCCCCCCCCATGGCTGACATTCCCTCCCAAGAAAGGAACACCTTATCGTCTCTTTAATGGCATTCTGAAAGCTAGTAAAAATCTTCATTTTTAAGAAGGCATTTGGTTTGCAACTGATTGTTTGCCAAATGAATGGGCAGTGGATGCAGAGCAGGTGGAGATATCCTGGCTTCTTAAAATCATAGAATTGTAGAGTTGGAATGAACCACGAGGTCATCTAGTCCAACCCCCTGCAATGCAGGAATCCTTTGCCCAACATGGGGCTCGAACCCACAACCATGAGCTTAAGAGTCTTATGCTCAACCCAAAATAAAAGTATTTGGATATTTGGAATAACTTTTACTGCTGCTGTATTACTGATATTTGGCTGTTTAGTGCTATTTACCTACTGCTGCTTTAGTGTTTTAATTATTTTGTAACTGATTTTTAAATTGTTAATTTTTTTCTTAGAATACTTGTGCATTTGAATGATAGGGGTGGAAATGATTTAAATATATACATATAAAACACCCATGAAGACTGATTGGGAGATGATATAGTACTACACATCCACTGAGGTCCTTCTAAAAATCATTGCAGAAATGTAAAATTTATGTGAAATGCACTGAATGGTAGGCTGAGTGCCTATGCTCTCTCTTGCTGACAAGTCTGTTACTTATAGCCTAATGTAAGGTAAAGGGTAAAGGGGCCCCTGACCATCAGGTCCAGTCGTGTCCGACTCTGGGGTTGCGGTGCTCATCTCGCTCTATAGGCCGAGGGAGCCGGCGTTTGTCCGCAGGCAGCTTCCGGGTCATGTGGCCAGCATGACAAAGCTGCTTCTGGCGAATCAGAGCAGTGCACGGAAATGCCGTTTACTTTCCCGCCGGAGCGGTCCCTATTTATCTACTTGCACTTTGACGTGCTTTCGAGGAGCTGGAACCGAGCAACGGGAGCTCACCCCGTTGCAGGGATTCGAACTGCCGACCTTCTGATCAGCAAGCCCTAGACTCTGTGGTTTAACCCACAGCGCCACCTTGGTCCCAGCCTAATGTACCATAAACCAAACACCTTCAAAATAAATGACACAATGCGGGTCATTGGGATGCAGGTGGCGCTGTGGGTTAAACCACAGAGCCTAGGGTTTGCTGATCAGAAGGTCGGCGGTTCGAATCCCCGCTACGGGGTGAGCTCCCATTGCTTGGTCCCAACTCCTGCCAACCTAGCAGTTTGAAAGCATGTCAAAGTCCAAGTAGATAAACAGGTATCGCTACAGCGGGAAGGTAAACGGCGTTTCTGTGTGCTGCTCTGGTTCGCCAGAAGCGGCTTTGTCATGCTGGCCACATGACCTGGAAGCTGTACGCCGGCTCGCTCGGCCAGTAACGCGAGATGAGGCCTGCAACCCCAGAGTCGGTCACGACTGGACCTAATGGTCAGGGGTCCCTTTACCTTTACCTTTAAATGACACAATACAGCCAACATTAAGCCTTATTGATTTCAGTGAGAAGCTTACATACATGTTAAATTTCTCCTGCTGGAACAGATGGAGCTTGGAAAGGTTTAGTGGTGGTTGGATCATGTCCAAAGTCATGAACAACAGTAAGAGCATGAGGGCATATTCTAACTAACAATGCCATCCAACATTAGTATGATGGCTTTAGCTTGAAGTCAGGGTGCAAGAAGAAAATGACAGTGGAAATAATCTTCACAGGTCCAAATTGCATTGCATATAGTGACAAGTAAAACTGCTTTTCTTCACAGAGTTAAATGCATTTCCACTGGTTCTCATTTTAATAAGAAATACTTACCCCAACACAATCAGTTCACCATATTTCACTGGTGCTTTTGACGGATGGTTTTCTTGATCAGGCGAAAACATGAGCCTAGTTAGTTCCTTTATCTCAAAGTCCACTTCTCTGATCAAGAACCTTGGCAAACTTTTTTCATTATTTCCTGGGGAGGGTGGAGAAGTTAAGACATAAATTGGAGTGGCTTAGGATAAATTAGGGATGCGGGTGGCGCTGTGGGTTAAACCACAGAGCCTAGGGTATTGTGTAGTGAATTGGTTGTCTTGTTTACTGGTGCTTTGCCTCCTTAAAAAAGCTCCATAGCTGCCAAGTTCTCCCTTTTTTAAAGGGAAATTCCCTTATGCTGAATAGGCTTCCTCGCGAGAAAAGGGAAACTTGGCAGCTATGCTTCACTCACATAATTCTATTTGACTGCATAAGAACTAAGCATGCAACATGCAAGGGTTTCACTTTGATAAGAGAGGTTGGCTTATGGAACTACACAACACTGGACACTATTAATTCCATTTCTTGAAAGTTTTAACTTTCAAAAAGTTGCACCAAGCATTTCTACTTCTCTGATTATCTGGTTCACATAATACTGCCCTGGAAAGTCCTTCTCTTTTAAACTTCCTCTCCTCTCTCTCTCTCTCTCTCTCTCTCTCTCTCTCTCTCTCTCTCTCTCACACACACACACACACACACACACACACACTCCTTTTGTTTAGAAACATCCTGCATGCTCTCACCTCAGAGACCTTTGTATGGCATAGCTTTAAAGTTACATTCATCTTGTACAGCTCAGGTTGAAACATCCTCAGTTCACCCAGTGTAGGCAAGGTTTAAAAAGATAGCAGCAGTAGGTGGAAGTGAAAGTATCATTTTGACACCAGTAGCACAAATTCACCCTCTCTTCCCTTTGGAAGCATACTAATTTGAAATCTTTAGAACCTAAAAAGTCTCCCATGGCCCACTTTTGTCAGCCAACAACAATATGCCAAGGGGAAATTCAATCACATATCTATTTAAAGGAATTCCTAATTCCTAATGGACAACACTGAGTTTCCATGCTGTTGTTTTTTAAAAGTTGATAATTCAGTACAATTCTGCTGCTTAATTCAGAATCTGGCAGACTCTGAGCACACACATATGAGGGGGCAAGAAAAGAATGCAAAGCCCTAGCATAGCAACAAGACAGGACAGCCTGTAAGACTTGGCAGCTACTTTGCAAGTGTGTTTGTTCTTCATTACAATTGTGAGCCTACACCACTTGGCCCAGCTCCTGAAGCAACAAGCAGTGCGCTGGGACTGAGGTTTCGCACTGCAATGGAAACAGGTGCTCCTCTTGCTGGGGAACTGCCCTCTCCCCAAAACCTATAAGGGCTGCCATAGCCAGTTCATTACATTAAGAATTGTTCCTGCTAAATCTCTTCAACCTGTTTTGGGAAATTCATGGACCTGAGAGAAATCTGCAACATCCATGCTAACTGATCCAAGTGGTTACTTTATCACAGTGGCCTTCTTGATCTGCTTAATCCCACCTAAGTGACATAAAGGGGCCCAGAAGCAAGATGGAATCCTATCTTAACTTGTCCATCCTGGTTTGACATTGAATTGTCTTTTGCCATTCAAGCTGGGGTTGCGAAGGAGGAAAGGAAGAATGGGGCACACACGTGAGCGAGTGCTACGGATTCTTCCTTTGCAGACACAGTTTGCAACTTGAATCTCCCGACATTAAAAGATGCCCCATGACTGACAGGTGGGAAGTCCCACTCTCCTGTCAAAGTGGCCTGTGGAGGGTTGACCAGGTCCTATTACCTACCCCTGCTTTAGAGGTTGAGGCCAAACACAAAACCTATATCAAGTATATTAACCCGGGAACATTTTGCTGTTATGCAAAAGCAACAGATGATCCTACTCTGAGGAAATCACAACACCATCCTACGTATTATCTGTGATGTTCTCAGCTTCCCACGCACAATGTCACAGAATTACATGTATCTTTTTTGCACAAGGTGGCTATTTTAAAGTCAGCAATGTGCTATTACCATATACCTTTAACTGAGAGTGTGCCTCTGTGGCACTTCTACCTACCTAGTTCCTACCTAGTGGGGTGGGGGTGCAGTTGGGCACAAATTTGCAGTTGGGTGGGAAGGAAGTGCAGGTGGATCAACTGGGGTGGGGGAGAATGAGACACATCAGGTGTATCTGTTAAAAAGCACTTAAATGACAGGCAATGTCAGGGACAGTATGTACACAAATTACACAAAGGCTGAATGTGCTCAGTTTACATACTTAAACTGCCCAAACTATATTAACACACCTTTCTTAGGGCTAGGGCCGCATCTGCTTCAGGCAGGTAATGCTTTGTCACCCATGCTAAGATATTACAGTACAATGGA
This sequence comes from Zootoca vivipara, assembly GCF_965207765.1. NCBI lineage: Eukaryota > Metazoa > Chordata > Lepidosauria > Squamata > Lacertidae > Zootoca > Zootoca vivipara. The sequence continues at coordinate 2,936,675 of NC_142586.1, forward strand.
TGCAAAGTACTGTATCTGTTTCCACAGGCAATTGGGCCCTGCTTTTACTTTTGAGCACAACCCTTGCAGATTGTGCTCCAGCTGCTATAAATTGAGAGAAAGGTTTGAGAAGAGAAGACCTTGCAGGCAATGAGGATTGGGCCTGTCTTGTGGGATTTTCCTAAATAGAGAGAACTAACAGTGAATCTCAGTGTAAGAATTTAGCAAAACCAGGGATGCAGATAGAGCAAGAGGACACTTAAGGATAGTGAATTGGAGATTCATTGCTGGCTAGGACAAGCACAAGTCAGAGTCTGTGTTTGGTACAGCACAGGGAAGTTTTCAATCAGGAGGAAGGTAGTTATCCTGTTTTCTATTCCTTCTTTTTAAAGGCCCTGAAACGACAACCAACCAACCAAACAAACAAACAAACAAACAAACAAACAAAAATAGTTACCACATGGCATCAGGAGATGTTCTCCTTCCTCTGTGAGCTAACAGGAAAGGTAAAGGTAAAGGGACCCCTGACCATTAGGTCCAGTTGTGACCAACTCTGGGGTTGCGGCGCTCATCTCGTGTTATTGACCGAGGGAGCCAGCATACAGCTTCCAGGTCATGTGGCCAGCATGACAATGCCGCTTCTGGCGAACCAGAGCTGTGCATGGAAACGCCGTTTACCTTCCCGCTGTAGCGGTACCTATTTATCTACTTGCACTTTGAGCTAACAGTAGTCAGTACTAAAAGTCTGTACTACAAGCGCTATTGACTGCAGTATAAAACGAAGCATCTTAAGCAACCAGCCAAGTTGAGCTCAACAGGTAAACTTGGTGAAAACTGGAGAAGCCCAGTGCTTGAGAGGTACCAATTTTGACCACACAATTTTCATCAGGCAGCAGAATGGGATGATCCAATGGACCTTTCACCATTGTGTCATTAAGATTTACACCATTGCAAAGTCGTTGGATTGTCCTGTTAGTTACAGTATTGTAGATAAGAACTACTGGTTCCTAGGGAAAAACCACCGCTGACACAGAGCGTAACCAGGAAGCAAAACATGTGTTGTGTTCATTTGACTTGGGGGGGGGCGTCTCACAGGGAATTTTGCAGTTGGAAAACCTGATTTCGAAACACCCTGGCTCCTTGGAGGCCAGCCTGCCATCAGGGCATGAAGGCAGCCGCTTTCCTCTGTTTCAGTGTGATAATAAACACTTTTTAAAAACGCGTCCATTATCACAATCATGCACTGGATTATGGAGAAAGCTAGAGAGTTCCAGAAAAACGTCTACTTCTGCTTCATTGACTACGCAATTTTTTTTAATGACCCACCCTAATGCACACGAAAGCTCATACCAATGACAAACTTAGTTGGTCTCTAAGGTGCTGCTGGAAGGAATTTTTTTCGTTGTTTCGACGTCAGATCTACCTACCTGTAACTACAATTCTGTCAAGAAATGGAAGTTACCAGAAGCTGGGATAGAATATGAGACTCTTAATCTCAAGTTTGTGGTTTTGAGCCCCATGTTGGGTAAAAGATTCCTGCCTTGCCTTGCATGGGGTTGGACTAGATGACGTTTGTGGTCCCTTCCAATTCTACAATTCTACGATTCTATTTAGACAGACATTCATTCTGTGATAAAAAGGTGGGTGCTTCAAATGCTGAGTACAAGGCTTTATCTGGAATGTAAACTTCAAAAAGAGAGAAAAGAACCTGGTGTAGTATCTGAATTTTGCTTGTTTCCCTGTGATCAATGTTTATTCATTTTTAAATCCCTTTGAAATAACCAGCCTAGACAAAGAGCTTCCCAATTCACCAATAACAACAGATTCTCTTACAAACATATTAAGAGCACCCTTTTCTAAGTAATCAATTTTTAAAACATGCTTTCCCCCCAAAGCTACTGAATACTAAGAAGCTTACAGTTTGCAATCATTTCATTAGGAAATTGCTTTCCCCTGCTAGAAATCTCACTCATACATGAGAAATGAGATAGAAATCACGAAACCTAAATCCACTTAGAATCCATGGCCCAATTTTATTGATTTTGATGGGATTTACTTTCAGAACATGCCAGGATTTTGTAGCCTACCCCATACAAAACATTTTGTTCTGGTAAAGACAGAGGAGGGGAGAGGGGGAGAGAGAGAGAGAGAGAGAGATGCACACATTAAACAGGTATCTGTTGTCAGATCACCTTTTAGCTAATCTTACAATATATGTTTAAGCTATTCTTTGCACATTCAAAAAAAATCTTCTGGAGACAGAAACAAGATATTACAAGAAAGACACTTGGACTGAAACACTTACCAGCATGCCTCGCTGTTCTTTGCCTAACCTCCTCCACACAGAGAGACATTCACAATATACCAGCAGAAACAAGAGAGAGAAAGCCAACCTCTTCAAATTAAAGAGGAAAAAGGAAGAGAAGTGTGAATTCCACACAATCTATAGGTATGGGTTAGACGGCTGACTCCCAAGCTAGAGTGCGCCTCTCTCTAACTGTTCTTTTACGTTGGTCACTGGAGTAAGGAAGGCTGGGCCCAAGTTACGCAAAAGCACTTGGCAGAAGCCCAATCCTATTGGCTGGAGTCAGAGCTAGCATCTTGCTTACTTTCCCAAAATGAATCTAGAAACTCCAAAAGGAAGAAAAGGAAGTGGAGGGAGGGTGTGGAATACACTCTTCTCCACCCCGAAAAGACATACTGAATTCCCAACAGCTTGTCAGGTTTAGAGGGAGGGAGCCAGAGACAGAGAGAGCCTGTTCTATTTCCTTGTCAGCCTGTGTTACATAACTGTACCAATATATGGTACACTATGGGTTTTTTGTTGGGTTTTTTAAATAGCATTTACTAGACCAACTAGCTGTCTTCACCTCCCACATCATCGGTGACTTTCTCATGCAGGAGGTATTAGAACAGCAGCAGTTAGAAGCGCCTCTAGCACAGGCAGTTTTGAAACAGAACTACAACACGACTTCCAGCAATCGGGCACACACCTGCAAGAGATGGCAGCTGTGGCCACCCACTTTTAGAGAGAAACACTTGACTTTAGGGTGCCATCCCTAAAGGTAATGTTTCTGAATACCAGTTGCTGGAAACCAGTTGCAAGTGCTATGCAGGTTTTCCCATGGGCATCTGGGTGGCCAATATGAGAACAAGATACTGAATTAGATGGGCCATTGACCTGATCCAGCTGACTCTCCTTATGCTTTTATGTTCTTACTAGTGTCATTCAGCCCGTTAAATAAACGGGCGCTAGAACATTCGACCTGTTTCGGCGGCGGCGACGCATGGGGGGGGCTAATTGGCCCCTCCCGTGGGCCGCCGCTTCATCGGGGTGCTCCGCTGAGACCAGCTGGGCAGTGGTCGCCCGGGAGAAGGCCACGATTCTTCTGAGGACCGTGAGGGAAACGGTAGGCAGAGGGGTGGGGGGGAGAGCGCACGCACGTGTGTGTGTGACACCTGCTTGCTGCTAGTCGCGGGGGGAGCGTGGGGGGGAGGGAGAGGAAGCAGCCTCCTCCTCGCGCAGTGAGGCGCTTGTCTGGCCAGGAGCGGCGGTTGGCAGAGCGTGTGTGTGTGCATGCGTCCAGTCTCTGCATCAAATCCCTGTGTCCGTGGGGCACATGCGCAGTAGCGCAGACACAGGGACTGGACGCAGAGGCACTTGCACATTATTATATAGGACTAGTGGTCATTCAGCCCGTTCAGTAAACGGGCGCTAGCCGGGGGGGGGCAAGGCATGGGAGGGGAGGGGAGGAAGCTGTCCTGGGGGCGGCGAGTGGCCTTCTCCGCCGAAAGAGGCGGCCCGGAGTGAGCGCTAAGGCGGCAGAGGCAGATTGCAGGCCGCTCTCCCTTCTCCCGCCGCCGGGGCGTCAGGCTTGGGGCCTCCTCTTCCGTGGGTGCCAGCGTGGGTGCCAGCGAGCGCTAAGTGGCCGCGGGACAAACATACGATGGAGCGCGGCCGCTGGCAACATCAGAGAGCGCCGCAGCGCCGGCGGCCCCGCCAGGAAGCCCAGGGCGGAAGCAGCCGAGCTCCCAAGGAGCGCGTCAGCGGCGCACCTGGCGACTGCGGGGCAATCATCCAATGGAGGGAGGGCGAGGGCAGGTGCCCAGGAACGCGGCTGCTGGCAACAACAGAGAGCGCCACAGCGCCGGCGGCCCCACCAGCAAGCCCGGGGAGGAAGCAGCGTCGCACCCTCCCAGCTCCTGCCCGACCAAACGACCCACTGACTGCTGAGGTAACCCAACCGCCGCCAACGGCCTTTTAGCTCCTGCTGCGCAGGCGCGTCAAGCAGGTGGGTGGGGAAGGACAGCGGCGGCGGCCGTGTGAGGCACGGCACGGTGGGACCCGGCCGGGGAACCTCAGCGAGAGCGAGTTGCCATTTCCACCAACTTCACCAACTTTACAACAATGACTCATATTCACAAAAGGAAAGTTACCCACAACTTTAAATAAGCATGCAACCCTGCTCTCCATAGGACTTCACCACATCGTTCTTGGCTTGTTCCATCTTATCAGCATTTAATTTTCATGTGTTTGATAGAACAAAGAAATGCAGCCAAATCTGACACCACCTTGAATGGTCTTGCATCAATCCACTAGACATGCTTGGAGCAGGGTAAACTTTAAAAGCTGTTCCTGTAAGTAAAATTAGTCCAAAACCCACATCAGTTATTTTTGCTTGAAATTCCGAATCAAATACATTCCAAAAGACTACAGGCAGTGACCAATTAACGTGCCTCTGAATGACATACAATTCTGCATGCATGCAGCGCTGAACCCAAGTCACCCAAAAGAATCACTAAAAAAGGAGCCCTAACTGGGTGGGGCTCCACTGATGCGTGCAGGGGTCAGGAACAGAACCCCAAAAGAAATGGACATTGACTGTAGTAAGTTTCTCGTTCTATTGGAAATACCACATTCATTATATCCTGAATGCTAGACTTGGGTGTCCGGGTGTGACTGTCTCCATATGAGACATTTTTGGGGGGGAGGGGGCAGCTTGCAGAATTAAGTCTTAAAAGTTGAGGACAACAGGTTTTAGGTAAGCCTAAAATATATTTTATTAGTCTTCATATATCCTTGCTGCTAATCCATAAAGTCCAATTTCTCTATTTGCTCTAAGGAGGGAGAAAGGTTGTTTTCTGCTGCTCCAGAGAAGTGGACACGGAGCAATGGATTCAAACTACAAGAAAGAAGATTCCACCTAAACATTAGGAAGAACTTCCTGACAGTAAGAGCTGTTCGACAGTGGAATTTGCTGCCACGGAGAGTGGTGGAGTCTCCTTCTTTGGAGGTCTTTAAGCAGAGGCTTGATGGCCATATGTCAGGAATGCTTTGATGGCGTTTCCTGCTTGGCAGGGGGTTGGACTGGATGGCCCTCGTGGTCTGTTCCATGATTCTAATATTGCGCCATCTTGCAAGTAAGATAGCAATCAGCCGCCAAAATGAAGTTTATGATTCTGCTGATGCAGACTACCACCTGTGCCTGAGAAATAAAATTTGTCTGATTACAAAGCAAATTTGCATGATTTATAAAGTTTGTTATAAACAGCAATTTGATGTGACAAAATTTGGGCATTTGGCTCGTTTCTGGGTTCTGGCTCACTAGTATATAAAATGTTTTTGCAGCCACTCACTATTCCATATTGTACTTCCAAGTTTAATATACTTGTGCATACTGAATACACTGCCCCAACCAGGGATGTGTAGCTTGCAGCCCTCTGGACTACAACAGTGGTGTCCAAACATTTTTCAAAGAGGGCTGGATTTGATGAAGTGAAGGGCTGTAATGGCCAACCAAAGTAGTTGACCTTTTTATGATTTTACCCCAACGTTTTTGAGCTTTTTTAAAGGATTTTACCCCAGGAAATAAACTGCCACAGGGGCCGGATATTAAACCGACCAACGGGCCAGATTAGGCCCCCAAAATGGACTTTGGACATGCCTGGACTACAGCTTCCATCATCCCCTGTGATTGACCATGCTGGCAGGGGCTGATGGGTGCTGGGAGCCCAACAGCCATAGAGGAAGGTTTCATATGGCACTATCCTACTGCAGACGTTAACGTCATGTAGTGAATGGCATATTATGCAATGTGTGTGTTTTCTGTGATAGTCTTTTGAAACTCACTTTCAAAAGCAATTTAGTTCTCTGTCAGGCTAAATCAGTGAGGTTTTTCAAAGGGACAATCTTGGTTCTGGCACCAGAAAATTGCCAGAGACCACCACACATGACTGAGGCTTGCCAAATAAATAAACAGCACCAATGGCTGCCTTGTAAAACAGTGAGGAGCTGCAAGAGCACATCTAGTAGGTATGTTTTTGTACTGCAATATTCCAATAGGCTAATAAGTGTGGTAGCTGCTGGTTTGGTCTTCCTCAGCAGTGAGTAGGCCTGGGTGATACATCCATATATCCCCCAGGACCAGTATTAGGGGCAGACTGTGATAACTGCTTCAAATCAGTGGTATACTGCTGGTGAAACCACCGCCTCCTGAGTCCCTCTGCTCCCAGGCCCCAGTGCGCGGAGGGAAAAACAAGGTGCAGCCAGCACTGGAGGCAGAGGGACTCAGAAGCAGTGGAAGCTGCACCAGAAATATACTGCTAAGTGAAACCGCCATCGCAGTCTGCCCTCATAGTGCTGCAGAGGGAGAAACAAGCTGGATTGGCAAGGCTTTAATATGTGATGTCCTTACCCTGGAATTGTTAACTGAAAGACAGCCTTCCAAAAGAAAAATGAAATCCATTTGAATATACAAATCCTTCAAAACAAACCAATACTATTTTAACTCTCTTCCAAAGCTTTTCTACAGTGGTACCTTGGTTCTTGAATGGCTTTGGAACCCAAACGCCACAAACCCGGAAGTAAGTGTTCCGGTTTGCAAACTTTTTTTTGGAAGCTGAACATGCTCCTATTTGAGTGCTACACTTCTGTTTTTAGTGCCACTTGCCAGCGGTTGTAATCGTCAGGGCAAGGGAAGAACAGCCCCCCACCCACCCACCCTGCTTGCACCACCCGAGAATTCAAAGCTTCCCCTCGTCGCCCTTCCGGCCACCCTCTGCCCCACTTGCAGCGTTCTGTCAGGGCAAGGGGAAGGGTGCCTGGCGGTGCTGTGTCCCAGGCCAGCCCCAGTGGTGAGTGAGAGAAGGCCGGGCCGGGCAGCAAGCATGCAGGCAAGGGATGTCACGGTCTCCCCCCGGCGCTGTGTGCCTCTGCCACTGTAGCAGCAACCACCCCCGCCAGCTCCTGCTGCCTCTGCCCTCCTCCAGTTCCGGGTGTCACCCACGGCTGCCGCTCCAGGTCCCGGATCAATAACGAGTGGCTCGGTCTAAGTGACTGCCGCCACTTCCCCTCACAGGGTGGGAGGGCGCGGGCAGCATGCAGACGCCACTGCTGCAGTGCGAGTTTTTGACCAAGGAGAACGCACCCAAGTGGCAGGGGCTGTTCATGCCAGCCCTGAAGAAGGTGAAGAAGGGTGCTGGGTGGGTGGGGAACCAGAAGGGATGGCTTGGGGGGGGGAGAACTGCTTGGGGGGGGAGAACCTTTGCTTCCCTTTCCTCCCCCCTAAAACTCTCCCCCCTCCCATGTCCAGTTAGCCACCTCCTTCCACACACACACACACACACCACATGCGCTCCCCATCCCTCCAATAACAATGGGTAGATCACTGCCAGTTTTTGATAATGGGTAGATCGCAGTTTATTGCTTTCATCTTATGGATCAATGCTTTTGTTAGATAGTAAAATTCATGTTCAATTGCTGTTTTAAGGGTTGTTTTTAAAAGTCTCAAATGGATTAATCCATTTTGCATTACTTTCTATGGAAAAGCGCACCTTGGTTTTGGAACACCTTGGTTTTGAAACAGACTTCTGAAACGGATTAAGTTTGAGAACCAAGGCACCACAGTATTCCTCAAGCATTTTTTTGTAACGAGAGGTGAAAATTTATATATCCATTCAGAATGCCAAACTATCCAGTAGTCTGACAAGAGGAGCTTTCATGCACTGGCTATCTTCTTTCTTATTCTCCTCTAAAACACTCAGTGCAAATCTGTTTCATTTGCTAGAAAGTTATGTTACATGGTGAGAAGCATTCACCTTCTCAGCAAGGAAGCTTAAAAACCTCCTCAAACCTATCATCTATGACCTAGCTAACTACAAAAACAGGCTGCTATTTTGCCTTCTCTGCTAACATCCTCTGCAATGCTGACCCACTGCTCAACAAGCCTAACCAGCATTACTTGAAAACAAATTATATGATTTGCAATACATATTCAGGTACCAGTTCAGCAAGCTTCGCTGTGCAATGAAATATAGTGCTATTTGTCTAATATGGAATGTCAACTTTGATCCCAGCTCTTATATTCCAATGGAGGCCATAGGCAACTAGGCATCTGCCTTTTGAGCTCCTATTAATCCCTGATATGGCGCTAGTTTAGCTCTCTAGGATTTCACCTTCTGGGAATTTGATCCAGTAGGACCACCATTTTAAAACATCAGGGTTGAACGAAGCACGTAGTCCAGGTTATGAATGTAAATTAACAATTAACAATTTAATTTCATTACTAATAATTCAATTTACAGTGGTACTTTGGTTTACGAACTTAATCCGTTCTGGAAGTCTGTTCTTAAACCAAAGCATTCTTAAACCAAGGCGTGCTTTCCCATAGCAGCGGGGGACTCAATTTACAAATGGAACACACTCAACAGGAAGCGAAACATGTTCTTATTCCAAGGCAAAGTTCACAAACCAAAACACCTGAATTTTAACAGGGAGAAATGTAAAGTACTACACTTGGGCAAAAAAAATAAAAATGAAAGGCACAAATACAGGATGGGAGATACCTGGGCTTGAGAGCAGTACATGTGAAAAGGATCTAGGAGTCTTGATAGACCACAGACTTGACATGAGTCAACAGTGTGATGCAGCAGCTAAAAAAGCCAATGCAATTCTGGGCTGCATCAATAGGAGTATAGCGTCTAGATCAAGGGAAGTAATAGTACCACTGTATACCACTCTTGTCAGACCTCACCTGGAATACTGTGTCCAGTTTTGGGCACCACAGTTCAAGAAGGATACTGACAAGCTGGAACGTACCCAGAGGAGGGCAACCAAAATGGTCAAAGGCCTGGAAACGATGCCTTATGAGGAACTGCTTAGGGAGCTGGGTGTGTTTAGCCTGGAGAAGAGAAGGTTAAGGGGTGATATGATTTGTTGTTGTTTAGTCGTTTCAGACTCTTCATGACCCCATGGACCATAGCACGCCAGGCACTCCTGTCTTGCACTGCCTCCCGCAGTTTGGTCAAACTCATGTTCGTAGCTTCGAGAACACTGTCCAGCCATCTCATCCTCTGTCGTCCCCTTCTCCTAGTGCCCTCCATCTTTCCCAACATCAGGGTCTTTCCCAAGGATTCTTCTCTTCTCATGAGGTGGCCAAAGTATTGGAGCCTCAGCTTCACGATCTGTCCTTCCAGGGAGCACTCAGGGCTGATTTCCTTAAGAATGGATAGGTTTGATCTTCTTGCAGTCCATGGGACTCTCAAGAGTTCAAATATATAAAAGGATGTTCATATATAAAAGCCATGTTCAAATATATAAAAGGATGTCATATAGAAGAGGGAGAAAGGTTGTTTTTTTGCTGCTCCAGAGAAGCGGACACGGAGCAATGGATTCAAGCTACAAGAAAGAAGATTCCACGTAAACATTAGGAAGAACATCCTGACAGTAAGAGCTGTTCGACAGTGGAATTTGCTGCCACGGAGTGTGGTGGAGTCTCCTTCTTTGGAGGTCTTTAAGCAGAAGCTTGACAGCCATCATTCAGGAATGATTTGATGGTGTTTCCTGCTTGGCAGGGGTTTGGACTGGATGGCCCTTGTGGTCTCTTCCAACTCTAGGATTTTATACTGGGAGAGCTAAGGTAAGTACTAGCCAGGCTCCCCACCCGGGCACTTCACTTTCCACAGATCTCTTGTACTTCAAGAGTTAACATGCGACACAGGGATCCTCCTCTACTCCATGGAGGTTCTCCACACTATTTAGGACAGTGACTGACTAAAATGGCATGAACAGGGTGAAAATGTGTGTATATCAATCAATCAAATGTGATCATATAAATCAATCAAATAAATCAATGTGTGTATATTTTTGAGGTACATTTTCCTGCATTTCTTATTGGAGGCATAAGGTTAACAGAGGTCAGCAAACTTTTTCAGCAGGGGGCCAGTCCACTGTCCCTCAGACCTTGGGGGGGGCAGACTATATTTTTTTGGGGGGGATGAACAAATTCCTATGCCCCACAAACAACCCAGAGATGCATTTTAAATAAAAGGACACGTTCTACTCATGTAAGAACACGCTGATTCCCGGACCGTCTGTGGGCTGGTTTTAGAAGGCTATTGGGCCAGATCCGGCCCCTGGGCCTACCCATGGCTTAAGGTATTTGAACCTCTGTATAACTGAAGACTATTAGGCCTACTGGAAGAGAGGAGAAATTGAGAGCAAGATATGACTTCCATGCCTCATTACAGTTACAAAATAGAGAGTTTGCTGCATGCAGGTTTGTTATTTAGTCGTTTCCGACTCTTCCTGACCCCATGGACCAGAGCACGCCAGGCACTGGTGTCTTGCACTGCCTCCCACAGTTTGGTCAGACTCATGTTCGTGGCTTTGAGAACACTGTCCAACCATCTCGTCCTCTGTAGTCTCCTTCTCCTTCTCTTTCCCAGCATTAGGGTATTTTCCAGGGAGTCTTCTCTTCTCATGAGGTGGCCAAAGTATTGGAGCCTCATAATGCATGTACTGGTAGCCTAACAACAGCCATAGTAATGGATTTCTAGTCTGTGACCCGAAAAAACTGTCTGAGGACAAACGCCAGCTCCCTCGGCCTGTAAAGCGAGATGAACGTCACAACTCCAGAGTCGCCTGCGAGTGGACTTAACTGTCAGGAGTCCTTTACCTTTTTTTTTAGTCTGCATTCTGAAGTGACACAAACATCATGGTGTATCACCAGCTAAATATCACAATATGTGTATCAATAACGGTGGACAGTCTCGCCAGGCCTTCCTAGGGCGGCAGAGGTCCCGCTTTACCTCCCCACGGCAGGAGAAGGTGCACCACGCTTCCCCACAGCAGCCAAGGGCCTTGAGGCTCCCCGCAGCGGTGGAGGCCCTTAAAATGAAAGGTAGTAGTAGGTTTCATCAAAAATTATATAAATTTCCATATAATGTAATAAATTTTCAGCTAATTTGAGAGTAGTTTAAGTGATTTACTAGTCAAGTTGCATCCACTGCCACATTCAAAGGTCCTCTAAGTGGAATCTCCGCAGGTGTAAGTCCCACTGAGTTCAACTAAGCTTACTTCTAGACATGCATTTGCTTGCGCTGCTTACCAAAAAACACACTTCCCATCATTCTCACATAGTACCCAACCTCCCATTTCAGCATAAGGCAGACAGCTAAATCTTCTCCCCTCCATCCCCCCCCCCCAAGCCCTCATGCCACCAATCACTCCTTTTTATCAAAGAGAGAGAGGGAGGGCAAGCAAGAAGACTCCTTTAAAAATGTTTTTAAAACCTTCCGTTTTGATGAGGAAAACTATTTAGGGGGAACTAACAACATAAACTCCACCATAAAATGAAAATAAAAGCATAGGTCCAATACACCTAATTGCAAACCACATTGTGCAGTTAAGGATTTCCAGGTTCTAGTAGCCAAAGAACCAGCAGCCAAGAACCAATACACAGCAGATTTCATTGAATTAGGCTGGGATATGCAGCCTGTTTGCCCAAATGCTCTCTACATCTCAAGCCCAGATTTTGAAAAATAAAAATATTAGCTTTTATTAATACAAACCCCTTTTCTAACTTTTATTGAAATTATACTGAAAGATAAACAAAGTACAGTACACACAGTGTTCTGAAATGGGCACAGAAACTTATTCCAATATGTGTTCCATGTTAGCACTACTGTCTCGAATGAATGCCAAGATTTGTTAAACACACATTTCAGGGAGAAGAGTCATCATAGAATGCCATACATTTTAGATACCAAGGGCTGAAATACTCAGAACCATTTTACTGGAAATCTTGCTTAAAATAAAAGACAAAATACAGTACTTACAAAACAATTTATTCTCTAAAACCACATCCAGCTTTCTGTCAGAGTTCATACTTCCATGAAAGCCATGAAAATCCTTACAGTTTCGGATTTTGGAAGTAGATTACTGGTAATTAGAATATTACAAGGCAGTCCTGAGATGACATAAGACTGACTTTATCTACACAGAATGAGATGAGAATGATGTGGCAGAATAGACTGTACCACCACAGATGGGGCCTCCCAATTTTGAATACCATAAAAAAGCATGCAAGCAGAAAACGGGCATGTTAAGAGGTGAGCCTGCTCTTCTCCTGCCCTGCTATATTTCTTATGTGCAAGGAAATTTTATTTTATTTATTAAATTTCTATACCACCCTTCACCAAAAGATCTCAGGGTGGTTCCTTGACATGCACACCCAGCTTACGGTAGTCACACCACTTCCCTCAGCTGGGAGGATGAGTCATCTTCTATGGTTCCCAGTTTTTTTCACTTTCCATTTGAATGCATGGTAACATTAAAAGACTAATCTTCCATCTGCATTCTGAAGCGACACAACCCATTTTACCACCTCAACCTGCAACAAGCTTAGTCCTACCACATCCATCAGTCAACGTGTTTTCAAGTGATTTCTTTGCTGACTGTTGGAAGAGGCAGGAGCATAGCCAATGTCTCCCAATCACTATGCAGATAAAACAAAAACCTAAAGAAAAATAATTGACATGCAGTCGCAGTTGAGGGACAGCACTCAAGAAGCCAGTTTGGAAGTCACTGAACTGTGGCTGGACAAACCAGGAAGTGTTCTATTAAGCCAAGTGCACAATGAGAGCAGCAGGGGTGTGAGGTGGCTGCAAAAGTACAACTCATTTCAGATCTCCCAGACCATGGTTTAGTTGTATTTTTTGGACATCTTAACCACCACCTTGAAGGGGAAATTTTGTCCTAAAATGTAATAAAAAGCAAACAAACAGAAGTTAGTTATACCTCAAGGTGCAAAAAGAGGACGAAACATAAGAATCACAGCATGTTCCTGATTCTCCAAACCATAGCTCAGGAGAGTAAGCATGTTGCATGTTTACAATTGAACTGACTCATTGTGCTGCCAGGAGGCAAATAACCAAATACACAGGTTTCAGTTGTAACCAACAACATTATATTTTTTCTATGTTTACAGATGTACTCCTCCAGGATCTGAAAAAAGCCCACAGACGTTTAATGGGCAAAGAAACACACATAAAATATACTCATGCTTGGAACAAAAACTGTCCTCCAAAGTTGTGGCAGGGATAGTCATTGACTTTGGAAGGTTTCAATAGTCTCCAATAAAACATTGAAATAAGCAAAACTAGCCATTTCATTTTGTCATGTTGCTATGACTCAGGACAAGCAGATGCTCTGAATGATGTTTCACCACAGAGAAGGCAAGGCAGGGCAGGGCAGGTGCGGCCTTACTCATTTTCAGCCTCCTTGGTCCCGAAAGCTTTTAGCAGCAATGTTATACTACCAATTAGTATGTAACGAAAAAAATTAAGGCTAAAATCTAAAACAGCCTGGTGCTCTTCAGGAATTTTGGACTGCAATCCACATTCCCAGCCACATAGCCAATGGTCAGGGTTGAGTAACTGTGGGGTAACTGTGCCTCTGAAGGACCAGGTGTGCAGCCTAGGAATCATTTTGGACTCACAGCTGTCCATGGAGGCGCAGGTCAATTCTGTGTCCAGGGCAGCTGTCTACCAGCTCCATCTGGTACGCAGGCTGAGACCCTACCTGCCCACGGACTGTCTCACCAGAGTGGTGCATGCTCTAGTTATCTCCTGCTTAGACTACTGCAATGCGCTCTACGTGGGGCTACCTTTGAAAGTGACTTGGAAGCTACAACTAATCCAGAATGCAGCAGTTAGACAAGTGACTGGGAGCAGCCGCCGAGACCATATAACACTGGTCCTAAAGGATCTTCACTGGCTCCCAGTATATTTCTGAGCATAATTCAAATTGTTGGTGCTGACCTTTAAAGCCCTAAATGGCCTCGCTCCAGTATACCTGAAGGAGCATCTCCACACCCATCGCTCAGCCCAGACACTAAGGTCCTCCTGCCAAGGGTCTTCTGGCAGTTCCCTCACTGCAGGAAGTGAAGTTACAGAGAACCAGATGGAGGGCCTTCTTGGTAGTGGCACCCTCCCTGTGGAACACCCTCCCATTTGATTTCGAGGAGATAAAGAACTACACAACTTTTAGAAGGCATCTGAAGGCAGCCCTGTATCAGCAGGTATTTAATGTTTGCCATTTTACTATGTTTATGTCACCCAGAGTGGCTGGGGAAACCCAGCCAGATGGGCAGGGTATTAATAAATAATGATGATGATGATGATGATGGTGATGATATCAACCGTTTGCCCTTCCACTTTCCCCCAGGAAAACCCACAGTTTAACAGTGAATCGGAACAAACTGCAATCAAGTTTTCTGCAAATTGCCATTTGTTCTGATTCAGCACTAAAGAATGGGTTTCCTGGGGAAAAGCAACAGGGAAAAGGCAAGACCGCTCAGACCCAATGCCTAGAAAGCACAGGGCAAGTAGAAAACCATGCAGACCTGTGCCTTCATTGTTGAACACAGATTATAAAATCTTCGCAGGGGTCCTGGCAAATAGGTTCAAAGATATATTAAACAGAATAATTGGAAGAAATCAACAAGGATTTTTGCCCCAAAGAAAAATGAATAATAATGTGAGGATATTATTGGATTTGATGGAATATCTAGATTGGAACCCTGGACAAAGTGTAGCCTTCATCTCCCTGGATGCCGAGAAAGCCTTCGACAATGTAAATTGGATATATATGATAAAGGCTTTAGAAAATATTGGAGTCGAAGGGAACTTTCTAAAAGGTATACAGGCGATCTATGGCAAACAAAAAGGTAAATTAATAATAAATGGGGAAGTAATAGAGGACATTGAAATAACCAGGGGCACGCGACAAGGATGCCCACTTTCACCTCTTTTATTCATACTATCGATCGAATATCTGATAAAAGGAATTAAAGAAGAGGAAGGAATTAAGGGGGTGAAAGTGGGAAAAATTAGCTATAAAATTATGGCATTTGCCGATGACATGATTATTATGCTAGAGGATCCCATAGAAAACATCCAGAACTTAGAAGAGTACCTTCGAAAATATGGGGAAGTATCTGGCTTTAAGATAAATGTAAAGAAAACGAAAATAATCACAAAGAATATGAAGAGGAAAGAAGAGGAAGAATTAGGAAAGAAAACAGGATGGGAAATTGTGAAAAAAGTAAAATACTTAGGTATAGAAATAACAGCCAATAATATGAACCTATTTGAGAACAATTACGGGAAGAAATGGAGAGAAATTAAACAGGATTTAGAGAGATGGAGTAAGTTAAAATTAACATTTACAGCAAGGATAGCAGCGATTAAAATGTCAGTGCTACCGAAGATGATATTTTTGTTCCAAATGGCCCCAATCATAGGGAAGAGAGAGATATTTGATAATTGGAAAAAAGATCTGAGTAAATTCATATGGGGGGGGGGGGGGAAGGCAAGAATACAATTTAGATTATTGACTGATATAAAAGAAAGAGGAGGCTGGGGAGTGCCAGACCTAAAGTTGTATCACGCTGCTGCCGGTATGTGCTGGGTTAAAGAATGGATGAAATTAGATAATAAAGAGCTATTAAATTTAGAGGGATTCAGAAATAAACAAGGATGGCATGCTTATTTGCTGGAGGAGAAGGAAGGAGGATATAGAGAGTTCACTGACCACATTATCAAAAAGTCCCTATTAAAGATATGGAGGGAGAATAGAGGCATATTAGAATCTAAAACGCCCTGGTGGGTTTCGCCCCCAGAGATGACAACGCTATTTAGTAGAAATAAAGAAGGAAAATGGGCAACATACCAAGACCTGTTAATAAAAGAGAATGGGCAATTAAAATTAAAAGCATATGAACAAATGAAGGAACACTGTACAAGTTGGATGCACTATTGCCAAATGCAAAGTCTATTTCAAAAACATAGAAAGATTGGGTTCAAAGATGGGAAATCTAAATTACAAGAGATTTTGATAGAAAATAATGAAAAACCATTGGCAAAATTATATAATTATTTATTGGAATGGGAGATGAAAGATGAGGTAGTAAAAACAACTATGATTAAATGGGCCCAAGATATCGGGAGTCCCATATATAGTAACCAATGGGAGAAATTATGGAAAGAGGGATGGAGTTTTACAGCATGTGCAAGAATAAAAGAAAATATGCTAAAACTAATGTACAGATGGCATTTGACCCCCGAAAAAATAGCCAAGATTTACAAAACAAGTTCGAATAAATGCTGGAAATGTAAAGAAAAAATAGGAAATTATTATCATTGTTGGTGGCAGTGCAAGAAAGTTAAGGAATTTTGGAATTTAGTATATGAGAAATTAAAAAAGATGCTAAAAATAACATCCGATAAAAAGCCAGAATTATTTTTATTAAGTATGGTACCAGAGAACATCCCAGAAGACAGAAAAAACATCCTCCTCTACGCAGTTGCGGCAGCAAGACTTCTCATTGCTCAACATTGGAAAGGGGAGAGGGTGCCAACTATTCTAGAATGGCAGGAGAAGTTAGTGGAGTTTATGAACCTCTCAAAAATGACGGCAGCAATCCGAAACACTCCCAAACAAATTTGCAAAAAAGAATGGAAGTATGTTGAGGTTTTTTTTAGGAAAGAAGGAATAAACGCAGATCTGGTGATTTGTTTAGATTGAAAGATATAAAGGGGAAATTTTGAAAATATATGTAAATAATAGGAAAATATATATAAATATATTCATATATATGTAAATAACAGCTGAGGTAAAGCGAGACTAAAGAAATTATGCAAAGGAAAGCGGTATCCAAAATAACAGGAAGTATCTTAGATTTTAGCATTGGTGTTTTTTTTCTTTTTCTTTTTCTTTATTCCTTTCTTTCCCCCCCCTCCTTCCCTCTCCTTCCCCCCCCGTCTCCCCTGTCTCCCCACCCTTTACCCCCTTACTTTCTTTTCCCTTCCTCCTTTTTTCCCCCCTTATTATTATGAATGTTAATTTATGATTTATATATGTTTAACATAGAATAGGTTGTTTGAAGTAATTTCTTTTTGATTATACTTTTATATACTTTCATAATTTGTTTATAATTTGCTTATTTGTTTATTTGTTTGTTTATGTACCCATTTTTCTGGATTATTCATCAGCTTATGATTTATGTAACTTTTTTAAAGAATGAAATAAAGGTTTTTTTATAAAAAAAAGAAAAAAAAGAAGTGTGGACAAGCCCTTTAACCAGTCACTCCAGCGGCCAACATTGCTTTCAGCCTGTGGAGGTGACGCTGAGCTAAGGAACTCTCAATAATGGCCGGGTGGAATTGCTGCTGAATGTGGGCCTCTGAGCAGCCAAGGTATGGCAGATGCATCAACAAGCAAGATGATATTTGTCCAGGGGCCAAAGTGCTTGAGATCTTTGCTGAGGGTCAGAACATTGCCCAGAACAGTGGGACGGGGAAGAGAAGGGGGGAAATTCCATCTGGCAAAGTTAGATGCTTGCACAGATGGGACATTCATCATAGCACAATGTTCAATTCCACCCTATGAAAACTAAATCAGCTTTTTTTGCACGTTAATATTGAATATATTCAATAGCAGACTTTTGACCAGTGTGAAAAACTCAGATATATAGCTAGGCGTCAAACGGCTCCTTAAGCCAATGTTACCGTTGCTAAAACAGAATGTCTAGTTGCCGTATTTGGGCAAGACGACTCTAAAAGCTTACCATATTTTTCAAATGATGGACTGACTGTAATTGATTATCAGTCAATCATCTGGCTAGTACATTTGACAACCTTGAGCTACATTAAGAACTTTGAGAACTGAAAGAAGAAAAGTCACTTGTTCCAGGGACAGTCCACATATATACTGGCCTACTCCTACCTCTTTTTCTTAATGGCGACATGGGTCAAGCACTGGGGTTGGGTAAGTGAAGACAAGCTACAATGATGAACTATAACATTGCTCACTGCTCCTGCTCAGGTGCCATCCTGGCACCCAGGCATCTTCATTTGGCCACAAGTGGCCAATACCGAGGTGCAACATGCACCTGGCTACTTTCAAACACTGCCTTTGAACCTTGCTGTGAAACTTGTCTCCAAGCTCTCCATCTCAAAATGCCACCCCTGGTATTTCAGACCACCTGCAATTATTCTGAAGAATAAAATGGGTCGTGAGGTAATTCTTAGTAACTACCTTATAGACCTCCAAAATAAAGATTGTGCCCCAATGTTTCCCAACCATAAAATGTGGTGGGTAGGGGTGTACCACAGATTTAATGGCTAACTTTGGCTAATCACTCCTCTTTCAGCTTCAGAGTTCATCTACAAAATGGTACTATTCTCTGTGAGAAGGTCTTTGCCCAGCTCCCAGGTGCAAGTTTAGGGTTTGATGTCAGAATCCCTAACCTGCCAGGTACTCAAATGAGAATTTGTTCTTTATAGCTAGGTCATCCCAGTGGCTGATAGGGTACAGGCTGGCTCTGCCATCACCACTTGAGGGTGTCAGTTGGTGACCAGCTTGGAAAACTAGATTACGGAGCATGAGAGAAACAAAGATCACGTAAGCCTGAAGCCCACCCACACCCAAGTTTAACAATAGATATTTTCCAGTCACCGATCTCCTCCACCTCTTTACAATCTAGTAATACGGCTAGGTTCCTGCTTCAGATGCATTTAAAAACGTGTATTAGTAGTTTTATATTTAGCAATCTTGCGAGCACTTCAAAATGTCTTGGTGCCACTGTGTGGCAACTGAATAAAACTGCCGCCTCTGCCTCCCCGCCTGACCCGAGTAAGCAGCTGCTGGCTCCATGAAGGGCTACTTCTCCAGCTGCGGCATGAGTCAGAGAAAGCCTTGCATGGAAAGCAAACACTGCTCCCATGCCTTGGCTAGGCCAGCTGTGCACTTTGCATGTGCCCAGCCCTGGTGGAAGCACAAGCACCACCTTCATGGAAGCAGCTACTGGCAGCCTCCAGGGGGTGGGGGTTCAGGCAGGGGCAGGGCTCTCAAGCAGCCAGCTGCAACCCAGCCCGGGAACCAAGAAGCAGGCACCATGCCAGACTGACACACTGGTGGGGCAGCTACCAGATCCTGCATGAAGTGCTGCTACTGCTGCAAAGCACCAGAGGAGAGGTTAAGCCACTGCTGCTCTTGACGCATCCTCTCAAAGAGGCAGAAGGAAGGGGAAGTGGCAGGTCCCACCAGCTGCTCTCCAAGTTAACCCTGCATGCCTGCAGAGAGAATGGTCCCTAAAAAATTAATTGCGTTACTAAACAAAAAAAAAAGTCAATTTAGTGTCACAATTTTAGATATTCAAACGTAAGTCACTACTGAGTCTTATACATCTCACAACCTCAGTTATCTGATTGACTATTAATTTTCTTTTCTAAACCAGACCAAAATAAAGAATGGATTAGATAAATTTAAACAGAAGATTGTTAAACAATATATTCTTATTGCCAGGGAAAAAATCATTTCTTTTATAATACAGGCCAAACCAGAAAGAATGGATAAGATTTTACAGAACAAAAAAAATTAAATGAAATTTATATATTTTGCAAGGAAAAATTGCATTTCCGCATTCTCTGACAATAGAGACACCATTTTTCTTTGAAGAACATTGCCAGCCATTCTGAACACACTTTCAGATGGCACACTTGTTCCTCAGATAGTCCAAAACTTATTTGCAAGCGCGTTCAACATTGGGAAGGATTCCACCATATCAATGTTCACTGTTGGCATAGACCTATAATCTTTTAGCTTTTTTCTGCTTTCAATCCGTCATCTGCTAGTGCCAGGTCCTCCACTTAAAAAAAAATCCATAACTTTTTTTGTGGTGGAGCATGGTGAGTATTTGGCTCTGTAGAAGCGGCACACAGACTTCCATGCAGCCTGTCATCTTCTTTATGGCATCCTGTCTGACAGCCTCAGGAGCCTCCAAGAAATGCAGGCGTTCGGTACGTTGGATCACACAGAGGCTACAAATCTGAGATATCAAAGGGGCAAGAGGAGAATTGAGAAGAGGTCTAAGGTAGGGAATGGGATTGGAGGAGAAAATGGGCGGCATAATGAATGGAAGTCTTACAGAGTTAACATGGGGCTGGCAGCTGCATATGCTAAGTTAATTAAGAAACCTATGGGCTGCTTCTGCCCCCTAAGAAAGGTGCACACAACACACAGAGGGGGTCCCCCTCCTTTATTGCGGAGTTCAAGGGCTGCACACACAGGAAGAAGCATCAGCTTCCCAGTTTCTCCAATATTGTGCTTTTTGAATACCACACACACAATTTGCAATATATTGCAGGGTCATTTTTTTTTAAAAAAAGTTATGATTTAAAATTTGCTATCAGACGATATATTGACTTATAGCACAGCCCTAGACATGATATTAAGTTCTTCTCTTCACAGTTTACCCACTTGTGTGAAGGCAGGTGCAGAGCAGATGTGCTTGAGCTGTGTGCACCGTAGAGCTTACGAAACCTAAGTTTAGCATTACATGGAAACCTAGCCTTACCGGCTACCTGAAACAAATAAAAACTATAGGCTAGCCAAAAGTTCCACAGAACTAATAAATTGTCTTAGCTTTTTAAACCGCCTGGGGAATAATTGCATAATGATGTTAAGATATTAATAACAAACAAACCTGACAAGTTTAATCATAGCCTCTTAACTGTGATTTACACCATAAAGTAGCTCAATCCAAAGACACTCCTTTGAATGAAGGCGGCCAGTGGTACCTCTACTTACGAATGACTCGACTTACAAATGTTTCTACTTACGAATGGAGCTCCATCCGCCATCTTGGATGCTGTTTAGATAGGGTTGCTTCGACTTACGAATGTTTTCTCCCAATGCATTCCTATGGGATTCGACTTACAATTTTTTTCGACTTACGGATGTGCGTTCGGAACACATTAAATTCGTAAGTAGAGGTACCACTCTATTTCCGTGCACCAATATTGACTGGTGAAGCCTAAAATCCTCCATGAAAAGCAAGAATCAAAGGGAATTTAATAAAACTAGATGCAGAGTACAAAACTGAGCAAAATCTGGTTTGTGTGCTTTCAGTACATGCAATACTCTAAATCAGGCACAAGTCCTGCAGAACACGAAGTACTTGCAAGCAGAGTCTGCCAAGAGCCAGGAATATA
Organism: Zootoca vivipara; assembly: GCF_965207765.1. Classification (NCBI taxonomy): domain Eukaryota; kingdom Metazoa; phylum Chordata; class Lepidosauria; order Squamata; family Lacertidae; genus Zootoca; species Zootoca vivipara. Next base: position 2,957,990 of record NC_142586.1, read on the forward strand.
GCAGCTATGGCTTTGAAGAACAAAAGCAGAACTTGCTATCATTTCCACTTGAAGCTCCCACCCCCACCCTTTTAAAATACCCATCAAGGTGATCTCTGAAGGAAATATTAGAGTTAACTGGCAAAGCATGACTAAATGCTGCACATGGATTGGCGGAGGACCAATACCTGCCATTTTAAATAGCAGCACAGGTTATGAATAGCTGCTAAATGTAAGTTGCCTCATAGAAACAATATGCAATGCCACTCAGCTGGCTTACTGAGGCAGTTGCCACATGAACTGTGCTACGGAGATCAGTGAGCTGAAATACTGCAAGCACCAAAACATTTTAAATGATTTAATAAGCACAACCCATCAAACTGACTCATTGAATTGTTTACATGCTTCTCATGATCTACATTTGTTTATACACAGCACCTTGTGAACATTGTAATGCACATGACCAAACCATGCTGCCACCCTATAAAGTAGCTACAATCTTAATTTCTGATATACAGGTACAATGCAGTTTGCCTTTGGTTAGGCAATCTGACACGCTAGGGAAAGAATGCATTTCTTCCTATACAGATTCAAGGGGATCTGGTTGATGAAGAAGTCACAAAACTATGGACAAATGTAATTTTCACTTCAAGAGAATAGGAAAATAAAATGCAATGGTTTGGACTGCAGGAAAACTAAACTAATAAATAGAAGTCAACAGCATACATATGATGCCTAATTTTATGCTTGTTCCCCAAGTTTACTAGACAAGCTTTAAGCCATTTCCTTTTATCTCCTGGAATCAAACAACTAACTACAGAAACTCTAACTACTAACTACATTTGTTTTCTCTCATTCTGCAGAGGAAAACCTGCATGCACACAACAGCCAAAAAAAAGAGGGTGGAGCAAAGTTTATAATAGATGGTGGGAAACTGAGGAACTGACATCTCTTTAGAATTTGCAACATATCCCTAGTGGTACATTACAGAAGTGGAATGAGCTATGACTTTCTCTGAAAGGAATATACAGTATTTATATTATATAAAGGCTACATATGTAATGTATTTCAGATTTTTTTGCTAATGACATACAAGCCATACTCCATGCTGTTTCACTGCGTTCCCATGCACTGCTCTGGTTCGCCAGAAGCGGCTTAGTCATGCTGGCCACATGACCTGGAAGCTGTACGCTGGCTCCCTCAGCCAGTAAAGCGAGATGAGCACTGCAACCCCAGAGTCGTCTGTGACTGGACCTAATGGTCAGGGGTCCCTTTACCTTTATTTCAACTGTATGTTGTCCTTACCTACCAAATTGTTATCATTCACAGTTCAAACAGTCACAAGCCTAAATGCAATGGTTTGGCATTGAAGGTAATCTGGATCTAAGAAAAACCAAGGGTCTGGGACATATTATTTGACGCACAACTGAACTTTAGAACAGACTGTTGTAAAGTTAGGTAACATCAGGCAATATGAAAGCTTGATTGCCGTTGTTTAACCTGTAACAGCTCACTTACAAATGTGAGCCATTGCTTGAGACTGCATATCATATAAGGAACAACTGCATCTGCAAGCTGCATGCAGAATCACCCATTACACACTTTACCCCTGTGAACACTGATCTGAGTTTACTGTTGCTGCCTGAGATGTGGGAGAGAAGCCAGGAGAGTCGGGACGGGGCTACCATGACAGACAGCCCGGGCCCTACCACCACCACCACGGCCGACTCCACCCCCACCTACCCCCAGGGGGGGGGGAGGAAGGGAGGCTGCCAGGTAAGCCGTGACACAGGCCGGACCTCCCCAGACCCCACAGTCAGCGCCACCTCCACCGCTAGACACCGTCGGGTAACCCGTCAGGTACCTGGGAGCCGGCCTGACAGGCTGGACCGCACCTCTCCTCACCCCCGCCTCCAACTGGAGACGGAGGCCAACAACAACAATGCCACGGGAGACAGGCTGGACCTCACCGGACCTCCCCTCCCACCACCCACATTTGCCGCCACCTCCACGCGACCCAGACCGCAGCGGGAAACCTACATACCGAGGTACGGAGAGTAGGGGGTGGGGGATGGGTGGTGGCGGTGAAGCAGGAGGGGGAGGCGAAGGTGAGGACTTACGGTTCCACTGCAGGAACATGGAGGGGTCATGGGGGCCCCCTCCCCCCCTGTACTGGGAAACGGGGACCCGGAGTCAGCCATGGCAATGCATGGCCGGGCCAGCTAGTGCAGGGCTGTGTTTCCCCTGCTGAATCATCTGCTCCATATTCTTCAGGTCGGGCATTGTTTTCTTTTTTGGAGAAGACTGAGGCAAAGAAGGCATTGAGGAGTTCTGCCCTTTCTCTGTCCCCTGTTCGCATTTCACCATCTTCTCCTCTAAGTGACCCCACTGTTTCCTTGTTCTTCCTTTTGCTACGGACATACCCATAAAAGCCCTTTTTGTTGCTTTTAACCTCTCTAGCAAGCCTGAGTTCATTCTGTGCTTTAGCTTTTCTGACTTTTCTGACTCTACATGTGCTGGCTATATGTTTGAATTCCTCTCTGGTGGTTTCCCCCCTTTCCATTTTCTGTATATATCTCTTTAAAATCTTAACTCAGTTAAAAGTTCTTTAGATAGCCACCCTGGCTTCTTTAGGCACCTTCCATGTTTCCGTCTCATTGGTATTGCCTGAAGTTGTGCTTTTAATATCTCCCTTTTAACAAACTCCCTGGAGTTGGTTCATTGTTAGGTGACTTTCACCCCACCATCAACCTAACAATGAACCAATCTATGCAAGAAATACATTTTTTGAACACTACTATAAAAATACAGGATGGACGTATAGACACCACCTTATACTGAAAACCAACTGACCGACAAAATATCTACATGCTTCTAGCTACCATCCCAAACATACCAAACAATCCATCGTATACAGCCAGGCCCTACGTTACAACTGCATCTGTTCCAACTCTACAGACAGAGAATCTCACCTAAGAGATCTACAGCAAACCTTTTTAGAACTAAAATATCCACCTGATGAAGTTAAACAACAGATCAACAGAGCCAGACTGATACCTAGAGAGAACCTGCTGCAAGACAGACCCAAAAAAGAAAATAACAGAACACCACTAGTTATCACATACAGCTCCCAAGTTAAAACAGTACAACGCATCATCAGAGATCTACAACCTCTCCTGGACAATGACAGCTCTCTTTCTCAAGCTCTGGGAGGAAGACCTTTCATTGCCTACAGACAGCCACCCAATCTTAAACAACTCCTCACCCACAATAATACAACCACCAGACTTAACATGGACACTGGTACCAGAGCCTGCAATAAACCCAGATGCCAACTTTGCTGCCACATACACCCGGACAACACCATTACTGGCCCCAACAACATCCAACATACCATCTCAGGACTATTTAATTGCTCATCTTCTAACATTGTGTATGTCATCAAATGCCAACAGTGCCCTTCAGCTCTCTATATTGGACAAACAGGCCAAACCCTATGCCAAAGGATAAATGGACATAAATCTGACATCAGGAATCACAAGACAGAGAAACCAGTAGGAGAACACTTCAATCTCCCAGGACATTCTATACAAGATCTCAAAGTAGCTGTCATATTACAGAAAATTTTCAGAAACAGACTGGAAAGAGAAGTTGCTGAATTGCAACTCATTAGCAAGCTTAAAACCATGGAGACAGCTGGCATGAACAGAGACATAGGATTCTTATCTCATTATACATGATCAGCTTTCCTTAGCACCTCAGCCCTTGCTTCCCCCCAAAAAAAGACCAATTGCAGTCATTAACAGTCATCAACAGGTTTACCACTCCTATCAGCCAATCACCCATTCCCCCCCCTTCTGAGTAATGCCCCTCCCCACCCTCTCACTATATATAAGGGTCTGGTGACTTCTGTTTCAGTGTATCTGAAGAAGTGTGCATGCACACGAAAGCTCATACCAAAATAAAAACTTAGTTGGTCTTTAAGGTGCTACTGAAGGAATTTTTTTATTTTGTTTCGACTCAGACCAACACGGCTACCTACCTGTAACTAGATCCCTGGAGTCAGTTTTGGTGTACAGACCTAAACACAGGTTGAGAGAAGCACAAAAGGAATCAGATTTTTAAATTTTCCTTCCCCCTTTCCTAATTACACAGAATCCAGAATTGTGTAGCTGGAGGTCTGCCTCTCAATGGGAACCTACTGAGTCTGTCCTTTGATGTCTTCCAAAAATAGGAAATGCCTCAAAAGCTGTGGCTAGGACAAGCTAAAGGGAGTGCTGTACTGTAGATCTTTGCATATTTTCATTCTCAAAACTATACTCAACAAACAGAGAATCATGCAAAGGTACACAGTTCCTTTTTTGGTCACCTTTCAATCTACCATTTTAAAGAAAGCAGGTGAGTAGAAGAGAATACATCTTCAAATATCTTCAAGGGCTGTCACATGGAAGATGGAGAAAGCTTGTTTTCTCCCGCTCTGGAGGCCATAACCTCAACCATTAACCAATGGCTTCAAATTACAAGAAATGAGATTCCAACTAAACATCTGGAAGAACTTTCTGACCTCTTTCTTAAGAGACTCCCACCTCTTGATCATGCAAGGTTTTTAAGCAGATAGCCATCTGTCATGGATGCTTCCGTTAAGATTCCTGCATTACAGAGGGAAGGACTACATGATCCACAGGGTCCATTCCAACTCTACAAATCTGCGATTCAGTGTTTGCCTGATTACAGTACAGATATGAAGGTGGATTCATCCGACTTCTTGCAAAGAGAGAAAACCTCCAATTCTACACCCTAGCTAGCACAATATCCATTTAAAACCTTACCAATCTAAATAGCTGAACATCTCTGTGGCAAACTACTGTAGTTTGACTATCACAATCCTTTTTATATAGCAATGGCTTTTTTAGGTGCTTTAACTCTGGTTGTGCTCAATTTCATCAGCATTAATTGGTGGCATAATATATGAATTTAACATAGCCTTACCTTATTTCTGAGAATGAAGCTGTATTAGACTTCCAATAGCTTTAGGAATTTAGGTTTGTAGCATCAAGCTTATGGAAATAAATTCCGTCATTTTGGAGGTACTACTTTCCCTTCACAAGCTATACAGTTTTGCCATTGTATCTAAAGGCTGACATAAAATCTCTATTGTTACTAGCTCTGGACATGCAAACTCACACTTTCCCCAATTTATGCTGTTGGAATTTAGTACAGGGAAACCAGAATTATTGCTGGGGGGGGGAGTGAAATGGGAACCCGACAGCAGTTGAATTGAGGCAGCTTTAACCTACTAAGCCTTGGAATTTTTGCATCACAACAAAAACTCCATTCAAAGGTGACTATTTGTGTTGAATCCATGTATTGTCCACAACAAACCTTTGCTTAGGCCTATGATTTTTCTTCTTGCAGGTCAGGTAGCACTACACACCCACATCCGGTCCAATACACGCAACTGCAATCCTTCAAAATTGGAGCAAGGAGGGGGGTCATGAGAGCCCTGCTAGATCAGACCAAAGGCCTATCTAGTCCAACATCCTGTTTCTACAATGGCAAATCAGATGCCTCTGAGAAGCCCACAACTAGGACGTGAGGGCAATAATAGCTGTTGTTCCTCAGCAACTAAGCAACTCAGCAGTGACTACCGTACTGCCTCTGATCCTGTAGACAAGTACCCATTGACAGCCTTATCCTCCATAAATTTGTCTAAACATTTTCTAAAGCTATCCTAGTTTGCAGCCATCACAACATTCAGTGGTAGCAAATTTCCTTAGTTTAACTATGTGCTTTGTGAAAACTTCTTGTCTGTCTTGCACTCCACAAAACTCGGATTCATTGGGGAACCTAAGGTTTTAGTATTAGAATTTTTTTTGGGGGGGGGGACTTCTCCCTAGGGAATTTCTGCATGCCACACAGGGCTTTATACACTTTTATCATAACCCCACTTTACTTGCCTAACTTCTAAGCTAAATAATGCCAGTGTCACATGTCCTTTAGGCAAGTTGTTCCAGTTCCTGATCATTTTATTTGCCCTATTCGTAACCTTTGCCAGCAGTTCTACTACATCCCTTTCAAGGCAACCAACACTGTACAGAGTATTCCACGTGTGGACTCATAGATTTGCTTATTCTTTTCCTAACGATCTCTAATATATTGCCTTTTTCACAACAGGACCACACTGAATCATCATTTCTTTTACTTTTTACTTTTTAAATTGTTTACTTTAACACACCAAAAAGAAAAAACAAATATCCATCAACACAAAACAAAAAGAACATTAACACATTAATAATCTCAAAACTTTTAATTAACAATGGTCTTTTTCTATAGACCCGACTTCCTGTCTACTCCTTACTTCAATTTCTCATCATTTATACACTGCCATAACATAACAAATTATATTAAAAATTTAGTAATCTTTAGTCTAACTTAAATTTTACATACTTGAAACTGCTACTGAAATTATTCGAATGCTGCAACAGAGTTTAAACCACAATTATTATTTTTCAGATAAATTTTGAAGACTTCTTCCCATTTTGCGATAAATACCTGTTTTGGTTTTATTTATTATGATTTTTCATTGACTTATCCACTACAGCCTCCACATCCCTTTCCTGACCAGTCAGTCAGACAAAGTGATCACCATTCAGACCAGGCATATCCGCATTAGGCTCAAAGCAGTCATAATTGATTATATCTGAAGCTGAAGCATGTACAAGGAGCAAGTAGGACCACCTATGAAGCAAAATCAATATATTCTCCACCCTGGGAGGGGAGAGAGGCAAGTCAAGGCTACACATGCTGAAATTAGGAGTAGATCCTCTTTCTACCCTTATTTGCCAGTTTGGATTTTAAAAAACACTATTAAGAATAAAAAACCCTCACCACACTGAGTTCTCTAAACCATTTAAACAAGTTTTCCAAGATTCTCTCACGTAAGCCCACGAGTAACACAAAACTTTTAAAAAGACACCATTGAAGTGCATGGGTGGTAATAATACCTGCTGACAGCTCAGACTTCAAAATCTTGTGCCTCAAATATAACATTTTGAAACAAGGCACTTGGATTCATTTGAAACTACTTCCAAGTCGATGTAAGTAGCAGTTGGCCTTGGTGTATTCATAGTTTTTCCATATTCATTAGTCAATAATTCCAAAGATCAACAGCAATGCTACATTTATTCAAAAGGGCCACAACCTCAGGAGCACTTTTTCAGTATGAGTTCTCTTAAAATATGTCCTCTGAATATCAAACTGGGGACACCAGCATGAAAATATATCTAGTCAGTGGACCAGATGTTTAGGTAATACTGACAGTTTACAGGAAGTATCAATTTACATGAGAGATTAAACCCAAAGTATAGCATACAGGAAAAAAAACACCCTAGCAGCACATCTAGTATAAACACCCAGCATGCTACTATACCTTTCATTATACAGTACCGGTAATAAGCTTTGTGAGATACAAAATAGAAAACAGGAAACTTCACTCTCACTCCTGGCCACTCCACTTTCCTTCCCCCTTACAAATTAAGCATAGAAAAAGTAACTCCATTGCTGGACAGCTCAGATTCAGAACAGATAAAACTGGAATTCTGATAGCAAGCCAAGAAGAGGAATCACAATGATTGCACTGAAAAAGTCCGTTGACTCCCAGCCAATATAAAACATGTAGCCTTTTAAAAGGTAATGTGATAAACAAAACACTGCACAGAAAAGTCATAAGCCAAGACTCATGGAACTATGTTCTGCAGGTTTTTAAACAAAACAGTATATCACAGAACTTCAAATTAGTAAGAGCAGGTGTAAAAGATTTCTCTTTAAGAGATGACACACTGACAGATTGAACTAAATCATAATTAAATCACAAAGATGACAACATCGAAACCCTCACCACCTCAAATCATTGTACTCCTCTTTTGATAAAAACAAATAGGAAATTAAACAATACCTCCTCTATTTTAGCCCTTTAAAGGAAACTGGAGAAGGAAAGTAACTTTGCTACAAATACCTCACACTAGGGTTAATTCAGACCGAGGACACAAGGCCAATTTTTAAAAGCAAACTTTAAAAGGATAAACACCACACCAAAACCTTGTTTCCTTTTGGTGGTAAATCCTTTGGTGGGGCATAAGTAAGAACACAGGAGAAAAAAGCTTTTACACATTAGCACAAAGGAATACTACCTACTTTGTTCTGCTTTTTTATTATTCAGCTAACGTCCAGGACTACTAGCCTTTAGTTAGTCCTGGACAAGCCCAGCTTTAGGAAACGCTTCTGGCTCCCCCTAAAAAGGAGAGATTTCCTCTAGCAAAAGCTCCATGACAAAGGCATCCCTTCCCTTCCCTCCCCCCGCCGCCACAAAATAAAATTACAACCATAATCAGGTTTTTGCTAAAGGAAGAGGAAGAGAGGACGTGGGGCTGCTGAACTCGGCCGCCTGTGCAATTTCCCTTTCCAGGAGGACAAAGAACAGCACGCAAACCTGAAGACAGCAACACAAGAGACTGAAAACAACCCAGGAATACATGCATACGTGCATACACACATACAAACACACATTTTTTTTGGGGGGGGGGGAATACGAATTTATTCTTTTCTCCCTTTAACCATTTTCTTGCTTTTACAGTTTAATTCTTCATTTTAAAAATGTGCCTTTCCCCCCTTTTAGTTTACTCGCGTCCTAGCCAAACCCGACAAATGGTTATTCGAAATGAAACCCTGTCCGGAACGGAGAGCGCGGCTACTCACCCAGTCCAGGACCGTCGGCGTTTTCCTCCCTCTGACAATTATCCTCTCTGCTGGGAGCCCCCCCAAAAAACAACACGCCACAGCCAGGCAGGAAAGACACAGGACGGCGGCGGCGGCGGCGACAGCGACGGCTGCAAATCAATCCCAATCCCCTCCCAGCTGCCGGGGGGCGGCGAGGGGCGGGAATCCAGGACCCCCGGCACCAACGCGGAGGGAGCCTGAAGGGGGAGGGCTCTTCGAGGGCTTAGTTCCCAGTCAGCCCCCACCACACCGGGCCCGAATGAATCCCGCGGAGGGGGCGAACGAGAGGGACCAGAAGCCGCTCGCCACCGACTCTGAGGCCTGCGAGGAAGGCGGCAAGGGCGGAGGGGCAAGAATCCAAACAGCAGCCCTCGGGAGCAGAAGCAGCCGCTCCGACACACAGAAACACACACACACATATAGCACGGGAAGCGGGCGGGGAAGCGGTGACCTCATCAAAACGCACCCGCCCACTGGAGGATCACGGGAACTGTAGTCCTCCAGAGAGGGAGGCGGGAGGCGGCCCTCCTCAGTTACGGCGCTTCTGAAACGAGCCGACTTCTGCGAACATGGACGACGCCAAGAGTCATTGGGCAGGTTTTTGTTTTGTTTTTTGAAGCACCGCCTTAATTTGTTTGCTTATTTATTACAAACAAGATTTTAAATCATTCCAACAACTCAGATTTCCAACAACAAGCCCGCAACTTGCGCGCGTTTAACTTGTGTGCATTCAGTTTTACGTACTTGGCTTTTTAAAAAGTTAAAAGGGGGGCGGGCGTCTAGGGAAAAAGACTTTGGCTGGGCGCGATCCCTGGAATGAGGGTTTCCACCTTCGGCCAGGCAAAATAAGGGACATGGGCGGGGGGTTGGGGTTGGGCGGCTATTAATTACTTGACCTGGTGCAGAATGAAATGACTTCAAAGCAATCCATTACAATGTGTTGCTTCAAATGCTGGCCATACTCCTAGAGTAGACCCAATGAAATGTACGGCTCTAAGGTTAGCAATGCACATTCATTTCAATGACTCACATCCTCCCCCACCTGCTGAATTTCCACCTGTCAAAAGAATGGTAAATGTAGAAACTCAGCCAAAGAAAGAAAGAGATGGAGATGGCAACAAATTCTGTTTCTTTTCCAAACAGAACTTTGCTTCCAACATCTCTTTCCATATACACCTGCTAATGCCAATTCAGTCACACACACACACACACACACACACACGTGCATCATAGTCAGACAAGTTCATCCAACCACTAGGTTGTCACATATTTGAGGCATTTTAAAAAGAATTCATCTGTTGTCTATAGGCATTCATAGAATCTTAGAATTGTAGAGTTGGAAGGGACCCCCCTTCCATCATTTAGTCCAACCCCCTGCATTCAAATATTATTTGTGTGTGTGTGTGTGTGTGTGTGTGTGTGTATAAAGGTAAAGGGACCCCTGACCATTAGATCCAGTCGTGACCGACTCTGGGGTTGCGCGCTCATCTCGCATTATTGGCCGAGGGAGCCGGCGTATAGCTTCCAGGTCATGTGGCCAGCATGACAAAGCCGCTTCTGGCAAACCAGAGCAGCACACGGAAACGCCGTTTACCTTCCTGCTGTAGCGGTTCCTATTTATCTACTTGCATTTTGACGTGCTTTCGAACTGCTAGGTTGGCAGGAGCTGGGACCGAGCAACGGGAGCTCACCCCGTCACAGGGATTCGAACCGCCGACCTTCTGATCAGCAAGCCCTAGGCTCAGTGGTTTAACCACAGCGCCACCTGGGTCCCATATATATATATATATATATGTATATATATATATATATATATATATATATATATATATATATGTGTGTGTGTGTGTGTGTGTGTGTGTGTGTGTGTGTGTGTATACATACATACAGTATATACATACAGTGGAACCTCGGTTTATGAACACCTCGGTTTACGAATTTTCGGTTTACGAACACCACGGACCCATCTGGAACGGATTAATTCACTTTCCATTACTTTCAATGGGAAAGTTCGCTTCAGTTTATGAATGCTTCGGTTTATGAACAGACTTCCGGAACCAATTACACCCATGCTTTGGGTTAAGTATGCTTCAGGTTGAGTACTCCGCGGACCCGTCTGTAATGGATTAGTCCACTTTCCATTACTTTCAATGGGAAAGTTCGCTTCAGTTTATGAACGCTTCAGTTTATGAACAGACTTCCGGAACCAATTGTGTTCATAAACCGAGGTTCCACTGTATATACACATACATACATACATACATACACACACAAACCCACACACATATATAATCATATATAGATATAATTTTCATATTTTACATTTCAAATTAAACATATTTCATACCATACATTCAATGACTTCCCTCCCTCCCCTTCCAAGGTTCTTTTAGATTATCTACCATTCCTGCATATTTTAATATATCCATCTACATCAGTTCTCCTGTCTTGCATCACTTTTAAATATGTTATACAACTGAATTTACCTTAATACTGCCAGTGTTTTCAACTGTGCACAATTATTTTCTACATACTCAGTGAAAATTTTCCACTCCTCTTTAAATACCTGTTCTTCTTGTTCTACTTGTTAGACCAGCTAACTCTGCATATTCTATCATCCTGAGTTGCCAGTCCTCCTTACTAGGGACCTCCCTCACCTATTTTTGGGCTAACAAAATCCAAACTACCGTTGCTGCATACATAAATAGGTTTTTCTCCTGTCGCCCACCCCACTCACACACAAAACAAAGACCACCACAGCTAATCACAAAGGAACAACCATATCCTAGGCCAACCACAACATCTCTCACCATAAAAGGAAAACAAGCGAACAACAGAGAACCTACACAAGCGTCGCTGACAAAAAAGAACCCCACACCTATTAAGCAAAATAAAAACATTGTCACCCCACCCCACCCTCCCCCATCTACTTTCCTTCCCCTCTCCTCACCAATGTCTCAACAAATGAAACTGATTAGTAAAAATGCTAAGAGAGACATTGCACTTATCTTTGTAAACCAAGAAAACCCTTAATAAAAATATATTTAAAAAATAAAAAGGTTTTTCTGACACCTAGGAATCTCTGTCTGGACAATTCCTAACAGAAATGCCTCTGGTTTTGGGGGGGAAGTTGTTTTAAACATTTCCCCATCTCATTATACGGTATATCATTTCCCAATATTCTTTAATAACTTTTTTGCATGCCCACCAAATATTGAAAAAGGTCCTTCCATTTCTTTACATTTTCAACACAAATCCGATTTCACTTTATACATCCTAGCCAATATACTCGGAGTTAAAAACCATCTATGAATCATTTTAATGTAATTCTCTTTCAATGTGTAAAGGTAAAGGGACCCCTGACCTTTAGGTCCAGTCATGGACAACTCTGGGGTTGTGGTCCACATCTTGCTTTACTGGCCGAGGGAGCCGACATACAGCTTCCGGGTCATGTGGCCAGCATGACAAGTTACTGATTGGTTACAGTCAGTGGCGGGTGGCGCTGTGGGTTAAACCACAGAGCCTAGGGCTTGCCAATCAGAAGGTAGGCGGTTCAAATCCTCGCGACAGGGTGAGCTCCCATTGCTCGGTCCCAGCTCCTGCCAACTTAGCAGTTCGAAAGCACGTCAAAGTGTAAGTAGATAAATAGGTACCGCTACAGCGGGAAGGTAAACGGCGTAAGGTGGCTAGATTGGCCTCTACTAGGGCTGCGTTTTAAATTTTAATATTGTATTTTAATCTGTATTTTAATTAATTGCTTTTTATGTTTTATTGTAATTTTATTGGTGTTAGCCGCCCTGAGCCCGGTTTTGACTGGGGAGGGGAGCGTTTAAATAAAAAAATATTATTATTATTATTATTATTATTATTATTACAAGTAGATCACTGGGTGTCTGTGGTAGATCACGGGCAGATCACTGGCTCCCCCAAAGAAGCTTAACAACTTTCAACTTGTACCTGAACCCCCAAAAATGGGGCTCTCCTCCTCCTTAAAAAAGCTCAAGCTGAACCCCAAAAATGGGGGTAGATCACTGCCAGTTTTTAGCTCTGTGAGTAGGTCACGGTCTCTTGGGAGTTGGCCACTCCTGCCATATATCAACCAAGTAACAGGAAGACCATAGCCATATATGTATGAGCCCAGGGCTGATCTAAGACAGTTATTTCACGTGTGGACGTTAACTGGACCGGCGGTATAACCTTGCTTAAACTCTGGTAATGAAACAACATCCTCCACTTGAAAACAGCAGGCCAGATGAAGGTAATCTGTATGGCATGGACAGCTCTGTCTTCCAAAACTTTGGCCTGACTTGTTCACTGCACTACCTTGCCCCTGTCTGCTGCTTGAACAAACAAATGTCGCAATGCAGGAATGGAAATGCCATGTGTCATGTGTGCAGAGTAACACGCACACACACATGATGCCTGCTAGAGTGTGTGATCTAGTTTGGCTACTTCTCTGCCATCTTGGTCAGCCAGGTACCTTTCAAAAAGGTGGTGCCTGTGACACTTTGGGAAAAGGTGATTGCACCAGACAGACAGACAGCCTGGCCTGGCTAGTCACAAGCAAGCAAGCATTGCCACTTCTAGGGCATCAGCTCTAGAAAATGTCTGAACAGTGGTTTTATGTAGACCAGGGCTGTGCAGTCTATTTTCTGTTCAGGGTCACATTTCCTTGGGGATACTGTTCTAAAAAGCAAGTGAAAGTAACTCCTTTCTGACTTTAGTGTGCTGTATAAATACGCACACCTGCGTGGCTGAAGCCTACTAATTTGTTCTCAGAGAGCTGAGAGGATGGAACCCAACTCATACAACTGGAATAAACTTTTTTTAAAAGTTTTTTTTTAAGAAATTAACCAAATACATCAGTTAATTTTGTTCTGAAATTAAATAGAATGAGGGAGAACACTTTTAAAAGCCAATAAATATAAAGAAGAAATGTTAAGCAAAGAAGGGACTCTGATGGAATGGAAGAATCGGGTAACTTCAGGAGCGCATAAAGAGGTGCATTTGTTTAGTCCTGTATTAAAATGCCAAGTTATTTCCAACTGAGACGTCTAGGCACTGACCAGATCTGTATCCTTATTTGCTTAACTGCAGCAATGTGACTATAATGTCACATGCCTTCAGATCCTGTCCTGGAACCTGAGACCACCTGCAATGCAGACATTATATTGCACACAAACACCAAGAGCAGAACTATCCCCGCCCCCAGCATTACTTTCTGAAATCTAACTCCACCATCACCATGTAAGAGCAGAACCACTGGACGGTTCCCCAATACAGAAAGGCTTATTTACAAATAACATCTACAATGCTGTTGTTTTGGATGTAAATGGCAAATTCTTTCGAAATCATGAGTCTAAGGCAGGTGCTTCCTGGCATAAAGACTTGTTATTTTGTATGCACATCAAGTACACAAACCCAACAATCTTGCAAACAGGCCATTCAGTACAGGACAACTTACAATGTAGCAGAAACATTTTTAAAAAAACTTCTGCATGCTTAGAGGCAAGAAGAAACTACAAGAGCAAGCAATGTCTCTTGAGTGTAGAAGATCTCTTCAAGAGAAAGATGAGGAGGTGACATATGATTTGAGGATGAAAAGGCGAGGTGGTGGTGATTTCTGTAAAGTCAATAGTGCTGGATGTGAGCTCTCACAAATTGTGAATGATGAGGAATGAATTCCGCAATCGGATCAAGTCCACAACTGGTTTTGAAGAAGTGGGCAATAGAGATGAAATTTGGTAACTTTATTTAGCTCCTTTATGTTGTGAGAAGCAAAGCAAATTCTTTTTTGCCCTGGATCTCCAAACAGCAATACCAGCAAAATATAAAATTATTTAGCCGATGTGAAAAATATCTGATCACCAATGCAGGCAGAGCTGACAGAGCTACGTGTTCAAAGGAGATCTGTGTTTTCCTTTGCAGCAGCTGTCAGATTGCAGCTATATTCTGGAAATACAGAAGCAGTCAAAATATGTTAAGCCATAGCTTTTCCTGAAAAATTAAAGGACATGTTTCTAGTCAAGTCAAGGGGTTTCCTAGCACCAAGGGACATAGTCTGTCAATAACACTTTTAAACAGTTGAAAATGTTGTGAAAGAGGCGTCACTTCCGCCTAGTGTATGCTTTTTCTTGTTGTTGTTCCACCGTCACTTCTGGACTAACAGGTTTTCCAGTTTGCAATCATACAAAAGAGAGCTCATACCACAATCAGTGGTCCAGCTCTCATAAATACTTTCAATTTTCTGAAAAAATGTCTCCAACCTTAGACTTGCAGGAGGAACTTTCCCAGGCAGGTCTGCCAACACATTTACCCAGGGGTTTCTAGTCAGCCTCTTGTAATATACAGGAAACACAGAACTTGTGCTGAAGTAGTTGCTCTAAGAAATAAATTACTTCTCGCCAAAGACTTTTGCCTGGGTTGCGATTAGAAAAATGGCCAGTCCAAAGTTGCTATTCATTTTTGTACACTTCAAAACAGAGACCTGAGTAGCACATGCTGAGTTAGATCCAACTTAAGTCAGCAGACCCATTAAAATCAATGTTCTTAACCTAGGGCTTCTCCACACTTACCTTTCCTCTGCACTTTCCAGGCACAGTCCATCCTTTAAAGCTCCATATCCAAGCACCATTTTTCCTGCTCTGGAGCCTTCCCCATGAAAACCCGCTCTTGAAAGCTGAATCAGAGCAAATGGCAATCTGTGGAAAACCTGAATTGCCATTTGCTCTGGAGCAAAAAGGGAGAGGGGGGACACTTGCACCTGGAGCTTTAAAGTGTGGACCATGTCTTGAAAGAGCAAGGCAAGTATGTCCTGCCCATTGATGCCAGTGGCCTCTTCTGGGTATGACTTGGTTGGACCTGCAGGGCACCCGAGCTGCCACGTCCCTCCCATTATGCCCTTCAACCTGAACTTAAATTGTTATTTTGCATTTCTAATTAGGGGGACACTTTCTGGATGAGTGCAAAAGGATGTCCATCCACTTATTGTGCTCATTCAGATGTTTTTTTCCCTTTATTTTGTCTTCTTAAGAATGCATTTGCCCTTAAAAATGTATTTAGACACTGTTTTGCCCGAAGGTTGTATGCAAGACAGGCATGTTTGAATGGCCTTTCAGAAAGGCCAAAAATTATCCATGATGCTTCTTAATCACTTTGGTTACTCTTAGCTTCCAGTTTTACAGTTGAATCTACTAGGAAATACAGTCTGGGTGTGGGAATGAGAGATGAATGCAGCTGGCATAGCTCTGTATTTTTTGTGATCCTGTATTTGTTTGGTCTCGGCTTTTTTCAAACATGGTGAGAAGCCCTTTTAACAGCCTGTTTCTTCATTTCCTGTGAGTCACAAATTCTGTCTTAAGGTTGTTGCATGACAAAGTTCCTGCTAATACTTCTTTCTCATTGCTCATGTCAGGGCATGTGAACAAAACGTGAATAAGATGTTTGTGAGTTATTGAAGGAGTGGGGGGTTTGCACATAGATGAAATCCAAGAGAGTAGCCATGTTGTAGTTTGTTGTTATTATTTACTGTTTAGGCAGCACCGTTAATGTATATGGGTGCTTTATGGAATAATATAAACAAGAATTAAAAGGTCTTGCTCCCAAGGTCTCTGCTTTGACTGTGAGATAGATACCCAACAGAAGGAGAGGAGGGATGAAGGTGAGCAAATGCATAAAGGTAAAGGTAAAGGGACCCCTGACCATTAGGTCCAGTCGTGACCGACTCTGGGGTTGCGCGCTCATCTCGGTCCACTGCACCACCGACACAAAGAAACATCTTAGGACTCAGCTACATTGACAAATATAAAGCGCTTTATATGTGTTGTTTATGCATTCTAACACTGTGACACCAGATGGTATGTGGAGTTCCATTTTTGCTAACCCGATTTCTCTTACAAGTTTGCAAAGCGTTTAACAGAAACACTTCTTTGATGTGTCTAGGTCCAGCCTTTGTTTGAAGCAAGCTTGTTTTCTTCTGCTCCGGATTGTAGGACCCAAAGCAATGGATTCAAGTTACAAGAAAGGACATTCTGACTAAACACCAGGAAGAACAGTAGCTGCACTTACCTTTGGGGGAGGCATGCCTGTACCCTGAGAGCCCAGCGCGCTGCTCGCAAAAGCAGCATGGATGGAGCTGGGCATGCAGTGCGCCTGAGCTGCTGCACCCCCCCCCCAAGCCACATTCAAGGTGGAGGGTGCCCTGGAGGGAAGCAGTCACTCTGGTGGTCCCCCCCCCCCATGGCATGCCCCTGCGCACCCGCCCCAGCACTAGCGGGACTTGCTGTGCCTCTGAGGAAGAACTTTCCAATGAAAATTGCTAATATATTTATATAATGTAGTGGATGTTTATACCATTGTACATCATTACCTAATTCATTGCACTCAAAGCATCTGTTAAATTGATTTATCATTGCATTCCATAACTGCTGAAAAGTCAGTGAGGAATCAGATAGTTACTGGTATCCAAGTGAAGTTCGGTCGAAAGTGAAAGCAATGGCAACATCTCAGCTAAAGGTTAGGAGTTTTTGGATTCTGTATTTGTCCTTGGTTCGCCATGGTAGATTTTTTTCTTTAAGTCTTTTAATATTGCATCGGTAAGAAGCTATTGCCTTGACTGTGATAGTCCACTTTGCACCTGTGCTTCCATTTTTGACAGGAATAGTTGTGAATTTAATTTCACTTCAAGCTGGTTTCCAGAGCAGCACTACTTATGCCAGGCTCCCCAAGCTACGGCCCGGGTGCGGATGCGTCCCAATCGCCTTCTAAATCCGGCCCGCGTATGGTCCAGGAATCAGCATGTTTTTACATGAGTAGAATGTGCTCTTTACTTTAAAATGCATCTCTGGGCTATTTGTGGGGCATAGGAATTCATTCCTCTTTTTTTCCAAAATATAGTCCAGCCTCCCATAAGGTCTGAGAGACAGTGGACCGGCCCCCTGCTGAAAAAGTTTGCTTACCCCTGACTTATGCCATTTCAGATTGTAAACTATCTCCAAGTCCCAAGAATCCTGGACTTGTTTGAGGTGAAGCAGGACAAGTACAATGTGCCCTGAAACAACGTCTGTCCTGACTTCTGCCAGGAGCTCGACGACAGAAATTAACTTTTAACAATTACAATAAATAATTACTAAACTATCATCAATAAAAACAACAGCAAGTCACAATGCAGAAAAACCCACAATACGTACAAAGGAATGTATGGGACCCCCTGGGGTACAGTTGGAAGCAATGGTATAGGTAGCCATAGCACTGACCATTTTAGCTCTTTTGCCACCAAACTCAAAACACCTTCCCTGCTCCCCCTCCCACTGAGGAAGCTGGCTGTGCCAGTAGTGGAAGAAAACAGCAGAGTGTAGCCTGGGATTGCTTTACCATCTGCCTTCATTTCAGGAAGCAGCTGCTGAACAGGGGGAAAGCATCAAAATGTAGAGTTTCATAAGGATATAGGATTAATATGGATTGTGACTAAAGTTGTGTGTATGCCACTTCCCAAACGGGTGGTGGGAGCGCACTGGATGCAGAATGAATGGGAGTGTGCACGGCACACAGCCTAAGAAGTTCCTTTCGCTGTCGAGCTTCTATTCTCAAGAAACAGAAGCAGCTTCGAGTGAGTACACACTGGCATTCAATGCAGGAAGCAGGTGCCATTTTTGGGATGCTGTACATACAACTTCACCCCATATCATCCCTGTCCTACTCTGTTTGTCAATCCAAAGCACGTTCTGCTGAAACAATCAGTGGTGGACCTACATTTTTGGAGCCCTGAAGCTTGAACAGATATGGAAGCCTCTTCGCAACCAGCAATTAAGTTTCCGTGTGCTGCTCTGGTTCGCCAGAAGCGGCTTAGTCATGCTGGCTTTACGCCAGCTCCCTCGGCCAGTAAAGCAAGATGAGCACCACAACTCTAGAGTCGTCCGCTACTGGACCTAATGGTTGGGGTCCCTTTACCTTTACCTAACCACTGTTATCTTCTTCAATGAGATTGTTCCACAAAAAAACACCACATTATTTTATTTTATTTTTTTAATAGCTACTACACTTCAGATTTTGATTGAAATAAGGTTCCGGTTTCCGCCTGCAGGAATGGCGGACCTGTTTTCCATCTCTCTGACCTTCGTAAGGAATTTGGCGGTTGCTAGGGGAGTAAATGGCAACCCCCTACCCTCTCCGGGGGTTACGGAGAGGGGCCGCTGGCCCGCGATGCCCCCAGACCCACTCCGACTGTTTTTGGAGTGGGGGGAGCTTGGGCTGAGCACTTACGACGGCCAGGACTCCCGGACGCTAATCTGCATGGCGGGGATTTCCATGGTTAAAGAAGATAATTAGGCTTAAATCTATGGACATACTTCAGAAGGAGGGGAAGAAGCGCTGTTTACTGCTGAGAATTTTATGCTGCTGAGCGAGAGGAGTCAAAGAATGTACGGCATCTGGAAGAAGGATTGATGGGGACGGAGCGATAAGGGAAGCAAGTTTTTATTTTTTCTTCATATTGTTGCCTCGTATCTTCCCGGACGCGATGTCCTGGCTTGTTTGGAGTGAAAGAGAAGCAAAAGACTGTGTGAGTTGAACTTTATAGCTGTTGTTACTGAGCATATTTCTTAAAGATGTGAAGTTGCCGCTGAGAAAAGCCCCCCCCTAGTCAGACGGAAGGAGTTCTGGACGCGTTCGGAGGATTTATGAGCTGTGACGCACTTTAAATTGGAGCAGCGACCTGAAGCTAAGTTCAGCTATAGGGCAAGGAGATCCATTAATTTACCAAGAGTTCATGGTTGGATGTTTGGGTCTCCTGCCTGAAAAAGCTGTAAATTCTATAAAGATAAATAAATCGTAAATCTTCATGGCTATGAGAGAAAATGAAAGTGATTTGAGCCTTTTAAGATGGCGCTGCTACTCCGTCGCAACAGGGAGCTCCACTAAGAAGATTTATGGGGAGGCTGGACTGATTAACTCACACAGGAGAAAGAACATCTGTGAAACTTCGTTTGACATTTATCTCAGCAGCTGGAACAATCGGATGAAAGTGGAAAACATCTAGGTGACTGTAAGGGGAAGATTTGGAATATTATGAGCTTGGAGGACGATTTGAACTTTAGAAATAAGACGGCAGTGGACAGTTGCGAGGAATTCCCAATTTCTTGAAGCATGGGAACCCAAAAATAAATTATTTAGATGATTTGGCATAACATTCGGTTTGATTGATATATATATGTGTATAATTTGAAATATTGAATGTGATATAATTGGTTTTAATTGGAAAATTAATAAAAATATTTTTTAAAAAAAAAACAGATTTTGATTGAAATTGCTGTACTAGATTCGCTCACATGTCAAAGTCACTGGTGTGAATAAAAATTTCCTATGCCTTAGCTTATACTAGTTTTTGAGTTGCGGAGGGATGAAAATTAGGGGAAATTAGGCAAATGTTATATACATGCATGATGCACTTTTTAATGTGGACAAAGTCACTTCTGGGGCGCTTCCAGGATTAGGGGTCCTGAAGTTTAGCCCCTGGGATCTGCCCCTGGGAACAATTATAACCCATTTTGTGCCACGAATGCCCTTCTCCAGCACTTGCTGCACAGAGAGCACTTTCTCAGGTCATTTCCTATTGGGACACACTTGCTGGTGCTGCAGGATTGTGCCACTCCCCTTGCCTTGCCTTGCCTATGAATAAAATAAGCAAAACAGGACTTGTATTGAGATACATATATATGTGGCACTTACCCAGTTTGGGTGGGTGCTGATTGAGGCCTCTCGCCCTCCTGTACCCTGGGGGGTGGGGGCAAATAAATCTCCTTGCAGTCGGCCATTGGGCTTCTCTGTGGCTGGCCGTGATGGCACCTGGAATTGCCTGCCAAAAGTGTGATTTGAATTTTGGCCCAGTGAAGGCCTTGGAGGGGACCAGAGCTTGGGTGGTGGACCTAAGGAAGCAAGGCTTTTCACTCCTATTGGCCACTGGAGAATAAAAGCTGGTTGTGGCTGGGGACCGTAAGCACAGCCGGCAGAAGAGCAATCAGCCTGCCCAGCCCACATGTTGCTGTTTAGTTGACTTGTATAATGACTTTGCTGTGGTTTAAAAATAGTCGCTGTATTTAGGGCTGAGAAGTAATTTGTATGCAAACAAATAATAATAAAATGATGATTATTAAATAATTATACAACATATGAAGGGAACCCTGTATAGGAACGTTTAAAATGTTTAATGTTTCATTAAGTTTTTGTATACGTTGGAAGCCACCCATAGTGGCTGGATCAACCCAGACAGATGGGCAGGGTACAAATAAAACATTATTTAAAACGTTGTTGTTGTTGTTGTTGTTGTTGTTGTGCCCATTGTTTTTTGTTTTGTTTTGTTTTTTGTTTGCCTTCCTCCTAGCAATCACCACACCCTTTGGCAGATAAGGCATTGAGTGAAATCCTGAGTCCAATTCTGGGTCTGGGGTGATTTGGGGCACCACCTCAACCTCATGTAGGTGGGTTCCCAGGGTACCACAGTAAAGGGATTTGAATGGAAGTTTCTGTTTTGAAGCCAAGCAAGGAACAGAAGGGCCATAGAACTCCCAGTTGCGGCATGGGGAGGGTCAGCTTAGTTGATCTGTGTCTTTTTACAAAAAACAAACAAACACTTTTTGTTGTTTTTTTTAAACAAATACATATACTGTAGTAACCATTAAACACTTATTCAGCAGTACAGTTAATGGTGCTTGTTTTAACTATTGTCCCTAGACATACATTCACACATTCAACATTAAAACATATCCCTCCAAGTTGATCTGCATCTTGAGGTAAAGGTAAAGGGACCCCTGACCATTAGGTCCAGTCGCAGACAACTCTGGGGTTGCAGCACTCATCTTGCTCTATAGGCCGAGGGAGATGGCGTTTGTCCGCAGACAGCTTCCAGGTCATGTGGCCAGCATGACTAAGCTGCTTCTGGTGAACCAGAGCAGCGCACAGAAACGCCGTTTACCTTCCCACCGGAGCGGTACCTATTTATCTACTTGCACTTGACATACTTTCGAACTGCAAGGTGGGCAGGAGCTGGGACTGAACAACAGGAGCTCACCCTGTTGCGGGGATTAGAACTGCCAACCTTCAGATCGGCAAGCCCTAGGCTCTGTGGTTTAAACCACAGCGCCACCCGCGCTGGTGACTGGCCCATAACCCAGCCATGACCCTGTCCTAACCTCAACCTTCCTCTGGGAAGGTGATAAGGGATGCACACCCAATGTCTAGGCCAAAGCTTATCTAGATCTGTAATCAATAAAGCTGAGGCAAAATCTTAATCCCACAAAGTTGTCATGTCTGCTTATTCCATCTGTTATACCTCATGTCTTTGCCCACGAGGGTAGGGCACACTGCAAGTGGATCTGCAAATCAACACACAAGCTGCTTTCTTTCAAAAGACTGCAGAATGATTTATTTATTTTAAAAAAAGGAAGTGGAAATACTCATCAAATGGAAGGGAGTAGAGAAGACTCAGTTCCAGCACCTCTCAGGTGGGCAACATTGTTCTGGTTACAGGTAGGTAGCCGTGTTGGTCTGGGTCGAAGTAAAATAAAAAAATTCCTTCAGTAGCACCTTAAAGACCAACTAAGTTTTTATTTTGGTATGAGCTTTCGTGTGCATGCACACTTCTTCAGATACCAACAGTGGGCAACATTGCCATTATAAGAGGACCAGGGTGTTATCATGGTTCATGGTGTGTTCTGGCATTGGAGAAGACGATTGTTTGAAAAGACCCTGTGTGTATGGACAACACTGATAGTATCTATCTCTTTGGGTTATGTTAACGCTTGAAGGTGTGTACAATTGCAAACTGCCATGTACTAAAATAATCGTGAGAAAACAGTGCCTGTGTATATCAAAGGCTACGTGTGTACACAGCCTTAGAGAGGCAACAATTTTCATGTTCTGCCAAAAAGAAAACAAATTAAAGTAGTTTTTAAATTTCGCAATAGTGAGTGATGGGGCAAATGAAGCCTCTTTTTCTGAAGTGTGTTCAGATGTGGACCCTGATTTGAATTAGAGATGGGCTGTTTTCCCATCTGGCAAACTGACTTCTGAACATAATATCTTGTGTTCTGTGCACACCCCTAAAAAATACGCGTTCAGAGCCATTTATATGTTGATATCTGCCCTAAGACATAATAATAGGGATGCGGGTGTCACTGTGGGTTAAACCACAGAGCCTAGGGCTTGCCGATCAGAAGGTTGGCGGTTCGAATTCCCGCGATGGGGTGAGCTCCTGTTGCTCGGTCCCAGCTCCTGCCAACCTAGAAGTTTGAAAGCACCTCAAAGTGCAAGTACATAAATAGGTACCGCTCCAAGCGGGAAGGTATACGGCATTTCCGTGTGCTGCTTTTGTTCGCCAGAAGCAGCTTTGTCATGCTGGCCACATGACCTGGAAGCTGTATTCCGGCTCCCTCAGCCAATAATGCGAGATGAGCATCACAATCCCAGAGTCGGTCACGACTGGACCTAGTGGTCAGGGGTCCCTTTACCTTTATCTGCTCTAAATCTTAAGAAGGTTATACTGTACCTTTAAGCAAACAGCTAAATAAGAAATGTGATAGAAAGCAGGAGGATTGCAATGACATTTTGTTTAAGAAGTCCCCCCCCTGCCCCGAGACAAACATACACATTAAAGAGACATTAAAGGGAACTTAGAGAACTGATACACTGGAGAAACACTGTTCTGCAATCATCTTTGATATTTAAGCAAGAGTCAATTTCTGTTTCATGACAGGTACATTCTGTTCTGGCATCAGTGTCTAACTAGATTTTCTGAGTCATATATGCAGAATAAAATGACAAGTAGTGGCCTGTGTTGTTTTCTAGAGGAAACATGTATTATTTCCCAGCATATCTTTGAAACTGCTGAAGCCATTAAAACAGCCATGAGTTGCAAATGTCTTTCTTTCTTTCTTTTTAATGAGATGCTACAGACATCATTATATGGACACATGCTAATTCCATGTCCTTGAACAATATGCAGATATGTGTTTAGGTATATATGTACAGCGAACTAATATCAGTGTACTGGAACAAGCAAAGATCCCCAGTTTTGAAGCAATTATTATTCAACATCAACTTTGTTGGTCTGGTCATGTTGTGCGGATGCCTGATGATCGTCTTCCAAAGCAACTACTCTATTCCGAACTTAAAAATGGAAAGCGTAATGCCGGTGGTCAACAAAAGAGTTTTAAAGACTGTCTCAATGCAAATCTAAAAAAAATGTAGTATAAACACTGACAACTGGGAAACACTGGCCTGCGAGCGCTCCAGTTGGATAACAGCCTTTATCAAAGGTGTCATGGGCTTTGAAGAAACTCAATTTCAGGACGCAAGGGAGAAACATGCTAAGAGGAAGGCACACTTGGCAAATCCACACCGTGATCAACTCCCACCTGGAAACCAATGTCCCCACTGTGGAAGGACGTGTGGATCCAGAATTGACCTCCACAGCCACTTACGGACCCATTGTTAAAACCGTGTTTATGGAAGACAATCTTACTCGGCTACAAGTGATCGCCAAAGAATGTACAGCATGCTTACCTGTTCACCAAGGATTTATACCTTAAATTGAATAGCATTTTGGCAATACCTTTTCAGTTCATGGTCACAGATCTACTCTGCATGGTCCCCTCCTCCCCCCACCCAGGTAACTCAGTACCTCCATTCGGCCTAGTCTGTAAAGGCTTCGGCCTAGTATGTAAACGGGAGCTGAGGTGCTGTTGAGAGGGAAGGTTTTATAGGTGCAGTACCAGCGTAGCCGCTGCTAGAGGGCACTGGTTTGCAACCTGGTTCTTTTCCCAGCATGCATTTTTGTCTGAGTGGTATGTTTTGAAACACGGTGTTTTGGGGTTTTTACCTGGCATAGGTGTGACATATGTCTTTGAAAATGGTATGGGGTCACTCTCATATTCGCATGCGGCATTGTGTCAAAATTTGAACGCAATCGGTCAAGCGGTTTTGTTGAAAAGTGGATACTAACGGACATGGCCAGTTTACATTTATATATATATAGATTGAATCATATTTATGAAGCCCTGTGTTCCCCAATAAATAAGCACTAGAATATGCCTGTTGTCATGTTTAGAAGTTGACTCCAGATGTCCTAACTTCGTAGTAGTTTTAGGTGCAGGGCCGTCTTAAACGCCCCTGCCGCTGTGGTGCGCCAGATCTCTCCGGCGCCCTCCCGCCCCGTTTCCCAGCGCGGTGGGCGGGTGGGCGCAGCGGCGGGTGGGCGGGCAGGCACAGCGTGATCTCTCTGGCGCCCTCCCGCCCCGGCTCCCACAGGCGCAGCTGCGCGGCGGACCGGCCGGCCAGCGGGCGGGCGCAGCTCACGCCGCCTTTCTGGCGGGCCGCGCCATAGTGCCCTGCGCCACCGGGGGTCTACCTAGAGCCGGGCCTGTTTAGGTGTGCCAGAATCTGGAACAGTTTTTTTGTTTGCTCAGTCTCTCCCCATTGTTTACTTGGACAGGAACCTGTCAAAGATTCTGGTAGACTTCCCAGTCTATACCCAGGCTTGTACCAGAGTTGTTTTAATAAATCCAATGCTTGACCACTGCTTTTTCTGTCAATTGTCCATGAAGCATTTGACACCTGGTACTAAAATAATAATCTACAAACACCTGCCACTGCTGCTATGTTTTATCACAGACTGCCTGGGTGCTGGCACTGAAGATATGCAACGATATCATTGGATGCTGACCAGCCACATTAAAATATGAATCCAGAAGTTAAAGGCAAACACTTTAAGGGAAGTGTAATCATTGTTGTCATACCAGCTGATATTTAAAATCTAAGTGGTGGCTGATGTAAGTTATAACTAGCTTCAATTAGCAAAGACTAAGCCCTTTAATTATAGTAATTACTAGGTAGACTTCCTATCTCTGCCAATGTATTCCAAACCCCATAGGAGGTTCACTGGTTCCATTAACAATTCAACTAAAAACCCCACTAAAAATTATTCCCCAACCCCTTTACTTTGTACTGCCTCCAAGTAACACTGCATTCATATACTAAATACAAGTAGGTGGATGTGTAAATTATTGCAATCCATCTGAATGTAGATTTAATTATTTCCTCTGGAACCTGTTAGATTTACCACATGCTAATTAACAAACTTTAACGAACTAACCTTCGGAACCATATTTGTAGATGCCTGAAGTCAAAAAGATCATTACGGTGGCAGAAAGCGAACAATGATTTTAGAAAGCGGTACAGAATATTCTGCTGTTACCTGTTTAGCAACATTCCCTGCTATTTTGCTTATATTGGATGCAATGAAAGCCAGTATGAGGCAGGTGCATCAAAATATCATAAGGTAATGGGGTGGGTGCGTGGCAAGGCATAAGGTAGTGCCTGAACTCCAGATATTCAAGACCCTTTTCACTCTGATTTCTAACCCAGATTGAGGACTGAGCCATTCTTCATCATTCTGGTGGGCAGTACACCAGGAACTATAAAAGGGAGAGCATGTTCATATTGGTTCAGTGGACCCTTTCAGTCCACTGGCTTTTGATTCCACAAACTGTTAAATCCTTCTGGGTCACTTGTCCTGGGTGGGGTAGATGTTCAAGCTATATCAGTCCTTGCTGGAAGGTAGCTGGTTCTGAGTGGCTACTCTTGAGTTACGAATGCCACACAGATTCCTCTTATCCCTATGTTGTTTAACATGAAACCACTGGGGGAGGTTATTTGTCACTGCCCACCTCTCTCTTTCCTTTCCCTCTGTTTCCAGGGAGGCGCTGGAAGTCCTGAACCAGTTCCAGAGAATAACAATGGGTTGGATAAACACAGGAAAGTCCTAAGTGTTTTTACTCAGTAGGAAAGCTGATATGGGAAGTGCTTCTGGTACTGTCTTTGCTTCCAGATAGCCAGGTAGTGCCTATGTCAGCTTGGACATGGTGCACCAACTGCAGTCTCTCCCAGGGAAGGCAGATCTTTCCACTACACATATACATTGGTTGGGTCCAGGCTGGATAAAGGTACATGGGACTGTCTTTGAAAAGAGTTAGGGAACTTCAGCTTTTGCCAAGCTCCTGTCCCAAAACACTACGACGAGTGAACACACAAACCCCTGCATTGCGAAATATGACTCAGCAATATAAAACAACAACACGATGGCCAGAAACAATTACAGTGTGAAAAACTTTATGGAATAATTCAAAACATAAAGATTAACAAACTAAAGTCTCTGAAAGTCCTGAATGAATCATGGTGCCAGACTTTAGCCGGCGGAGAACAAGCTATGAAGCGTTGTGATTGGTAGTGTCCAATTCTGATGTCCAACTCTGAGCTCTGCTGAACAGTGATTCCAGATAGGAACTTTAATTGTGGATCTTAGGAAGGCAATAAAAAACTGGAATGTGAGGAAACGGAGGTGAAAGGAACTCAAAACTGTGTTTATCAATAATACCAATACAATAAGCTTGCTGTAGGACTGTCTTTAAAATTGTAACTATAGAGTCTGTGGGGACTCTAGAAATTTTCATATACTGTAAAACCATGAACAGTTTCATGGCTTCTGCTGCATATTGATGTCTGTTTTCAATGACAATTCCACCTCCTTTGTCCGCAGGCTTTATGACAATGTTAGAGTATTTATGTTTGAATTATTCCATAAAGTTTTTCACACTGTAATTGTTTCTTTTTTATATAATAATTTTTATTAGTTTTATACAAACAAGACAAACAAAACATACATTATAACACTGTCCCTTCATTTTCCCTCCACCCACCAGTCCACTTCTGCCACCAGTGGTACCCGTGGGTGTTAAGAATCAAAGGGGTCCATTATAAGTTGGGTTTGGCCTCCCCCCTCCCTCCTCCCCCCACATCCCCTCCCTGCCACTGAAAGGACAGGAATGGAGGAGCTCTGAGGGTTGGTTTCCCCCCAGCTCTTTCATAAACATACTTAAACAAATACAAACAACACAACAACAATAGGGAAGAAATATAAATTCCCAATTCTTATTATCTTAACATTATAATTGTGACTTCCTCGATACTCTTCCTCCTGGTTTTCCTGACATTCTCTAATTAATTATGGCGGGTTTTCTATTCCAATTCAAAATCCTATTCTTATAATATTAACTTAATCCTCCTCCTTTTCCATGCTGTCCTCCCATAGGCCCCCTCCTGCCACCAGAGGAATCCGCAGGGCACAGCACTTCCAAGGTTCCATTATTGTGACTGGGTTTCCTTCCACCCCCTCCTCACCCCTCTGAGCACCCCCTGCCACTGGGTGCCTCCGAGTAGAGAGAGGAGGATAGGCAGCTCTCTGCCCAGACACCTATCTGAACTCACAAAAATTTATATTAACCTAAAAATTCTTTCCTCAGCCATTCTTCTAACTCCCTCCAGAAAACACAGTTTTTTTAAAAAACTATCATATCTCTAATCTAAGTCTTAACCCTATACTTTATCGCACACACCTTCCCCTCTCCCTAAGTCTTTTCCCCCAATTGGATCAGCATTTCCATTAACAAGCCAAGATTTCGAAAACCGTCTTTCAAAAGCCAGAAAAAACCCTTTTAACTAAAATTTTCACCCCACACCAGTTCTTTCCCAGTTCCATCTCCAGGCCTTTGTCCCCCCCTGCCCCTGTCCTTCCCATCCCTCAATAACACCACTCCACATTTTAGCCCCTCCAGGGTCTTCAATTCCATTGATCTTCATGTCCCATTGCTTCTCATTTTCTTGCTTTTCTTGTTTTTCTTCCTTTTGAAATCCATGCTTTGCTTCATCCCGAACATATTTTTTATAGTCCAAGTCCCCTTCAAGATTCTCATCAGGTTGTTTCTCCTCACACACAGTCTCAAAATCAACAGTCTCCAAATCCAAATTATCCTCTAAATCCTGAACTTGGACTTCAGCCTCAACTGATGATAAATTGGGATGTTGCCGTTCCTTGTAAATGTCCTCCCATGTTTGTAGATAGTTCAGCACAGCCTCCTGGAAGGCTCGAGAATACTTTGTTTTCATACTTCTCTTAACCGCAGACAAACAGGAGATAGGGAGCAAAGGGTGCTGGAAAATTCCTTCCTGTTAGACGATCGGCTCCATTTTGGCTGTTCTTTTCCTTTGACTTTAACTCAATCACAAATCCATTTTTAATTCCAATTTAAATAGTTCTACCTCATTTTCAGTCAATTTTTGCTATTCACAGCAATACGATAAGTCCACCCGGTCTTTTGACAGTTTGACAGCTTTTGACAGCTGTCAAAGCGCTCTTCCCCTTAACAATGCTGTACCTCAAGGGGTGCCGGACTCGGGGGCTGAGAAGGTTCAGAAAAGTCTTTCTTTCTCTCGGGTCCACCGACCCTAAAACTTTTTCCTCTTTCGGCTTGAGTTTATTTAAAACGCCTCCCGATTTGCCATTAGGAAGAGATCGACTTCCGTTTCTTTAAGATCTCTCCTATTTTTCCAATTAATATTTCTAAAGTCCAAATAAAGATTTCACTTACTTTATGGAAATTTTTTATTTTCTTTGGAAGAATCCGCCGCTTGCCGGGTCAGGACTCGGAGCTTCGCTTCTTGGAGGTAAGATGTTGCCCAAAATAGCTCCCGTGGTTCCACCCCGCTGGCTCTCGATCGCTCTACTGAGTTCTCGGGCAGCGGGGGATCTGTGAAACGGAGCAGCCGCTGGGCGCATGAGTCACCGGGACTCTCTACCCGGTGTTTTTACGGGGAGTCCGCTCGCTCTGCGGACTTCCCCCCCCCCCTCCGCGAGGCCAGGGACTTCGGCGCGTGAAGTCCCTGCGTCCTTCTTCTCCGGCGCGACGGACCGGAAGCCCACACTGTAATTGTTTCTGACCATCATGTTGCTTTTTATATTGCTGAACCAAAACACTATGACAGCAGCTTTTACTTGTAAGCAGGGAAGAGAGGGGACACGGGTGGCACTGTGGGTTAAACCACAGAGCCTATGGCTTGCCAATCAGAAGTTCGGCAGGTTGAATCCCCGCAACAGGGTGAGCTCCTGTTGTTCGGTCCCAGCTCCTGCCCACCTAGCAGTTCGAAAGCACATCAAAGTGCAAGTAGGTACTGCTCCGGTGGGAAGGTAAACGGCATTTCCGTGCGCTGCTCTGGTTTGCCAGAAGTTGCTTAGTCATGCTGGCCACGTGACCTGGAAGCTGTCTGCGGACAAACACCAGTTTTCTTGGCCTATAGAGCGAGATGAGCGTGCAACCCCAGAGTGGTCCATGAGCATTCCAATCTTCTTCCTCCTCTTCTTTGCAATGCTTAGGTTCTTTATTATTTGTGGCATTGTCTGAAGTTGGTAGTTGCTCTTCTTGTTCCTCTGCATAATCCAATACTGTCTCTTCTCCAAATTCAATATACAAGCAGTTCCTTTCACTTTCTTCACTTAGTTGTTTATTAGTTTCACGCAGCTGCTTGTTATTCCTGGCCAGTTCCTGTTTAATGTCCAAAAGTTCCAAAAGAATCTTTTGCCACAGATCTTGTGATGATGTTGAGTCTAGAGTCATTTTTGCTTTTTCAAATTCCATAGGAGAACAGCAGATAACAAAGCCAGAAATGACAGGAGTCATATTACCAAACCTCAAGTGCCATTTTAATGTCCACTCTGGATATCTTTTCCTTTTTTAAATCTTGTGTTTATAACTCAAAATCTTAGTCCATAATCATATACACATCTTCAAATTCACTTTAAATTTAACAGATCCAAGTTCAATAAAACAGTGACAGTGACGCTCGAAAATGGCTCCCGCGACTACCACCCCATTCTCTCTGGGGCTCCTAATGGAGCTTGCCGGGGAGTAGGGGAGTCTGTTTTTGGATCTCCGCCGAGCACTTCACCCCCAGAACGCTCAATCTGGGGCTCTTTCGGGGGCCGCGTCGCTCTCGCAGCTCCCCCCCCTCGCAAAGCCAGGCTCCCTTGGAGCTCGAGGGAAACCTCACCGGACAGCTCTGGCGATGAACCAGAAGCTGATTTACACTCTCTCTCCTTTGGACCCAAGCTCTCCAAATGAATGAATTAATTATATGGCCTGGAGAAGATGATGCAAACCACTGCTTGGAATTCTTGTCCCTCTGATAACAGGGCACAGTCAATATACTGAGCTAACCCATATTTTGCTCTGTTTGAATCATATAATCATAGAATTGTAGAGTTGGAAGAGACCACAAGGGCCATCCAGTCCAACCCCCTGCCGAGCAGGAAACACCATAAAAGCATTCTTGACATATGCCTGTCAAGCCTCTGCTTAAAGACCTCCAAAGAAGGAGACTCCACCACACTCCTTGGTAGCAAATTCCACTGCCGAACAGCTCTTACTGTCAGGAAGTGCTTTCTAATGTTTAGGTGGAATCTTCTTTCTTGTAGTTTGAATCCATTGCTCCGTGTCTCTGGAGCAGCAGAAAACAACCTTTCTCCCTCCTCTATATGACATCTTTTTATATATTTGAACATGGCTATCATATCACTCCTTAACCTTCTCTTCTCCAGGCTAAACATACCCAGCTCCCTAAGCCGTTCCTCATAAGGCATCGTTTCCAGGCCTTTGACCATTTTCGTTTGTTTGCATCCTTCCCTCAAGGAGCTCAAATAAACGTTTCAGCCCCACATCAAGTTCAGGAATGTTAGGCTTAGAGCCCTCAGGGAAAGTGGTAATGAATACCAGAGCCTTTACCAGTCTGGTCCAGTGGTAGGGCAAGGCAAGGCAAAAAGGGCAGAACAGGTCATGTCAAGACCAGATTCTGGCAGCTCCCGCTGGACTCCGCTGGCTGAGTGTGCATCAGCACAGGATCAGGGTCATCTGAAGTCTTAAAAAGACTGGAAGGGCTTGAACTTCCAGTCCCTCTTTCTCTGCCCCCCCCCCTCTGGAGAGCTGCTTGCAAGATTTTAAAGTCCTGCAGCCTAGTCTGCAGCTGCATGCTCTTGTGTGTTGGTGGGTCAGGAGAAACCACAGCAGAATCACTCTGAGTGTGATTGAATAGCCATGTGCTTAGGCCAGGGCGATGCAGAAAGGGGTGCTGAGAGCCAGCGTGGCATAGTGGTTAGAGTGTTGGACTAGGACCTGGGAAACCAGGGTTCAAATTCCCACTCAACCAGGTAGCTCACTGGGTAACCTTGGGCTAGTCATTGGGGGAGAAGACCAATGTACACTACTTTGAGGTCCTTGGAGGAAAAGGTGGATAAGAATGCAATAAATAAATACTGTAAAGCAAATCTTCTGGTCTTGAGGCAACTGGTGCATCATTTGAATGAGAGTTGTCCGCAGGCCAGCACTGGATCTGGAAGGTAGGGGAGAGTTTTAGAGCTGAACAAATCTTAGGTATGTTTTCCATATAAGGGTCCCTTCCAACTTGACTGCTACTGCAGTCAAACTGGATTACTAATCAAGAAGCAGACACACAATCAAAGAACAAACAACACGTGAAAGAGTGCAAAGACTTGTTTCACTTCCATGCTTAAGTTCAGGAAGCTCAAAGCAGAAGTTCAGAGAAACAGGAGGTATGTGGAAAAGGTGATAGTTTATGTTGGCTGAAGTTACAGCTTGCTGTATAATGTCCTTCCTTTCCAGGAACGCTTGAGTGCCAACTTGAGTAAAACATTTTACTCAGGAGTGCCAACTTGAGTAAAACATTTTGTGGGGCCCATGTAAGGCCCTCCCTGCATAATCAATCACATGATACAGTGCACACACTCTATTTGAATGGGAATACCCATCAACTTTGTGGGGGCCCAGGCCCCTCAAATATTTAAGCCCCCATGGCTCCTAGGAGTTGGGGCCCCTAGGAGTTAAGCACCCTGGGGTGCCTTGAATGATGGTCAGGGGTGCCGCGGGCAATACTATCCTCTGTCCCTCTTTCCTTCCCTCTCCCCTCTGATGCCCTCTTGCATCTCTGCCTCCCAAAGGTTTGCATAGCAGTTTGCTGCGGCAGCCTTGGCCATAAGCTCCCTGGGCAAATGGTGCCTCTGGACGTGCTTCCCAGGCCCCTGTGGGGCAGTGTGAGGAGGCACCTCTCTAGGGGGGGGGCTCAAAGACCAGGGGGGGCTGCCCAGAGGGCTTCCAAGGAGAGGGGAGAAGAGAGGAGGCTGAGGGAACACTCCACGGGGAGGGTGTTTGAAAAAGGGTGAGAGGCTGCCAGCTCTGCAGGCAAGGGGTGACATAACTGGGCTCCTGAGCCCCACAGGGGTGCCACAGAAAGAATGGAGTTGGTCAAGGGAGCCGTGGACTCAAAAAGGTTGAAAACCTCTGTGTTAACAAATTGACTATGCCAAACATAGCAAAACAACAGAGTTTATCAATTGCTAAATTCAGTGACTGCCATAAAAATAAATTACACCACCCTGAGGTAGGTAGACAAACTCCTCTTTTTGTGTACTGGTATCCAAATATATATATACATATTTTGACACCGTCACCCTATTTTTAGTTTCCTTTTGGATATGTTTAGAAAGAGCCCTTAACTGTTGCCATGCTGCCATGGAGACTGTATCCATGTGCACTGATATGTTTATAATTGTTTTAAACACTTTCAAGGGCAAAGTCAAGCAGCAATATTGTTTTAATGCTGCTTTAAAAACTATTATTACAATGTTTCTTTGCTTCTGAGCTTCATATGGTCTTTGAATTTTGGTGATTTGAGGACTTTGCTATTAGGTAACTGACTGAATGGAATGTCCAAAATAAATACCCCCCCCAACATCAGAGGCTCAGCTCCCCAAATACAAGTATTAGAATTAATTGATCTGTGTGAAGGCCCATTTAGCAATTCATGAAGTCAACAGAGACTCATATGCATTACTTTAGACATAAGGGTGCAATTACTGGAACATCTAACAGTTTCAGCAATAGCTTCTTGCATCCAGCATGCTATTCCAGAACTGCATGTCTTGCTTGCTTATGCTTTACACTGTCATGTCTACAGTGTTGAACCTGACTTGATTTTCAGGCAACACTTTCTAAAGGTATATATCTTTGCCTCAAGATAGGTCAGCTCTCCCTAGCAAGTTATTTCTTCTTTTTACTATGCATGTAAAAAAAAAGGAACATTACGTGTCTCTAGCACTGGCGGAGGAAGAGGAGTGCGGGGGGAGCGCACCGCCCCCGGCAGCACGATCCCAGTGGGGTGCCATCGCGGCTACCCCACTGCCCGTGCTGGGTGCCACGCCCCCTCAGGTGGTGCACTACGCCCACAGGACGCGCACCAGCCCCGCCCTCACCTGCTCTCCGCCCCCCCCCCCCGGTGCTGGAACATGAAGCTCCGCCACTGGTCTCTAGTATTACTGTTCCAGTAGGAACATTGTATTGTGGTGGTAATATCAGCATGATGGCCCCTCTTGGTAGTTCCTGCACCCCCAGAAGCTCTTGGAGAGGCATTCTGCATGGCAGCACCTAAGTTGTGGAAGTCCATCTCCACAGAGGTGTGTCTAGCATCTTCACTATACTGTTTACTAAAGATGCTCCTCTTTACCCTGGCCTTTGAGGCAGGGGCGTACTCAGGATCAAAACTGGGGGGGGGGGCGCAAGCCATGGTCGTTCAGGTTGTGACATTTCAGCATGGAAAAGGTGAATGAAACCAAAATTTAAAGAAAATTATATATAATTATAGCAGTGCTTTATTACAGTAGTTATTACAATTATTTGCTTGAAAAAATATTTTTTATTCTAGTTACATGTCTTATACTAATATCATTTTTCTTGGGTTTGAAGAAAACTTGTTTAAAACTTTCATTTCAATCCAGTCCTGATTTTCCTTGAAGAATTTCCGATGGACGCTCATCAAACACAACCCAGTTAGTCTGTCCTCTCCCATTGTACTTCTGAGCCAGGTCTTTACCCTTTAAAATTTAATTTTCTACAGAAATTTTTTAACTTACCTTTTTGGAACCAGTTTCTTATATCCATTTAGGCAGCCTTGATGTCTTCTAAATGTAAATAAGAAGGTAAACTAATAGCGGGCGGCTCAGTTTAGTGACACAGAACTCACTAGACCCCTTGAGAAGATTTCCTCTTCTCTCTGCTAGAGCCCGCTAGAGACCTCTCCCTCCCTTGAATCCCAATGGCTGGCTGACATAGATTCCTCTACCAGTTGCTAGGTGGCTCTAGATACTTCTCAGTTTTTACACCATTTCAGTGTGGTAAACAACTGATTATTTGCCATCGCCCTACCTAATTTTGTTTTGTTTCATCACTTTATAACCATTTAATTTTTGTTTGCTTCTTGGGGGGGCAGCTGCCCCTCGCTGGGTACACCCATGCTTTGAGGTGTTTAGTTTTAGGGCCAATCTGATTTTCACCATTGTAATCTGTTTTGAACTGTTTTCAACATATTTTAAATTATTGTAACCCACTCTGATACCTTAAGGTGAAAAACAGGTTAATAGCAATGTTATCCTTTATGGATATAGAAGGCATAATATACCATGATATCCCATAGTAAGTGATTACAATGGAAGTGGTTGCGCAATGTCTATCTGCAGAGCTGTTATCCTTTATCCTGTTACACACAACATATAGTTATGGAATTCAGTGAAACAATGATGCAGTGAATGTTCCTGGTTTCTTAGATGGCTTTTCAAAAAATGAGACAGATTCACTTAGACTAGGCCTCACAGCAGCTGTTAACCATGAAAGCTGAATTGGGCCTCCACATTTTGAGGCACATTTATTTTTTATATTTATGTTTATATTTGTATTTATATTTATATTATATTATTTTTATATTTCTGACTATAAGGTAAAAAGATAAAGGAAGCCATTGCCTTCATGTCTTACTTCACACCTTATTTCAGTTGTAATATGCATACCTTGATGATTCAATAAAACAGGTACACTGTAGTGAGTGAGCCAATTGCCACTTCCATGAAGGATGGTGGCATGTGTGGTATTAATATATTAACTTTGTACTATTTTGACATGCACACCTTTTTCTCAACTTGGGAATTTCAAAATTCACTGTGTCAGATCTGATTTCCAATTAAGATGGAGAGTATTCTGACAGCTGAAACAGTTATAGGATCCAAACTGATCTCAGCCCAGCTGTCATCTGGGGGCAGCCATTCCACCAGGCTGCCTCAATAGGCAAGACAGGAAGCAGAGCTCATTTCATCAGCTCCAATAGAGGTCCAGCTCCATCCAGCACCTCTTGGCCCTGAACTGTGCCATCTGCTCATTACAGGAACATCTGATTAGAAACTGGTACTGCTTGATTTTGATTTTCCTCTTCTCTTCCTGTCCATTTCCCCATGTTTTCTTGGGTTTTATTTTTTAGGATGGTAAGCTGTAGATAGGAACGGTCTTGTTTTGATTGTATGTAAATTGCTCTGGGAGTCTTTTAGGCTGAAGTGTAGGGTACACTGGTGAACATACTACAAGGCATGAACTTGGCTCAATTTTTTTTTACTAAGGAAACTTTGATATGCACATGGAGCTGAGACACTAAGAAGAGCTTCAGAGGCTGAGCCTACATGTTATTGTGATTGTTGCAGTTATTGAAAATGTGTTCTAATGTAAGTTGATGCTATGGAGTAGCTTCAGTCTTGCCGTGAGAGAGCGATCCAATAAACCACATGAAAACACTTCCAAGTATTATGCCAACTTTCATTATTTATTTGCCGCCCCCCCCCCGCCACAGTAATTTGCAGAGGCTATCTGAATTAACAAGGGAATGGCAATTGCCTTAGCAATGAGTTGTTTTAGACATTCAAAGCATGTTAGCCTGATGTCTCATCTTGATTCTAATCCACATTTCAAAGTCTGCTTCCTTGATCTAACAAATGTAGTGATTAACCTTACTAAAGGCATTGATTGCACATATGTGCATCAGTTCCATTGATGTAAATATGTGACTTTATTAAATAAATGGGATGCAGGTGGCGCTGTGGGTTAAACCACAGAGCTTAGGGCTTGCCGATCAGAAGGTCAGCGGTTCGAATCCCCGCAACGGGGTGAGATCCTGTTTCTCGGTCCCTGCTCCTGCCAACCTAGCAGTTCGAAAGCACATCAAAGTGCAAGTAGATAAATAGGTACTGCTACAGCGGGAAGGTAAATGGCGTTTCCATGTGCTGCTCTGGTTCGCCAGAAGCGGCTTAGTCATGCTGGCCACATCACTCGGAAGCTGTACGCTGGCTCCCTCGGCCAGTAAAGCGAGATGAGCGCCACAACCCCAGAGTTGTTTAATGGTCAGGGGTCCTTTTACATTTACCTTTTATTAAATACTGTAAAAGGAAGTGATTATCATTGATTAGCCATAAACATTAAGCTCCTTCCCTATTACAAAATATGTTTATTTCATAATTATTTCAGAATGTTACTCTTTTATGAGCAGAAGGTCCTTAAGCTTTTAAAACTGATGCAATTTGGTGTCATATTTTGCCTGACACACACACACACACACACACACACACACACACACACACACCGGTAAATTATCACAAACTGTATAATATTACAGCTCTAAGAAGAGGAATTGTGACATTGCGTACCCAGGCGCAGCACGCCCTCCCCCAGGAGCAAAGCCATCCAAGGGTAGAATAACAGGACATGACAACATTTCAGGATTAAAATGGCCACAACTTTATTGATTTCAGGTGTAGGTACCAGTAAGCCTTGGCATAGGCCAGGGGTCAGCAAACTTTTTCAGCAGGGGGCCGGTCCACTGTCCCTCAGAGCTTGTGGGGGGCCAGACTATCTTTTTTGGGGGGAAATGAACAAATTCCTATGCCCCACAAATAACCCAGAGATGCATTTTAAATAAAAGGACACATTCTACTCATGTAAAAACATGTTGATTCCCGGACCGCCTGTGGGCCGGATTTAGGAGGTGATCGGGCTGCATCCAGCTCCCGGGCTTTAGTTTGGGGACCCCTGGCATAGGCATTGGGCATGTAGCCCTCTCAGTCCCTTGCTGGGGGTGTGGGGCATGTCAGGATTAGATAGGAGGGAGATGGAACCATTGCAAAATGCAGATGGTCCCCCACACAAGGCGCTGAGGGAAGCTCAGCCTCAGGCGTCTGACTTTTTGGACAGAGACTTCCCTCCAGACCCCTCTAACAGGGGACCCTGTTATAGCCCTGCAAGAAGTGGGTGAATCACCATTTCACCCCTTCACTAGATGTTGGACTAAATATAAATAAATTGTTGTGGTGGTTGTGATTGTGGTTTAGGAGCTGCTTGACATATCATAATTTGTTCACTTGTACAATATGCATTAATAAAATTAAATTAGTCTTCCCTCCAACTAAATCTTTGTTATTTTTGCATTTTATGGTCTGTTTGTTTTAGTGTACCTAAAATCATTTGCTTATTAGGGGTTACATCATATTTTCTTCAAATATTGCTTTGCACTGGTAGAGTTATCAACATTTTCAAAAGTTCTGGCTTGGCTTTTGAAAAATAGGTGATTGTGGCGTTTGCCCATTCCTTGTGATTTTGTTTGTACAGGGGGATGGAAATGGTTAATGTAGATTGACCAATGAGAAAGCTCAGAGGCGGAGCCTACCTGGTTTTGAGGCTCAGCCCTGAGGTTTTACCATTGGGAGATAGAGGAGTCAGAGTCAGACAGAGCCAGTAAGACGGACATAGCGGTTGTCACAGCCAGAGTGAGAGACAGGGCTAGAACTGAGAGAGAACAGTGTGACAGTGTGAGATAGTGCCACATCTGCTTAAGGGCGTGCACTTGAGAAACCATTCTGAATATATTTAAAACTTGTTTGTTCTTCAATAAACTTTAATCTTCGTTGTTGACTTTACAACCTGACTCAGTATTTCACCAGAAGAAACCTGGTTGGTGGCAGCGGAAGAATAAAGCAGGTCAGTAGTCCATGAAACAACCGGGGGCTCTGTACGAACGCCACAGTGGTCCTCAGTAATTAGTTAATTGGGAGCCATTGCTGTAATGGATTCTTTTCTCTGGAAAGAGGACGCTAACAGGGATTCATTGCCTGGGGCTCCAGAAAACCTTGGAGATGTCTTCCATCTGCACTGTCCTGAGAATTGCAGTCAGACAGCCATCTCCATGGACACTTAGAATAATAGAACCATAGAACTGTAGAATTTGGGTCCCCGAAGGTCACCTTGCCCTCAGCAATGCAGGAATCTTGACATGTGGATCTACACAATATATTTGTCCACATGAATGTGTGCATGAGGATATCTGGGGCTATGCTTGCATATCTGGGGTTATGCTTGCATGATGTATCTTCTGCGAACTATTCCCTGTGAGCTAGTCCTGCAGCTGATGAGAGACTTCCACCTGCACATAGGCACCTTGTTGTGTATGTTGAAAAGCTGCAATCCTATTCACTCCAGTTTTTGTTTAAAATGCATGACTGCACATCTCGGCCTCCTGAAGATGCCAGGTTGGTTATTCACCTCAAATTCCCACCACAATCAAGGCAAATACCTGACAAGTCAGCAGTTCGAACTCAGCCAGGTAGCAGCCCTTGAAGCCTAAAGTTGCCTTTCCTGTTCAGTAATCCCGAGTTGTAGAAAACACCAGTTTATTCTGCTAGACAAAACAGAGGATCGCATGATTCTGCAGGTGGGTTGGATTCTCACAAGGTACGGGGGGGGGGGGAGTGGTGTCACTCAGCTGCAGGCGGAACTGATGGAAATGTGCTGTAATTGTTACTTCAGATTAAGTGCTAGAGATCGCACCACTCAGCTTTCCCTGCCACCTCCAGTTTGTCGTGCCACACTCAAATTTGCATTTTGGATGCAAGTCCTCCCACGCATTTTCCAAAGAGCTCCCTTTTATAATGCTGACTTCTGAAGTTCTCTCTGCATCTGTTAAGGACAAGGCAGGTACGTCTCCTTAATGCTTGAGAGAGAGAACACATTCTAATTAATCAAACCACAAAACCCAGGCTGAATTCCTAACAACGTCCATATTTTGATATAAAAAGCCCAGACCCTTGAAACTAACACGGGGACAAATAGAGGAAGACGGCTTCACCCCGGTATGGTTCCCCTTTATCACATACACAGCCCAACCAGACAATGACAAAAATCCACCAACAGCATACGAATCAATATGGTTAACCTGACCCAAAACACTCACCCACCCCACTCACACACAAAACAAAGACCATCACAGCCAACCACAAAGGAGCAACCATATCCTAGGCCAGGCATAGGCAACCTTGGCTCCCCAGATGTTTTGGAACTACAACTCCCATGATCCCTGACCACTGGCCCTGTTAGCTAGGGATCATGGGAGTTGTAGTTCCAAAACATCTGGAGAGCCAAGGTTGCCTATGCCTGTCCTAGGCCAACCCCAACATCTCTCACCATAAAAGGAACACAAATGAACAGCAGAGAACCTACACAAGCGACGCTGACAACCCCCCCATTAAGCAAAATAGAAACATTGTTACCCGACCCCTCCCCCTCCCCTCCCCCCATCTACTTTCCTTCCCCTCTCCTCACCAATGTCTCAACAAATGAAATTGATTTGTAAAAATGCTAAGAGAGATATCGCACATATCTTTGTAAACCAAGAAAACCCTTTAAAAAAGAAGAAGCAAGCTCTCTGCACCCTCCCCCCCCCCCGGTGCCGGATCATGAAGCTCCGCCACTGGGGTGCAACAGCATTTCTGCCACTTGTGATTCCCAGCAACTGATATTCAGAGGCCCTGTTCTCCTGACACTGTGTCATGGACTGGCTGGATGGAAAGGAATGGTGGGAGGCACCTCAGGGTTTTGCTTTTAGCATTAAAGTACTAGACAACTTGGGACCAGGGTACATAAAGGAGCAACTGGGCACCTGAGATGGGGCCCTGCTGAGAGTACTGCATGAGCCAGAGGTGTGCTTAGTTTGTACTAGAAACTGGCTTTTAGTACTGCAGCTCCAGCCCTGTAGCTCTGTTGTCCAGCTCTCCTGGGTTTCAGGCTTCCCAGGCTCTATTTGGAGAAGGACTGAGCATGGGATCTTCTGTTTGCTCTGTAAGCCTTTGCTTGGGCTGTGGAGACATTATGTACATGATCTCCCTCAAAAGTAACTGTTTGAGTTATGGATATATAGACATACTTTCTTCTTCTTCTTCTTCTTCTTCTTCTTCTTCTTCTTCTTCTTCTTCTTCATCTTCATCTTCATCTTCATCTTCTTCTTCTTCAGTGATCACTCTTTTCCAAGTAAGATTGTCTTCCATAAACACGGTTTTAACAATGGGTCCGTAAGTGACTGTGGAGGCCAATTCTGGATCCACACGTCCTTCCACAGTGGGGACATCCACACGGTGTGGATTTGCCAAGCGTGCCTTCCTCTTAGCACGTTTCTCCCTTGCATCCTGAGATCGAGTTTCTTCAAAGCCCATGACACCTTTGGTAAAGGCTGTTCTTATGTTCTTAGAACACAGTCGTCTAGTGTGATACCTTTGTGTATATTGCCTGACAACATTTATAGGCCTCCTTAGAGCATTCTCAGGGAAGCTTGGGACATTTCCATTGGTCACCAGATGTGGTTAACTATCTTTGGCTAATAGCAGAGGTACACAACCAATGTAAACAAGAATAGTCTTTTTCACACCAGCAACACAGTGCCAACTCCTACATGGTATTATGCATTTCAATTTACAGCCCAAAACATATTTACGGCCACACTGTATATCTGTCCTGATTGTTTACT
Organism: Zootoca vivipara; assembly: GCF_965207765.1. Taxonomy (NCBI): domain Eukaryota; kingdom Metazoa; phylum Chordata; class Lepidosauria; order Squamata; family Lacertidae; genus Zootoca; species Zootoca vivipara. The sequence goes on from NC_142586.1 coordinate 2,999,351, forward strand.
GCAGTATAGAGATGTGAAGTCCTGGAAAAAACCATGCGTGCCCCCCCCCCCCCCGGTTTTCCCCTGAAGCCTTGCTTTTTTTCTGAAAAATTGGAAGAAGAAAAAATAGATTATGGAATGTTTTATTTTAACATGATGAATAAAATATTTTAAGATAAGGGGTTCAAATATTTTATAAATCATTTTTAAAAATTATGTATGGTTTCAGATGATTCTAATTTCTGTGAGGACAAGCAAGTCCTAGGTTACACACTGAACTCTCCAATACAAGAACAAGATACATTTCCTCCTTTAGGAGGTGCTGTTGTCACTAGAAAAGAAAAAGGTTTCAGTTTTGTTTTTGCATGCGTGTGCTATGCTATGCGTTCTGTTCCGCTTCAGTAGGCCTCAAAGCCCTGGAAGAAAACATACTGTGGAGAGGAAATATGAATAATTGTTACTTCTGGATTTTTAAAAATTGTTTTGTGGAGTGTTTTTTGTTCCACATAAACTAGAAAACAGTTCAGGAGATTGTTGCTCCATTTGTTACAAATACAAATAAATATTATTTTAAAAGTAAGTTCTTTTTGTAATAATTGTTTGGATACACTATATCTTTAATATGCTAGTTGTGGTAATTTTATGCCCATTAAAATTGTCCATAGTTATATTTTATGTTTCTAAAGTAACAGAATGTCTTTCAATCTGGAAAAGAAAAAAGAAGTGCTAATGTAGTGTTTTTTTCAATTTTTCCGAAAATTTCCATTTCCCCCTGAAAAAAAAACGGTTCCCCCCCCCCCCCGAGCTTCAAAATTTCCGGAGATTTTACATCTCTACTTGGGCCTAAAAGCCCATGTGAGGGGGGGGCAGCGTGGCCTCAGCTCTGCCCTCAGCCAGCCCCCACCTGCCTGCCTCCTCCCTTACAACCAGCCCAGGTAGAGGACCTGCCTGCCCCTTCCTCTGCCCTCCCACCCTTACTGAGGCTGAAAGGAGGATTATAAGGTCTGCATGGGGTTTTGCGTGGTTTGGATATTGTTGAGCTGGAAAAGATGCAGAAAATAATCAGAATCATCAAGAGCTGGAGCAACTTTCTTTCAAAATGAGAACACAAAATACATAATACAGTCATACCTCGGTTTAAGTACACCTCGGTTGGAGTACTTTCAGTTTAAGTACTCCGCGGACCCGTCTGGAACAGATTAATCCACTTTCCATTACTTTCAATGGGAAAGTTCGCTGCAGGTTAAGTACGCTTCAGGTTAAGTACAGACTTCCAGCACCAATTGTTTTTGTAAACCGAGGTACCACAGTAAACAAAAACACTTTAACAAAAACACTTTTTAAAAAGAAAACCTTTTTTTAAAATGGGGTTGGGCAAAAAGAACAAAATCTCCAACCACCTCATAACTCCTGAGCATCAGCTGGCTTTCCCCTACTAAGTTCACCCACCAGGTGTCACATGATTGCTCCCTACTTTTGTAAAGAAAGGTGCAAGGAGGGGTGGGGTTTTGTGCATCCTTGAAATCAGGACATGCTTGGGGCTTTTAGTTTACAAAACTAAACCGTCTGTCTTCTGCTGCCCAAGGGATCAGGGCCTGGGGTAAGTGCTGTGTTTTGCAATTTCAAACGTTTGACAGACTATCTTTGTAATTATTACCAGGGTTAATTCCTTAAGTAGCCCCAACTCTCAACCTGTTCCTTTTTTTCAACATCCAGTGTTATTTTCTGAATCAGGGCTTTAAACGGGGCATCAAGGACCCAGACATGTTTCAAGAACACTGGAAGAAGGCCAGGCTGCAGGTCCCCCATGTTTGCAAGCCTTGTTAATGGACCAGGCAAATGTTCCTGTCAAGCCTGAGAATAATTGTGGGGATTACACGAGGAAATGGCGCTGGCATGTGTGGGAATGACTGAGATCTGGTGCTGGCAAGCCACACTGATCTTCGAGAGTGTGGCGCGGCAAACCGGCTAATGTCAGAATGGGAAACACGTGAAGAAGGACAGGTCAGAGGCTCAGGTCAGCAGGGCAACAGGTCACAACAGAGCTAGAAGGATCTAGGAGGATCTGGACGGAACTGGATGAATCAGGACAAACCAGATGGGTCAAGCCAAGGAGGGCAACACAATGGGAACTAGGAGGGGGTGTTTACAGAGTGACATGTGCTTGGAGCATGGACAGAGGGCATGGCAAAACAACACGTGGGCTATGGAGGATGTCTTAGGGAGTGACCGGGTGTGACGTTACAGGAAACATCACCTTGTATGCACTGCTGTAATTGGCTAGAAGTTACACTGTTGTAATGATTAACTGTCATCCTGAGCTTTCAATAAAAGGAAGCGCTCGAGCTCTGCTCTTGGTCGCCTTCCCATTGAGTTCAACCTGCCTTGAGTTGTGTCATCTTTGCCATTACAACAAATAATATGCTACACATCCTATTGATCTATCATCAGCAATTGCTGCTTAATATTAAGGCTATGGTTAGACAAAAAGAGTTCAAGCAGGCTCACTAAGGCTTTGCAGATTAGGGAGACATACCCAGAAATGGCTGTCCTATGAGGCAAGATGAGCAGCAGGATCCACAGGGGCAGCAGATTTGGCCATCAAGGAATGACTCGCTGGCTTCTGTGGCAGCAGCAACTGCTGTGGAACACTCCTCGGAGGCTGGATCTGTTGCCTCTACAGCAGCCTCTTGGTGAACAGGAGGAAATGCTGGTCTCCCAGCCGGGAGGAAATAGTGGGTTATCTAGTTATCTCCCGCTTGGACTACTGCAATGCGCTCTATGTGGGGCTATCCTTGAAGGTGACTCGGAAACTACAACTAATCCAGAATGCGGCAGCTAGACTGGTGACTGGGAGCGGCTGCCGAGACCACATAACACCGGTCTTGAAAGATCTACATTGGCTCCCAGTACGTTTCTGAGCACAATTCAAAGTGTTGGTGCTGACCTTTAAAGCCCTAACTGGCCTCGGTCCAGTATACCTGAAGGAGCGTCTCCACCCCCATCATTCTGCCCGGACACTGAGGTCCAGCACCGAGGGCCTTCTGGCGGTTCCCTCGTTGTGAGACGCCAAGTTGCAGGGAACTAGGCAGAGGGCCTTCTCGGTGGTGGCGCCTGCCCTGTGGAACGCCCTCCCAACAGATGTCAAAGAGGAAAACAACTACCAGACTTTTAGAAGACATCTGAAGGCAGCCCTGTTCAGGGAGGCTTTTAATGTTTAATAGATTATTGCGTTTTATTTTTCTGTTGGAAGCCGCCCAGAGTGGCTGGGGAAACCAAGCCAGATGGGCGGAGTATAAATAATTTATTATTATTATTATTATTATTATTATTATTATTATTATTATTATTATTATTATTATATTATCCTGGCATCTGTACGCACGCAGTGTGATTTGGAGTGGGGGCCCACTTCAACCTTCAAGGTAAGGTTGATTTGACACCCCACCCCTTGTTCCTGATGTAGATCTTCACTCTCCTCCTTGCACCCCCCCCTCTTTATTCCACTCCTTGTTCCTGACTCCTTGATCTTCACTCAGCCTTTCTTCTCTGGAAGGCGTGTGTGCCATTTTGTGATTCATCTCAGGAGCCAAAATGTCTTGGGCCAGCTCTGTATCAATATGTGAAAATGCTTTTGAAATTGGGAGGTAACCTGACTCCCCTAAATTTCTCTGGGATATGGGTCACAGCCCTTTCTATCTTTCATCAGTCAGTCAATCAATCAATCAATCAATAAATCAATCAAAAAGCAGCATCAAGTGGCTTAAATTCAATAAATGTACATTTATTGCAGAAGAGCTCTGAAAATGCCTTGAGATGTATCAGGTGGCATTCACCCCACTGAAAATCTGCCGCAGGTGCATCGTAAATCGAAATCTGGGTTTGTTGGTTGTTGTTTTTTTATCAGCTTCTATTGGACTAACTTCCTGCCTTTCTCTCCAATTTTAACCAATCCCTGCAGGGAATAGGGAAAGACATAGCAAAACCTCCCCGCCCCCCCCCCCCGCCTCCCATTGACAATTTTCTTCTTGATCGCGTCGCCCTTCCTTCTTCCCGCCCAGGCGCCTCCCCTCTCCATCCGATTGGCTGTGATGATTCGAGGAGCGGATTGGTGGGCGGCCTTCCCGGGGCGGGGCGGGGGCTTGAGACCAGCGAATTCAAACGGAGGAGACGAGAAGAGAAGCCCCTCCAGCCCTCCTTCCCGCAGGGAGCGGTCGCCTCCAGCCTCTCCCGCAGAACAGGCACGGTGTCCCCGTAGGCGAAGGTCCTGCTCCCGCCCTGGCAAGCGAGCCCTGCTGGAGATTCGGAATATTCCTCACCCGGCATGAGATCTGCCTCGATTTCACCCCACAGCTGACCCTCCCCGCGGACTGTGGGCAAAGGGAGCTGGTCCTACTTTTCCAGGATCCATGTGCATTTTTAAACCCTGGAAACGATTTAGGGCAGAGTTGTGGGGCTGGCTGCTGTAGTAATCTGAGGGCATGAGCCCCATCTCCTTCCCCCATGGAATTGGGGGTGAGAACAGCCGGAAGGGTCCTGATGATGGGAGTGGATGTGCTAAACCACCATGGGGTAACCTGTGACCCCAAAGAGTCCCACTGCCATCAACCTTAGCCAGCATCATTAAAATGATATACCACCCTTTAGCTGAAGATCACAGGGTGGTTAGCAACATAAAAACACAAAGTACATGACATAATAATAGAAAAAGATTAACACCCCCCCCCAAAAAACCTAACATGGATTGGTTAATCAGCCAAAGGCCTGGTTGAAGAGGAATGTTTTTGCCTGGTGCCTAAAAATATGTAATGAAAACACTATATCACTGAGGCCACCTGAGCCTAAAGCGATAGCAAAGGATCCCTCCCCAAACTGATGCCAAAGTTTGGTGCTGTGTTTTGTGCCGCTGTGCCCCCCCAACCTGAGTAATCACTCAGGCAGTCCCCCCCCCAATCGATCTGGTCTAGGGAACTGCCCGCTTAACACTTGCATCAGTCTTAATCTGGATTGGGGTTCAGTTTGTTGGCTCTCATTCAGTCCATTACTGGGGCAAGACGACTACGGTCCAGCGCATCCACTGCCTCACTGGCAGATGAGGAGAGGTGTGTAATGTCGGCCTATTGCGGACAATGTGCTCCAAATCTCGGCAGTTTCACGTAGATGTTAAACAGCATGGGGGGGGGCAAAATGGGGGCTCTGCCAACTGTCTGCACCCTTCCCACTTGCTCTCTCTTCTCTTCCTGTCCTCCTTTGCTCTCCCTTCAAGGCCACCAAAGCGTTTCTTGTCCACTTGTTGGAGGATGCCACCCATGGCAAGCGGGTCACCCTCCACCCTGAGAACATCCAGCTGATTGGGCGGATCCTGGGCATCCAGGACGCCTTGGGCTAGCTTCCTGCCTCCAAGGGAGCAGCAAAAAGGCAACCGGGAGCATCCCAGAAACTGTGGCGGGTGTGAATGCTTGTTAATAAATAAATTGAAATCTTGTTCACAAAACTAGATGGTTTGACTGCTGCATGGGATGTATATTCACCAGTACTGAGCGTTTGACTGCTGTCAGCTTCGTGGTAGATTTTCTACATGCATGCAATAGGTAACATCACATCCCAAGCATGCAGCTGTTTTGGTTGCCAAAGAACTATAGAATGCTTTGGCAAATACAAATGACACTGGTGCTGGGAGAGAAGTGTTTGATGTGAACAGACACGTCTGATTGCTAGACATTAAGCCATTTCATTCCACTTAGTTCAAGAAGCTATTGTGACTCTTCATCAAACTGGTTGTTGTCATTTCTGGATGAACTGTGCAATGAATTTTCATGTCCAGCTGAGAAATGATCTCTGCAATCTTATGAGATTCAGCTCTGATGCTGACAGAACTTCATTCTAATTGATGCAGGCTGGGGGAGGGGTAATGCAGGGTGCATGGAGCACAGAGCTTAGCTTTTCAAGAACCTAGGAAATTCTGGGTTCTAGGTATCAATGCAGGAGCATCTGCCCAATCGCTGACTCTTTAGCTCTCTCAAATGCATTTGTTACTCTCTTCAGTTTCATCCTATCTCTGAGTCTTGCTGGGTGGAGATAGCGTTGCTCCACCCTGTGTGGGTGGAGCCAAAGACGTCCTGCTGCATTCTGCCATGGATTGGCTGGATGCAGAACAGTGGCGGGGGGGGGGCACAAGCTGGGAACCCCCAGGGGAAGAAGGCTCAGAGCCAGAGGATTGATGGTGGGACAACTATGAGTGGTCAGAGGGAGAAGAGGGAGCCAATGGGGAGGAAGAGGTGTCAGAAGCTGAAGAGGTAACAGGGTTTAGGGAGCAGGAAGAGGCTGTGCCAGAGAACAATCCAGAACTAGAGCCAGTGGAAGCTGAAGAGGAGAGGGACCAAGAGGGCTGCTTGCTTCACTTCTCACAACTGCCTCTTGAGAAAAGTTACTCTGCTCACTAGGCCTGGCCTCCTGAGCTGTTTGTTTCTTTGAATAAAGAGTTAACTTCACGGACACCATGCAAGTTATTACTGACCCACTCTTGGCACCCACACGCACACACTGGAGGTAGTATTGCCTGAAAGCCACTGATAGGCTGCCTTAATCACCATCTTCCTCAAGAGAGAGCAATTGACTAGGCAGGGACAAAGCATGGCTAAGGGAGCCCTGCATTGGTTGGCTTTGGCAAGAGCTTAACAGTGATAGTTCCCAATTTCAGCTGTGAAACTACCACCATTAGTTCATAAGTGGCACACATTTTCCCTTGTATGGAAATATGTGCTGTGGGTTTTCCTGCCCTTCTTCCATCTCATTGTCTGCTGCTGGAATCAACTCCACAAGAGGGGAGCTGCCACTGAGAAGGCCCTGCTTTCTGTTATTGGTGGCCTGAACACAGACCAGGGGTGATTATGTGGGAGGATTCGTCCTTTAGGATGGCATTGTCAGTGAAAATATATGCCCCATCAGTCAATATAAATCCATCAACTAATCAGATTAGATGGGAGGAGTTGGAAGCAGATTTCCCACCCTTAATTTCTACATCACATGTTACTTAAATATACAAAAATCAAATTATTGCTTTCTATGTTTTAGATCCTTGATTATAAGAAAGCTGGTAGCCACAATTTTCCTATTTGGATGTAACAGGAAACTATATTTAGTTGAAGATTTCTAGGGTTGATCGCTCTTCACAGCAAAGGGAGGAGAGCAAAAGGCTAGTGAATATCTTGGTTTAATAAGCCACTATATAGTTTTAACTGGACCTTTGAGTCTGCAGTGGAGATAACACTTTGTTGCACTGTTTTTTGCTTATCCTGTCCTGTTAAATTGCACTTTGCACCAGGGTTTTTCCAGTTGTATCTTTGCATAGAAATATTTAACTGCTCTCTGATATTTTATGCCCTTGCACATGAGTTAGGACCACCAAAGGATCTTTGCTTTCTTGCAAATCGTGTCCTCCCTCAAAGAGGTGCGACCTGGCAACCGAACCCTGTGTTGTGGGTGGGTACAATTGGATAGCCACAACACCCTATTGGTAGGTCCCTTGATGCTGGGTTGAGTCAGGCCAATGGGACGCTAGCCAAACCGATCAAGGGACCTATATATGCCCATGCACATGACTCAGAGCTTCCTCTTTCGGTCAGTGCATCAGATCAGAACACCCACCCACCTCTCCCTACTTTTACGGCTTGTGCGCTTGACCTTCCTATGCCGTCGTGTGTCGTGTGTCGTTGGGACGGGGGCACGGCAGGACCTGTGCTTTTGCTGAAGAGCACCCTCTGAAGTTCAAATGCTGTCCCTCTGAAGCAAAAACATATAGTAGATTTGCATACAGAAAACTATTGGCAGAACAACAAGCATTTGGGTCAGCTGTGGTTAAGAGACCACTAAGAGCTAACAATAAATTTCATTTCCGCATCAGCTACCTGCCTTCAGGATCAGAGTTGCCAGGCTTTGGCAGAGTCTGCCAATCTGGAATTATCATTGATGAATGTCAGGTTGGTCTGGAGTAAGTCATCACTTATCCATTATTGGAGCTTCAATAACTACAAAACCCAAATCTGGGATCCCATCGAAACTGATGTCAAAGTTTGGCAAAAGTTTTGCAGTGTTGTTGTTGTTGTTGTTTAGTCGTTTAGTCGTGTCCGACTCTTCGTGACCCCATGGACCAGAGCACGCCAGGCACTCCTGTCTTGCACTGCCTCCTGCAGTTTGGTCAAACTCATGTTTGTAGCTTTGAGAACACTGTCCAACCATCTTGTCCTCTGTCATCCCCTTCTCCTAGTGCCCTCAATCTTTCCCAACATCAGGGTCTTTTCCAAGGATTCTCCTCTTCTCATGAGGTGGCCAAAGTATTGGAGCCTCAGCTTCAGGCTCTGTCCTTCCAGTGAGCATTTTGCAGTGAAAACCCTGCATTTTAAGAAGCCCCACAAATGGCTTCTTTTCTATTATTTTTGAAACCACCAGAAACTAAAAAACCTTCACCTGAAAAGAAGCAAAATCACCAGAAATGCAAAAACCGATCGAAACGAATATAAAGGAAGCAAAACCACCAGCAACAGAAAAAAGAACACACACACACACACACACACTGAAATGAAGCAAAACAACCAGAAACACAAAAACAAAAACTAACATATAAGAAGTAAAACTGAAAGAAACCCCCCAAAATGAAAGTCCCCCCCTCAAGTAGAGGTGCTGCTAGTTTCCTTTGATGGTGCATTGTAGGATAGTAAAGTATTCACCTCTCCATCACCATTGGGCCATTTTTCATGCTTATCAAGCAATTGACAAATCTCCCCTTTAGGGATTTTTGCTCATTCTTTGCATGGGGCAGCAGCCTCAGTGGTAGGTAAGGGGAGGTTTTCCAATAACAGATGTTTGTAGGGCTGCTACATGGGCCTCTCCCATTACAATATTGCAAAACTGAGCCCATCGCTTCTTTTGATGCAGCCTTTGGTTGCAAGGTGGTGCTGAGAGTAGTTCCACAGTGATCTGGAGGCAAAGGAAGCCCCCCCCCCAAATGCTGGGATTCTGCTCTGGAATTTCCCTATGAGGAATGGCATCCCGATTCATCTGGTAAAAACAGAATTTTTTCTTACTGTGAATTTCAGTTTACAGATTGGGGGGATGACATTCCACCCTCTTCTATCTTCCTCTGGATAAGAAAAAGTTCCATTTTTTGTGTTCATATATCACAATATTCACTAGGTGGTGCTAAAGTCACGTTTTATTTCTCCTGAAAACATGCTCCCCCAGCTTTGAAATGTCCTGAGAATTGTAGCATCAGTTTTCACTCCTCACAAGCAGTGTAAATGGTCCTTTAAATTACGCCATTAAGTAAATGACGCCATCAAGCAACGGACACTTGACTGAAGGCATCTTCAAACAGAGACTTTATACCGATGATCATATTAATTCTCTTTTTTAAAAAAATAAAATAAATTTTTATTGTTTTAAAGAATACAAAATAGCAATACACAAATACAATCATGCAGAAGATAAAAAACACCATACAATGAAAAACAAACAAACAAACAAACACAAAAAGAATAACAGCTTAACATACTTACGGAAAGTAAAAAGAAAAGAAAAGAAAAGAAAAATCCCCTTACAGTATTTTATCTATCTCTTACTAACTTATGATCTAAAATAAAAAAATTCCTTCAGTAGCACCTTAAAGACCAACTAAGTTTTTATTTTGGTATGAGCTTTCGTGTGCATGCACACTTCTTCAGATATCTTCAGATATCTTCAGATATCTGAAGAAGTGTGCATGCACACGAAAGCTCATACCAAAATAAAAACTTAGTTGGTCTTTAAGGTGCTACTGAAGGAATTTTTTTATTTTACTTCGACCCAGACCAACACGGCTACCTACCTGTAACCAGAATTATGATCTAAATTCTAACTTACAGATGGCTTCCAATTAGACTTGCTGTAATTTATCTTTACATTGTTTCTTTATGCACAGTTTGTTATATACACATCATTTTCTTTTCCCTTTTTTCCTCTATAGTTAATCTTTATGGTGTATTGGGTTCAGTCTAATTCTGCCAGTGGAGTTTCTTTTACCTTATTCTTTCTTATATACTCTTTAAACACTTCCCATTCCTTATTGACTTCTTGTTTCATTTGGCCTCTTATTCTACCTGTCATTTTTGCTAATTGCATGTATTCCACCATTAGGACCTGCCATTCTGCTATGTTGGGTGCTATTTTGTTTTTCCAATTTCTTGCTATTATTATTCTTCCTGCCACTAATCCATACATGAGCAATACTCTTTTGGGTTTTCTTATTTCGTTTGGCAATAGACTCAATAGAAATACCTCTGGCTTTTTTTAAAAGTTGCACTTTAGTAGTTTTTCAAACTCTTCGTATTCGTCATTCCAAAAAGCGCTAACCTCTTTACACAACCACCACATGTGCAAATATGAACCGTTTTCTTTCTCGCACCTCCAGCATGTAGGTGATCTATTTTTATACATTTTGGCCATTTTCTCAGGTGTTACATGCCACCTGTACATCATTTTGAATATATTCTCTTTCAAGTTGTAACAGGCTGTAAATTTTATATCAGTTTGCCAGAGTCTTTCCCATTGTTCCATTAAGATATTGTGTCCCAGGTCTTGTGCCCATCTCACCATCGTTGATTTTGTTTGTTCCTCCTTCAGTTCCCATTCTAGTAGTATGTCATACAGTTGTGAGATGTATTTCCCTTTATTTTGACTTATTACTTTTTCAAATTTTGATGTTTCCTCTGCTATTCCTATTTTTGTATCTTCAATAAATCTTTGCCTTATTTGGAAATATTGGAACCAATCTGATATGTACTCTTTAATTTCTTCATATTTTTTCAATTTTAATTCCTCCTTTCTCCCTTCCACAATTGTCCTATACGTTACCCAATTCCTTTCCATATTTAATTTTTTAACCGCCGTTGCTTTGGCCGGTGATGTCCATAATGGGATCTTTGGTTCCAATATTCCTTTGAATTTTGACCAGATATTGTATAATGATTTTCTTACTAAATGGTTTAAAAACTTTTAATCAAAATGGCAAACTAGACAACTTTCCCAAATTGTTGTAAGAAGTGTGAAACACTACTAACTGTACACGTGTTATGTGATTATTAAAATTTGGCCTTGCATAAGGCACTGCTGAAATTTGAGAGACCAAAGTGTGACCCTGCTTGTGGGACCAATAATAAGCATGGAAGGAGACCTCCACACGGCAACATCTTGTCAATTCAAAGGATCCAGGAATATGATATATTTTATTTAACATAATTTGTATACTGCTTAATAGTACAAATCTCCATGTGGTTTAAATAATTTGAATGTATCAATAAAAGCCAGAAGTTAAAAGCAAGTTGGTCTGATTCCCTCCCATACAAATAAAACCAGCAGTTAAAAAAATGTGTTATGAAATAAAAGTTATTAAAATATATGCCCATACTACATACCTGGACAAGCTTGCCTGAAGTAGCAAGTTTTTATCAGGAGCTGAAAACAATACCATGACTTTGGGTTCGGTCAGTCAGCCAGTTACAAATCCACTGAATGGTAGCATTGTCTAGCCCGCATTTTACCAGTTTCTTTACAAGAATATCATGGGGCACCTTGTCAAAGGCCTTGCTGAAATCAAGATAGGCTATATCCACAGCATTCCTTTCATCTACCAGGCTTGTAATTCTGTCAAAAAATGAGATCAGATTAGTCTGACATGACTTATTTTTCAGAAACCCATGCTGACTTTTAGTGATCACAGCGTTCCTTTCTAGGTGCTCACAGACCGTTTGCTTAATGATCTGCTCTAAAATCTTTCCTGGTATTGATGTCAGGCTGACTGGGCGGTAATTGTTTGGGTCCTCTCTTTTCCCCTTTTTGAAAATAGGGACAACATTTGCCCTCCTCCAGTCTGCTGGGACTTCGCCTGTTCTCCAGGAATTTTCAAAGATTATTGTCAGTGGTTCTGAAATCACCTCTGCTAGTTCTATTAATACTCTTGGATGTAGTTCATCTGGCCCTGGAGACTTGAATACATCTTTGTCTCCAGGTGGAGGTAAAGGAGTTGACTATAGTAGAGATCATTCCTCCTATGCAGCTTTGCGGGAATTAAGAGCATCCCAAGTGCTGCTGCCAACTGTTCTAAAATGTCCTTGCTGGGAAGCCTGAGGCACAGCATTCTGCGCTTAGGAGTTCCATCTTGGGAAACTTGCTTCCTTTAATCAGCCTTGAGTTGGTGATCTTTAGGAATGTTTGGAAGATGCATCATGGGCGTACCCAGCGAGGGGCAGCTGCCCCCCCCCAAGAAGCAAAAATAAAATAAAATTAAATGGTTATAAAGTGATGAAACGAAACAAAATTAGGTAGGGCATGAATAACCAGTTGTTTACCACACTGAAATGGTGTAAAAACCGAGAAGTATCTAGAGCCACCTATCGACTGGTAGAGGAATCTATGTCAGCCAACCATTGGGATTCAAGGGAGGGAAAAGTACTCTAGCGGGCTCTAACAGAGAGAAGAGGGAATCTTCTAGAGGGGTCTAGTGAGTTCTGCGTCACTAAACTGAGCCGCCCGCCGCTAAACTGAGCCGCCCTCTATTAGTTTACCTTCTTATTTACATTTAGAAGACATTGAGGCTGCCTAAATGGATATAAGAAACTGGTTCCAAAAAGGTAAGTTAAGTAATTTCTGTAGAGAATTAAATTTTAAAGGGTAAAGACCTGGCTCAGAAGTACAATGGGAGAGGACAGACTGACTGGGTTGTGTTTGATGAGCGTCCATCGGAAATTCTTCAAGGAAAATCAGGACTGGATTGAAATGAAAGTTTTCTTCAAACCCAAGAAAAATGATATTAGTATAAGACATGTAACTAGAATAAAAATATTTTTTTTCAAGCAAATAATTGTAATAACTACCATAATAAAGCACTGCTATGGTTATATATAATTTCCTTAAAATTTTGGTTTCATTCGCCTTTTCCGTGCTGAAATGTCACAACCTGAACGACCATGGCTCCCCCCCCCCTAGTTTTGATCCTGAGTATGCCCCTGAAATGCACCAGTTCAGGCTTGCTTCTGCTGGTCTGCTGGGAGTTTAACTGCCATGGCTTTTAATAACGTTGTGGTTTTAACCTTTTAAAAAATGCTCATATGAATTATTTACATATGTGTGCACAGAGAGCATTGGGACTCTGTGTGTATTTTTAGGTATCTCTATTAATAACTCTAAATGGTTTCCCCTGCTCTGGCAGTGCATCCCCTGCTCATTTTAATACATCTCCCTCTGTGTTGTCCTTGTCTTTCTTGATAAGAGGATCCTGCACACCTTTTCTTGACCTGATGCATTAGTAGGATTTTACTTTTTCTGTAGTGTGGCTCAAGTAGGTCAACAAGATGGTTTCCTTGCTGAATTCTCTATCCTATGCCTAAGCCTTCCCAATGCATCTCTGAGAGGCTCCCTCGGTAGCATTAATGGAAGTTTCAGTCACTTTCAGTAGCGCACTGCCTTTGCTCTTCCTTAGAGTACTTGGTGTTTTGCCACCTAGTTTGGCTTTAGAGCACAGCTAAATACACTGTGGTTTCAAGCACTTGGGGGCATATTCTGGAATCTTGTCTTGCTTTAGTTAATGTGCATTATACGGTACCAAGGTTAGACCTTTCATACTTTAAATGCCATCACATTTCCCCACTTGCCCGGTCCAGATCTTGACCCCAAAAGCTAAGCGTAGATATACTTCCAACACATTGAATTTAAGGGTGCCCAATGCAGCAGCATGCTTATTGAGGTTTTCAATTAAATATCGACCAAAGAGAGTGATTCCTTTTTAAACATTACTTGCACCCCCCCCCAGCTTACTCAGTCCCATTCTTCTGGTCTGGGATACAGGAGACAGATTTGGAAAAAGTTTTCCAATTAAGGCCTATATTGTGCACTATGAGCATGGGAAACCACCCCCAAAGAGACCATACAGCTTATCCTTTGTTAGGAACTGGCAGGATGAGGAAGACTGGTGGGTGCTGCCCACCCAAGAACTACCCCACTCAGAGGAAGAAGACTTAGACCCAGGACACTGGTGATGGGGTACAGGAGACACAGGGCCGGCTCTAGGCCCACCCCCGGTGGCACGGGGCGCCAGGCCGCCAGGGGCGCCACTGCACCCGCTGAGAGGCGCGGCTGAGGCTGCCCCAGGCGCACGCCCGCTGTTCAGCGGCTTCAGGCCGCTCTCCGGAGGCGCGCGGGCCTGGGGCCACCTCCGCCGCGCGCAGGGGCGTTGCAACAGGGGGCGGGCAGTGCCCCCTGGCCCAGGGCCATCCCTACAACAGGCTGGGTGGCGCAGTGCAGCTGTGCCCGCCTGCCCGCCCACCTGCCATGCTGGGAAACGGGGCAGGGGGTGGGGCGCCGGAGGGATCCGTTGCACCACGGCGCCAGGCGCCGGGCATGCTTAACACGGCCTTGAGCAGACAGGTTAGAGAGGGAACAAGCTGGGAGGTGTAGAATCAGGAGGTGAACATGTGGATCCAGAAGCCATTGCGTGCCCAGGCGCAGTCCCCCCCCCCCCTCCAGGAGTCAGACCTCAGGATCAAATGGGAGACACAGCAACATCTTTGGGATTAAAATGGCTACAGCTTTATTGAATTTCAGATGTAGAAAAACCTTGCCATAGGCCAGTGGTTCCCAACAGGTGGTCCGGGGACCCCCAGGGGTCCGCGAGCTATGCCAGAGGGGTCCGCAAGATGCTATTAGAATAAAAAATATATTAAATATATTTTGTATGATAACAGATTTTTTGTTTTGGGCGCTTCCTGCATGAGCAGAGTCTAGTGCAAAACTAGAATTAGATAGAGGCAGTAGTTCTGCTGTATGCCGTTAGGTGGCGCTTTACAGACACTACTGTTTTGCAAAGAGGCAGCGCGCGCATTCTACTAACACTCACCTCCTCAAGATGCTTTGTGCACGTCGGCTTAATTTGTGCGCTACTGCGCAGGTGCCCTGTCTTCTCCATTCCCCTCCCTCCTACCTGGCGTGCGCTGCCTCTTTGCAAAACAGTAGTGTTTGTAAACAAAGCGTTGTTTTTCGCGGAAGCTACAGTTCGTATAGTTAAAAATGAACCGTTGGTTAAAAAGTGGTTCGTTAAAACGACAAAGGCCTACAGATGAAGAGGAAGATAATGCATTTGATGTTCAAGCAAGTAAGTCAGTGACTCTCGAACCGATCTTGTCAGTGTCCATTGAACCTAAATCGTAACTGTAAAAAACGTATAAATATAAAATATAAAAAGACTCTTAATTTGGCTCTCACTTTTTAATTTTAGGATTAGGAATTAATGGGGGTCCTTGTCACAATAGCGGCTCGATGAGGGGTCCTCGAGAAAATTTTGTTGGGAACCCCTGCCATAGGCATTGGGTGTGTATCCTTCTCAGGCAAGATCCAGCAATCTTGCTTGCTATGCACATGCCCTGTCTGGGCTCCTCTGAAAAACAACAGCTGATTTTCAAGCTAAGGCCCGAGGTGGGAGCCCTATCTAGCAGAGCTTTTGGCTACAGCTGCGGCAGGCGCTTGAAAGGCTAAGCCAACCCAGTGCCTTCAGCTCTTTTATAACTGACTCTGGCGCACCGCTCAGGCACACTGCATGTTCTGCCCGGAAAAGACGGGTGGAAAAAGGCTAATGATCCAGCAAAGATCCTCTCTCTGGGTCTTCTTCTGATGTCCCTTGAGGTCGGCTCTGGGGCCGACTGCACTACCAGCATCAGCTCTGGCCCCTTTTTAATGCTTCTGGAGCGGACTGGAATGAAGCCTACTCCAACACGGTCCGCTTCTCTTGCCCTGCCCCCCAGGCTGCCGTGGATAGGCAGAGCAATGGCTGGTGGAACACCGTGGCTTCAGGAGGACGGGGAAGCTGCGCCCCAGGCTGTCACAATGCCACCCCCCACTGGACCCAGTGTGCAGCCATTCCAGGACAGGGCTGGGTGCTGCTAAGGGTCTCAGTTTGAGCACAGAATCTGAAAGCGGACAGGGGGAGCTGGACGCTGCTTCCGTTTCACAGCAGCAGGCTGGTTCCTCTACTGCCCTCCTCACACCAAGATCACGGAGATCCTTGCACATTGCTGAGTAATGGGCCAGACAGTCCCAGAGAGGGTGTTACTCCTTCTCGCTGTAACTTACGTCTGCTTGGGAAAAGTCCAGAGGAATAGGGCTAGGCAGGGAGGGGCCAGATGCTAGTCTTAGCAACATCTTCACCCAGGAAAGTTTAGCCTAGATGAACTCTAGGCTGGTTGTACTTTGAGTCTCGAGTCTTCCTTTTGACCTGTGGATGAAGCTGCCTTCCTAACAGCCCCCTGACATCCTCTCCCATTGCAAGCCATGGGAACCTTGGTCAGGTTTCTGGTTTGGGTCAGGTCACTGGAACAGACTACTTGAACTCTTAGCATCTTGGAAGTGGATTTTCCTTCTCTCAGCACCTGGTGCCAAGAAGCAGAGTGGCCTCTGTAAAGGGGGGGGGGGAAGCTATACATTTATCATCAGTTCACAGAGATGTTACACATTGAATGAACAGCACATGGGGGGGCAGGGGGGAGAAACTACTGAAACACATTTTGAATTAAAGATGTTTATGGTGCTGGCAATCATCCAATGTGTAAATCTAGCATTTATTTGTTCCTCTTCTGTTTCCCCCTGACATTTTCTCAGCCTTGTCAACTACATTCCGTCATCATTTTGAGAGTTTTGTTGGTGACTTACTTTGTATGCTGTTAAACAAGACATTCTTGTTCACGAAAGCTAGATGCTATCTTGTGTAAGCTGCTACATGCATTACTTATATCAATTAGGTAAAGTGGGTGTGTTTCTTTCCAGTCATTTGCAAAGTGTTGTTTTAATTCTGATTCATGTTAAGCTGAAGCAGTCTTCTTTATGCAGGTATGTTAATAAACAGGTATGTTATGTTATACATGCAGGTATGTTAAGTCAGATATGGCCACCAGGTACACCATCTTCTAAAGTGCTTGGTCTGGGCCTCAGAACCGCCTCCTCCCCACAGGATCCCTGGCCCTGCCAACAGGTTGTGCCTGAAGACTTCTTAATAAACAACATAGTTACATATAGCGATATTTTGCGGGGGAGGACAGTGACAGACTTTTTCATTTGATTTTCTAGCAACTCACCAGGTCATAAAAACTAGGCAAGCGCTCTCTCTCTCTCTCTCTCTCTCTCCCTCCCTCTCTCCCTCCCTCCCTCCCTCCCCAGGCAAGTCTAATGGGGCTGTAGATCCATGAACAGAGTTGCCCATGAGGCAAAACACAGAGGTGCCCAGCTTTTTCTGGAATCATGTTAGTAGAGCACCGTGGATCAGACCAAAGACCGATCTAGTTCCAACATTCTGACCAAACAGATGCCTCTAGCAAGCCCAGCTATGAATGCAATAGCTGTTTCCTGTTGTTGGTCCCCCGTAGCTGGCAATTATCTAATCCACTTTTAAAACCATCTAAGTTAATAAAATAAAAAATTTCCTTCCAGTAGCACCTTAGAGACCAACTAAGTTTGTTATTGGTATGAGCTTTCGTGTGTATCCTACACCAAATGATAAATGGACATAAATCTGACATCAGGAAACCCAAGACAGAGAAACCAGTAGGAGAACACTTCAATCTCCCAGGACATTCTATACAAGATCTCAAAGTAGCTGTCTTATTACAAAAGAATTTCAGAAATAGACTGGAAAGAGAAGTTGCTGAATTGCAACTCATTACCAAACCTAAAACCATGGAGAGACCTGGTCTAAATAGAGACATTGGATTCTTATCTCATTATACATGATAAAGTTATCTTTAGCCATCTCACCCCTTGCGGTTTCCTGTAAGACCAATTGCAGTCGTTAGCAGTCGTCCACAGCTTTACCACTCCTACCAGCCAATCACCCATTCCCACCCCCCTTCTGAGTAATGCCCCTCCCCAGCCTCTCACTATATATAAGGGTCTGGTGACTTCTGTTTCAGTGTATCTGAAGAAGTGTGCATGCACACGAAAGCTCATACCAATGACAAACTTAGTTTGTCTCTAAGGTGCTACTGGAAGGAATTTTTTTATTTTGTTTTGACTACGGCAGACCAACTGGGACCCAGGTGGCGCTGTGGTTAAACCACTGAGCCTAGGGCTTGCTGATCAGAAGGTCGGCGGTTCGAATCCCTGTGACGGGGTGAGCTCCTGTTGCTTGGTCCCAGCTCCTGCCAACCTAGCAGTTCGAAAGCATGTCAAAATGCAAGTAGATAAATAGGAACCGCTACAGCGGGAAGGTAAACGGCGTTTCCATGTGCTGCTCTGGTTCACCAGAAGTGGCTTTGTCATGCTGGCCACATGACCTGGAAGCTATACGCCGGCTCCCTCGGCCAATAATGCGAGATGAGCGCGCAACCCCAGAGTCGGTCACGACTGGACCTAATGGTCAGGGGTCCCTTTACCTTTACGGCAGACCAACATGGCTACCTACCTATAACTACATCTAAGTTAATGGCAGTCACTATATATTTTTGAGCAGTGAACTCCTTAAGTAAACTACGTGTTCTGTGAAGTTCTTCCTTTTATTTGTTTTGAACACAGCTGATCTGTGTTCTCGTGCTAAGAGAGAGGGAGAAAAATCTATTTCCACTTTCTACACACCATATGTACCGGTAATTTTATAAACCTCTATCAAGACTCTATCTACTTTTTTCATTTTTTAATGTAAAAAGACAATTTAAAACCATGGGATAAAAAAGTTATTTTAAAACATTTGGTCTCCTGTTGAGCTTAACACAGTTATCATTTGAGGGTTTAAAATTTTTTGTTTACAATTGCATTTAACCTGTTTGTAATGTATGAACATATTAAAATAGCTTAAATTAAAATATATATGATGCTAATATTCAAGAATATATTAACTATGCACACACACACATGTATGTATGGATATTGTACAGTATATGTATGTATATTTGGGATACCCAAAAATACCATTCAGTTTACCCTATTCAGCCACTTGACCTCATTCATATTAATTTGTGGATTTCCCCCCATTTTGCACTTATCTCATTTTTTTTGTAAGGTGTCACTGGAACAAGAATATTTCAGAACAAAATGTGTACAAAAATCGTGAATTTTCTTGCTTTTTTGGTTTTCAGATTGATACAGAAATGAGATGGAACAAATTTATGAATGAATAGCATGTAAATAAACACACACAAAGATCTTGTAGACTCTCCTGTGGAAAAGTGAGATATTTTAATGAAATAAATTAAATTGTTCCAGAAATTCTAAAATAAAGAACTTAAATTTCCTCAGAAAATCCTTTCAAAAAATGAATACTGAACAAAGCTTAATTTATCTGCATCAAATTGATGGGGCCGTTTGTGAACTGATCTGGCCTGAAAGAATGAATGCCTGTTGTTTACACATCAATGAATGGTGTCTCTGTGCTTTGTTCCTGGATTTAACAACATAGGAAAATGGAGAGGAGGGCTGGTTTTCCGGTTCAATGCAACAACAGTGTGGTTTTGTTAAATTGTTCCTTAATGTGAAATGCCCTTTTATGTTCAGTCCCCTTCACTCCAAGTCCAAGACTCATCTCAGAGAGGATCTCTGTAGTAAAAAGCATATGAATTCTGATGAACTGGATTATACTTACCCAAATTTGCTGTCATTCATGTTACTCCAGCAAAGGTATTCTGCATGAATCTACAACCGTGAATCTGGGATGGGATTCCTGACCTGCCTAAACTTGGCTGTAGCATATATGAAAGGGTTTGCTGTTGTTTTTCACAGAAACATGCTGAGGAAGTCAGTAAATGGGGAAAATGAAAGTAAATTTGATTTCCTATCACAAATGAAACTTCATTGCACAATCTCCCCTCTCCTGTCCTATGATTTTTTTCTACAAAAAAACATATGTTCCCAGATTTTTGAAGATTATATCCATTACATTTACCAGAGCTTTAAATGTTACTTACACTGTTCCTTTAACGCCTAATATATTTCAGAAATATCTTTCTGCGTTGATTGAATTATTTTCCAGATTGACTTTGCATTTGAACTCTAGGAGATGTGCTTCTTAGAATTTTGCACATAGAAGAATGTATGCAGAGCTGGAAACCCATTCCTTAGATAGTTGTTATTAAATACCTCGTTCAGCACACTGTTTTGGAGCCTCTGATTGGCTGGAGCAACTGGGAAGCAACAGCTTATTCAGCCCACAGCTTCCGAAATCCTGTTGCAAGCAGGGATAGTGGCCAGGAACACACAGTGTGCAGAATGTCTCTTCTTTTATGGTTGTCATAGTTAAATGCTGCTGCGAAAGGAACCAGGATCCAATCACTTTTGACCAGCTGACTTTTATAGGGAAAAAGCGGACGGCCTGAATTATTGTCAACATCTGTATTTTTCTGCTCGATTCCAAAACCCAGTTTTTAACCATATTTGTCATTTCCCCAGTGGCATTCTGCATTTTTGTTCCTATAATAATATTGGAAGGAACATTCTGTTCTTGCTGCAGAGCCCATGCCATAGCTGCCAAGTTTTCCCTTTTCTCGCGAGGAAGCCTAAGGGAATTTCCCTTAAAAAAAGGGAGAACCTGGCAGCTATGGCCCATTCCTATTTTCCCCTCTTCCTTTTTGTGCAGCTGATTGTGTCTTTTATAGGGTAGTAACACACACACACACACACACACACACACACACACACACACACACACACCAGCAAATCCCATTTGGGGAAAACCATTTCTGCTGATTTTTGTAGAGCCATAAAACTGCTCCATCATGGAAGCAAAATGCTCCTCCTTAATCTATTGATTTCCCATGCTTGTCTGTGATTCATCCAACCAAATTAACTTAAATTCTAACTGCATGGAGACAGCTGTTTGTGGGTATCACTTACCATGCTGGATTTCCTGCTATCCTGGCACCTTATTTACTGTCTGTGAGACACCAGGTTAACTAATTCCATTTCTTGTGTGTTTAATGGCATTTGATTGCTCCTTATATGATATCTAGCCAGTTTTCTTCAGTTATCTGCTGCACCTATTACTGTTAATCTATGGGATGCAGAGGTCTGCAGTGGGGAGGAGGGGGTGGCATTGCCTCTCCTTCTGCTAACTTCCTCAGTTAATTTATTTTAGGGCCCCAAACTGACTTTGGGTGGTTTTTCACTCCCTCAGCAACCCCCTGTGCCCAATCCCACACTGTTCAGTCAGGTGCCGCAATACTCTAGATCAGGGGTCAGCAAACTTTTTCAGCAGCGGGCCGGTTGACGGTGCCTCAGACCTTGTGGGGGGCCGGACTATATTTTGAAAACAATATATGAACAAATTCCTATGCCCCACAAATAACCCAGAGATGTGTTTTAAATAAAAGGACACATTCTACTCATGTAAAAACATGCTGATTCCCTGACCGTCCGCGGGCCGGATTTAGAAGGCGATTGGGCCGCATCCGGCCCCGGGGCCTAAGTTTGGGAACCCCTGCTCTAGATGGACGTCTCAAGGAAATCAAGTCCTTGAAGCGGACAGGAAAGGATGATAAACTTTCCTTGCATGAACCTCCTTAAGTTATTTTAGAACTGGAGCCCTTGTGAAAACCATGGTCTCTCCCCACATAAGGAATCTGTGCTTCAGCCTGTCTCCTTGATGACTCAGCCTTGCTACATATTCTTTAATCCTTATTGTTCGGGTTTTTCTTTTGCTCTCATGGGATAAACTGCCTAATCTGAGTCTTTCATTCTTTCTACTTGGCCTTGATTTCTGATCCTGGATTTTGGCTGGGATTCCAGGCCTTTAAGCCTTTGGTGTTCTCTTCAGTTTCCTTAATTCCACTTGATCTGATGTTTAAGTGATTGATTTTCAAGCAAACTCACTTCATACCGATTTAAATTGATCTGATTTTTAAAAAATTGTTTTTAATTAAAGGTTTTCTTGGGTTACAGAAGTACTGGTACATACATCGTCTCCACATTCAAATTACAAAGTCCTTTTTTACAGATCAGCTATATTTGATGTGAGATATCAGTGTTGTACACTTTAAGGTTGGGGGAGAAGTCAGGTGGGGAGAGAGAGTGGGAAAGTCGATCTAGCTTTTAAGTGAATGACTTAATTATCCTTTGGATTTCACAGTTCTCAAAAATTTCAATACAGTTCTTGGTTAAAACAACAAAAACATAGTGCACTGAAATGGATATTTTAGAATAAGATGTATTTTAAAATGTGTTGAGGCAAAATATGTATTCAGATGTGTATTTTGTGACACCCCCCCCCCCATACAGACATCCTTTTGTAAATCACAGAAACAGGATGGAAAGAAATATGACAATGACTAAATACGACATAAGAGGCATCACTGAAACCTGGTGGGATGAGTCTCATGATTGGAATGTAGTAATAAGGTAAAGGTAAAGGGACCCCTGACCATTAGGTCCAGTCGTGACCGACTCTGGGGTTGCGCGCTCATCTCGCATTATTGGCCGAGGGAGCCGGCGTATAGCTTCCAGGTCATGTAGCCAGCATGACAAAGCCGCTTCTGGCAAACCAGAGCAGCACATGGAAACGCCGTTTACCTTCCCGCTGTAGCGGTTCCTATTTATCTACTTGTATTTTGACGTGCTTTCGAACTGCTAGGTTGGCAGGAGCTGGGACCAAGCAACGGGAGCTCACCCCGTCACAGGGATTCGAACCGCCGACCTTCCGATCAGCAAGCCCTAGGCTCAGTGGTTTAACCACAGCGCCACCTGGGTCCCTTGTAGTAATAGAGGGATACAATCTATTTCTGAGAAATAGACCAAACAGGCAAGGAGGAGGAGTGGCATTATATATCAGAGATGTGTATACCTGTAAAGAGATCCAGGATTTAAAACTTCAAAGCTGTATTGAGAGTATCTGGGTCAAAATTAAAGGGAGAGAAAAATAACAGTGATCTCATTGTGGGAGTTTACTATAGACCCCCAAGCCATAGCTGCCAAGTTTTCCCTTTTCTCCCGAGGAAGCCTATTCAGCATAAGGGAATTTCCCTTAAAAAAAGGGAGAACTTGGCAGCTATGCCCCAAGCCAAACCGAGGACACAGATGATGCCTTCCTGGAACAGATGACCAAACATTCAAAAGGAAGTGAGATAGTAGTGATGGGGGATTTCAACTATCCTGATATTTGTTGGATGTCAAACTCAGCCAAGAGCATAAGGTCGAACAGATTCCTCACTGGCCTTGCAGACAACTTCATTGTCCAGAAAGTGGGAGAAGCAACAAGAGGATCAGCCATTTTAGATCTGATCCTAACCAATAGTGATGACCTGGTTAGTGGGGTAGAAGTGGCAGGATCATTAGGTGGGAGTGATCATGCTCTTCTGGAGATTATTATACAGCAGAAAGGAGCAACCAAGCATACTAAGACTCAAATCCTAGACTTTAAGAAAGCCGACTTCAGGCAATACCAATGAGACGGAAACATGGAAGGTGCCTAAAGAAGCCAGGGTGGCTATCTAAAGAACATTTAACTGAATTAAGATTTAAAAGGGATATGTACAAAAAATGGAAAAAGGGGGAAACCACCAGAGAGGAATTCAAACAAATAGCCAGCACGTGTAGAGACAAAGTCAGAAAAGCTAAAGCACAGAATGAACTCAAGCATGCTAGAGAGATGTTGTAATATCATGCAATATTAATTAATAATTGCAATTAAAATGTTAATCTTACTCCAAAGTGGTCACAAAAATGTGTACTATCAAGGCTCCTTAACTGCATTCTCAGAAAAGTGTCTCCATTTGTTCTTATGTTAGCTATCTTGCATTTTTCTTTGCAATAAAAGTCAACATGTCATGATAGAGGAGATATAAAATAAAGAATAACAAAGTATTTGAAATAGCACAATCTAAATTCTTAATCTGAAATTACATAATATGTAGATTTTGATCACTCATTCTGTTTCTGTTTCTGTTGGCAGATTAAGCATAAAACAAAAATATTTCCTTCCTGGCTGGATTACAAATCCTTCACTCTCCTATCCCAGCCCAAAAGCAGTAACTACTGTAATTTAAGCAACCTACTGTATTTTCTTGCTCTTGTAAAGTATATAGCTGGCAATGTGTCACTGCTTTTTTCACAGGAACACAGGAAGAAGAATTATGTCTTATTGCTACATTTTAGTCAACACAATTCAGAATATGAACACAAGGTTTAGTAGAGCAAATCCAGTGAGTTTTTCATCAGGCATCCTTTAGAAAGTGAGCCCTGGATTTTGTTGGGTTGTGTTTTCTTTCCTTCAGATTTCTTTCCATGTGCCCAGAAGACAGAATACATTCACATCCAGCCATGATAAATATGAACCAGCTGCTGTTTTATGCCACCAAAACCAAATCCAACAGGATCTAGGTAACCTACATTCACTGAACTCCCCATCCTGCCCTTGCCAGCAAGCCAACTCAAATCTCATCTCATGCAGCCAACAAAGATGTTTATCTGTGTCACTAAAAGCATCCAGATTAACTGAGTGCAGGATTAATGCTGAGCTGAGCTAAGGCCATGGAATTTTGAACTTGCTGTGGAAATTATTGGAGGCTAGATACTGACTTTTAACATGAGGACTTATTACCGTTTGTTGATGTTTGTGCAATGACTTAACAATTAGCAAACCTATTCATCCTCACAGGTCTTTTAAAATTATGTTAGTCCCTGGAACTGATTGCCTTGCTGAATTCATGCTATTGTGCTGGGTTTTATGAGGCTAACTGAATTGACAGTAATGTTTTAACTTTTAATGCAGAGATGTAGAAACTTTTTCACCATTGGAGACCCTGTACATCCTCTTAGGACAACTACAATTAGCACTAGTGATTTATAGATTTCCAGAATCCTATCTTCTCCTTTGAACCTTCAATTATGGAAAATATAATCTCTTCAAAACACTTCCAAACAATGAAAAAAGGATGTAAGATGTATGCTGCAAGAAAGGTGTGATAATTTAGTGCATTCACACTGCAAAAGTAGGGTTGAACATTTTTCTTGATTTTATTGTCTTATATTTCTGTAAACTACTTTGAAATTTCTTTACAATCAAGCAGTGCTCAAATTGTATGAAATAAAAAATAGATAAAAGCTTAATTTTGATATGTCCTTGTAGCCTACCATTTCACTACCAAAATATATATTTTAAGTAACAATTATTTGCTATTGGTGTTGTCTTTTGTGGTAATCTACTCTTTTTATATTTAATAATTTTTAAAGCAAAGGATAAAATTTGATCTTCAGTAGAGTTAAGAACTTGTTATTACTTCCTTTTTTAACAAAGAGACATAAACAAAGGCCGTTTATTTCCCTGTGGATAACAGCTGTCAAATCTGGATTGAATTATACAGATGTAAACTGGAAATTAAGTCTAGAAATCTCAGGAGTTTTGGAAGAACACTTTGTGAAGATCTTAAGTCAAGACAAATACTCTGAAATCAGTTATCTTTTTCAAAAGGCAGACATATGGAAAGAATATACTGTACCTGGAAGATGTAGCTCTGAAAAATGTAAAGACTTTGGTGATATTCTACTACTTGTAAGTCACACTCAGAGTAGACATAGGACAAAAAAAATTATTTGGTCTGCATTTTAATGTGAGCCTAACAAATCTGAACCAATATATCAGGCATGTCCAACAGGTAGATCGTGATCTACCAGTAGATCACTGGACGTCTGTGGTAGATCACCGGTAGATCAGTGGCTCCCCCCAAAGAAGCTAAAAAACTTTGGCTGCCCTAAAAAAAGCTCAACATCTTTGCCCTGCACCCCTAAAATGACCTGAACCACAAAAATCAGCGCTTTCTTTTCAAATAAAAAAAGTTCAACATCGCTTTCTTCCCTAAAGAAGCTCAACAACTTTTACGTGAACCCCCCAAAACAGGGCTTTCCATCTTAAAAAAAAAGCTCAACAACTTTGACCTGAACCCCAAAAAGGGAGGTAGATTACGTCCAGTTTTAAACTCTGTGAGTAGATCGCTGTCTCTTGGAAGTTGGCCACCCCTGCAATATATGAACCCCAAACACAGCTCTCCTGAACTTTGTGCTTCTCTGACTTTTGCAATGCAGTTCTGCAATACAAGAATGAATAAAAATATGCATATTGGTATAAAGTGCATGCAAAAGGTGTAAAAATTTTCACAAGGCCTTTTTATATAAAAATGCAAAACTATGCAAAAATGGGACAAATCAAATTTAAGATTGGGAAAATGAGAAACTACCCCCCCAAAAAAAACTGATGGACTAGTCCAAGTGTGACTAACACATTTTTAATGTGCCACACTGAAATCTACAAGGAGGCATTTTCACTTGACGGCAGTACCTGCCAAAATGCAGTGCAACTGCACCTGTGTTTCCTAAGTCCTACTGTGTTCAGTGGCCTTGTGCCCAGGACTGCAGTTTTAAATATGATTCCCTGTGACAAAGCAAACATCTATGGCTGACCACACAGTTTGATGAATATTGATATCTTGTATGGGGTTTGTTCTCTCTCTCTCTCTCTCTCTCTCTCTCTCTCTCTCTCTCAATGGCAAACACTAAATGACAGACTTAGCTACGATGTCAAATCCATCTATTCCAATGACATTAGGGGGCATGCAGTTCATACTCAACTCCATGTCATTTCACACTGGTCTGAACATGCTCAGTGCCACAAAATGCTTACTGACTCTTAAGGTAAGGAATAGGCAGGCAATGGAATGGAGTTTTCTGAAAAAGCGCTCCGTGCTGCAGCATTTTGTGGCAGGTCCAACCTGTATCTTTGACTTGGGCAGTGTATGGCAAACATGCATCAGCAAGGAGGCAAGAGGTTCTGCACAACATTATTGTAGTGTTAGATTATTACAAAATTACAAGTCATTGATTGATTGATTGAAATGCTTTCTTGGAGGGCAAACCATGACAACTGGTTCAGCTTCATTTTGTAGTGTAGACATGTTAGCTCACAAACCAATTTAACTTTCACAACTTATTAACTCACTGAGAAGAAGATAGCTGGTTGCTTTATTAAGGTATTTGCTTACTTGCTTCATAATATTTATATGCTGCTTGATTAAGAAAAGCCTCAACACAAGTTCCTCAAATGAGGTTCAACCACAAGAATGGTCCTGTATTGCATGAATAGCTTTTGAGCCAGCCTCCTTCTTTACATTATTTTAATTTTGTTTTGGTCCCCAAAGGCAGTCATTATGATTGGTTCACCTCCACCCTGAAGCATGAGGTTGTTTATGCCTTTTTTCAAAGCACATTCAGTACAGTAGGCGTCTTTTACTGGCCCAGTCATTACCCTCAAGCCGTGCTTTATTTTCTGGGGGTACTTAAGGATGCGCAGTACCAGCACCTCTTTTTCCTTGTTAAAAAGTCTGGCACTTACTGTAACAACTTCATGGTGAGTAACAGCACCTCTTTTTCTGGGAAAAAGTACTGCCCTCAGCCATTGCTAAATTCTAGCTAAAGATACAGAATGGAATCTGCATTGCTCATTGCACAAGAATGTTTGCATTTTTAAGGAGACGAACAGAATTAGCTGAAACATTTGCCCGACTTAGGAGTCCCTGAAAGTAGGAGAATAACCTTCAAACACATTTTTCATAGAATCATAGAATCGTAGAGTTGGAAGAGACCACAAGGGCCATCCAGTCCAACCCCCTGCCAAGCAGGAAACACCATCAAAGCATTCTTGACATATGCCTGTCAAGCCTCTGCTTAAAGCCCTCCAAAGAAGGAGACTCCACCACACTCCTTGGCAGCAAATTCCACTGCTGAACAGCTCTTACTGTCAGGAAGTTCTTCCTAATGTTTAGGTGGAATCTTCTTTCTTGTAGTTTGAATCCATTGCTCCATGTCCGCTTCTCTGGAGCAGCAGAAAACAACCTTTCACCCTCTACCATATGACATCCTTTTATATATTTGAACATGGCTATCGTATCACCCCTTAACCTTCTCTTCTCCAGGCTAAACATGCCCAGCTCCCTAAGCCGTTCCTCATAAGGCATCGTTTCCAGGCCTTTGACCATTTTGGTTGCCCTCCTCTGGACACGTTCCAGCTTCTCAGTATCCTTCTTGAACTGTGGTGCCCAGAACTGGACACAGTACTCCAGGCCAACACCGGCAATATTTGAAAGGTCTCTTTACATTTTAATAGCATATTTAACAATTAAAAGCCTAAAGTTTTCAATAAAAAGAGAAGCAGGACTCTTCAGGTTCAATTATGCGGATTCCACCAGCAACTGACCCCATAGGACAGTTTCTATCCCACTGCCAGTAAAATCTGAATTTTTAATAAAAGGCACGGTTCTCTAAAGATAGTCAATCCACCCCATGTACAATGCATAAAACAACAGCCACATATTATTTAATGCTATGCAGGTAGGACACAAAGGGTGGAAGATTTGTCTGCATAGTCACATACAGTATATATGTTCAAGGTGCCAGTTCATAGGGTTATATCCAATGCTGCGTATACAGAGTTCCACTTATGCAACAGAACTTCCCTTCTCCCCACACCAGTGCCAGTTTTACGTATAAGCTAAACAAGCTATAGTTTAGGGCCTCATACTCTTGGGATCCCCCAAATATTTTTAAACCGAAATAACCTGGATGTACATTTCCAAAATATAAGATAAAAAACAATTACTTTGATAAAATACATATTTTGTTATATGCAAATGGCTTACAATACCTATTAGGTCCATAAATTACCATATAGCATATATTCAACACACAAAAACCGCGACAATTTCTTGTTGACAAAGGACAGCTGGGCATATATCGGGCCCCATTACCTTCAGTAGCTTAGGGGCTCATCAAACCTAAATCCGACCCTGCCCCACACGATTCCAAAATCTGTCCTGGAAAGTCCCAGAACCCTCTGGAGTTCACTTGGAGGGTGTGGGATATGTGGGAGAGGAGAGATGAGGAGGGAGAAGTCTACTGTTCAAGCAGAATGATGGCATTGGATACAACCCATAGGATTTTTGCTTTTCTTTGAAGACCCTTTTGTTCACCCAGACAGTTGTTACTGAAGTACCATGAAGGTTTTATGCTCTGTTGCTATGGCTGCAGTAAATTGTATTTTATTTAGATTTGTATTTTTAATAATTTTAAATAGTGGTTTGTATCCTAAGTGGGTCATGCTTAGAGCAGCAGACTCCCTGAAATTGTAATGGCTCACTGTTTTCAATGGGTCCACCTTAAGCAGGATGAAGTCCGGATCTAGCTTGTTGTGAAGCACACTGAAAGTGTTTCCTGAAGAGCAGGATATTAAAACAAAACAAAACAAAACAAAACAAAACAAAACAAAACAAAACAAAACAAAACAAAACAAAACAAAACAAAACAAAACAAAACAAAACTGTACACACATAGCCTCTGTACATGCAATCAGCAACCTTGTTTCCAGCTGGTGTGTATTTGCACACATATGATTTTTGTTTCCTCCCCTCCTACCACCGCTGTCAGCTAGAATTTCTGGAGTGGAATCATGGTGGCAGCAAAGGGCTATAGGTCCCCTACCCTGCACCACTGTCCTGCATTGCAACAGGGAACCAGCTGACGGCTACTTGCTTTTTTAAAAAAACATGTTGCATCTGTTTCGGGCCATGCTCTAGATAATTAGAAAACCATGCAAACTGAGAACCACCAAGAACTTCAGAAGTCCATGGTTGCTAGCAACAGATCTCTTAAATGAGCAGACTTGCATTTAATTCAGATGGGCTCCATTGTTATCAATAGTTTTAAAGGTAAATTAAAGGTAAAGGACCCCTGACAGTTAAGTCTAGTCGCAAACGACTCTGGGGTTGCGGTGCTCATCTCGCTTTACTGGCCGAGGGAGCTGACATTTGTCCGCAGACAGTTTTTCTGGGTCATGTGGCCAGCATGACAAAGCCGATTCTGGCGAACCAGAGCAGCGCACAGAAATGCCATTTACCTTCCTGTTGCAGCGGTACCTATTTATCTACTTGCACTTTGACGTGCTTTCGAACTGCTAGGCTGGCAGGAGCTGGGACTGAGCAACGGGAGCTCACCCCATCGCAGGGATTCAAACTGCCGCCCTTCTGATCGGCAAGCCCAAGAGGCTCAGTGGTTTAGACCACAGCGCCACCCATGTCCTATCAATAGTTTTAATTAGGTATAAATGCAAGTTGGTTGTATTTGTGAATTGTAATCTAGGTATTTCCCATGTATAAGAATCATTTATGTTCAAGTTATTAACCAGTTAAAATGCATTTTCCCTCTGTCACACCCACAAAGGCAATGAGATGGCACAGGATCCTTTGTCTTACAAAATTGTTGGATAGGAGTAAGTACCAATTAGAAACAGAAGAACATTACACAGGAGAATGAGTTGAGCAGGGGTAAACAACCATTTTCAGAAACATGTTATTATTCACTGTTATTAAGGTTAGTGCACTTATTAACTGAAATGCAACTATGATCAAGTTAGAAATGAACATCTTATTAAATGCAAACCAGACTGGACACACCCATTCAGGTTACATCGCCAAAAGATAAAGGAAATGTAATTGGTTCTGAGCATAGCCTACTGGTAATTAGGTCAATTATTAATTGTACTTCTAAAATTCAAATATAGCTGTAAATAGGTAGGCATGAATATTCTGTATACATTGCAAGCTAAGTTGTTGGCTACCTGTGAAGGAAGGACCCAATGCACTAGTTAAATTTTTCGGCATCTAGAAATTAGGAAGGAAATTAGGAGAATACAAAAGCCAAGTAATAGGTGCAAACAAATCCCCAGCTGCCAGGGGCGTACCCAGGATCAAAATTAGGGGGGGCAAGGGGCGGGGGCAAGGGGCGGGAGGGGAGGGGCCACAGTGGGAATGTGGGTGGGGCTACGTGGCCTGCATCCTCCCAGCTCTTCTGAGGAGGCAGTCCCAGGCTCTTGTTCCCGGCGCGAAGCTCCAGAGGTGCACGGGGAACGCGAGCCTGTGGCTGCCTCCTCCAATTACACTCCCCGCTCCCGCTTAGCGCTCCTCCGCTTACGCTCCCCTCGCGCCTCTGGAGCTTTGCGCTGGGAGCCGGAGCCTGGGGCTGCCACGCTGCGCCCCTTAGCCTTTTGCTTCTAGGGGGGGCAATTGCCCCCTCCTGCCCCCCTGCCCACGGCACTGGTCGCCCCTCTGGGCAGCTCGCCCCATCCCCCGGGTGCGCTGTTTCTGCCCCGAGCGCAGACGGCTCAGCCTCCTCCTCCTCTGCTTCCCACCCGGCTCCCCACCCGGCTCCCCACTGTGCCTCCTGGGCTGGCTCCGCAGCCACTGTCCCTGGCTGAGCTGCCCCTGCAGCTGCTCTGCATAGACATCAAGGCACCCAGCCAGAAAAGTGAGTGTGAGTGCCTTGATCCGGGGAGAAAGTGGGGGGAGGGAGGATCTTGGAAGGGTTGAAGGAGCCTGCAGTGTGTGTGTGTGTGTGCGTGTGTGTGTGTGCGTTTGGGGCTGCTGCTGACTGACTGTATTTCGAATTGGGGGAGTGTCTGTTTCTCCTGCTGCAGGGGAGAAAACTACAAAGTAGTGACTTCTTGGTGGGGGTGGTCGGGGTGGGGTGGGGAGAACAAGCGAGGATCCCTCCGTCTCTTACGTTTACACCCCACCGCTTTTGCAGCTTGATAGTGGGAGGGGGAGAGGAGAAAGTGCGATGGGTTATGGAAAGGGGAAAGGGGGGAGGGCTGGTCTGTTTCTTTCTGGCTGGGGCCGCGCGCCCCGCTTTTTGCATTGAGATTTCTTCTTTCTTTTTAGCTGGGGGGGGGCAGCTGACTTCTAGAGTAGGGCAGCTGCCCTAACTTGCCCTGTGGTAGGTACGCCCCTGCCAGCTGCCACTGCAAAATCACAGTGGGCCATTGCTGTACATTAACAAAATGCCTTCTGGAGCTGCCTGCTTTGGGATCTGCTCAAAATGGCTGTCATTACTTCAGCTGCATGTTTATATAAAAACTAGCTGGCCCGGCCACGCATTGCTGTGGCTCAGTCTGTTAAATGGACCCTCAGATTCCCCTCACCTTCAGAGTCCCCCTTCATTTTGTTGAAATGTTTTACGTGTGTTCTGTTTACACAGGCTCATCCCTGTGACTCCCCCCACCCTGTCCCGACCCATGACCTATCCCCCCTCCCCCCCCCACCTAGGCGATTCCCCACCTCCACTCGGCCCAGTCTGGAAAGCTGAGCTGAGATGGTGTGGCGAGGGAAGCTTTCCTAGGTGCAGTACCAGTGTAGCCGTCACTAGAGGACGCTGTTTTGCAACCTCTCTTGTGCTCCCAGCATGCACTTTCATCTGATTTGTGAGTTCTGGAACACGTGCTTTTGGGGCTTTTACATGGCCCAGGTGTGACATCTGTCTACGCAAACAGTCTGGGGTCACTCTCATATTCGCTTGGGACGTTGTGTCAAAATTTGAACGCAATCAGTCAAGCGGTTTTGGAGAAAAGTGGAGACACACCTACATGTCCAGTTTACATTTATATATATAGAGAGAGAGAGAGATGGAGCCTGCCCTATATACTATCCAAAAATGGAGCAATTGTTTGTGACTTTGTGGTTGACATAGTTTGTAAGGAGCAAATGCACATAATGACAGGAGATTTAAATACTACTTGGTGGTGGTTGCAAATAGAGAAGTCATGACTCAAAGTCTTATGAGACTGAAAGCAAAAAGGTAGGCTAGTTTTTAAATTTTGTTTGAGTAAATTGTCTATGAATGTGTCCAGATGTTAAAACATTTTAAAATGTTTTCAGATGCTATAAAACCTGTTTATTTTATTGCTTTATTTTCCTGTTTTATTGTCACTTTGAGCTCCTTTGGGAGGAAGGGTGGGAATGGAATTTATATATAAACAATGTACACATAAATAACATACCAAACGCCTTCAACTGTTCCTCATAAGGCTTGGTTTCCAGACTATGCTTGTTCATTTTTCTCATTTGTTTATATTGATGTGTTTTCTGCTGCAGGTCTCTTTCAAGTCTGTAAACTGCACTGAAGTTTTGGAAAGTGGTTTCTTCCTTTTATCTTCTTGTATGTTTTGTAATAAATTTAATTTGGGCAAGTGGAAGAAAAGAAAGTGGGCTAAGTGTTTCTGGATGAAGAGAAATCAACAATGAGCTTCACTGGGAGAGGCATTATTGAGATCACATCACAGTAGGGCCACACCTGTCCCTAGGTAAAAGTTTATAATTCCCTTCACAGAACTCTTGTCACATTGCACAGACATGTTACAGTAATTGCCTTCTTGCTTCCATTGTGCTGATGCTACGCCATGTGCACTATGATCAAGAGTGAGTGGGTGGTTGTGCAGTGGGTGTGTTTCTGTGAGCATGTCAGATGGTATGTGGTCCACAAGTTCAGGTGCCAACCCTCCTGGGCCAGACAACATATCCAGTTTCATATTTGTGATGAGGCATTGCTATATCTCCTTTGTTATTATGGAACTTCATGAAACATCACCATTTGATTCTTCCTTGGCCTGTGCTAATTACCTTAAAGATCAGGAAACCAAAAGAGGTTTAAAGACTGTCTCAAGGCAAATCTTTAAAAATGTAGTATAAACACTGACAACTGCGAAACACTGGCCTGAGAGCGCTCCAGTTGGAGAACAGCCTTTACCAAAGGTGTCATGGGCTTTGAAGACACTCGAACTCAGGACGCAAGGGAGAAACGTGCTAAGAGGAAGGCACGCTTGGCAAATTCACACCATGATCAACTCCCACCCAGAAACCAATGTCCCCACTATGGAAGGACGTGTGGCTCTAGAATTGGCCTCCAGTCACTTACGGACCCATTGTTAAAACCATGTTTATGGAAGACAATCTTACTCAAATACGAGTGATCACCGAAGAAGAAGAAGAAGAAGAAGAAGAAGAAGAAGAAGAAGAAGAAGAAGAAGAAGAAAGATCAGGAAGCCTTAGTAAGAGCATGATTTATTTGCTAAGCAGCCAAACTGAGCTCTGCTTAACTTGAGAAAAAACAAATGTGGACATTGCCAATGTTTTCTACACTTTCCTCACTTCTAAAGTTTTCTCTGCCATACTGTCATTAAGGGACCTGAGCTGGGAAGCTTAGTTGTGGCAGTTCTAAAAAAACGGTTGAGATTTACAGTGGGCCACTCCCACACTTTCAGCATAACCAAAAGGACCTAGACAATCTTTGACCTTATGTCCTCACACAAAATTTTAATTGGTTGTTCATCCTTAATTTGGCACTGATTTTCAGGTCCAACTATAGTACTGTTTGAATTATTAATTGCCATCAAAACAGGAATAGTGGGCGGGAATTAACTAAATGCCAGGAGATGCTTTTGTAAATGTTTATTTCTCTAGAATTTTCCATATTCAAGATATTTTGACTTGGCACTTGTTTGTTCAGATGACTCAAACTCATGCCAGACTTTCTTCTTACTTGTTGCTCATCTTTTCCAGATTGCTGTTACATCTTTCCACCCTGAAACTAAAGGCACATCATTACAACAAAAGACCTGATAGGCAATGCAAATGAGTCTATAAACATAGCACACAATATCAGACTGCTATGTTGTAATACATCCAGTGTAATTATGCCACACCAAAATCCTGATCAGGCTACATTCCTTTTTGGTAAATGGCAGCCAGAAACTAAACAAAACTCTTGAAATGATCAAAGGGAATACTAGTATGGACAATCCATTTGCTGCCTAAGTTGGTCTTTGTGCATTTCCGGTCGATCGCGCAGCCATTTCGGTCAGGGTTTTGCTCATTGGAGCGAAACCCGGCACGTCAAAGGCTGGGGACACCGCTCCAGTGCAGCAGGTCCCCTTAGAAATCCCAAATTGAGCTTTCTGGGAACGTGGACGTCTGGCAGCGTGCTTTGTGGGCTTCCCCCACCCCAGAAAAGGCTCTATTTTGAGCCCCCGAGAGTGAGGGGGTTGGAGCCGCAGCGCAAACAGATCTATCACTTCCTTTGACAGCGCGAAGCTGCAGGACTGATTGGCATCAGCGATTAATACTTCCAAAGGACAATTACTAAAGGATGGAGTATTTGGAGTTATTGGATTTAATTCAAAGAGAATTTGGCCACGGGAAAGGGATTTTAAAAAACGGAAGCTGATCCCTTCCCACTGATTGTTATAGAAAGCAAGGACATATACCTTAAGCCAGAAAAAAGTGTAAGAAGTTAAACTTCCAAAGGCAGGACTGAAATCCTCCCCCCAGAAGCAGGGGAAGGGGGGGAGGAAATTTATTTAGAATTATATCCCTGTGAAATCTGAGGATTTAGATTGAGAAAGTGACATCCTTTGTCATAGCTGCACAAGAAAATGGCAGCAGCTTAAAAACGAAGGAGACATTCCACTTTCGCTTTTTTATTCAGAGACACTGAATGCACATCCTGTTTTCTCTCTGTGGTGACCTTCAAGTCAGAATGGCAGCCAAAATAACAGATGGACAATATGCAGACATAATAAAATTGATGCAAGAAAACAAGCAGGAATTAAAACCTGTATTTCTGAAGTTGAAAAACTTGGTGACTGTTTTAAAGGCTTCAATGTGAACTTTGAAGAAAAAATAGATACAGAAGAAAAACAGCAAGAAATGGACAATGGAAGGGAGGATGCAGAGGTCAAAAAAAGTTGATGACTGTTTCAAAAACTTTAAAATGAACTTTTAAGAAAAAATGGTTTTAGAAGAAAATCAGCAAAAACTGCAAATGAAAGACTGTGCTTTTAATGAAGAAAGAAGAGTGTATTTTCAGTTGAGAAGGAAAGAAGAATGGGCAAGGGAAATAGGAAGGGGAGCTGTCAGGAGTGGGTTGGAAAGAATAGAGGTTTGGCAGGGGAGGAGGCGGCGGGGGGAGAACAGGAATGAGGAGGTGGGGAGACATTGAAGAATGGGAGTGGGGTGAAATTTGTGAATAATAACAGGTTAATTGGGAGAAAGTAATTTGTAGTTATGAAGAGGATGGATAAAATTGGAAATAGTCTGAAGGGAATTTAATTATATATATATTAAAATTTAGTGAATATGAAAGAAATTTGGAAGAGATGTATAGCCTAAAGGAAGAAAATATTTTAAGATTGTGTAGATGAAAAGGAAAAATAGGTAATGAATTAGAATAGATTAATTATGGTATTAGGGAATAATGGAGTTCCCCTGTGCCCCTACTCTTCACCCTTCGTCTTAGACCTCCTGGTGGCAGGGGGAGGTGCTGGGATGAGGGATGGGGGTGGGGGCTTTAATGAGAAAAAGGTCTGCCTCCTTCGTTCTACTACACCTGAGGATTCCTTGGTGACATGGGGGATCTTTGGGGAGGGGTGGGGGAGGGGGCAGTATAACATATATGTAAGAAAAATTGAGTTAAGGATTGGAAAATTATGATAAAAGATATTTCTAAAAAAGGTTATAAATTGAAGATCAGAAAGGGGGGAAAGGGGAAGTCTACAAGATAATGATTTGAAAATTGGATGTTTTAAAGTTTGTTTTTTCTTTTTCTTCTTTTTTCTGTTCTCTTTTTATTTTTTCTTTCTTTTTCTTCTATGTGTTTGTTGGTGTATTTGCTTAATTATGCTTAAAAAATCCAATAAAAATGTCCTTGTGACATAGATAAAATTATGTGGAAATATTTTTGATTTGTCTATCCAAAATGCTACTAATTAAAATGTTATTTCTTTCTTTCTTTCTTTCTTTCTTTCTTTCTTTCTTTCTTTCTGTGACTGAGTATCTTATGGCCATACTCTTGCAATCAGCAAAACTGAGATAAAATAGAAAAAGAATTGATGAAGTATGTGTAGGGAAATGCAGAATAATTTTGTTAAAATCAGAAGAAGAATTGATGAAGTATGTGTAAGGAAATGCAGAAGAATTTTTGTAATATAAGGAACCAGAAGAGGAAATGGAGGGAAGTCATGAGGTCTAAAAAACCCCAAAGACAAAGTTTTGAAATGTTTTTGTGAATGGGGATGGGGGGGGGGTTGTTTTTTGTAGTTAATTGTGGAAATTAATAGTGAAAAAACAATAAGAATTTATTTACTAAAATAAATAAATATCCTTGTCCCAAGCCTCTTAGGACTTTAAAGGCAGCACTGTGATTTGGACTCTTATCCAGGTGCCTGGCCAGGTTAGCATACTCAATATCCCTTAACTCTTTGGCTCCTGTAGCTTCTCTTTACAAGTGATTTGGCTGACTGTACAAGGAGTACAGGTTGTTTCAGATGCATACATTTCATTGCATATATATGCTAATACCTAACTTCATCTGATCCATTTGCCAGCTCCCAC
Source organism: Zootoca vivipara (assembly GCF_965207765.1). NCBI lineage: Eukaryota > Metazoa > Chordata > Lepidosauria > Squamata > Lacertidae > Zootoca > Zootoca vivipara. Next base: position 3,036,580 of record NC_142586.1, read on the forward strand.
ACCCTTCAATTTTGCCATCAATTACCCCTGGTAAGAACAAAGTGACTTCCCCATTGAGCACTGCATCTACTGGTTGCTGTAATAAAGAGCTGTTTGCATCTCTTAAAAAGAGGATCCTCTACCTCTGTTCAGTGCACTCCATTTTGTTCCCTTTTTTTGCACTCAGCACTAAAATTAAAGTACAGGTGGACTTAGGATACCCATCCTGATTGGCTCATGCCTTTTACCTCTGCTCCTTAAGATCATTTTCCCCAGCTTGTGTTCATAGCTGCCAAGTTATCCCTTTTTTAAAGGGATTTTCCCTTATGCTGAATAGGCTTCCTCGCAAGAAAAGGGAAAACTTGGCAGCTATGCTTGTGTTGGGAAACTTGAATCATCCTATTTCTTGTTATTTCTTGTTATTTAGCAGACCCACTTTGGTCTGAAAAGCCCCTCCCTCCTGTAGCATCGGTCTGATTCTCATTTACCTTTTGTAACAGGTAATCTTTCCCCTTAGGTAAGAGAAGCCCCTTTTTCAATATGCTGAACATGTGTAAATCCTGCACACAAGCAGGACAAGTGGGATGAGTGCACCGAATTCTGCCCCTGTTTTGCTATCCTTGTCACTCTGCATTTCAGAGGACGAAGTGTAAAGTGGGAAATATCCTCTAATTGGGGAGGTTTCCCCACAGTATTTAGCACTTGGATTTTGCAGGAAACAAAGCTTAGTGCACTCATCCCCCCCTTCCTGCTTACATTTAAGATTCACATGCATGCGCTGCATACACATAGGAACACAGTCTTTAGGTGTTTGTCCCAAGCAACACGGGTGGCGCTGTAGGCTAAACCACTGAGCCGAGGGCTTGCCGATCAGAAGGTCGGCGGTTTGAATTCTCGCGATGGGGTGAGCTCCTGTTGTTCAGTCCCTGCTCCTGCCCACCTAGCAGTTCGAAAGCATGTCAAAGTGCAAGTAGATAAATAGGTACTGCTCCAGTGGGAAGGTAAACGGCGTTTCTGTGTGCTGCTCTGGTTCGCCAGAAGCGGCTTTGTCATGCTGGCCACATGACCTGGAAGCTGTACGCCGGCTCCCTCGGCCAATAACGCAAGATGAGCGCAGCAACCCCAGAGTCGGTCATGACTGGACCTAGTGGTCAGGGGTCCCTTTACCTTTTACACAAGGAACGGCACTGTTCAAAATGCCCAAGAACACCCAAGAATCCAGTCTTTGGAGAGCCTCTTCTTGGAGGAACTGCTGTAACTGCAGCGAGCCTCCCTTACTTCTTAGATTCACCAGGAGCTTTGAGGGAACATGAAGCTACATGTTCTCCCTTAAAGAAAAGTTTCTGCTTTTGGAATCAGGTTGGTAGAGTTCCTGAGATTACTACTGGGTGTAAGCCTTCATTATTTGTCACCTCTGCTTCATATCCTGATGTAAAGAGGTAGAGGATGTAAATCAGGATATGAAGCATAGTTGACAAATAATGAAGGCTTACATCCAGTAACCTAAGTGTGATTTGCCTTCAGCCTTCTCCTGCTTCACTTGGGTCTCCATTGCAGTCTTATGGCTTCTTGGTGCCACTACAGTATGGCAATAGTTAGGATTTCCTGCCTTCTCCAACTATCTGTATTCCTATCACAGAAACAAACGAAAGGTAAGCTGTTTGTCCAGGACAGAATACAACATTTTGAATCTTTGGGTAGAAAATGGGAGGTGAAACTTGTAGTGAAGTTACTAAGAAATAAACACATCCCTCTGTTTGTGTGATAAATTGTGAGCGGGGGACAGGTACTGTATGTGGGCCTGGCCCCCTACTTTAGAGGATGACCCTTTCCATTGGTGTAATACAGTCCTAATATTTTTTTTAAGTTTATTCGTCTCTATCACAGGCCAATAGAGAAAGATATGAGCAATATCACAACACACCAACATCCCCCCCTCAATCAGCAGAAAGCAGAAAACAGAGGGACAACTAAACCAGATGGCCAGAAGCACGTTATGTTGATATTATCAAAAACTACTAAGAAGTCCATTGGAATAGTAGGGACATGCTTCCCCCATCCAGTTCCTGCTGTAGGTCATTCTCCAAGGCAAACCAAGTTCAGAACCAAGCGAGAAGCCAGACTGAAATAGTTTCAGATAGTATTTAATATTACTACCACTACAAACCCTTTCATGGATCACTGCCTTGTCGTGGCAAAAGCACATCAAAGTGCAAGTAGATAAATAGGTACCGCTACAGCGGGAAGGTAAACGGTGTTTCCGTGTGCTGCTCTGGTTCGCCAGAAGCGGCTTAGTCATGCTGGCCACATGACCTGGAAGCTGTACTCCGGCTCCCTCGGCTAACAACGCGAGATGAGCGCTGCAACCCCAGAGTCAGTCACGACTGGACCTAATGGTCAGGGGTCCCTTGACCTTTACAAGCTGTTATGCAGATTAGCCATGACAGGTCTCCTCCTCAAACCCACGAAAGACCAATGTCCAAAATGCCTCTTACCATTTGGAATAGGTTTATACTGGCTGATACTGTGCAGATGCAATGCTGCCAGAGAAGTAAGATTTGAAGTTAATGATTGTAGCTGTGGTATAAGGGATTTTATCAAGAATGGATTGTATTTGGTTTCAGCAACAGTCTGGAGGCAGAATTAAGGGGAATCAGACCCTGAAGTACAGCACGTGGGAAACTACACAAAATTTATAACTGGCTATGTAATTGATTTGTATTTGAATTGGTATTGGTATTTGGTATTAATATAATTTGGGACATATTGGATTCTTGTAATTGAAAATTAATAAAAATTATTTAACAAAGCATACCAGCGAGAGCATATAAATAGGTACTGCTGTGACAGGAAGGTAAATGGTGTTTCCATGCGCTCTGGCACTTGGCATGGTGTCCTGTTGTGCCAAAAGTGGTTTACTCCTGCTGGCCGCATGACCTGGAAGGCTGTCTGTGAACAAATGGTGGCTGCCTTGGCCTGAAGTGAGATGAAGGCAGCATCCCATAGTCAGGTTTGACTGGACTTGTCCAGGGGCCCTATACTTTTACCTTTAACCTATAGGGCAGTGATCTGTCCATGCCAAAGACATAATTCCAAACTTCTCCAATTGTAGATACAGTAATTAGGGGGAAATTAGGGGGTGGAACTTAATTTTTGAAAATTTATTTAGTGAGGGATCTTAAAAACATTTTTTGGGGGTGTGAGGAATTCAAATCTACTATTATTTTTGTGACTGGACAAAATTTAGTTTGGTTAGTCTATATTTGATGAAGAAGCAAATAAACTCCTCTGGAAAACCAAATAATTTTAATTTTACCTTCTGAAAATGTCAGGTAATGCTAAATGAATAACAATAATATGTAATATAATATACCGGTATAATATAACTGCAAGTACTTGGCAATCAAAATGACCTTAACAGATCAGACAACTGGGCCAAAGCAAACAAGATGAATTTTAACAGGGAGAAATGTAAAGTACTACACTTGGGGGCGGGGATGAAAGGCACAAATACAGGATGGGTGACACCTGGCTTGAGAGCAGTACATCTCTAATTCCTATTAGCATGGAGTAGAGAGTAGAGAAGCGGAGCAATGAATTCAAACTACAAGAAAAAGATTCCACCTAAACATTAGGAAGAACTTCCTGACAGTAAGAGCTGTTCGGCAGTGGAATTTGCTGCCAAGGAGTGTGGTGGAGTCTCCTTCTTTGGAGGTCTTTAAGCAGAGGCTTGACAGCCATCTGTCAGGAATGCTTTGATGGTGTTTCCTGCTTGGCAGGGGTTTGGACTGGATGGCCCTTGTGGTCTCTTCCAACTTTGATTCTATGATTGTATGATTTTTAATTATTTCTATGCAATTTTTCACACATCTTATTTACCAAGCAAACCTAAATTATATTAATTTAACCAAAATATTTTTTGGAGTTCCCAAGTCATGTTACAACTTTTTAGCACCCCTCATTTGGATTTTGAAAGCTGAAAAATTCAACGCACCCTAATAAATCACAGCTGAACCACTGCCCTTCACCTCCCTCCTGGTGCCTGTGGCAAGACCGGCCCAAGACCGGCCTGAGATGAAGGACAAGATGGTGCCTCTCCCCTTCCTGCCCTCATTCCACAGACAGAAGCTGACTGGCCTGTGAGTGGAATCTCACTTCATTGTGGGCAATGGGACAGTCTCCTCCCTCACTCTGGGGGCAGCAGGCTAATTCTGGGGTTGCAGCACATGGGACATGCCCAAGGGGTTCAGGAGGATGCCCCAAACACTTGAGAGTTTGGGGGAAAAACACCGTCTAGGCAATATAAAATCCAACACTAACATTATCAGGGGGTGGGGAACAGTTAAAAACAGGTATTTAAGATATTTAAAAGATTAATCAAATCAACTCTAGTTTAGGTAAAAAAAGGTAAAGGACCCCTGGATGGTTAAGTCCAGTTGAATTTGACTATGGGGTGAGGTGCTCATCTCTGTTTTTCAGGCTGAGGGAGCTGGCGTTTGTCCGCAGACAGCTTTCCGGGTCATGTGGCCAGCAGAACTAAATTGCTACTGGTGCAATGGGACACCGTGATAAGTGCCAGAGCGCACGGAAACGCCATTCACTTTACCTGACCTGACCTACTTGCGCTGGTATGCTTTCCAACTGCTGGGTTGGCAGGAGCTGGAAGAAAGCAACAAGAGCGGAACCTGACACACGAATTCGAACTGCTGGACTTTTGATCAGTAAGCCCAAGAGACTCAGTGGTGTAAACCACAGTGCCACCTGTGCCCCTACTCTAGTTTAGAAACAAATAAAACACATTTGCATAGAACTGTCTAAACAATTATTATTATTAATAATAATAAAATTTATTCCTTCATCCAAAGATCACAGGGTAGTTTGCAATATAAAAACACAAAACATAATAAGCAAGCATACCAACAACACATTTAAAAGGCCATAGATGGTTTAATCAGCCAACTACCAGTAACTGCCTGGGTGAAAAGAAATGTTTTTGCCTGGTGCCTAAAATTATGTAATGAAGGCACCATGTTTTAAGTGGGCACTGAAAACAGTACAGTGAAAACACCAGCCTGATTTCAGTAGGCAGGGAGTTCCAATGTATAGGTGCCTTCCACACTAAAAGATTGATTTCTTAAAAGTGCACAGTGAATATTATGTGGCAGAGCCAAGGTGTCAAGTGAGCTTATGTGGGGCAAAGTGACACCTGAGGCAGTAGTCTCATTCTCCCTAATGGTAGGGCTGGCCCAAGTCTGTTGAAACGCTTGCAGAGGCACAAGACAGTGATGTATGTTAATTGTTCACGGTGGGAAATCTTCGAGCCCCCTGGATTCTAGAGTGAAATGATAATCATGACACAGAAAGCTGTTCCAAGGATGGAAAACTCAGACAACAGGCCCACTTCCTCAAATCTGCCAAGTGTATTAACTAGGCATTCCCAAACTGCGGCCCTCCAGATGTTTTGGCCTATAACTCCCATGATCCCTAACTAACAGGACCAGTGGTCGGGGAAGATGGGAATTGTAGTCCAGAACATCTGGAGGGCCGAAGTATGGGGGTGCCTGGTATAAACAAACCTCATAAAGAGGAGTCACTGTTATCATGAATTTTTTGGAAGCCTAAGGAACATGGATGGGATGCGGGTGGTGCTGTGGGTTAAACCACAGAGCCTAGGGCTTGCCGATCAGAAGGTCGGCGGTTCGAATCCCCGCTACAGGGTGAGCTCCCCTTGCTTGGTCCCAGCTCCTGCCCACCTAGCAGTTCAAAAGCACGTCAAAGTGCAAGTAGATAAATAGGTACTGCTACAGCGGGAAGGTAAACAGCGTTTCCGTGTGCTGCTCTGGTTCGCCTGAAGCGGCTTTGTCATGCTGGCCACATGACCTGGAAACTGTCTATGGACAAACACCGGCTCCCTCGGCCAATAGAGCGAGATGAGCGCCACGACCCCAGAGTTGTCCGCAACTGGACCTAATGGTCAGGGGTCCTTTTACCATTACCTTTTAAGGAACATGGGTTGTCTTTTATTTTTTAAAATGGGACAGAAGTAAGATACTAGAAGGCACAACAATTTATTGATTATTTCTGGGTGCTGCGCCAGCCACGGAATTAAAAAGGAACAAATACAGGACAAACACAGGGGTTATGTTACAGTCAGTCCGCGATTTACGCGCTTGCAACTTAGCTTTATAAGCTTTATAAGCTTTATAAGCTTGGCAAAAATTTTTTTTTTTAAGGCAGCGAGTATCCGAGAAAAAAAACACCTTTGGCAATCCTACTCGCCGTTGCACGCTATGCATTTTGACTACATGCGATTTTGGCTAGAAGGCGCGAACCCCAGATGCAAAACACTCCCTTAAAGCGAGGGGCGTCTCTTTCCATCCAGCAACCCTCCTGCCCCGCTGGGTCTCCCGCTGTCCCTTTCCCTCGCCCGGCATAGCTGCCAAGTTTTCCCTTTTCTCGCGAGGAAGCCTATTCAGCATAAGGGAAAATCCCTTAAAAAAAGGGATAACTTGGCAGCTATGTCGCCCGGCCGCCCGCCCCCCCCGGCGTGTGCCAATTGTCTTCCGCCCGCTGGCAGAGCCTCCCCCGCTCCGCCGCCGCCGCCGCCCCTTCCTGCGTCAAAACAGCCCGGCGAGGCCAAGCGCGGTCGGGAGCAGCCTGGGCGAGTCCCCACCCCACGCGACTCCTCCCGGTCCCATGCCCTGCGCCGCCGGGCTCCCCGAAGGCCGAGGGCAGGGCTTGCGAGGCCGCCTCCCGCCTGGCACGGAGGAGCAGCCTCGCTTCGCCCGGCCACCTTCCTCCTCCTCCTCCTCCTCGCCGCCGCTGCTGTAGCACTAGCTCCGCGCGCTGCGCGCAAAGCCGTCGAGCCTCGCCAAGGAGCTCCTCCCGGACGACGCGGCGCTTGGGCGGCCCAGGCTCAGCTTGACCCCTCCGCCGCCCCCGGTCGGCTTCGGCGGCGCTTTGCCCCGCGCTCGGCTAGGCACGTCGGAGGCGGCTGGCAGCTGGCGCCCGTGCGCACCTCCGCGTCTCCCTCCTCTGGCAGAGCCAGGCTTCCCACAAGATGGCGGGATCAGTGGCAGAGAGGGACGCGCTGGTGAGTGGCACCTGGTCGAGATACTTGGCTGGGTGGGTAGGGCGCGCGGGGGGGGAGGGCTTTTAAGGGCGGCTTGCCTCTGGATCTGGCCTGGGGGGCTCTCGCCGGGATCCCTCCTTCCTTCCCCACCTCCTGGCTTCAGGTCGGGGCTTGAATCGGAATACCTGTTTGCAGACAGTGGCGGGAGAATCCCGTGCCCAGAAAGCGCGTGAAAGCCTCCCCCGTTACAGGGGCTGAAGTGGGTGCTTGCTGGAAAGGGAACCCTGGTGGAGTCCGCGCCTTGGGTGGCTTTGGCCGTTCTTCTATTCCCAGCCTTCAGGTGGCAACCTGGTGCGCGGATGTCGATCTCTCTCTCTCTGTCTGTGTGATCTGGATGATCTTGACAGGCCTGCTCCATCTCTGGGGATAGACCATCATGGATTTCTATATTACCTGGAGCACTTGCTGGGAAATCGCGAGAAGCAGGCGACACCCTTTGTTTTGCAAAGGAAGGAAAATATGGGTTCTTGCTCCAACTTGAAATGAAATTGGCGCCCTCTGTTGCTCCCAGGGTCCTCCCTTCTCTCCCCCCAACCGATCCCTAGTGCTGAATACAAAGGGGGCCTTCTGCTTTTTGAGTGTGCACTTGTTTTTGTCTCCAGAAAATAGAAGACGGGCATTTGAACAACTCACTGGGATCTCCTGTGCAAGCAGAAGTGTATTTTCCACGCCTGGTAATGTGTCCCCCCTTTTTTGGGGGGGGGGTGTGCTTTCTCCTCCCTTCTTCCCTCTCCCTGTCTTGTGATGGGGCCTGATTTAGCCCTTTCTGCCCCTATGGTATAAAAGGCTGTTCATTCTGAATCCTTGCAATCCTTTTCCAGATTGTCCCATTCTGTGGGCACATCAAAGGAGGAATGAGGCCTGGCAAGAAGATCTTGGTAATGGGCATTGTGGATCTCAACCCAGAGAGGTAATAAGACAAGAGGGAAGGCTTTTGTTTTCCACTGGCCCAGTTTCTGTCTTCTGCAAGAAAAGCTCTGTTTGCATAAAAATAAAAAGAATGTGCTTGCCAAACACCCATCATTTCTCAAGACAAGCTATTTTTATCTGCAATGTAAATATAGATTGCTGCTTTCTCCTTTGACCCATGGCAGGGAATGTATTTATATAAGAGAAGGTCATCGTTTCCCAAAATTTCATGTGAGGGCTGCTTCACGCATGATATGTTTTCTAAGTGGAGATCATCTCCATGAGGTTTTTTTTTGGGGGGGGCAGAAGACATAGGAGCTAACTCTGGGGGGAGGGGTCTTTGCCTCCCATAAAATATTTCAGGGGGCCAACCCCCATAATGTTGATGGGCATTGCCATTCAAATAGTGTGCATGCACCATGTCATGTGATGCAGGGTGGGGCTTACCTACCCCCCCCCCTATTTTATTCTAGTCGGCAGGAGAAGCATGTAATATACAGTGACTGTAAAAAAAAGATTAGGGAGCCTAGCAGGAAAACTTGTCTACACACACATTATACCTATGTGCCAGCTGTTGTCAATACCAGTAAAATGTATTTGTTTGTACAGGCTTAGAAGCCAAGGGTACTACATCCTGGATTTTATTGCTTTATTTTGGGTGAATGAGTGGGCTACTCTTCCCATTACAGTTTTGACATCAGTCTCACATGTGGGGACTCGGAGGATCCTTCTGCTGACGTAGCTATTGAACTGAAAGCCATATTCTCGGACAGACAGTTTCTCAGGAATTCTTGTGTATCTGGTGAGTGGGGAGAAGAACAGTCATCTCTTCCTTACTTTCCATTTATTCCAGACCAGCCCTTTAGGGTGAGTACTTTTTAAAATTTATAAAATAGTTGTGTGTAATTGATGAAAGTGTTTTTGGTGTTTATTTTTAAAAGTAATAATAGTCTATTTGCATATTGAAAAGAACATTGAGCCACAACAATTTCTGCCCGAGTATCTTACAAAGGCACAGATTCAAAGCTACTGATTTAATCTATGCATACGAATTTGATATTATTCTAGTTTGTGTGTCATGCATGGCAACTCATCTGAACAGTCAAGAAACAGTCAGATGGTAATATTAAAGATGGCAATACCGGTATTTAGTGGTATAGCAAACTTTCTGGGTTTGGTAATTACAACCATAAGTTTAAAGCACTCTAAAATTATGCCTCTGTTTGAAATGGCTACTATATAATTCATGCTACTGCTTCCATGCCTCCTGGGGTGCGTATGTGTACACACGCGCACACACACACACACACACACACACACACAGGTGTATATAATTTGCTGATGAACGTTCATACAATCCAGCTGAGTTTCTCCCTGGCTGACTACTGCTTATTATATCCATAGCAGGCACAGGAATAATGAATAAACAAATGCAGCTCCACCAAAAGTTCTTCATCTTTTTTCTGCTACATACCAACTCCATTTTTACTATAATGGGTTTTTAGTAACAGTTGAGCTAAGACAGTTGAGCTAAGACAACTTACAGGCAGAAGCAAACTTCCGAGCACAATTCAAAGTGTTGGTGTTGACCTTTAAAGCCCTATACGGCCTCGCTCCTGTATACCTGAAGGAGCGTCTCCACCCCCATCATTCAGCCCGGACACTGAGATCCAGCGCTGAGGGCCTTCTGGCGGTTCCCTCATTGTGAGAAGTGAGGTTACAGGGAACCAGACAGAGGGCCTTCTCTGTAGTGGCGCCCACCCTGTGGAATGCCCTCCCATCAGATGTCAAGGAAATAAGCAGCTATCCTATTTTTAAAAGACATCTGAAGGCAGCCCTGTTTCGGGAAGTTTTTAATATTTAATGCTGTATTGTTTTAATATTCGATTGGGAGCCGCCCAGAGTGGCTGGGGAGACTCAGCCAGATGGGCAGGGTATAAATAATAAATTATTATTATTATTATTATTATTAGTTTGGGTGTTATGCATTTGGTTTGGAGCATCTGAGCACAGACATCTATTTGCAGTGCATCACTCTCAAAAGACAGTGTCACAATACATCAGAAACCACTTTGGGTCCAGACATCAGCAAAGCAAATAACGCTCCAACAGGATTGTGATCAGTGTGGGAGCTTGTTTTCTTTCCCCTTTGGTCTTCACAGAGGCTTTATAAGGCAGGGAATATTTCTGAGGCCAGTTTGCAACCATCCTAACTGTAAGAAGAGTCTTTTAGCAGTTTAAAGGATCGTGTGGGCAGGGGAGAATTTAGGCTCAGAAAATGAGTGTCTGAAGGTATTATCCAAGGCATCTAAACTTTAAAGGGGCTGTTCTTTGACCCCAGGTCCTCCCTGTAGAGGGAAAGTGATTTGCAGGCTACTTTACTTCAGCCAAATGGTCAAACAGCAAGTTGTGTATTAAATGCATAATTGCACTGAATGTATTGCGTTTTTAAAAAACAAAAAAATTGTCCCAGGAGCCATTCAGGATCATGACTTCACTGTGTGGGGAGAAGTTTTTAACCTTTTCTCTTCATGCTCCAGTACACTTTCCCCCAAAGAATCATAGAGTTGGAAGAGACCACAAGGGCCATCCAGTCCAACCCCCTGCCAAGCAGGAAACACCATCAAAGCATTCTTGACATATGGCCGTCAAGCCAAGAAGGAGACTCCACCACACTCCTTGGCAGCAAATTCCACTGCTGAACAGCTCTTACTGTCAGGAAGTTCTTCCTAATGTTTAGGTGGAATCTTCTTTCTTGTAGTTTGAATCCATTGCTCCGCTTCTCTACTCTCTACTCAGTGCAAATAGGAATTAGAGATGGGACAACTTTCATTGGAACATGCAGTTAAAAGGTTAAACAACCCTCCATGTACTCTCTAGTCCTGGTTCTACCTACCTGCCACCTTGCAGCTGTTACTTAAAGGAACAATAGCAAGAGACGTGTTAAATGCAATCACAGATAATATTAATCTTGGCCCTAAATCTCTTTTCTGATCTACTCTTTGTTTCCAGGCAATCAGAGGTCTGAACATCAGCACAGACCTAATTTTTTGTAGTTTTTGAAGAGTGCCTGGTGTATGTGTGGAAAATGTATTTGCCTTAAAAAATGTTTATTAAATTTATATTCCACCTTTCCTGGAAGGAGCTCTAGGTGGCATACAGTTCTCCCTCTCCCCGTTTTATTATATATTTTGTAAAAAAACACACACCAAGATTTCCCTGCACATTTCAGTGAGCCTTCCCTCTCTGCAGGGTCCTGTTCAGGCTCTCACCCTGCGATTACTTTATTGTTTTGGTGTCTAAAGTACCCACACATTGGACACCCACTTTGTGAAGAGGCAGTAGTATCCTGTCCAGGACATGATGGAATGCAGGGCAGGGGGAAAAACATTTATAGTATAGTGGTTATAAGTTTATGTTTACAATCTGCAGCTGGATTCCTTTGTCTTGAATAGAAGGAGGGAAAGTAAATTACGTGACTAGTGCAGCCTGGGATTATGGGATTTCTAGCCAGTTTGAGGAGGCAGCAATTAATTCTACTGTAGACCACATTTATTACTTTTTCCTTAGGAATAGGAGAGTGTCCAGATGAAAACTTGAGAGCCATATTTAAAGTGATACTTAGCATTGTTGCTTATTGTTGTTTTGCATCCTTTACGAAGTGTGATTTAAACTGCAGGATAAATGGCAAAGTCAGCTTTTGAGGTCAAATCAGGATAAAGCTTATCTGAGTACATCTATCCAGGCCACAGGCCCATCCGGCATACGTTTTTTCTGGCACTGTGGAGTTTGGCAGCAATGCTGTGCATATGCCAGGCATACAAAGTGCTGTGTTTTGTGCACTCTGAGATACTAAGACTGGGAACGTTTGCCCCCCCCCCAGTATATTGTTTACTGGGCTTAAAGACAATCCAATTGCACCATGATCTTGTGTTAAATTAGTTTTAGCCACCATTCAATTTCTTGTTTAGTTTTGTTTCTGTGGGCTGGGTAGAATGCTGGGTTTGTATGAGGGAGAATCAGGAATAAATCCCCATTCAGGCTCTTTGCAGGTTTATATATTGATTTGTTTGTTCAACATATTTAGTAGCCAGTCTTTAACCATGGCAAAAGCATAGGATGGAAAACATAAAAAATACAATAAAGTAATAACAATCTAATCAATAACAATCAATGTAAAATATAGCAGGCAATTAAAATCTAATGTAAAAATGAATACAGTGTTGAAACAGCCTGCCTCAAGTCCCCGATTGTGTAATTTCAGTTGGCAGAAGAGCGGGGCCTCTAAAGCCAATCTTGATGGCCAGACAAGTTCATGTGGGAAAAGATGGTCCATTAGATACCCTGGTTCCAAACATTTTAGGACTTTTAGGTTAAAACTAGCACCTTGCACTGTGCTTGGAAAATCACTCATAGTCATTGTAGCTGTTCCACCTGTCTAGCCTCCGCTAACATATCTGCAGTTTCTGAACAGTCTCCAAAGGCAGCCAACAGCTCACTGCAGTAAGTAGTCTAAACAAGATGCAATGAAAACATCACTTGAGAAATTGTATTTTCTTTTCATTGGTTGCAGTGACCCAGAAAACCTTTTCCTACTCTACAAGCATATTTCCCAAAGCCTATTGGTCGTATTCCAACTAACCTTTACTTACAGTAGACCCATTGAAACGAACGGCCATTACTAACTTGACTTCCTTAATTTTAATGGGTTTACTCTGAGTAACAGTCAGTTGAATGAAACCCAAAGTGCAGGATGGAGTTGCTGGCAAAATGCATCCCTGCCCCACAGCTGCACCTATTCTGTGGACTGGTAGCAAAAAGGAAGGTTTAGTGAGCCACTTTACATGTTTGGTGGGCTGGGTTAGGTTTGATGGGTCACAAATTGTCCAACAAGTGATTTGCAACAAGTGATTGTACCCTGCAACTTTTGAGATAGTTAAATATTCTGCCACTTAATCAACAGCAGGATGGCTCTGTGTAGAGTAGCAGTGGCGTTGTCCCAGCAGCAGCAACACTTCATTCTCAAGGATGCAGTGAGACGGTGATAAGGTCAAGGGAGCTCTGAGTTGGCAGCAAAGGCATCCACAGGTGTGCACAAACCTGTGGGATGCTGAGAGCCCTGAGTTTCCCTGACCTTGCTGCTGCTTTGCTCTGCCCTATCCCAGCAAGCAGTAGTAGTACCACTGCCTCTTCACCCTTTTAACTTGCTGCTGCATTTAATGTACCCTTTTTTATTGCAGGTTGTGGGGGGTGTTCCCTTCAGAAAGAGTGTGCTCCTGATCTTTAATCTGTATACATCTGTATCAGTACCTTTTTAAAAGACCTGTCTTTCCCCTCTGCATCAAGGACTCTTCATGCCCCTTCATAGATGTGAGGATGCAATTTACTGGTGCTGAATGGGGTCAATGTTGTATTCTCATCACAGACATTTCAGTATCTGAAAATGCCTTTATGAGGAGGAGCAATAGCTCAGTGATAGAGCACAGGTTTTGCAACAACAACGGAATAAAAAACGTTGTTGGTGGCATCTGTCTTTCTTGAGAGGTAATGGAGTGCACTGAAATGACCTCCCTGGGGCACAAGCCTGGGCAGTGCTTATGGAGGTCCTGGGCTGTGCGGATGATGATCCACCCCCCTTGGCCTCCCTGATGAGGTCCAAAGGAAAGCAGAGCAAGGGGTTTGGCACCAGCTTGGCTGCAGGAGTTGCCGGAGGGAGGCGTACACGGCGCCATCCAACCAACTTAGGGAGTGGACTCCGGATTTGTGTAAGGTTTACTCCTCCGCCTTTCCTTTTCCTGAAGACATCCCGCAAGGCAGCAGAGGTTTAGGATCAGAGTTTTCTTCCTCCCAGGTGGGCTACCTTCTTAGGTTGACAAACCCCACCTGCCCCAAACTGCCTTTTTGACCACTGGACCCACTGTTGGTCTTTGCATGCAGGGGAAGTCCCTAGCTCACCTGGTTTAGCCAGCCAGTCAAAACCGTTCCCGGGATGTGGCTGCTGTCCCATGCTGGGAGCTTCTAGGAGCCACAGGTGAGAGCTGAGTGCAGGGGGGGGGACCAAAGGTGAACAAACTAGCCCAGAAGGAGCATGACATGCCCCCACTAGAGGTACTACCCCCACACACAATTACCATTTAACAGCACATTTCAATAATCCTCACCAGGGCCATCTCAAGGATATCCGGCGCCGTGGTTCAAAGATCCCTCCGGTGCCCACACCCGCCACATTCAAAGATCCTTCTGCCGCCCCCCCCCATTTCACCTTTTTACAGCGGGGAAGAGGCGGAGGCTCCGGGGCTCGCCCTCGGCGGCCGGCCGCCTCCTGGCAGCCCTCACACGCTGCAAGGGTTTGGAGAAGCGCACACGCGTGTGTCGTGGTGGGCCTTGGTGCTTTGGCAGCTCCCGCTGCCATGCCCTGAGGGCCCCTTTGCCGAGGGGGAGATGGGAAACGCAAGAGGCAGCCCTCCGGGCGGACAGCTCTCCAACGGGACGGAGGCTCCAGGCGCTGCTCGACATGGCGGAAGCAGGCTGATGCAGGGAGGCGCTGCGTCCGGCCTCCGCCTCTTCTGTGGTGTCCTCCAGCGCCCTCCAGAACTTGCCGCCATGGTTCCTCACACCACTAGCTTCTATGGCTAAGACGCCCCTGATCCTCACAGCCGTTTTGTGATATAGAGTACTTCAGGGGTGCAGAACGTTTGGCCCTCCAGATGTAGCTGGACGTCAGCTCCCATCGCCCTCACCAGGCATGGCCACAGCCACGGATGATAGGAGTTGTAGACCAGCAAGCAACATCTGGAGGGTCACAAACGTCCCGCAACTGACTAACTGGTGGGGGTAAAGCTAAGGTGGATAGATGCCAAAGAGGACAGGGGTCCATCACCTTCAATTGTTTTCTAGAAGGGGGAATTTCAGCTGGTGTAGTTTGTCATCCAAGCTGCACCTGATGACATTCCCTCTGCTGTGTGACTGTTAAAGGTGCAGGATCCCATCCCTCTTTTGCATCTTGTTGCCATGGGTGAAGGTGGAAGAGACAGTGGGTAGCTAGGCTTGAGATCCGAGTCAGATGCTCAATGGGAACTTCTTTGGCCTCAGAAGCTGGGATATTGTGCTTCTGAGAATACAGAGGTCACCAGTAGCCAATATATATATATGTTTCATCACACACAAAAGAAATCTGGAATGTGAACAAGAGCAAGCTGGACTGTGGGCTTTTCATACTACAATCCACTTCTTGAGGTGCATTTTGCCTACTGAATTCACTATCACAATAAGCCAGTTCATGTCAAAGGTGCTAGAGAACTTGGGTGACTGGAATTTTAGACCTTTGAGCTTCTTCCCTTCCAAAATTCCTAGAAATACATTTCTTCAAAACATGGGTTGATTCTTTTTTAGAATACAATCTTAGGATCAGACGGACAGGACCCCCTCTCCCCGTTACATTGATGCTTGGGGACTGAACTATGTATTTTTGCTGGCAACATGGCTCAGTTGGTTGGTGCTGATAATGCCAAGGTTGTTGGTATTTACTCCCATCTAAGTGTGTGCCACTCAGGTGGCCCTGTGGTCTAAACCACAGAGCCTAGGGCTTGCTGATCAGAAGGTTGGTGGTTCGAATCCCTGCAACGGGGTGAGCTCCCGTTGTGTTGCTCAGTCCCTCCTCCTGCCAACATAGCAGTTCGAAAGCACATCAAAGTGGAAGTAGATAAATTACCTTCAGCAGGAAGGTAAATGGTGTTTCCGTGCGCTGCTCTGGTTCGCCAGAAGCGGCTTTGTCATGCTGGCCACATGACCTGGAAGCTGTACGCCGGATCCCTCGGCCAGTAAAGTGAGATGAGTGTCGCAATCCCAGAGTCGTTCACAACTGGACCAAACGGTCAGGGGTCCCCTTTGTGTATAGGATTGCACTCTTAAGAGCCTTAGAAGAATACAGGCCTGTAGTCCTATTTTAAGTGAAGAATTGTAGAACTTCTACTGTTGCCTTGAGTTGGTTCTAGGCCCCTGGCATATTATGGGTAATGAAATTGTGTGTGTGTGTGTTCTACTCATTCACAAAGTAGAGAACTGTAGAATTCTTATTTTTCTAGTGTAGATTCACCTCACTTTGGGCCAGGAAAGTCAATGTTTGTTCTTGCTAGGCAAGGACCAGAGTGGGGGATTAGCACTGTTTGTTTTGGTAATTCAGTGCAAGTCAACCAATATTTTTCAAAACTTCATACAATCTGTTGTTTCTTTTGTTTATGTGGTAGCAGTTGGTGAGGCAGACCTGGAGAACAACCCTTTGGTCATTGATGTCAGTACAGCTTACCTGCACAGGCCTGCTGTGAAGCTGGGCTCTGCAGACACTTAGCCAGTCCAGCACTGCTGCTGTGCAACCCCAGCCTTGTTCCCTCCCAGGACCTGCGCAGATAAGCTGTAGTGATGTTGGATGCTGCTGTAGTGATCTACATTGGGAAAGGGTGGGAGACCAGTAGCTTCTCCTATTGACCAAAAGGCCACTGTAGAGGCAGTGTGGTGGGGGCAGATCCAGCCGCCGAGGCATGTAGCACAGCAGCAGCAGAGGGTGATACATTCCTTGGAGGCTGGATCTGCTGCCCCTGTGGATCCTGCCACCTGTGATGCAGTCACCTTTCCTTGGCCTGTGGGTGGGCTGGCCCTGGATGCTGGTGTTGTGAACATAAATGATATGTGGACTGTACAACTGTAAAGTAACTTCAGATTCACAACCTCACACTGTAAAGTAACTTCAGATTCACAACCTCACACTGACTTTCATTATTTCTGTGCCATTAGTCGCATTGTCATTGTGTCATGGAATTTTTGTGACCATACTATGCATTCAGCAATATCACTACGCCTGGTAGAGTAATGCTCCTAGGATTTGTGATAATTCATCCATTGTTTGTTTTCATCATTCAGAATGTACTTTCAATACACAAATCCTTTTGCTGTAGTCATTCTATCTAGTCATTTAGTACATTGTCACAGTAGCTTTATGAGGCTATGCTCATTCTAAAACTGCAGACCTGGGTCTGGAGCTGAGAAAATGTATTGGCCAACTGTCACCCAGTGATCCTCTCAGATCCACATTAAAGACACTGGATTGTAGTGATTTTGATCCATAACTGGGTGTTTATTGACTGGATTTCAATTATTCTGTAAGGAAGTGACCTAACCCTACAGATGCTCCAAGCAGTATAAAATTGACTATGGTTCCCATAATGGTGATATTTAAGTTCTGTGAAATGCTCTTCCCAGTTCCAACTGTGATCCTGGTTCATAACATTTCTTTCTTACAGGTTGAAATACTTTGTGAACACCCTCGTTTTAGAATATTTGTGGATGGACACCAGCTTTTTGATTTTTACCACCGCATTGAGAAGTTGTCAGCTATTGATACGATAAAGATAAATGGAGACCTCCAGCTTACTAAACTTGGTTGACCTTGTTTTCATATTCAAAAGCAAAAACAATCAGATAAAGATAAAAACCAAAATTTTAGATTCCAAATTGGCTCAGATGCCGTCCACATCTGTCTGAAGGAGCAGAGGCAAGCAACCCTGGAGCAACTTCCCTCTAGGGCAGGCGCCACCGTTTTGCTCCTACAGTATAAGCAGCAAAGAACATACTGACGGACTGAAGTACAGCACTGTTTATCCTCATGAAGAAAGCAATTGATGATTACTTGATACTGAGCCGGGCCCCTTTATTCTTTGGCACTAAATAGCCTACACCTGGTGGATAATCAAATTATAGTGGATTCTGAAAGAGTTACTTCATTGTCTATAAACTGCAGAAGCTATTGACAGGGCAGTTTTGAGTGCTAAATGTATTATTAAATGGAAACGTTTACTTTTGGAAATATTTCTCCAGCACTTAAGTGGGTTAATGTAAGTGTAACACAGATCACAAAGAGGGTTAAATGTGGAAGTCATTATTCAGTGCCTAATGATGCTGGTCTCCTTAACACCAATGGCAAAAAGTCCTGTGGACTCTAATGGCATGTGATTAGCTAGACACAATGGCTCCGGTCCCGTCTCAACACACACATCCCATTGAATCAAGTGGACTTGGGTGTGTTTAATTGTGCATTGGATTGCAACCAGTTACCATTGTGGTTTCTACTTTGGGGAGTTAGTTGTCAAGGGAAGGGTCAAAACTGAGTAATGGCTTCTGGATTTGGCCTTCATATGATAGTCAGGGTATGTGCATAGAATGTAGGTCATTAAATGTTTTTGCACAATATAATATTAATACAATTTTTAAAAGTTTCTAGTTTATTTATTGATACTCATCGTGTTAATGTTCTAACTGCAAAACTGAACATTATAACTGCGATTTAAGAGCGGCAAAGTAGGCAAAGTATAAACTTTCTGAACCTACAAGTGTTCTTTGGGCAAATATTATCATATCATTTCGGAAATATGTCCTCTTTGTCTTTGGGCGGTTGGTGGTATCATTGTTCACAGAACCTTGGTTTGTACATGTCTTCGCTAGAAACTACTTTCAATATGTTGTTAAATCTGCTGTAAATGATAAGGTCAGAGCTGATGGGATGTTTCGAGGGAGCGGGACTCCCAGGCACACACAGGAATAGAAGTTTCTAGGTTTATTGGTGTGCTTAGGTTCCAGTTTTGTACCCACTTAACTGGGTGGGAGTAAACTCAGTGGGACTTATTTTTAAATTGGCATGTATAGGGTTGCGTTGTTAGACCTTGAGAATACAACTGTCTTCTGCAGACTAGCAACTTTTCGTGGCTACTGTCGTGAGTGTGGGAGAGAACAGAATTCTCAGCACATCTGACAAAAAATAGCCTTTTTAAATGGCTCAGTTAATAATGTATCAGATACCTTCACCTAGGCCAGTAGTGGCCAAACTTGGCCCTCCAGCTGTTTTGGGACTACAATTCCCACCATCCCTGACCACTGGTCCTGTTAGCTAGGGATGATGGGAGTTGTAGTCCAAAAACAGCTGGAGGGCCAAGTTTGGCCATCACTGATCTAGGCCAAGTGGTAGAGATGAGCACCACACCCCATAGTCATCTTCGACTGAACTTAACCATCCAGGGGTCCTTTACCTTTACCATAGAACTGCATTGTCCATGTGATTACATAGCCCAATGAAATGTACCCCTCTGTCAATGTTTCACAGGGGGATTTTGAGGACTTGTTGCAATCTGAGGAATGGACATGTCTTATTTTTAACACATGTATTATAGTGACTTTTAAAGATGTTTATTATGGAGACTTTTTATAGCGTAACATTTTTTTAAAAGGCAAAAAAGGCAGCAAAATGAACTTATGCTTAAAACAATCAGTCAATCAAAGCTGTGACCTTCTTGTTTAAGATAAGATTTTTTAAAAAAATTAACCACTCCTCTGCATCACTCACTAGAAGTTCTAGGTTTAGTCAGTTCACATTGAATTCATTTTAGTGAGGAGATGGGGCCAAAATTTCTTTCATACAGAAACTCTGTAAAACTGGACTGGTGCTAAGAAGATTCTGCTAATTCACCTGTGTGTAGCCTCTGCTCAGGCCCTGCAAAAGTTTACAGTGTCATATTCTGAAGTTCTGCTCTATCACAAGTAACAGACTTGGCTAGTCTGAGGTTAAAAAAGCCATTGCATTATGCCCAGATCTGCCTGCTTCACCTACTAACCTTGGCAGTTTCACCCTCACCTTCCTGGGGCACTTTGCATTGCAGTGTTAGGTGGGGCTTATAAGAAACAACAGTGGATAGCATGGAAGAAGTTTTCTGCTTGTGTTTTAAGGGACATAAAGAAAGGGATACAAAGGAACCCCTCAAGCGAGGATCACAGCAGAAAAAAGTCACTGAGTAATCAAGAACAGTAATTGGTCCCACTGAATGTTATGAGAATAATTCCCGAGTCAGCATGATTAGAATTGTGTTTTAAGACTACAATCCTATGCATATTTATTTTGGGTTCAGCCCTTCAGTGTTCAGTGGTGCTTACTTCCAACATGAATAGGAGCAGGGTACAATATGATATGTTGCGGTCTTCTTGGGAGTATACCCTGTCGCAGAAAGCCCGAATTACTTCCAGGTAAACAAGGCTAGGATCAGGCTGCATATATTTAAATCATAATATCCACTGAATTTTATCAATCTTTCTGCTGTATGCAGTAAATACTGTGTTGATAAACAAACACACCCCATCGGAGTTAATGTAAGAATAAGCACAGAGTAGCTGTACATGAGTTTGTGATTGCATGCTCTTACAGCAATTCAAAAGTGTTCTGCATCTTTCATTGAGTAGTACAGTATATGTTGTGATTATGATACAAATTATGGATTATGGATTACACACTTTGTACACGAAAAACCTGGGGGAACTGAACCAGAATTCCTGGAACTGCATGAATGTGTGACTAGACTTTTAAGCATGCAAGTATTCACCCTGAAATCAATGTCAGGCCAAGTACCTGACTGAATCTCACTTGCACTATGGAGACGAACAGAACAGAGCCTGCATGAAACACATCTTCACCTTTATCATTGTGGGGATAGCTATATTTCTGTCTCTGCTGCATGCGTTATTATTACCACTCCTCAGACACCAAGATAATTAATGCCCCCTGTGATTTGGCAATATTGTTCTGCTATGCTACTGTCGCAAACACCCAGGAGAAGTAATTAGAACGAGGCAATTCAAAATTTTAAATGGGAACTTTACCTTTGACTGTTTCCTGGATTCCACCCTCTTCCTTCTCAAGTTTGTATCAGAACGCAAAAGGTTGTTTTCAGGTGATCATTCTGCCTCCCCTCCCTTTCCTCTATGAGTAGCTTTATATGAGTATTGTACTCTTTGTACTGCAGTTTAGATTCAGCGTAGGAATCTGTCAGGATGAATTTACAAGATGTATAAATTGTTGAGCTGATTGTGTCACTTCATAGTGTCTTAATAAATCCTACAGTATTTCTATACAGTACAAAAAGAATATTCTTGAAAATAAACACACAGAAAAAGGTTTTCTATAAAATGTTTGGATTATTGGTGTGACATACACAAATGGACAGGTATGCTACTGATCTCTAGGATTTGGGATAGAGTTACATCTTTTGGGTCATAGAATCATAGAGTTGGAAGAGACCACAAGGGCCATCCAGTTCAACCCCCTGCCAAGCAGGAAACACCATCAAAGCATTCCTGACAGATGGCTGTCAAGCCTCTGCTTAAAGACCTCCAAAGAAGGAGACTCCACCACACTCCTTGGCAGCAAATTCCACTGTCAGAACAGCTCTTACTGTCACAAAGTTCTTCCTAATATTTAGGTGGAATCTTCTTTCTTGTAGTTTGAATCCATTGCTCCGTGTCCGCTTCTCTGGAGCAGCAGAAAACAACCTTTCTCCCTCCTCTATATGGCATCCTTTAATATATTTGAACATGGCTATCATATCACCCCTTAACCTTCTCTTCTCCAGGCTAAACATGCCCAGCTCCCTAAGCCGTTCCTCATAAGGCATCATTTCCATTTTGGTTGCCCTCCCCTGGACACGTTCCAGCTTGTAAGTATCCTTCTTGAACTGTGGTGCCCAGAACTAGACACAGTACTCCAGGTGAGGTCTGACCAGAGCAGAATACAGTGGTACTATTACTTCCTTTGATCTAGATTCCCCAAACTTCGGCCCTCCAGATGTTTTGGACTACAATTCCCATCATCCCTGACCACTGGTCCTCTTAGCTAGGGATCATGGGACTTGTAGGCCAAAACATCTGGAGGGCCGCAGTTTGGGGATGCCTGATCTAGATCCTATACTATTGATGCAGCCCATAATTGCATTGGCTTTTTTAGCTGCTACATCACACTGTTGACTCATGCCAAGTTTGTGGTCTACCAAGACTCCTAGATCCTTTTCACATGTACTGCTCTCAAGCCAGGTGTCACCCATCCTGTATTTGAGCCTTTCAATTTTTTTTTGCCCAAGTGTAGTACATTTCACCGTGTTAAAATTCATCTTGTTTGCTTTGGCCCAGTTCTCTACCCTGTTAAAGTCATTTTGAAGTCTGATCCTGTCCTCTGGGGTATTAGCCACCCCTCCCAATTTGGTGTCATCTGCAAACCTGATCAGGATGCCCTCAAGCCCATCATCCAAGTCGTTTAAAAAGATGTTGAATAAGACTGGGCCCAAGACAGAACCCTGTGGCACCCCACTAGTCACTTCTCTCCAGGATGAAGAGGAGCCATTGATGAGCACCCTTTGGGTTCGGTCAGTCAGCCAGTTACAAATCCACTGAATGGTTGCATTGTCTAGCCCACCTTTTACCAGCTTCTTTACAAGAATATCATGGGGCACCTTGTCAAAGGCCTTGCTGAAATCAAGATAGGCTACATCCACAGCGTTCCCTTCGCAGGCTTGTGAATCTGTCAGAAAATGAGATCAGATTAGTCTGGCATGACTTATTTTTCAGAAACCCATGCTGACTTTTAGTGATCACAGCGTTCCTTTCTAGGTGCTCACAGACCGTTTGCTTAATGATCTGCTCTAGAATCTTTCCTGGTATTGATGTCAGGCTGACTGGGCGGTAATTGTTTGGGTCCTCTCTTTCCCCCTTTTTGAAAATAGGGACAACATTTGCCCTCCTCCAGTCTGCTGGAACTTCGCCTGTTTTCCAGGAATTCTCAAAGATTACTGCCAGTGGTTCTGAAATCACCTGCTAGTTCTTTTAATACTCTTGGATGTAGTTCATTTGGCCCTGGAGACTTGAATACATCTAAACTAGCCAAGTATTCTTGTACTACCTCCTTACTTGTTCGGGGCTGTGTTTCCCCTGCTGAATCATCTGCTCCATATTCTTCAGGTCAGGCATTGTTTTCTTTTTTGGAGAAGACTGAGGCAAAGAAGGCATTGAGGAGTTCTGCCCTTTCTCTGTCTCCTGTTTGCATTTCACCATCTTCTCCTCTAAGTGACCCCACTGTTTCCTTGTTCTTCCTTTTGCTACGGACATACCCATAAAAGCCCTTTATGTTGCTTTTAACCTCTCTAAGAAGCCCGAGTTCATTCTGTGCTTTAGCTTTTCTGACTTAAGGAGCCTTGATAGTACACATTTTTGTGACCACTTTGGAGTAAGATTAACATTTTAATTGCAATTATTAATTAATATTGCATGATATTACAACATCTCTCTAGCATGCTTGAGTTCATTCTGTGCTTTAGCTTTTCTGACTTTGTCTCTACACGTGCTGGCTATTTGTTTGAATTCCTCTCTGGTGATTTCCCCCCTTTTCCATTATTTGTACATATCCCTTTTAAATCTTAACTCAGTTAAATCTTTAGATAGCCACCCTGGCTTCTTTAGGCACCTTCCCTGTTTCCATCTCATTGGTATTGCCTGAAGTTGTGCTTTTATTATCTCCCTTTTAACAAACTCCCAACCATCATGAACTCCCTTCACTTTTAGTATTGCTGTCCATGGGATCTCACCCAGCGTTTCCCTAAGTTTTCTGAAGTCGGCTTTCTTAAAGTCTAGGATTTGAGTCTTAGTATGCTTGGTTGCTCTTTTCCGCTGAACAATAAACTCCAGAAGAGCATGATCACTCCCAGCTAATGATCCTGCCACTTCTACCCCGCTAACCAGGTCATCACTATTGGTTAGGATCAGATCTAAAATGGCTGATCCTCTTGTTGTCAGCACCCATCACCCTTGAAGTAACCTCACTGGTTTCAGTAGGTCCTCATGAGTGTGACTTCATTGCATATCACCCTTCATTTATTTCAGAAAAAAATACTGATTTGAGAAGAATACTTGTAAAAAAAGAGTCTTGGTTGTTTCCTCTACAGTCTTGTAAATGTCTAGTAGGACCACAGGTTTTCAGTTCATGGGTTTCAGGCTACAATAAGAGATGCTAGAACAAATGGTAGATTGACAAAGAATAAAATTATCTGCTGTAGACTGAAATCCTAAACACATTTTATTGGGACACAAGTTCTATTGAACGTAGAATAGTAGGACTTACTTCAAAGTAAACATACATAAGATTGTGTTGTATGACTAATGTTCAGTGTGAACCTATGCATGTTCACTCAGAAGTCTGTCACCATGTCCAGGTAAGTGGGCAGAAAATTGCACTGTAGGGCTGCAACCAACACACTTACCTGGAAGTAAGTCCCACTGAAGTCAGTGGAACCCACTTCTGAGTAGACATGAATGCTCAATGGTAGGAGGCTTTTGTGGCACAAGGCGAAGATTACTCCCAAATATGTTGAACCTGTGATAAAATCCATCAAGTAATATTTTAAGCTAACCCCATAATCAGATTTGTTGGGACTTTTACATTCCCCATCTTACCTTAATTTATCATTAATAGCTATTTATCATTAATAGCTATATTCCACACCTCTTTATACCATTCTTCCACTTTGTCCCTTCCACTTCCTAGCTATAATAACTCATGCCACTGCTAATAAATTTGTGAGCAAGTCCTTCATAGCCTATGTACATTCCACCCTGTCATAAACTGATAACAATGAATGGACTTTCATTCAGCTTTAACCCTGTGATTTGTCTTATCTCCTTCAACACCCTTTGCCAAAATTTTTGTATGTATTTATACCCCTACCACATGTGAACATAAGTCTCTGTTTCCTGCCATCACCAACATAACACCGAATATTTCTTGTTTATTTGATTTAATCTTGCTGGTGTTAAATACCACGTCCATATTAACTCATTGTAATTTTATTTTATCCTTATAGACATCATTTTCAGAAAGCATTTCTCCCATATTTCCCCCCAGCTGTGGCAATTTATCTGACCTGTTATCTCCTTTTTCCACACCTCTTTTAGACAACATTTCAAGTTGCAATCTCCAGGTTTCCACTTAGCTGACACATACATTTATCCTATGGGGGGAAACCAGGATGCATAACAGAGTTCTGAAGAAACAATGACTGCTGGAGCTGGAAGAGAAAGCGCAAATGGAACCAAACTCACAGAATAACAGGCTTTGCAAGTGCCTGTCTCATCAACAATGCAAGCAGATGCATGAAAGTAAAAGTTGTCATCTACTACTTATTTTAAAAGAACACTGTTGGTGATTTTAAGTAGAGAATGAGCAGGAAAAGCCCTCCACCCTCCATCTGCAGTAACAGATTCCTCCCTCTCAAGCTATTTCCAGTTTGTTTCCACACTCTACCCTCACAAACATGGGTTCAGCACTGCACAGAGGGGGAAGCAGTTGGGGCTGGATAGGAATGGAGAAGTGGCAGGCAGAGAAAGGCTAAAACAGCCCTCACACTGCAGCTTTTTCCTAAACTGGCCCCCTTCAAGCTGCTTCCCCCCTTCATTTTAAAGAAGCAGTGATTGTATCCACATGCAATGGTAACTTGATTCTGACAAAACAGGAAAGGGAGTTTGCCTGTTGTGGCTTCTCCTGAAACTCAGCAACCTAGAAGGGGCAATGCAGGCCAGCAGACAGTGGGCGAAGGTGGTGAGCTTAAATGTCATGTACTGATTTGAACCAGCTAGCTAATGCATAGCTGCCAAGTTTTCCCTTTTCTCGCGAAGAAGCCTATTCAGCATAAGGGAAAATCCCTGTAAAAAAGGGATAACTTGGCAGCTATGGCTAATGGCAGGCTTCTAGGGAGAATATTCTTGCTGTGCTAGAAGACAAGATACACAAACAGGTAAACCAATACCTTTTCTTGGCCTTTCAACTTTCCTTGGAGTCCATATCAGAAATACCCAAGAAAGGAAAAGCTCAGTCAAGAATCTTTCCTAATATGCTGCCCTGTGCAAGGCCAAAATTTGGCACCCCCAAAATGGATCTTCTCAATTTTGCAACTCCTTTGCTTGGTGCCCTGTGTGGGGCAACTGCCTGAACCATCCTAAATCCAGAGCTGCCCCCCCCCCACCAAGCTGCATTATCCAGAGTCAAACTGCTACACACACCCCAGCGATGGCTCTCCAGGGATGAAGACGGCCCACTCTAAATCCCAGGTGCTGAACCTGAGCCTCTGCATGGAAAGCAGGGACTCTCCACCCAGAGCCTGGTCTACCTAGAAGTTGGCCAGATTGGCACCCACCAACAGCTCAGGACCAAGGGGTGTGCAGAACCCACCTGCCCATGGTGCGCGCGCACACCTGGGCAGTTGCAAGAGGAGTGCGAGAGGCAGGGGCGTCCAAATGGGAGTGTCTCCTCTGGGTGCCTCCAGGATAGAATCCAGCAGTTGGTGGGGAGGGCATTACAGCACCCCGGGGGGGAACAGACCCGACCCCTCTGGCCACGGGGGGGGGGAGTCACTGGCAGAGAGCCAAAGGGGACCCAAAGCAAACTTCTTGAGTTTCTTGTCCATGTTCTCGGGGGGGGGGCGATGCTGCCCCCCCCTCCTTGCCAAGGGAGCCTCGGGGCGCCTCTGCCTGACAGCCCTCCCTCCTGAAGCGCAGCCCCCGCCTCGGACGGAGCCTGGCTCTGGCCCCTCCGGCGCCAGCCTCCTCCTGGAGCACCGGGTCACGGCGTGGTCCGGAGAGCCAGACTCCACCTGGCCGAGCAGGAGCGGCCGCCGGCGGCGGAGCGGGGACGAGAGAAGCGCCGGCGTGGCCATGGCAGGCGAGGGGAGCCAAGCCGGATTCCATCCGCGGCGGCGGCGGCTGCTTCGGAAACCAGAAGCCGGCCCTACCCCGACCACGCATGCGCGTTGCCAGGGGGGAGGAGGAGGCAGCGGGGAGGGGCGGCGCCAAAGGGTTTTCCAACGACACCACCGGCTCCCGAGCGCAGCTTCCGACAGGCGTGGAGGAGGAGCCGAAGTAGCCCGCGTTTGGCGCCGCTTTGTTTTAAAGGCTTGGAGGTAACCGCGTAATACAAGATTAAAACACAAAATGCATAAGGAAAACAAAAGCGGAACAAAAGAAGAACCGCCTCCCACCCACCACACGTTCCAAAGGATATAGGATGTTGGTCAGCCAAAGGCCAGCCAGGTTGAAGAGAAATGTTTTCGCCTGGTGCCTTAGGTGCCTCCCAGGGGAGAGCATTCCTGGTTTAACTCTTTCCCTTGAAATACCTCGCAATAAGTGGAGGTGGAGCAATGAATCATAGAACTGTAGAGTTGGAAGGGACCCTAGGGTCATCTAGTCCAGCCCCCTGCAATGGCCGGGGGGGGCCTCGAACCCATGACCCTGAGATTAAGAGTCCCAGGCTCTACTGACTGAGCTGTGAACCCATTCTAATTTTATACCTGGTTTTAAGACCGTCAGGGAGTAGGGTGAGTGACAAGCCCCACTTGGGGAGCCCCAAAATGGTGAAAGCAAGAACTCCATTAGTATTTTGGTGGTGGTAAAGGTTTTGTGCCTTTAAAGGCCGTGTAAACATAAAATGAACAGCTTCAACCCTCCATGGAGGAGACTCAGGCTATGTACAAACAATATCTTTGAAGCACATTTCGAGTCCATTTCTCCCGCTTAAAGAATTCCGGGCAAAGCTGCTGAGAATTGTAGCTCTGTGAGGGGAAAAACTACAATGCCCAGAATTCTTTGAGGCAAAGAATGTGCTTCCAATGTGCTTTAAAATACGGTGTTTATGCATAATAGGCTTGAATTTCTGCCTGTTTTATCGTGAAAGACGACGCCTAGATATTTTAGGCAGTGGACCTGTTCAGTTTTCTGGCCGCGTATGCTCCATGTATAGTTCTTAGGGCGTTTAGCGAAAGACATTATTTTTGTCTTTTGATAATTAATAGTGAGATGGGCTTCTGTACAGTATTCCGCTAATGATCGTAGTGCCCTCCGTAGCCCAATTGGGGTCCTCGATAAGACCAGAGTGTCGTCCGCGTATAGAAGGATAGATATATGCCTATGTGCCAATTTAGGAGAGTGAAACTGTGGCCCTTTTACTTTTGATACAATGTCGTTTATATAGTAGTTAAACAGAAGAGGAGCTAGGACACAACCCTCAGCTGCTCTTGGGGGCCAACCTTAACATCCTGCCACCTAATTTGACGACAGCCAAAAGAGTACAGTCCAAATTCCTTAGAGCGGCCTTACAAATGCCCCCGTGTGTGTCAAACGCGGCCATACGACTAGAAACAGGCCTGACCTGCGTGGAGGCCAGAGTGTGGATGCAGGCTTGTAATCTATGGCTGAAACTTCACATGAACCCTCAGGGCCTACTTCTGTTGCTAGTGAAAGATAACTATCAATCCCTCTGGAGCAAGACCATAGTGAATAAGATGCTGAGTATAGGCCTCAACCCATCCAGCCTTATGTCACGGGATCTTAATACAGCAAAGACCCTTATTAAACAGAGGATTATAGATATAGAAAGACAGAAGGATTTGAGTAAAGTACCTCACTTTCTAATTGAGGAGGAAAGGAGATACTTGGCCCGCCCAGCCAGGTATTTATTCCACCTGGAAATACCCTCTCATAGAAGAGCATTCACTTTGGCCCATAACCGCATAATGCCTTCAGCAGTTCTCCAGTGGAAGTACAAACGGATCCCTTTATGTGAGAGATGCTGCCTGTGCGGATCAGGAGAAGTGGAATCTATCGGCCATATACTTCTGCGATGCTGCTTCTACGAGGAAGTGCGAGGCGAGCTTATCCACACTATACTGGCAGAGCTACCTGGACGCTCGGATAATTTCTATATAGAGTGGCTTCTTTCCGACGCTAACCCTAATGTGTCAGCGAAGGTTGCCAAATTCTGTGCTAGAGCCATAAAAATTCGGTCTAATCTAATTAGCAGTGTCCAAATATCTTCAGAACATCTTCAGGACTAGCTAAAGAGGACCCAGTGATATTAACTGCTGCAGTCTACCCCCCTAAGTAGTAACACTCCCTTTAATCAGTTTTCTTTTAAACAATTGTTAAAACCTATACTTATTGCCTATTTTTAGATTTTTATTGTTTTTCTTTTATTGTTTTTATGTACTGCATATTTATGTGTGTGCTGGTCAAGAACCGTAACAATCAATCAATCAATCAATCAATCTGCCTGTTTTAAATGCCTTTTAACAAAGCTGTTCACACAGTTCCCTTTTAACATACCTCCCTTACTGTCTTTTAAAAAGATTTCTCCCTAATCATAATCTCTCTTTTCTCCTTCTATCCTCAAAAATCATATTAAAACCCTTGGGCAGCAGGGAGGGAAACATATAAAATCATTTTTAAAAAACAAAAATCGCCCCATTTCTATTCAAGCAGGCTCTTGCACGGAATGTCCCTCAGTGCAATGTAGAGCAGTGCAGAAAGCATCTGTCAACCTGCCCTGATTTATTGATATTTCCCATGTTTCCTCCCACTTCTTAACCTGCATGGGGAAGTTTCTGATCAGAACCCGAATTGTGCAGTTGTATAGAGCTCTCTATACGCAGGTTAAACCACAGCCTAGGGCTTGCCGATCAAAAGGTTGGTGGTTCGAATCCCAGCGACTGGGTGAGCTCCCGTTGCTCGGTCCCAGCTCCTGCCAACCTAGAAGTTCAAAAGCACGTCAAAGTGCAAGTAGATAAACAGGTACCGCTCCGGCGGGAAGGTAAACAGCATTTCCATGCACTGCTCTGGTTCGCCAGAAGCGGCTTGGTCATGTTGGCCACATTGACCTGGAAGCTGTATGCCAGCTCCCTCGACCAGTAAAGCGAGAATGGCAAACAGCAGAGACGTTTTTATGATATAGAGTAAAAGGTGGGCTGCGCAAGGTAACTTAGCTGGATTTGTAGCTTCTTCACTGTCCAAATCAAATCCAAAGAGTGCTGGAAAAAAGCGACTGGTGGGGTGCCACAGAGTTTTGTTCTGAAGCTGTTGTTGTTCAACATATTTATAACCATCTGGCCTAGCGGGCGGGGCCCACGCTCACCAGCCCTTCTGAAGAGGCTCCTCATGAGGCCGGAAGAACATGGCTCGGCTATGAGGTGGGAAGGCAGCTCCCTGCGAGGTCCTTTCCTCCTGGCCTAGGGGGCGAGGCCCAGACTCACCCAGCCCTAGACAGAGGCTCCTCATGAGGCTGGAGGAACATCGCCCAGCTAATGTTTGTTTGATTGATTGATTTTAATATGCTTTGATATTTTTATTAAAAATATAAAGTGGTAGATAAATTAAAAAATAAATATAAGAAAGAAAGAAAGGACCTGGACAGAGGAATTGAGGGGATGCTAATCAACTCTGCAGATGATAGCAAACAGGAAGGGTTAGTCAGTGCCACAGAAAACCAGACTGGAGAATTGCGCCCAAACTAACAAAATGAATTTCAGTAGGGACAAGTGTAAGGTTCTATACTTAGCCAGGAAGAACCAGCTGCACAAATATAAGATGGTGGACACCTGGCTTGCCAGTAGCACATGTGAAAAGGATCTAGGAGTCTTAGTAGACCACAAGTCATGAGTCAACAGTGTGGTGCAGCGAGGGGACGGGGGACGGGACTACTGCTATTCTAGGCTGCATCAACAGAAGTGTATTGTGACCATCAGATATCTAAAGGACTGTCACATGGAAGAGGGAACAAGGAGATTCTGGCTAAACATCAGGAAGAACTTTCTGACAAAGCTGTCCGACAGTAAAACAAATTCCAACAAAAGGTGGTGGACTCTCCCATTTACCCCACTCTAACACAGAGCAACTTCCTTTGTTCTGCTAAGGACAGCATTAATGCTTCAAAAAACTTGCCTGGCTAGTTTAGGGTTGCCATACGTCCAAAATTTCCCGGACATATTCGGAATACTGCAGTCGGAAGCAGTGTCCATGTGGAAATCACACATACATACCAAAAAAAAAATCTGAGAAAATCCAGACATACATGGCAACTCATGTCAGCACTGTCATCCCCCCCCCCCGGGCTCAAAAACTTCAAAAATAAACCAAAAACCCACTTCTTGAGCTACACAACTTTTCTGTCCGGATTGTCACTGTTTGAAATATAGCTCAACAATGGAATCCTCCATTAGATTTTAACAGGGTTGTAGAATGTGGGTGGGGGCTCCTGGGGTATTGGCTCTAGACACATTTTTCTGTTGGGTGCTGCTCTGCTCTGCCCTGCCCTGCCCAGCCCTGTGCCAGTTTGCAAGGCTGGGATCTGATCTCAATGATTTGCCAGGCGGAACACTGTGACAGAAACCAGAGCGCACAGAAACGCTGTTTACCTTCCCTCCGCAGTGGTACCCATACTTGCACTGGTGTGCTTTTGAACTGCTATGTTGGCAGGAGCTGGGATAGAGCAATGGGAGCTCACCCCGTCATGTGGATTTGAGGCACAGTGGTTTAGACCACAGTGCCACCCGCATATGAGAGGACATACCTATTTTCAATAGAAAAATGTTGGAGGGTATGGAACAGGACATCCCCAGGGCTCTTTTTTCAGCCGGAACGCACTGGGACTCAGTTCCAGCACCTCTCAGTTGGACATCATTGCCATTCTAAGAGAACAAGGGAGATGTTCATGGTGACTTCTGGCACCTCTTTTTCTAGAAAAATAGCACTGGACATCCTCATTTTCATCAGATAAATGTTGGAGGGTATGGTGAAATTATGATTGAGGGTGGTTAAAAAAAGAAATAGTGGGCTTCCGGTTGACCGCGCCATCTTTGCTCAGACGGGGGTCTGATCAGCGGATCGGACCTCGGCGCTTCAGAGGTGGAGGGAATTGCTCCAGCGAAGCAAAACCTCCTTAAAAGCCCCAAATCGAGCTTTTTGGGGACGGATTTTGCCTGGCGGCGCCAAAAGCGGGCTCTCTCCTCCCCGGATCGGCTTTGTTTAAGCCCCCGAGAGCGAGGAGGTGAACCGCGGCGGACAGGCTGACACTGCTGCTCTGAGAGCGCGAAGCTGCGAGTCTGGGAAGTGGAGGCGGCCAATTCTTCCAAGAATAATTAGCAAATGAATAGACTGTGAGTAATTTGGATTGTTTGGAATTTAAATTAAGGCAATTTGGATTTGGGAGAGAGGGGGAAAAGAGGAAGCCACCCCCCCACGGTAACATAAGAGACAGTAAATAGAAACCCGAAGCCGTAAACAGAAGATCTTAACTTAAAAGGATCCCTCAAAGGCATCAAAGAGAATTTCCCCGAAATGCAGGGTGAAAGGGGAGAGAGACTGTGGTTGTGAGTGCCCTGCAGCAAGAGGTAAAGACTAAGAAAAACCTTTCTTTTCCTCGGGAGCCGGCAGCCCAGACAACCCAGTGAGTTGATCAGGATTTATAAGTCAATTTTTATTTCACTGTATTTCTGAACTTTGTGGAAATTCTTTTTTGGTTTAAATGTTTGTGAAATGTGAGTTCGAACTTTATTGTCAATAAGACTTGAAGAATGCAGCCAGCTTGTTAAAATGGAGTCGAGAAAATAAACTGTGATCATATTCCACCCCACGTGACAAGTTTTGACCTTGGCAGGATTGAACTATGTCAACAAAAAAGTGTTCCCCTGAGTTCCAGCGGTCTGTTTTGACCTTAATGTGGGAAACAAGAATAGAACTATGTCAAGAGGAGACAAAACGGCAAGAGTTACAGCAACAATTTCAGATGGTGATGGCAGAATATGATTTTCTAGAAGATGAAGCTTTTGAAACTGAAAAAGATGAATGTGAGAATGACAATGATGGTGACTGTGATTTGGAAGAAAAAGATGAAGATGAGGACTGTGATGATTCAACACAAAATGAAGCACACCACGAAAAAAATGATGACTTTACTCTTCAAAAAGTTGGATGGAGTGCCCTGCATTTGAGGGGGGCACGATTGGTATTACTGGAACTCCAGAACACCCACAGGGAAGAAGGAAAAAATATGCAGAGAAGAGAAGAAATTCAGGGGTCTTGTATGGTGGCCTGGATGGCAAAAGACTATAAACAGGGGGTGGGGTGAAGGGAAAGTGATGTTGTGATTATAAGGATGGATTAACAGGTTTATAACTGATCTGCTGATTATGGAATTTGCTGGATTGGGGGGGTGGAGCCGGTAATCGGGGATGTAAGGTTAAATTGAGAATAGTTATAGTTTTAAAAGTGAATGGATTTTGGAAAAATGTGAAAATATGGAGGCTTATAGAGGGAGTAAAAATTAGGCACGGGAAGATAAAATGGGAGTTTGATTTTTCAGTGATTTGAACATTAGGTGAAAATGATAATAATTGATTTATAAGTTGTATAAGATATAAAGGTGTATTTTTATAAAGTAAGAAACTGTTAAAGATGATAAAAAAAAGGGATGAAAACCGGGGAGGGGGGGAGGGGAAGCCCACAAAATATGGTTTTACAATTATGAATGTAAGAAATTTTTTTCCTGTTTTGTACTGTTCTTTTTATCTTTTTTTGCTCTTTCTTTTTTCTCTTTTTTCCTATTTTAATTTTTTTCTTTTTTTGGTATGACAATAGATGGTTGGATGGATGTCCTCCTGCGTACTGCCCTGGTTTGCTGGAGCTCCCTGGTGGCAGGGGGGGGCTTTGGGGTCAGGGGAGGGGGAGGAGGACAGAAATCCAAGCATAAAATGGACCATCTCTGACTGTTCACATACATGGGATACTTCTGTGGCAGGGGAGGATCCGTGTGGGTGGGTGGGAAGGAGGTGGAAAAGGTGTTTATGTATGTACCGTTTCCTTTTTTTTTGCTGTTTGTAAAATTAATAAAAAGTATGTTAAAAAAAAAAGAAATAGTGGTACTGATAAGTCACTCCTTCTGATCCTCCAACTGGGGCAAGGGTCTAATCTCAGATGCGCAGAATCGATCTGCGCAGCTTGCGCAGAATCGCTCTATTGGCGCTTTGCGCACGTGCAAAAGCATGCCTTCAGGGAGCTTCAGGTTGTGCATTTTCGGGGTGTGCACCGCACCAAACCCAGAAGTACCGGAACGGGTTACTTCCAGGTTTCCGTGCTTTCCGCATGCGCAGAAGCACTGAATTGCGACCCACGCATTGTGAACCCTGTGGGTTGTGAACGTGCCTCCTGCACGGATCACGTTCGCAACCGGAGCATCC